>NC_134355.1:626073738-626673738 GCF_048569485.1 Anomaloglossus baeobatrachus
CCAAGTCATTCAGTTTAAGGGCAATGGTACCAAACACTAATGAAATGTATGTACACTTCTGAAATTGCAGAAAGAATAAAAATTACTTAAAACATTCTTGCTCTCGGGGGGCGTGTCTGGAACTCCATGGAGAAGGACGTGTAAGGGCTGAGCTCCTCCGCCCGGGATACATAAAAGCCCTTAAAATAAGCTCTGCATAAGCAGGAATGGGGAAGAAAAGACCCCCAAAAGCTACCAAAGATCTGGGGACCCTAGCAACGCTCACCCTGGACTCCTATCTTACAAAGGAGACGCCAGGGGAGCGGGAACAAGAGACACCACGGACAGCAGGAGCGTCACAAAGCAAGCACCCCGGAGCAGCTGTGATGGAGGACTGTGCAGGAGAAACAGAGCGGGGATTACCCACCCGCACAGCAGGCAGAGGAGAAGGAAGAGATCGGGAGCCGGTGGATCTCGGCAGGAGCGGGCCTTCCCTCGTGGGCAAGATGGCGGCGGAGGTGGAGGAGGCGGCGTGCAGCAGCAGCAGTGACTCACCAGCACAGCAGCGCGAGACGGATCATCGCCAGGCAAGTGACGCGGCGGATCCCTGGAATGCCGGCCCAGGTGAGGAGTATGTGTTCCCCCCTGACACGAGCACCGGCGATGCAGAGGAGATGGAGGTGATCATGCCACCCCTCCCCCCCATAGACTTGCTGGAGCGCGGCGGTGGCTGGAGCCCGGCTGCTTACGCAGATGGCATGCAGAGGGGGTTGGGGCAGGTAGACTGGGCTTACGAGGACATGGAGCTGAGGAGTGCTGGCCCTGAGGAAATGAGAGAAGAAGAAAGGAACGAGGGGAGGCTCTGGGGGAAAACCTGGGGCATGATGGGTCGGGCACATAGCTTGCTGACACCCCACGGCTCTCAGGGGGCACAGTAAATACAACAACAAGTAACATGCCCTCCCCATCGGGCCCTCCACCATTGCTAAGTGAGGCCCTTACACCCAGACCTCAAAGAGCCCATAAACCAGCCAGGGACATAGGGCCCCGGTACCCAGACCCTGCGGCTCGATGGAGGGGAGACCCTGACCCACCCCATGGCCCATCTACTCTGGAAAACAACAAACAAAGGCCCCCTGACAGTATGAAGGCCAGTTCAATGACCACACACCCAGGGTGCCCCCCACCAGAATGGTGGGAATTTATCAAACAAGTCCCCACCAAGACAGATTTCCAAATGCTCATTTCAGAAGTCAAGGACGCCTGCAAATCTGAAATAGCAGCAGTCCGAAAAGACGTTCTCTCCATCTCCAAACGAATAAATCAACTGGAGAATGAGCATAGTGAGGCTAGAGTAACCATCCGCCACCTCCAATCCCAAAGCTCCTCTCAAGCTGACGTCATAAGAGAGTTGCAGCGCCATGTTGAGGATCTGGATAACAGAGGCAGGCGACATAACATACGGGTCAGGGGCGTGCCTGAGGTCCAATCAAAAGAAGACGTCACCACAATCCTGCAAACCATAACTTTTAATTGGGTTATATAAAAATGGATACCAGGCCATACAGGGTTGAGCTCTGCATTGAGCCACACCGCCATCTTCAAGTGCCATATTCCTCCCCTGATGAGCATGGATATGATGTGAAACACGTCGGGAGGCACTTGGTCTGGATAATAGGGCTAGCCACAACAGGGACAGCTGTGGACTGCCCTTGTCAGGGCGGGAGTTTATTGTGTAAAAGGGTCAGCTTTATCCCTGACAGGGTTAGCGACCAAGTCACTTACTTCCGTCAACCTGACATACGGATCTTGATGACACAAGAGAATTTTGAACCCCTGAACAGGACATAGGAATTGGGTGAGATCACTCCTTTTTCTTTTGTGTCTATTACATTATATTGCAACTGTTGCCTATAGCCTGTTTGTACACAGGTTTTTCTATTTGTTCATATTGGATCCACTTGGATTTATCTATTAGTGGTTACTCCAATCAGCGATTTATATACATGTATGGTTATGTCCATCTGCCTGTCAATGTATACAGGTTGTGTGTTTATTGTTAGGCAGCTATTTTTTGCTATAATATCGTCAATTGCTATGTAATATCTTGAGCTGATTGTAAGCCTATTTTCTGTGGACCATATTCATCTGTTGTCCCTATAGCTGACGATATTCAGATGGGTATTGTTATATAGGGTAGATTACCCTTCTGTTCTCCTGTGTCATGATATGAGAGTGATGGTGTTTCATTCCTTGATTGGCCTCATCATTTTCAGGTTTTTAAACTGGTGTGTGGATCACTATTTGCACTTTATACTATTTTTATATAACCCAATTAAAAGTTAAGTTTTAATTAACACATGTTGCTATTTTCACATTAATTGTACATGTAAGAGTTCCACTCTAATGCCTACTGGTGTTGAATATTTGCTATTTCAATAAATCCTGCAAACCATATTTAATTCGCTCCTCCAACGGCCCCCAGACAACCCAATACCCATGGACAGAGCACATAGAGCTCTCCGCCCCAAAAATCTAAAGGGGAATCCAAGAGACATTATATGTCATATTGTTGACTTTCAACTTAAGGAAGAAATTATGCTCAAAGCCCGACCGCCAAAACAAGTGATATATCAGGGCGCCAAGATCCAACTTTTTCAAGATCTATCGTGGATAACATTACAACAACGGAGGGCTCTCCGCCCTCTACTGTCATCCCTGCAGGCTCATAAGGTCCTCTATAGATGGGGGTTTCCGTTTAGCCTCACTGCACGGCGTGGAGAGACGTCGGCCACCCTCCGGGCCCCTGCAGACCTGGAGCCTTTTTGTCGGGTTTTTGATCTTCCTGCTCCAGATCTACCAGATTGGACCCTGCCTCAACAGATGCCGCTGCTTCCTCCAACGTGGCAACCAACGACCTCACCCCGCAAACGGCGGCTTGGGAATTCAAGAGAAAAGGGCCCTACATGACAGTGACCTCCTGCACATTTGTGGCTACATATAGTCTTTCATTGGGCTTGACGGGCTCCCTTTTTTTTTTTTTTTTTTTTTTTTTTTTTTTAAGGGGGGTGGAATGTCTCCCCATTCCGGAATCCTGGGGGAGGGCGGGGACCCGAAGGACTGTTCTGTGGAGTTTCACCACTCACCCACTAGCAGAGCTTGACTAGTATAGTCGCACGTTGATTTACAGTGCAGGTTGTACTTAGTGTATTAGTTATTATTTAGAGTGAATGCAAGTCGGCTCTGATACTGGGATAGTGGACGGGTGGTGTCATTTACCATACACCTATCTCAAAACTGAAAAGTTTCTATTTTTTATGTTGAAATAGTTATGTTTTTCTTTGTTTTTGTATGTCTATCTTCTACTTACAGGTATGCGTGTCACCAAATGCAGAGGGGTTCATGGAGCGCAGTTTTTACACACACCAAGTCGAGGTACCGGGCACCAGCCTCTACATTAGAGTACACTGAGATTTGGGAATGGCTAGGTTAATGAGCCTTAATGTTAAGGGTCTGAATTCTGATGTAAAGAGGAGGCTGGTCCTCCAAGAGATGCGAAAATCAAAGGCGGAGGTGGTGTTCCTGCAGGAGACGCACTTCACAGAAAAAAGTACCTTTAACTTTGCCCGCCACTGCTTTCCCCAATCCTTCTCAGCCACAACCACAAGGAAGAAGGCAGGGGTGGCAATACTGATCTCTCGCACCTGCCCACTCCAAGTGAGTAAGTGGGAAGCAGTTCCCTTAGGTCGGTTTTTGATCATCCAGGGTACTCTAAATGGAATCCCATTAATTTTATGTAACATGTATGCACCAAACTCTAATCAGCTTAGATTTATTTCTTCAACGTTGTCACGCCTCTCGAAGGATCGTGGGATCATCCACATCATAGGAGGAGACTTCAATACGGTATTCTCAGACAAGGCTGATAGAATGCTTGCACCTTCACATTCGGCAGGCTCACCTAGATCAACACAACTATCCACTGGGTTCCGCAAATTGATCCGCAAACATCAATTATTTGATCTTTGGAGAATCGATAACCCGACGGCGAGACAATATACCTTCTTCTCGCACCCCCATAAATCGCATAGCCGTATTGATTACTTTCTGGGCAATGTCCTTACACTTAGAGCACTCCAACACGCACAAATCGGCAGCATTACATGGTCGGACCATGCCCCTGTGTTGATATCTCTTAATCTGACAACCCCTCTCCTGAAGCGCACCCACTGGAGACTGAACGAATCCTTACTCACTAACATCCCCTCCCGAGAATCTCTTCGTAAAGTCATACAGAATTACTTTTCAGAGAATTCTCAGTCCCTCCCATCTGTCCCATTAATATGGGAGGCCCACAAGGCAGTAGTTAGGGGGGAATGTATAGCCCTGTCTTCTAAACTCAAAAAAGATTCGCAACAGCAGTACCGTCAGTGCGAAAGAGACCTCCGCACAGCAGAGAATCAGCTTCAAACTCACCCCACTAAAACTCGCCTGAAAAAGTGATAGACTTGAGAACTAAACTAAAAGAGATCTCACATGGAAACATAGAAAGACTCCTGCGTTACTCCCGTCAGAAATACTATGAATACGGTAATAAGCCCCATACGATGCTAGCTAGAAAGCTTAGAGATCAAGCGATAACTAGTGCCCCATGCGCAATAAAAGATACTGCAGGCACCCCTCACTATGACCCCACGAAAATAGCTCAACTTTTCCACGCATACGATACGTCGTTGTATTCTATCCCCCCATGGTTACCAATGACACATCCGAACAGAACAAAAATATTAAATGACTATTTGACTGACTGTCAACTTCCAAAACTGTCCCGGGAGGCATTGGAGGACCTTAATCGGAGGGTGGAGCCAGAGGAAATTCATCAAATCATACAGGACTTACCAGGCCATAAAGCCTCGGGTCCTGACGGATTTACCTATCTATATTACACGACCTTTGAGGGGGAGCTGTCCACTCATCTAACACACCTTTTTAACCTTTTTATGGAAGGTGACGCCGTGCCAAACACATTCCTACACTCATATATAACTGTTATTCCCAAAATAGGAAAAGATCCCTTGGAGTGTGCGAGTTACCGTCCTATTAGCCTTCTAAATTCGGATCTTAAGATATTCACTAAATTATTGGCTGATCGTCTAAGCAACTGGCTCCCACATCTGATCCATAAGGATCAGGTTGGCTTTGTCCGTTATCGCCAGGCAGGAGACAACACTCAAAGGATTTTGAATTTGGTGGACGTGGTGAATAAGGGAGGAACTGAAGCATTGCTTGTGGGCCTAGATGCAGAGAAGGCTTTCGACAGGCTGGACTGGTCCTTCATATTCTCTGTTTTGGGCCACTTCGGCCTGTCGGGGCCATTTGTTTCGGCACTCAGGGGATTATATTCTTCTCCTGCAGCGACAATCCGCCTCCCAATGCGCATTCGGGGCCCCTCCCTATCAGAAACGGTACTAGGCAGGGATGCCCGTTGTCCCCCCTGCTTTACGTTCTTAGCATTGAACCACTGGCGGCGCATATCAGACATAACCCAGATATTATGGGGATTAAAGTACGAGAGAAATCCTTCAAAATAGCCTTATTTGCGGATGATGTCCTGCTGTCTCTGACCAACCCGATGATCTCTCTACCAAACCTCCACAAGGTAATAGCCCAATACGCTAGGCTTTCAGGATACAAACTTAATTCGGATAAAACTGAGGCCTTACCTCTCAACATTCCGGAGGCTAAATTACAGTCCCTTAAACAAAATTTTAAGTTCACTTGGCGCACAGACTCTCTGCGATATCTCGGAGTCAAGATAACTTCTAATTACAAGACAATATATCAGGCAAATTTCCCACCCTTGATACGAGAAGTTGAAAATAGTCTAAAGAAATGGTCGGCCTTACAGATCTCCTTTTTAGGTAAAATTGCCACAATTAAAATGTCAATCATTCCCAAATTTCTGTACTTGTTCGAAACTCTTCCAGTACGAGTACCCCTAGGAGTGCCAAAGAAGGTTCAATCATTGTTTTTGCATTTTATTTGGCACTCGGGACGACATCGAATCCCAGATTCGGTCCTATGTACACCACGCTCTAAGGGAGGCTTGTCCTGCCCGAATATCACACTCTATTATTATGCTTCTCACCTACGTTGCCTGGCCTCCTGGACGACTCTACCTGCCTTCAATAAATGGACAGAAATAGAGAAGCTTTGGATGGCTGCTTTTCATCCAGGCTCTCTAATATGGGGCCGCCCTGTTGAAACCCCCTCTAGAGATCTCTTGGGCCCAATGGCATTCACAAGAGACTTGTGGCGACAGTGTAGGATGAAGTTCCAGTTGGCATCACAGTCTTCCCTGTTGACCCCCTTCCTGTACACCCCACATCTAACCTCAGGCATGAACCCGGAAGTGGTCGGGAGGTGGGCAGGGGCAGGTCTCTATTGCTTTCGAGATATAGTTAATCCAACCACATTAAAACTCAGGCCATTTTCGGACTTGCAACACAAATATAACTTACCCTTACACCTATATTTCTCGTACCAGCAGATATCACACTTCTATGCAGATGTTATGGGACAGGGGGAGGTAAACCGCCCTTCGGCATTTGAGACTCTCTGCTCCGGCCGGTCCTCGACCAGGGGACTAATCTCAGCCATTTATGCAATACTGGTGGCGGGGAATCCCTCGGACACAGGGAAGCACACATATATGAGGAGATGGGAGGGCTGGGTGGGGAGACCGTTGTCGGAGGCACTCTGGTCGGTCATATGGGCGAGGATATTCAGGTCCTCAATTAGTACTCTCTATAAAGAAAACCAAGTTAAAGTCCTTATGACATGGTATCATACCCTGGAGCTACTGCATAAATTTAACCGTGCTTGCCCAGATGTATGTTGGAGGTGTGGGCTCAGCGGGGCATCCTTATACCATGTATTTTGGACATGCCCAATTATAGAAGGTTTCTGGGGGGAGGTGGAAACCCTGATAGGCAGATTGGTCGGTAAAAATATAATCAGGGACCCGGTGGTCTACCTACTGAATGCCCTCCCATCGTTTCTAAGTAAGCCAGAGATAAAATTGTTGCTTCATATTCTCACAGCAGCCAAGTGCTTGGTGGCATTGTTCTGGAAAAGGGTGGCGCCTCCGTCTGTTTCAGATCTGTATGCTCGAGTAACAGATGTCAGAAGTATGGAGAGATTAACGGCCCAGCTTCATAACAGAATGGATGGGTTTATAACAACTTGGTCCTTGTGGGACACTTTTGCGAATTCATATCAGATATAGGGTAATGAAGGTCTATATTGTATTAAATGTTTTTGCATTATATATTAACGTGATATGGATTTTGCTATTGAGACCCCCAGGTTGGGCTCTGACCTCTATCTTCTCTTTTCTTATTTTCCATTTTCTTTGGATCCGTATACGGGATAACAAACTGTCTACATGCTCCCATTGCATTGTATTTGACTGCATACCTGATAATTACTTCTGATACCTGTGTATTTGTCTTACTTTTGGTTGTAAAACATGTTAAAAAATCTTCTCAAAAATAAAAAGTTGAAGAAAAAAAAAACATTCTTGCTCTCTTATTATTCTGGCAAATATAAATAATTAAAATATTAGAAATCGTGTGTTGTTGTTCACCATGGTCATATAAAAAAAGCCAAGCAACTGGTGTAACCAAAATATGTGAAGACAAATAATAAAATATAACGTTTAATAATCACAGATTAAAATATTTTACACTCACAACATAAATGGTTGTAAAACCAACCAATAATTACAGCACAAGGAGATGATGTTATGCAAAGCACCCACTGTATACACAGAGGACAATAACAGTAAAAGAACCCGGTCCCAAAAAATTCTCTCACTGTGTACACAAGTATGATTTACCCAAAATAACATCAGTTGCATCCATCCGATGTCTATAAGTGTGTACGCCAGAATGTGATAATCATAATCTAAACCACCTAACAGTGTTGAGAATTGTCAACAAAACATACATATGGTCATAAAGCACTGAGGTGATATAAATCAAAATAAGACGTGTTGTCTAGTAGTGGGTGGGGGGGGGAACAACAGCCTCTCAATACCCCTCAAAGGCAACAATCTGACCTTATACGCTCCTGGGCCTCCCAACGCATTTCGTAGATTGCTTACTCATCAGGGGACACTGGCCAAGAAAGCGAAAGCTTCAGAGTAGTACGGACCTCCACCATAGTATGTCCGGGCATAACATAGCGCTATGTTGACCTACAAAGCCGTCTATAATCTGTCTCTTCTACATATCTCTGCATTATTCTCCCGATATTTGCCAACACGTAATCTACACTCCTCTCAAGACCTCCTTCCCTCCTCCACAATTGGACTTTCTTCACCCATTCACCTCCAAGACTTTTCCCTAGTATTCCCCATCTTTTGGAATTCTGTGCCCAACATGTCCGATTATCCATCATATTCAGAATTTTCAAACGGAACTTGAAAACCCAATATGTCTGGAAAGCTTATAGCCTGCAATATCCCTTCTTTCACCTCATGTCATGGACTTTCTTCTGTTGCGGAGTTTGGTGACATGCTCTGTGTCAGAGTCTCACTTTGTCTTGTGAGACTCTGTTGATTAAGTGAACTCCCTTTCTTTTGGGGAGGAGAGGATTAATTCCACATTCTCTTCCAGCAGCTGCTGACTCCTGGTCAGGTATTTACGATTGGGACCACGCCCAGGTTCTATAAATACCCTCTACATCCACCAGAGGGTGCCGGTTATTTCCTATGATTTGGAAGCTGAGCCAGGAGGTGGAAGGAGCTGTTGTTACTCTCTTTCAGTTGTGTTTTTGGCTGTACCTTTTCAGGTGTGTTTGTTTAGGTTTGGAAGTTACCCAGTAGACTGTTTATTCCCCATTTTTATGTTGTTTTCCCTCATGCACTTTTAGGGGCTCCTTTGTGTGTAGTTGCTGTGTGTATGAGTTATCGTAGTTGTTACCTCTTTTTGCCTATTTTAGTTGGTGGGGTGTAGTCTCCTGTTTGTGCCCTTTCCCCCTGTTGGTGGGTTGTGGAGGGGGGTCATAACATCAGGGACAAGGAAAGGAGATAGGGCCTAGGTTGGAGGCCTGGAGCTCCCTACCATAAAGGGTACTGTTACGGGGGGACCGGCAGATTAGGACCAGGGGGTATATATCCTAATCGCCAGTCGGGGCCCACCGTGCTCCAGATGACAAAGGAGCTGCTGGCACCTGAGGGTTAGGCGGAGACTATAGAGCTGGATGGCTCTGAGATAACCCAGGAACTCTGGGAACCGGTCACGTGTGTTGGGACACGTCAGACCGGACGACAACCCGATTAGCGTTTTGGTGCACCTAGCGCTACACCAACCACGTGTGCAGGAAACATGTCAGGCTGGGTGGTAACCAGGTAGCATTGACTGGAAGACTGCCACGAAAGCGTCCTGTCGACCACGTGTGTAGGACACGTCAGGCCGAGCGGTCCTCCGATTAGCGTTTCTGGCCACCTCTCGACTGGCCACGTGTGTGTAGGACACGTCAGGCCAGATGGGCACACCAGTAGCGTTGACCGGGAAGCCGAGGAAAATAAGGAACACCCTGTTAACTCCACAGGGGTCCTGGAGTACGCTGTCCGTGCGCGTAGGGGGCACAACCGGACAGGTGGCGCAACAGGTGCGTTGTCCGTGTGCGTAGGGGGCACAATTGGACAGGTGGCGCAGCAGGTGCGTTGTCCGTGTGCGTAGGGAGCACAATCAGACAGGTGGCGCAGCAGGTGCGTTGTCCGTGTGCGTAGGGGGCACAATCTGACAGGAAGCACAGCAGCCGCAGCCCAGTTAATACCACTGGGCTGCTATAGCAAGACTGGAACGGCAGGAGGGAAGCACGGCGCCTGACCCTGATGTGCCGAGCCACGAATCTTGGCGTGACAGGCACCGTTCGCCTAACCCTACCTACCGCTTCCCAACATAGGCTTATGCCGCAATGAGGCTCTAACATGGAGGTGTGCTCTGACTGAGCAAAAGTGAAGACTGCGCACCTCCATGTTGTCTCCAGCCCCTTTTATAACCTGGGTCTGCCCCAAACCCAGGGTGGAACCACCAAGGTCCAATAGCAGAGTGCCATGTCATCAGTGACGTCACATGTGACCTATCTGCGAACCAGTCCGGAGTTGCCACGTCATCAGGACACCTGACACCCTCTGCCCTATCAGGGCCTGCCACCTCACGGACATGCTCAGTGAGGTCCTTACCGGACCTAGCCTCTGGTGCACTAAGTGGCTGAGCATGCCCAGTAGCCTGAGCAACAGGCTCAGAAAGCAGACTATCAGTTTGAGCATGCTCAGTAGGCACATCCCAGAACTTAGACACAGCACGAAGTCCAAGTACCTGTGCATAGAGGCTGTTAGGGTTAATTGTGGGAGCATGCTCAGTAGCCTGAACTGAGGACTTAGTCTCAGACATAACACAATCAGGCTGAGCATGCTCACTAGGCAAAACACCGTGCTTAAACTCTGGCTGGGGTAAATCGGCGCACGCATGCGCACTAGCCGCCTCTCCACACTTAGACGTGGTGGAAGGAACAGCCAACTGGACGACCCGAGGCACGGCCAAGAACGGCAGCCGGCGCCTGGGCGCAACAGGAACCGCAGCCGGCTGCTTGCGGCTATGGCGGCGCCGGTTCGTAACAGGTACCTTCAGGTGTTAGGGTGAGCACAGGGGCCCCAGCCTTAAGGCCAGTTTAGGCTCCCCTGGGTTCACCAAAGACTCCGTAACACCTCCACACCACCGCAGCTGCTGAAATCCCCCAACCTACTCTTTCCTCCCCATTATCCTATAGACTGTATTTTCTCAAGGGCAGGGCTCTCTCCCCACTTTACCAGTCTGCACTGTTAGTTTATAAAAGCCGTCTTTATAATTTATTCCTATAGAGTAAAACGGGCTTCAAATAATAAGACACCGCAAACCTCCCCAAAGAGTACATGACTTTGTTACAGTGTTATTCTTAGCATATTTTAATTTCTACCATCTAGCAGAACAGAGTTAATGCTAAGAGTAACGAAAAGGAAAACAATGATCTGTGACACTGCGGGATTGCAGAATTGATGAAACCACGCTGGGCTGTAAAACAGGAAACACAGTCATCTTTTATCCTGGCGCGTATATATTGTGTAGACTTCACAGTGAATAACAATGGATTGTATGGAATATATGTTTTCAGTAATTGGTATCAGATGCATTTCTTGGCTTGAGCCGAGCTTTATATTGATTCTCGTCTTTTGTAGCAAACATCTGTTTATTTATATACAAAACCAGAAACATTCACAAATTGTGAGAAATCTGTAAATAAAAGCTTCGGCTCGTAATGCATTCCTATAAAATTTAACAGAGGGGAACGTTTTACCTTTCTGTAGCTATCTTTCGCTCTGCGGTGTAGGTTTCGGATTACTGAAAACAATCAACAAATTGCTGTTTACGGATCTGCTTTTTTTAAACTTGTGTCTCTCATTATGAAGTCAGATTGGAAGAGTGGCTGACTCCTGAACAACTTAATCCATTCTTTGGCCATTAGGATATACCGTAGTTTTTGTTTTATAAGACGCACTGGATTATAAGACGCACCCCAAATTTGAAGGTGGAAAATAAGAATTAATATTTTTTTACTGTTAAAATGAGGGTCCGTCTTATAATCCTAGTGCCTCTCATATTAGCTCGCCAGGGGGGAGCGGCGGTGGTGGAGCGGCTTAGGAAGGTCACAAGAGACAGGGTAGGTGATACTTCAGGCTTAGAGGAAGGGGTCTCGCTGCTCAAGAGGGTTAGTGTTCGGAGGATCAACGATACTATGTGCTCGTTGGGTGTGACAGCGGTGGGCGCCATTAATCTGCCGGCGGGCTCGGAAGAGTGGGTGTCGTTGCTCAAGAGGGTAAGTGTGCAGCAGTGGAGGGTCGGTCATACTGCGGGGTCATGGGGTGTCACGGCGACTAGCACCATTGATCTGACAGCGGATTGCAAACTCCATTGAATCACCAGCAGACTTCAAGAATATGGTTGTGGCCATATTCTTGAAGTCCATCTTGTCAACTGTGGGCGATTCAAAGCAGCCGCAGACCAATGGCGCCTGCTGCTGTGACACTCCATGAGCCTGCAGTATCGCCGACTGTCCGCTGCCGCACACTGACCCACTTGAGCCGCGACACCCCCTCCTTCAATCCGGCTGGCAAATCAATGATGCCCACCCCCGTGACACCTCATGAGCCCACAGTAAAGCCAACCCTCCGCTGCCGCACACTGACCCTCTTCAGCTGCGACACCCCCTCCGCCGATCCCACTGGCAGATCAATAGCACACATCACTGTGACACCCCATGAGCCCGCAGTATCGCTGACCATGCACCCGATTGCTGCCCTGGCAAGCCATATGCGGTTTGTAAGACAGACCCCCATTTTTCCCTCAATTTTGGGGGAAAAAAGTGCATCTTACAAACTGGAAAATACGCTATATCCTATCAGCAGTTAGTCTACTTGTTGATAATTCCGCCAGCAACAAAAATATATTTTTCTTAAAATAGATTTTAGCTTTCTCACTGTGTGAGCAGAAGCGTAACCTACAGTCCTGTATGTAGAACACAATGGAGAACAAAGAGATTGCTTACTAGGAAAATTTTATTAACTACAAATACACAAAAGAAGGATAGCAAAGTGCATAAATGAGATCAATAAATGGGCGCAATGATATAGTTACCTGGACATTTACACAAATACCATGGTGCCAAAATGAATGAAAGTGTTATTGAAAGAGTACATTTGGCATCAAGATGGCTACAATAACAACTTAAGCAGAATACATGTGTTAACCATGGGTGAAAACATGGAGGCTCATATCAATGATAAGGAAATTATACCCAAAATGAGTGCCCACAGAAATCGAGCAAAAGATGTTTCGCAGATATGGAGTAATCTGCTTCATCAGGGGTGAGGATGAGTCAAAGACCTGTACATAGACTGAAATTACTCACAGCACAACCCATCCATAGTGATCTTCACTTTCTAAATTTTTATCCCAGACACACATACTGTACATAATTCAAAATAATAGGGCACAACCAATGGGATCGAAAAAGTCCAAAAAATAAAAAGAAAAAAACAGAGCAAATTAATCCATTAATCTTTATTGTGCAGAATAAATAGGTTTAATACAAATATAATATTAAGTAAAAATATAAAATATGGTAAAAAAAGGCAAGATAAAAGAGTTGAATATGAATAACTTACAAATAGGCAACGCGTTTCTGGGACCTAAGTCTACCTTTTCCAAACAAACATAAGTCATAAATAATGGATAACATTACAAACATTTATACTTACAAAAAATGCCAAAAACAAAAACAAACTCTGACTCCCAAAAGTGGGAGAGGGGAAAAGTGAAAGCAGGAATTAAACAAGCGCCGGCTCCTCCCCTCTCCCGCTTTTTGGGAGGCAGAGTTTGTTTTTTACTTTGGCGCCTTTTGTAACTTAAAACTTTTTAATATTTTATTTTGTGTATGACTTATGCTGGGTTGAAAAAAGTAAACTCAGATGCCTGAAACGCATTGCCTACTTGTAAGTTATTTGTATTCATTTATTTTATCCTTGTTTTTTTTACCATATTTTCTCATTTTATTCATGTGTATTAAAAGGAATAATGGATTTATTTGGATTACTTTAGTTATTTCCTTTTTAGGCATTTCCGATCGCCTCAATTTTGGTCACAAATTTTGAATCCATGTTTCTCAGGTTGGTGAATTTCAACTATTTGAGATTCAATTTGCACAAATCTGCAAAAAAATGTTAATTGCTATTTTATACAAAGTCGATAAAGTATGCGTAGACTAATGAAACATAATTTTTAATAGAATAATATCTAAAAAGCCTCACAGCTATAAAAGGACAGACACATACACTTATTAAAAGTCCCTAGTTTTTGCACAAATTGCTTTTTAGAACCCAGGACTCAATTATGAATTAAACAGGTTAATGCAAAATAAAAGTATTGGCAAAATAAAGTATTGATGTATTAATTGCACATAAAGAAAAAGGAGTAAGATTACCCAAATAATAACCCTTGTAAGTCCAGTAGACATCCACTAATGATCCTTCTTAAAGGCAAACAATCACCAGGATTTTCGTATATAACCTAAACCCAGTGGTATTCTGGCACTATCAGGCGGAGTCTATACATACCTTTAGTGGTCAGCTCGGATGTTTAGGCTTTGAAATCCAAGAAAGTAAAGTTTATAAAATCGGCAGCTGCTTGAGTGACAGCAGCTGAGAATCAGATAGATAATATCTGGGTGGTATTTATACTTATTCCCTCCTCCTGTTAGAATTAGCATACGTATTATACAATTGATGCAGCTTTTCACTTGCAGGACCTGTGGTGAGGTCATACCCATGTGACCAAAAGGGGTGGGGCTACAGTCAATAGGAAAATGTTGCTTCCTGATATCAGCTTTGTTGGGTGAGCCCGCCCCTTCTGGTCACATGGGTATGACCTCACCACAGGTCCTGGAAGTGAAAAAAGTTACATCGATTGTATAATACTTATGCTAATTCTAACAGGGGGAGGGGATAAGTATGAATACCGCCCAGATATTATCTGATCCTCAGCTGCTGTCACTCAAGAAGCTGCAGATTTTATAAATTTTACTTTCTTGCATTTCAAACCCTAAACACCTGAGCTGACCACTACAGGTATGCATAGAATCAGCCTGATAGTGCCAGTATAGCACTGGCTTTAGGTTGTACATGAAAATCCTGGTGATTGGTGCGCTTTAATATATTATTTATAGCAGAGGCATATCATCACATATTACCCCAACTGAGAATCCTTTTGCCCCAAATTCTCCCATATGTACCCGGCACGTTTCTACTTTAAAGAATCATCAGGGAATTTCTGATGGTAGCATTAGAATTTGCCTCACTGGCTTTGTAAAGATGGAGCTGGACCTGTGGCTACCAGTAGTCTACTCATGCCATGCAGGCTTCCCTACAATGCTTTGCAGCATAGCGCAACCAATCAGGACGAACTATCATAGCCTGTAAAAAAGAAGAAGCAGGGAATGCAGCAGATGTTTTGTAGTGAATCTGCAGAAATAGAACATCACTGCTCACAGCTTAGTAACATAGATCAGGAGAAAAAGCATTAAACATTGAATAAGTATTACAGATATTGTGCGTGACAGATATCAGTGATAAACATTTACCATCCGGTGACTCATAGCCATAAATGTTGAGGTCACTTGGGTCCCTTTACATGAACTGACTTGCATTAATAAATAACCATCTATCAGTAAATATTTAGGCTGCGGTTGTTTTCAGCGTGCTTAAAAATCATGTCACCCGACGATCGAGCATTATGCTCATTTATCAGATGATCAGCAGTCTGTTTAGACAAGATTATTGTGAAATTTTGATTTCTAGGAACGCTCATTCACAATCATCTTTCAGTGCAAATGCACCTTGAAGCTGTGTTTGTAGTAAAGAGAAGAGATGAGCGGACCCATGGAAGTTCAGTTCGGCAGGTCCAACCAGACTTTAGATAAAGGGCAGTTTGGGTCTCTGCACATATGCAGTGAGCCATAAATAGATTATTTCTGGGGGCGAGTGGGTGGAGATTTTCCATTTTTTGGGGGGTACACATTATATGCGATCATGCTGTTGTTACTGTCACTACTGGCAATCTTTATAAACACTGCAAGTGCCTCGCACTGGACTGAGCACCAAGTGTACCTGAGTACAGCGATGCTCTGGCTAGTGGTTTGCATATGTAAAGCACCTGAATTCTATTTTATTTTTTGTAAAGTCTATCTTCATGTCACAGAGTGACTTAGGTGAACCCAGGGCAGCATATACTGGCCCTAAAACTGGGGCTCCTGTGCTCACCCTAACCCTGGAGGTAAGCTCGATGATAGGGAGGTTCAGGTTACCAACCTAGGCCCTATTTCCTGTCCTCGTCCCTGATGTTATGACCCCCCCTCCACAATCCACCACCTGGAGGGAATGGGCAAGAACAGGAGTCAACAATCCACCAACAAATATGGACAGACAGGAGTAACAACAACAAAACCTACTCGTGCACATGGCAACCACACACAAAGGAGCCACAAAAAGTGCACGAGGGGAGACAACTTAAAAGGTGGGAATAAACAAACTACTGGGGAACTTCCAAACCAGAACAAACACACCTAAGAATGCTGCATCAAACTCGAATGCTGTAGCCAACAGAACAAGTGAGAGAGAAATAACAGCTCCTTCCACCTCCTGGCCAAGCTTCCTAATGATAGAAAATAACTGGCTCCCTCTGGTGGACATAGAGGGTATATATAGAATCTGGGCATGGTCCCCATCAGAAACACCTCACCAGGAGCCAGAAGTTGCTGGAATTAACCCTCTCCTCCCTAAAAGGAAAGGGAATTAATTTAATCTGCAGAGTTCCACAAGACAAAGTGAGACTCTGACCCAGAACATGTCACCAAACTCCGCAACAGAAGAAAGTCTGTGACACTTCGGTATGAACACTGAACACTGAACCTCGGGTTCACTCATGGAAGGAGCTTAAGAAATTGTTCAAAGTGTTTCAAATCCCACCAAGAACAACATCTGCAAAGAGTTTGTGTGTTCTCCCTGAGTTTACGTGAGTTTTCTCCAGGTTCTCAAAGTTTCCTCCCACACCTCAAACACATACTGAAAGGAAATTTACCTGGCAAAACAAAAAAACAAACAAAAGTGTTCCATACACTCCTTGGAGACTTCGAAGGGTTACACACTTGTTTTCCTGGAAATGCACAGCTTTGCCATACTTGGGCTTTGTGGTGAACGCATTCACAATGGATCAAGCTTTTTGAAAAATGTGATGAGCAAACTTGGAAGAGCTATACGTGCACTAAATCGTAAAAGATGAAATCAGCTGTGGATATCCAGAACAGTCTTTTCTCTGTAGTGTGAGGATAAGACTTAAAGTGCACTAATCACCAGGATTTTCCTATATAACCTAAAGCCAGTGCTATACTGGTACTATCAGGCTGATTCTATACATACCTTTAGTTATCAGATTGGATGTATAGTGTAAAATGAACAGATTTTTGATTGTCAACAGCTGCTGATCAGTTGATAGCTGAGGTGGGTTTTGATACTGATTTCCGCCCCCCTGCCTGGTGTTCCTCCCCCTATCTTTTATTTATGCTAATTCTATTATTAAAGAAGCATTTTACTTATTGTTGTGGATAGAAGGACCTTACTGATGTCATGCCCATGTGACCAGAAGGGGCGGGGCCTCAGTCAACATAGCTGATACCAGGAAGCAATATTATTTTTCTGTTGGCTGAGGCCCCACCCCTTCTGGTCCATGACGTCAGCAAGGTCCTTCTAGCGACTTTAATTTAGCCAAACCCATGAGTAAAACGCATCTATAATGGAATTAGCATAACTAAAAGGTAAAGGGAGGAACAACAGGCAGGGGGGCAGCAATCACTATCAAAACCCCCACCACAGCTATTAGCTGATCGACAGCTGCTACCAATCAAAAAGCTGCTCATTTCGCAAACTTTGCTTGCTTGTGTTTCAAAACCTATACTTTCGAGCTGACAATTAAAGGTATATATAGAATCAACATGATAGTGCCAGTATAGCACTGGCTTTAGGTTATATAGGAAAATCCTAGTGGTGGGTGCTCTTTAGTAAAATCTTATCCATAATTGAAAAATGTAGTGCAGTGGATATTCCATCAGTAATACCCAGATGGAAATGTGTAGCCAATGTGTCCTGTGTGGGTGCTGCTGTTTTGGACAGTCCAGACTGAAGCCATGTCTCCAGGACTTGCAAAGGGAAGTGAGATGTTTTTGCCTTGACATTAATCAATGAAAAAACTTGAAATTTTGAATTTGGTGTTCGTGGGTATTTTCTTGTACAATGAACATTATCTCAAGAAGCTGAGTAATTCTTCTTACAGTTCCTATCTTTCCTGATATCTCAGACTGATGTTGTTTTGTGCAGAATATTTCTTATTGATATTGAACTGAAAGATAAAAATAATGTTCCTTTATCCAAAGAACAGTTGTCTCACATGAATCTCTACACAGAAATGATAATCCGTGCAGCTGTCTCCTTAGTAAATGCAATCTACTCTTCACGTTCCATTAGTTTTCACTCTGTAGCAGTGTACAAGTGCTGAAATGGTCACTGGTATTTCAATAAACTTTGCATATATCATAGTACAAGTGAAAAGTTGCAGGTTTTAGTGTAACTTATCAAAGAAATTAGCTTCTGTCTCCTCTTATAAGCCACCTCTCTTCCCCTAGCTTTCTGAACAAACCATCCACTAAAAAAGAGCTCAAATTTGTCTTGGTCAAAGCAAAACAGAACTGAAAGCTGATTTATGTATTAGGTTACAGCTACAATTAAACTATGATGATTGGAGGGGGAGGAGTGACGAGTAGAGATGGGCAAATAGTAACTATCCGAGTTCGGATAATGCTTACCGAATGCCGATTACTATTACAGTATTCGTCATGACTAGAAATATGCTTAAAAATGTATTTATCCAGTGCTGGATTCACAGCCACACAGCTGTCACCAGCAAAGCACCCCCACACCATCACACCTCCTCCTCCATGCTTCACGGTGGGAACCAGGCATGTAGAGTCCATCCATTCACCTTTTCTGCGTTGCACAAAGACATGGTGGTTGGATCCAAAGATCTCAAATTTGGACTCATCAGACCAAAGCACAGATTTCCACTGGTCTAATGTCCATTCCTTGTGTTCTTTAGCCCAAACAAGTCTCTTCTGCTTGTTGCCTGTCCTTAGCAGTGGTTTCCCAGCAGCTATTTTACCATGAAGGCCTGCAGCACAAAGTCTCCTCTTAACAGTTGTTCTAGAGATGTCTGCTGCTAGAACTCTGTGTGGCATTGACCTGGTCTCTAATCTGAGCTGCTGTTAACCTGCGATTTCTGAGGCTGGTGACGCGGAAACTTATCCTCCGCAGCAGAGGTAACTCTTTGTCTTCCTTTCCTGGGGCGGTCCTCATGTGAGCCAGTTTCTTTGTAGCGTTTGAAAGTGTCCCCAAGTGCAGTGGCAAAAACCATCAAAGTTTTCCCAATTTTTCGGACTGACTGACCTTCATTTCTTAAAGTAATGATGGCCACTCGTTTTTCTTTACTTAGCTGCTTTTTTCTTGCCATAATACAAATTCTAACAGTCTATTCAGTAAGACTATCAGGTATGTATCCACCAGACTTCTGCACAACACAACTGATGGTCCCAACCTCATTTATTAGGCAAGAAATCCCACTTATTAAACCTGACAGGGCACACCTGTGAAGTGAAAACCATTTCCGGTGACTACCTCTTGAAGCTCATCAAGAGAATGCCAAGAGTGTGCAAAGCAGTAATCAAAGCAAAAGGTGGCTACTTTGAAGAACTTAGAATATAAGACATATTTTCAGTTGTTTCACACCTTTTTGTTAAGTATTTCATTCCACAAGTGTTAATTCATAGTGTTGATACCTTCAATGTGAATCTACAATTTTCAGAGTCATGAAAATAAAGAAAACTCTTTGAATAAGAAGGTGTGTGCAAACTTTTGGTCTGTACTGTATATACTGTATATATGTATATATATATATATATATATATATATATATATATATATATATAGATATATATCTATATATATATATATATATATGTATATATATATATATATATACACATAGATAGATAGATAGATAGATAGATAGATGTACACACCAGTTCAAATAGCTCTATTAAGGAGTTTCTCTATCAATTGATTTTTTTTAAATAAAATAGACACAATGCATTTTTATTTCCATTTATTTAAACCCTTAACGGTCTTGCCACATAACTTACGATAGTAAGCCAAATAGGAACTCCATTATTCAGACACATGTTTTGGGGTGTATGCCTCTCATGAGTGTAAAGCAATAAGACTTGTTTTGCTGGGTGAGGAGCTGTGACAGGGTGTCAAAGGGGTAATATTTCTGCCTATGGTAAGAACCAAATAGGCATAAGAAGAGTAGTAAGTAATGCAATGTTCCTCTGGGAATTTAAATATGGATATATCCTCTTCAGAGAGGAAGGGAACAGGAACTATAGTGCCACCTATTTGTGTCTGAAGAGGCTGTTTGAATATTTAAATTTACAGAGAAGCATTGCATAGCCTACAAGTCTCGTTACACCGACTTGCCCCGCTCCACGAACAAAAACCTTTAATCCTCCTGTTAGTGGCCTCTCACAAAGCTAACCAAGTCCTCCTGCTTTGCATAGATGGGGGGTTAACATTAGAGATGAGTGAATCGATCCACAGAAGATCAATTTGAATTTCCTGCAGTTCAATTTCCCACGAATTTGAACATGTTGAGTGTCACGTACCGACTCCAGGGCTCTATCCAGTGGCTTCTGGTTGTGTGGTCACTTTCCCTCTCCATTAGGCCACAGCATGTTTTGTCATGGGTCAACTACTGTTAGTTCTCTTGACTTTTCTTTCCTTTGAGTGGCCTTTATTTTTACTCAGGTGTGTTCACTGCCTTGTTTTCTTTGCTCTATCACATCTTGGGAGGGGCTATTTAATATCACCATGCACATGCCTTCAATGCTGACTATATTCCGAGGTTGGTGGATGTTTGGAGTCCCAGCTCCTCAGTTTAGGATAATCTTGCTGAGTAATAACTTTTGCGTTTCTTGGCACTTAGCTTTCCAGCATTCTATAATTCTGTTTCATTTAGGATTTGGAGGGGTTCTACTTTGGCTCTCTTTCAGTTTCCTCCACCTTCCCTGTTCATCTGTGTGAACACTGTTTTAGCCCCGTGTCTCACCCTCTGTCTGTGTACATCCTTTTTATGTTTATTGGTGTTTTGCCTTACACTTGGTTTATATTTTAAGATGCAGTTAAGGACACTTGGGGTCAGTATATGTGGAGTAGCGGCGCCACTGAGTAACTTTAGGATGCCAACCTCTCCAGTCGAGATGAAGAAAATAAGGTCAGGTTCAGGGTACTCCTAGTCTGTATTGGGACCTGTAGTTAACATTTTTTCTGGTTTGTTCGCCCCTGTGAAGGGCTCAGTCTAAACTTCATAGCCAGCTCATTTGCTGTGTTCTTTGGCATCCTGCTTCTTGGCTGCACAATTATAGGCCTTACCCCTGGAGGTCACATAATTAAGGGACCAACAGCAGCAGGCAAGTTCAACCACTACTATTGACCAAGGTGTATTACGTTGGAATTTAAAGGAAACCTGTCACAGGTTTTTCTGCCTAGAAGCTGCGGCAACCACCAGTGGGGTCTTATATACAGTATTCTAACGTGCTGTATATAAGAGCCGAGGCTAGTGTGTACAACATAAGAAACACTTCATAATACTCACCTAAACCGGTCGCTGTGGTGGATGTGGCTCAGATGGGCGTCTTCGTCCTCCGGTGCCGGCGCCGCCTCTTACGGCCATCTTTGTTGCCTCCTCTTTCGTCCTTCTGAAGTCGCGGTGCATGATGTGTCCAACGTCATACACACTTGCCAGCATTCAGGTCCTGAGCAGGCTCACTTTGATCTGCCCTGAGCAGATCAAAGTATTGTAGTGCGCATGCGCGGGACCGGCGAGTGTGTATGACGTAGACGCGTCATGCACACAGGCTTCAGAAGGAGGACGAAGATGGCTGAATGAGGCGGCGTTGCCACCGGAGGACACATCCACACAAATCAAGCCTCCCCAACATGTTTCACCTATACAGGCTTCATCAAGGCTCAATTCATTTGAGCATTATATGTACCTTGATGAAGCCTGTATAGGTGAAACATGATGGGGAGGCTTGACTTTTAGAATTTTAACTGCTAGTGTTAGGACAGCCTTTACTAATAATGGCTACTGATAAGGAACAATGTACGGTGATAATATGATTATAGTAGGAGAGAGATAAGACTGATAATCTCCATAATCTCCATAAAGGAATTAGGATTAGCTGTCTTCACTTAGTATTCTTAAATGTATGTACTGTGCACTTTATCTAATTCTTTAATATTGGTAAATAAAAGTTAAGTTTATTAATAGGTCTTTAGTTTAGGGGTTTAGTTGCCTTTGACGAATAGTAATTGAGATTATCCCTAAGCTGAATTATGAACTAATTAATAACACCTCCAAATATCTACATGGGATACTAACTAATAAGCTACGGGACACCCACAAATGTGACTCAATCATACATGTCCATCATTAAAAAAAAAACTATGCAAATTATCATAAATTTCTTTTGGTGGACTCATTTTATAATGATATACATTAATAATGTATTTTATATACATTTATTCTGAAACAGGACCACTTATAGGCTGTGCCTGGTATTACAGTTTAACCCTAACCAGTGGAAGGCTGCAATACCAGACATACCCCATGAAAAAAAATTAAAAAGTAGACCCTGTTTTCTGATCTCCAACAAATCTTTTCATTTTCTTCTTTCCTTGGCACACTTCAGATACTGCACCTCCCTGACTCCACGATTTTGGGCTAATAATGCCCTTCATATGTTTTACAGTAACGTCAAACTTTTGATGTATATTATAAAATTCAATGCATATGTGATTCTTATCATTTTAGCAGGTTCAAAAAGATGCAATGTGTTTATAGTCATCAATGGGAAAGGAATTACAATAAGCATAGAACGCAATAAAGATTTACCCTGCGCATCTGGACGCGGCCATAAAGATTGTGCAACCATAACACAGAGACCATAAAGAAAAGGATGAGGGTAGAGGAAACAGATAAAAACACAATATGAATGTGTTGTAGGTAGATTGTTTAAGGCAGGGGTGGGCAATTAATTTTCCCATGGGGCCGCATGACAAATTTGGATGCTTTTAGAGGGTCACACTAATATAATTAACTCAGTTCTATCCAATACTGTATATAGTATATATACTATCCCTTCATAAACAAAAAGCAAGTTAAACAATACAAAGATTCAATGAAAATATGGAGGTCAGTGGGGTACATAGACATTACTGGGATTAGTGGGGGGCATACACATTGCTGGAGTCAGTGGGGGGCATACACATTACTGGGGTCAGTGGGGGGCATACACATTACTGGGGTCATTAAGTGGCATAGACATTACTGGGGTCAGTAGGGGGCATACACATTACTGGGGCCTGTGGAGCATACATACTGGCCCTGGTGGCCTGTGGAGCATACATACTGACCGTGGTGGCCAGTGGGGCATACATACTGACCATGGTGGCCAGTGGAGCATACATACTGGCCCTGGTGGCCTGTGGAGCATACATTCTGACCGTGGTGGCCTGTGGGGCATACTTACTGACAGTTGTGGCCAGTGGAGCATACATACTGACAGTGGTGGCCTGTGGGGCATACATACTGGCCCTGGGGGCGCTGAGGGGACAGACTGGTAGCACTGCAGCAGCAGAGCCTGAGGGCTCCTCTGGCTGCCTTCTGAGTCCCCTGTGTGTCTGCTTCTTCTATTGCAGGCACAGGGGAGACCTGAGAAGACACAAGTGCTGCTCCCCTGCTCTCCCCTACGGCAGGCACGATGCACTCTCCCTGCTGCTGCTGGTTTACATTACCTCAGTTGCAGAACAGACGTTTTTGAAGTGGCCACTATGGAGATGAGTCGGTCACATGTGAGGATCCTGGGTAGAAGGGGCAGGTAAAGGGGGTGTGGCCAGCATCGAGAAAGCAGCAAGAGGGGACAAGGAAGGCATCCGAGGAGTGTGTGTCCAGCATTGAGAAGGCGTGGATGACAGCAAAAAAAGCATGGCTAGCAGCATAGATGCCATGGAAGGCATCCAGAGACTGTGACCAGCATCCAGAGGGGCATGACTGGCAGAGTGGGGGGCGTGGCAGCTGCTTATCACTGCACTATGGGATACATAGCTCCTGACAGTGACAGCGGATCTGAGGCATAAAATCATAGATCAGGCCACATCTCCAACTCTCAGCTAAGACGGACGGGCCGTTCACAGACAGTAAGCGGGACGGATCCAACCCACGGGCCCCCCATGCCCAGGTCTGGTTTAAGGGCTAGTCAGAATTAAAACCTTGATTGTCAATCCTCTTGGAACTTCACTAATTCGCTTATAAACAACAAAGTGTACACAGTCCTCTCTGGACCTATGCTGCCTCAACAATCTGCTGATTAGTGGAGATGCTAATGTCGCGGGCGGAGGGGACACACTCGCCGCGCTCGGGTCCGGGGCTTCTGCTGCTGCTTGGTGGCTCGAGCGGTGGACCGGACCCGGGGACTCGAGCAGCGCTCCTCGTCCACGAGTGAAAAGGGGGTGGTTTGTTTAGGTAGATAGTTCGTGATGCCACCCACGAGTCGTGGTGATAAAGGGCACCACCGCTGCTGGTGACGGGGATCCCGGGAGCGATGGTAGGGAGCAGCTAGGATGTTGTCCCCTCCGTGGGTAGGGGTTGGTGGTCCCGGGGCCCGGTAGTGTAACGGGGAGGCTGGATGGCTGGGATGCAGGGGCAGCGCTGCGTGGTGCCGGATGGCACTGGTGTACTCACTCAGGCAGTCAATGACAGAGTCTCTGATAAACCAAATGGCTGAATGGACGGGTCCCACAGCCGGCTGCAGTGTTTTTGTGCTCTCCCCGGACGGCTGAGGTGGCTGTCTTTCCCTGCACCTGTTAGAATGTTCTGACTCCTGTGGTTGCCCACCGGTAGACCGCTCCCCGGTGTATAGGTACCAAAGGAGCCCGTTTTTGCCCGCAGGCACTGGCCCTTGGATCTCTAGCCTATGGCGGTGGCTGTATATCCTCACGGTGGGGAGTATTGCCTTCTGTCGGGTCTTGGTTGTTGGGAAGCCCCTGGGGTTCCAGTCACACTCGGATTTGACCGTTGTCAGCGGCTCCAAGCCTAGTCGGGGTCCGATGGCCCTGCCGGTGTGCTTAGCTTCACTCCACTCCCCGGTTCGCTACCGGCGGGCCACCACCCAACCCCGGTCCTACGGTTTTGCAGAGGTCCACTACCTCCTGCAGACGGCCACCACCGTCTGCCAACCTTGCTGTCAGTGCCTGGGCTCCGACCCAGACACTTGCAGTTACTGTCCTTTCACTTTCACCTCTCAAACTGAACTGACTGCTTTTCCCGCCTCCAGGCCTGTGAACTCCTCGGTGGGTGGGGCCAACCGCCTGGCTCTGCCCCACCTGGTGTGGACATCAGACCCTGGAGGGGGCAGCAAGGGTTTTTGTTTGACTGGTGTGACTGTCTAGGGAGGGGGGTGTGTGTGGTGTACTGTCTGTGGCTACCTGGCTAGTCCAGGGCGTCACACTAACAATAAGCCCCCACATATTGATATTGATGACCTTGGTTTTTGTTATTTAGTGGTATAGTTTAGTTACCACGTGGTTCTTGGTGTGCAGTGGTTCAGTTAGTGGCTGGTCTTTACACTGGGTGCATAATTATTGGGCGAGTGAGTATTTTGACCATATCATTATCGTTAAGCAGATTTTCCAACTCCAAACTTTAAAAATTTCAATGCTTATTGGATGAATTTTCAGGTTTCTGCTTATTTTAACCATTGGATGGACTGACAGCACTGTAGTTGTTAAATAATAAAATAAATGATCAGAAATTCAAGTTGTCTAATAATTGTGCAAAAAGTGTAGTAACCACTGGTATATGCAACTGGTTGTTATAACTCACCCTTTAAAAAAGCTGACCTATGAAGTTTGTTTTTTACTAAATGTGTTCCAATATACATACAGCCAATATACTCATCTACCACTGCCTTCTCCGGTCTCTAACGCTGTTATACTTTGCTTCTCAGTGACTTTACTGCTCCTTACACTGGTGGTCCACTACTGGGACAACCCCTTCTCATTCCCTGTGCTTCCCCATATTAAAATAAAAATGCCTGTACTCACCTGCGATGGTGGCATGGTTCCACCGGTGTCTAGGCCTGTGTTTTCAGGGCTCAAATGCGGTCGTGACATCATGCTAATTCAGCGACCAATCACCACTGGCTTTTCTCTCCCTGTGTCGCGGGCGGGGAGGAGGGTGTCGGCACACTACGCTCACCCCTTCTGCTCGGGTCCGGCGGCTGCTGCTCAGTGGTGGCTCGAGCGGTGGGCCGGATCCCGGGGGTTTCTCGAGCGGCACTCCTCGCCCGTGAGTGAAAGGGGGTTGTTGGGTGTGGGAATTGTCTATTGTCCGTGACGCCACCCACGGTTGTGGTCATTTCACCACCGCTGCTCTATAGGCCCGGGGACGATGGTGTGTAGCAGCGAGGTGTTTCGTTGCCCCTCCGTGGGTAGGGGTTGGTGATCCCGGGGCCCGGTGATGGTGAGGGAGGTGCAGGGCCTGGTGGGCGCAGGGACGCGGGGGCAGCGCTGTGCCTTGCGGCACTGTGGTACTCACTCAGCCTGAGACGACACAGTTTTTACGGTAAACCAAACGGCTGGAAAGACGGTCCCACGGACGGCTGCACTTGCTCTCCCAGTAGGTGACGGTGATGTCCCTCTTCCTTGCACCTTTGTTTACTTGTTGGTTGCGATGGGTCCCCACCGGTAACCCGCTCCCCGGCTTCAAGCTGAACCGGAGGAGCTCTACTCTTTGCCCGCAGGCACTGGCCCTGAGAAACTGGTGCCTTGGCGGTGGCGGTGTCTCTCCTACCCTGGTTGGGCTGTTGCCTTCAATCGGGACTTGGTTGTTGGGGGATCTACGTCCCCTTCACTGATGGATTTGGCAAATTATGGCGACTCCTAGCCTTGCCGGGGTCCGAGAGGCCCCTGCCCTGGTGCTGACTGTCCTTCGGTACACTGCTCCAGACCGCCGGGCCACTACCCGTCCGCGGTCCTTCCAGGAACTTCCACATGGTCCCCCTCCAGACAGTCACCACCGTTGCTGACCTTGCTGACCTGGTCCTACACACAGCTGGACCCTTCAGGCTTTCTTTCTTTCCTGTCACCTCACTTGCTTTCCTCCTTTACCACTTTTCTACTTTCACTACTTGTTTACTCCTCCACTTAACTCCTCACTCAAGCTCCCTCTGAGCTGAACTGCCTGGTTTTTCCCGCCTCCAGAGCTGTGTCCTCCTCGGTGGGCGGAGCCAACCGCCTGGCCCACCCCCTGGTGTGAATCATCAGCCTCTGGAGGAAGGCAACAAGGATTTTTGGTTAGCTTTGGTGTTCCTAACTGGGATGTAGGGTGTGGTGGTGTGTGACCTGTGTCCCCTGGCTTGCCCAGGGCGACACATTCCCCCTTAGCAAAATGCAGACCGTCCGCGGGCTGCCGTCCAACACCGGTTTTATTCTTTTGAAAAAGATAACATGGTAAAATAATAACATATGTACATTTTTAATAACTCTTCCCTTAACGGGAGGCACATTTCTTAAACGTTGCATAACGGTTTACGGTTACGGTTTCCGCGCTCTCCCACCCAAGCAACCTGGCCCTGATGCAGCCCCTAAAACCCAGGCAGCACCCCTTGACCCACAGTACAGCACACGGTACCCGAGCGGGATCTGTCCTTCCCTCCAGAGGGTAGCCACCGGTTCCTTTGGTGGCTGGGCCCCAGCCTGCTCTGCTCAGGGCCCTCCCTCCAACCTGCCTCTCCGGAGGCGGCATTGCGGAAAACGGTAACGGTAAACAACTTATTTACAAGCCACTAACGTTTGTGGTTGCCCTGCAAGTTCACGGGCTTGTCCATGGATAGTCCTCCATGCAGAACAACTTTTCAAACTTTTCAACAAACAACCACTCTTTACATTCCCTGACCCCTTTTACTCACAGAACGGTCTCCCTGTACCTAAGTGGGGGTCTACCTAGGTTGGAACGGGTGGACCTTCGGGGCCCGGTGTCAGTGTTGCTAGACAGTGGGGTAGAGGGAACAATCGGTTCCTCCTCCCTGCTATAGTGTGGAGCAGGCGGAGGTGTAGGGGGGCTGGGTACAGGTTCATCCCTGGGCACTGACACTGGTGGGGATGTGGTCACCGGTGGGGATGTGGTGTTGGACCCCCTTGATCTGCCCAAAGTCTAGGGGGTGCTTACTGAAAACCTGTTCGTACTCCTGCACCACCCTGTATACCCCTGCCCTGTGATGTGTAGGGGTATCATCAGTGCCTACATGTAGCTGTTGGTGCCACTCCTTTGTCTCCCCCTGGGGTGGGGAAGTGCTGGTGGTAGGTGGGAGTGTGGATGGACTGGCTTCATGGATAGTGTGAGGGTCCAGGGTGAGCAGCTTGGCAATGGTGGCATACCGGGGGAGCCTGACTTCTTCCTCCCCACAGTTCAACACCCTCACAGGCACTCTCCCTTTCTTCACATCCACCACCCCTCGGGTGGCCATTACAGTGGGCCAGTGCTCGGAAGGCATGGGCTCCATCATCGCAGGGTAGTCACGCCCCTGAGGCCCTACTGCTGCCCTACACCAGATCATCATCTCACTCCTAGGGGCACAGTCAACGGAGCTACATCCATTACTCTCACTCCACCGATCTCCCCTCCTGTTGAGCTTACATGCTGGCGGTACATCAGGGCTCGGATCTCACGCTGCACAGCCCTCTGCCGGCTCCCTGCCGCTGTGGCGGCTAGCTGTTGCAATAGGGTCAACACATCAGCCATGCAGTGCTCCATCACATTGGTTCCCAGCACTATTTTCGGGTTATGATCACTGGGTTCATTCATGATCACAATCATACCCTGGTGTTGCAGTTCAGCTTGCCCCACTGTCATAGCCACTTGTTTATACCCCACCTGGGTCAATGGGAGTCCATTAGCGGCAATCAACGTTATGCTATTGTCTGGGGGCGCCAGCTCGTCTATGGCCCAATACCGCTGGTACAACGTGTACGGTATGGTAGTTACCTGTGATCCAGTGTCCAAGAGAGCCATCACTGGTATGCCGTCCACAGCCACGGGGATGATGGGGCAGGCCCCGATATATCGGTCCCGCCAGTCCGGGGGGCCACGATGTTCTACTCCTGAGGACTGGCCCGGGGCCCCAGGGGTTGCTCGTTTAACGGGCACTGTCGGAAGTAATGACCCGGCTTACGGCACTTGTAGCAGATTGGGGGTCTGCTCCGCGGGTTGTTAGCACTTTTCCGCTGCATCCAGGGAACATCCTCGGGACTGTCAGCAAGCTGTATCTGTGCTGGAGGCTGAGATCTGGTCAGAGGCTGTAGTGCCGCAAGGATTTTGGCAAGGTCTCCGTCCATGCGACGGACCTGGGCCGCCAGTTCTTCCACTGTGCTGCTCGGGGCTGCAGGTATTGGAGAGGTTGGTTTGGCTGAGGCCGCCACAACGGGAGCCGTCTCGACGGGCCACGGGGCGGGTTCCAGAACCTCGGCAGCTGGGGGCTGTAGCGCTTTAATGGCCCGCTCCTTTAGCACAGCAAAGTCCACATCAGGGTGTTCCAGGGCCCACAGCCGGAGTTGTTTACGATCCTCAGGGGACCTCATCCCATGCGCAAATTGCTCCACTAACAACTTGTTGCTATCCGCCTCATTAATAGGGTTCACCCACTTCAGCGGGCGGAGGGCGGTCTGCAGACGTAGAGCATAGTCCCGAATGCTATCTCCAGCCCGTTGCCGGCACTGGTAAAACTGCATCCTCAGCTCAGCTTCAGTCCGGGTCTCGAAGGCAGTCTGTAGCTTCTCAAAGATGGTGGCTACAGAGAGCCGGTCCCCCTCGGCCCAGGTCTCCGCTTCCTGCTCCGCTGCACCGGTTAACTGGCCTAGCTCTATCGCTGCACGTTGCTTATCAGTCAGGGGGTACAGCTCTAGCAACGGGTTAAGCTTTTTCCGGAAGGCCTGTAGGGCATCCGGTTTCCCGTCATTCTGCGGTAGCCAGGCAGCTCCGGGCGCATAGGGCAAGGAGAACGGCAAGACCTGAGCGAGCGCAGGGGCCGCGGCACCTCCCGCCGGTACGGCCGGAACCTGGGCAGGCCCAATCCCATCCGCGGATGCCGCTGCGGCTGCGACCACCGCTCCTCCAGCGGCTCCGTCGGGCGCAGACATCTTGTTTCCGTCCCCCTTAGCTCCTTCCGGCCCCTCCTCTCTCGGGGCGGGGTTTCGGCCTTCGCGCCTCTACTACTCGAGAAGACGCTCGAGCGGGAATTTTTTGGCTTTTTGGCTTCTGAAATTTTTCTGCCGGATACCTCCGGCGGTAACAAGGCGCACCTCTACCAGACGGCAGAGCGTTAAGATCCTGTTCGTGACGCCAAGTTGTCGTGGGCGGGGAGGAGGGTGTCGGCACACTACGCTCACCCCTTCTGCTCGGGTCCGGCGGCTGCTGCTCAGTGGTGGCTCGAGCGGTGGGCCGGATCCCGGGGGTTTCTCGAGCGGCACTCCTCGCCCGTGAGTGAAAGGGGGTTGTTGGGTGTGGGAATTGTCTATTGTCCGTGACGCCACCCACGGTTGTGGTGATTTCACCACCGCTGCTCTATAGGCCCGGGGACGATGGTGTGTAGCAGCGAGGTGTTGCGTTGCCCCTCCGTGGGTAGGGGTTGGTGATCCCGGGGCCCGGTGATGGTGAGGGAGGTGCAGGGCCTGGTGGGCGCAGGGACGCGGGGGCAGCGCTGTGCCTTGCGGCACTGTGGTACTCACTCAGCCTGAGACGACACAGTTTTTACGGTAAACCAAACGGCTGGAAAGACGGTCCCACGGACGGCTGCACTTGCTCTCCCAGTAGGTGACGGTGATGTCCCTCTTCCTTGCACCTTTGTTTACTTGTTGGTTGCGATGGGTCCCCACCGGTAACCCGGTCCCCGGCTTCAAGCTGGACTGGAGGAGCTCTACTCTTTGCCCGCAGGCGCTGGCCCTGAGAAACTGGTGCCTTGGCGGTGGCGGTGTCTCTCCTACCCTGGTTGGGCTGTTGCCTTCAATCGGGACTTGGTTGTTGGGGGATCTGTTACATCTCGTGGCTCTCCTCTTGCAAGGAATGAGGTGGTCCCCCATTCCTTGTCTGCCGTGAGCCCTCCTGCTCAGCAGCGCCAAAGGTCTGGGAGACTGCAGGAGTTTCCTCCTCCTAGGTGCAGCAGTAGGGTGACACCTAGTGGTTTACTCCTTGTAAGGAATGGAGTGGTCTCCCATCCCTTGCCTGCCACGTGCCCTCCTGCTCGGCATCGCAGAGGGTCGGAGTGGTTGCACAGTGTGCAAAGGATAGATGCTCAGGGAAGCAGCAAGACTTCCCTTAGCTCTGCACATTGTGAAACCGAAGATCCCGCCTTTATGACCCAGAGGCAGGAGGTTGAGCATGTGCCCCACGTGGCGTCTTCTGATTCGCTCACTGGTATCACACGGCCAGATAACGAGGCTGGTGATGTGCTGAATCCTGACTGGCCGGGCCAGGACGTCACAGATCATGATTGGGTCACATCCGTCTCGCGCCCGCCCTTGGCTGGAGCTACATCTCCTTAAAAACCCCTCCTGCCATCATGGCGGCGCGCGACCGTCCTTCTATGTTTGGATGTCTGGCAGCGTGCTGCCACGCCACTGTACAGACGTCATTGTATTTTGCAGGTCTCGCCCCTGCCTTGCTGCTCCGGCAGTATTCCGTTGAACAGGCTGTGTTCCTGTCCCAGGTGAGCTCCTTGAATCTCTGTCGGACTCACCTGGTTTCTGAAGCACACGTGCGTGGGCACCTCTGTGCTACCCTCGTGCCATATTCCTGTGACTCCCGCTGGCACACGTGCGTAGGCACCTCTGTGCGTCCCCGTGCAACAGGTACACCGAGTTGTGAGCCCCGTGCCATACAACCCTCACGGGTTAGGGCGGACAGGTGTACGCAGATCGTCTGTGACATTCCAGACGATCGCTAGCAGCAACCCGCTCACTCTTCTCCCACCATAGCAGCGGTCCCTTACACCGCACAGTGGACCTTGACCGGCGGAAGCTGTCCATATACCATCTTGGCACGCTTCCCCGGGTCCCCCTCGTAACATTACGGTCGCGCCAAAGGTCTGGCTATGGCAGAAGAGCAGCAGCAGTTGCTGCGTTATGTGCAGCAGTTGGAGTCACGATTGGCAGCTGTGGAGCGGTCTTCCCCCATAAGGCTTCTCTAGCGACAATTGCCACCCAAGTGGCTACTCAGGCTGTGGAATTGAGCGGAAAGTCGCCTCGCCTTGCGCTCCCAGAGCGCTTCAATGGGGACAGCTCCGAGTGCCGTGGTTTCATAAACCAGGTTACCACCTACTTGGAGATGTCCGCCACTCTTTATGCTACTGAGAAGGCGAAAGTAGCATTCGTCCAGTCCCTGCTCACAGGGAGAGCGCTAAAATGGTCCACGCCGTTGTGGGAGCGCGGAGATCGGGTGGTGAATCACCTTCCAGTTTATCTTGAGGCCATGAGAAAGGTGTTCCTCGGGCCTCAAGTCACCCATGACTCCGCGCTGCGACTCCTACGCCTTCGGCAAAAGTCCACTTTAGTCGGGGACTTTGCGGTGCAGTTCAGGACACTCGCCGCAGAGCTGGACTGGCCAGATAAAGTCCTTGTCCCTGTGTTCTGGGAGGGTCTGGCAGGGTTCGTCAAAGACGCGCTGGCCACGCGTGATGTGCCGACCACCTTAGAGGCCTTGATACGGCTTGCTTCTCGCATAGACATCCGCCACGCGGAGCGGAGGCTCGAGGTCTCTTCGGCACCCACGTCTACCTGGCCTACAGAGCCTCTGACCCTCCTTCCCCACCAGAGCAGTCTCCCAGCCAGTTCTGTTGATGACTCTGTGGAGCCCATGGAAGTCTCCAAAGTGGTCTCCTCTACCACAGGCTCTCGGCCGCCGGTCGTTTGCTTTGCCTGTGGGCAGAGGGGACATGTAGCTACCTGATGTTCAAAACCATCGGAAAAGAGACAGTGTCTGGTTTCCATCAGAGGAGGAACCCTAGACGCTGCCTCTCCTTCTAAATTAACCCTCAGCGCCCAGTTGCAGTTCGGCACCACTGTCTTCCCTGCCCTGGCTTGCTTAGACACTGGCGCTGACGGCAATTTCATTTCAGCCTCCCTGGCAACTAGGTACTCTGTTCCCCTGGTCCTGTTGCCTAAACCAATCAGGGTCCAGGTAGTCAACGGGTCCCTACTTGTCAAACCCATTACCCAGATCACCGTCCCTCTCAGGATGGATGTACCACCAGGCCACCATGAGCAGGTGTCCTTTCTGGTGCTTCCAGAAGGGACGGATGAGATCCTACTAGGACTCCCCTGGTTGAAACGGCATGCTCCGATACTCAACTGAACAACAGGGGAAATCTCGTCCTGGGCAGGGTCATGTAAGGAACACCTCGGGACCACCGGGTCGCCCACTCCCCTAGACCTGGTGCCACCTGGCCAGACCCTCGTTCCCCCTAGGATACGGAACAATGTACTTTCCTGGGACCATACCTCCAAGGTCGTGGGCCTCTTCAGGTCCAAAAGGACCAGAGTTCTAGAGGCCAGGCATGATTGGTGGCCGACGGCCGACTCCTCGTCCGACAACCCTGAAGTAGCGAGGTTGGTTAAAACAAAAATCGTTCAGGGCAAGAGGTACTTCCTCGTGGAGTGGGTCGGTCGTGGACCGAAGCACAGGACCTGGGAATTGGAGGATCATGTCCACGCTCCGGGTTTGGTAGCAGCCTTTGAGCACAGGCGGCAGGGGGGGCCCTAGACGGGGGGGTAATGTTACATCTCGTGGCTCTCCTCTTGCAAGGAATGAGGTGGTCCCCCATTCCTTGTCTGCCGCGAGCCCTCCTGCTCAGCAGCGCCAAAGGTCTGGGAGACTGCAGGAGTTTCCTCCTCCTAGATGCAACAGTAGGGTGACACCTAGTGGTTTACTCCTTGTAAGGAATGGAGTGGTCTCCCATCCCTTGCCTGCCACGTGCCCTCCTGCTCGGCATCGCAGAGGGTCGGAGTGGTTGCACAGTGTGCAAAGGATAGATGCTCAGGGAAGCAGCAAGACTTCCCTTAGCTTTGCACATTGTGAGACCGAAGATCCCGCCTTTATGACCCAGAGGCAGGAGGTTGAGCATGTGCCCCACGTGGCGTCTTCTGATTCGCTCACTGGTATCACACGGCCAGATAACGAGGCTGGTGATGTGCTGAATCCTGACTGGCCGGGCCAGGACGTCACAGATCATGATTGGGTCACATCCGTCTCGTGCCCGCCCTTGGCTGGAGCTACATCTCCTTAAAAACCCCTCCTGCCATCATGGCGGCGCGCGACCGTCCTTCTATGTTTGGATGTCTGGCAGCGTGCTGCCACGCCACTGTACAGACGTCATTGTATTTTGCAGGTCTCGCCCTTGCCTTGCTGCTCCGGCAGTATTCCGTTGAACAGGCTGTGTTCCTGTCCCAGGTGAGCTCCTTGAATCTCTGTCGGACTCACCTGGTTTCTGAAGCACACGTGCGTGGGCACCTCTGTGCTACCCTCGTGCCATATTCCTGTGACTCCCGCTGGCACACGTGCGTAGGCACCTCTGTGCGTCCCCGTGCAACAGGTACACCGAGTTGTGAGCCCCGTGCCATACAACCCTCACGGGTTAGGGCGGACAGGTGTACGCAGATCGTCTGTGACATTCCAGACGATCGCTAGCAGCAACCCGCTCACTCTTCTCCCACCATAGCAGCGGTCCCTTACACCGCACAGTGGACCTTGACCGGCGGAAGCTGTCCATATACCATCTTGGCATGCTTCCCCGGGTCCCCCTCGTAACAGGGATCTACGTCCCCTTCACTGACGGATTTGGCAAATTATGGCGACTCCTAGCCTTGCCGGGGTCCGAGAGGCCCCTGCCTTGGTGCTGACTGTCCTTCGGTACACTGCTCCAGACCGCCGGGCCACTACCCGTCCGGTCCTTCCAGGAACTTCCACAAGGTCCCCCTCCAGACAGTCACCGCCGTTGCTGACCTTGCTGACCTGGTCCTACACACAGCTGGACCCTTCAGGCTTTCTTTCTTTCCTGTCACCTCACTTGCTTTCCTCCTTTACCACTTTTCTACTTTCACTACTTGTTTACTCCTCCACTTAACTCCTCACTCAAGCTCCCTCTGAGCTGAACTGCCTGGTTTTTCCCGCCTCCAGAGCTGTGTCCTCCTCGGTGGGCGGAGCCAACCGCCTGGCCCACCCCCTGGTGTGAATCATCAGCCTCTGGAGGAAGGCAACAAGGATTTTTGGTTAGCTTTGGTGTTCCTAACTGGGATGTAGGGTGTGGTGGTGTGTGACCTGTGTCCCCTGGCTTGCCCAGGGCGACACACCTGCATTTGGACAAAGGAGTTAATCAACAAGAAGTGAGCACTCGGGCTTCTGCTCACTTCCTGTTGATTGCTCCTGCGTCTACGCTGCAAGATGGATGAGACAGTCAGTAGGTCATCAAAGTGATTTTTTTCAGCGTGTTCCAGAAAAAACTTCTCTCCTTCTTCAGGAAAATTGTGATTATTCTTGAAGAAGGTGCGGGGTTCTCTCTGAAACCCTTTGATGACCTATTGACTGTCTCCTCCCTTTTGCAGCGTTGCAATCATCCCTATCTAGCTAATAGTTATCCTCTATTCCACATGAGGCCGCAGCAGCCATTACAAGCGTCAAACGTTTGTAGTGACTTGCACAACTATACAAGGTGAGCCTCCCCATTTGATCACCCCCCCCCCAGTAATATCTGACAAGACCCTATTTTTGTGTTCCTGTCTTCCAGTTTTCTTTCTGCAATAATATTATTAGCAAATACCTCCAATTAGAAATGTAGTATATAATTCTCCTGATTAGCTATGTTGCTTACCTCATGTGCAGGGCATTTCAAGACCTTGGGTACCCATGGTTACCACCACGCATATAGTCACAGTTAGTTAGTTGCTAGTGGTTATAACCATGGATGCCTAAGGTCCTGCAATGCCCTGAACATGAAGTAAGCAACACAGTAAATCAGAAGAACTATAATACATTTCTAATTAGAGATATTTGCTAATATTATTATTATTATACCTACTACATATTAGGATAGGATCTTGGAAATGGGAATACCCCTTTAAAGCAACGGCGTCAAAGAGTTGCTCTTAAAGGGGCAGCAGCAATATAGTCGCCAAGATGGCGCAACCTGATAATTCACTTTAAAGTCTATAAATATACATTGGTTGTCAACAAGCAGTAACTGGGGCCTCCTTTATTTGTGAATCGAATCTCAAAATGTTTGAATTTTCCTGAAACCACAAATTTACTAACATTTGACTCAAGCACTTTCCTCCATGAATTGATTGGCTGTTCCCTACTTATCAGCATATAATTTATAAGGGATTTGATTTGGAACCTGTATAAGAGAAATTCAGCTATACCTAAGTATACATTGGGAATTTTATCTGTGTAATACTGAGAAGTAAGTCAATAAAAAACAGGTGAAAATTGCACTGACATTATTGGAGACAGTGACTTGTCTACTTTGTTATGTCCGGCAGGTTAAAGGGAACCTGTCAGGTGCAATATGCACCCAGTACCACGAACAGTTCTGGGTGTATATTGCTAATCCCTGCCTAACCGTCCCTGTATACACTAGCATAGATAAAGGGATCTTTAGAAAAGTATTTCTAAAGAACTTCTACCATATGCTAATGAGCGAAGGGACTAGTCCCCTGGGCGTTAGTTTCCCGGCCAGTCGCCCCTCAAGACCATGTTAGTACACCCCTGTGGGCGTACTATCATGCTAATGAATGTGCAGTCTATATGAAGTGAAAGCTGCACACCAAATTCAGAGAAATATGAACAAGCATAACTGTTTTATGATACATAAGGAATGAAAAATACAATTAGCCATATGAAAAATTGAAAAAAATTAAAACGTGACATTCCATAATTGCTGAGGATTGTTTGAAAAAAAGAGATATTTAGCTAATGTATTGATCAATTCATTACTGCCCCATAACCACTTCACGGTAATCTCTTGTTTATGGGATCCCTAACCAAATGTTACCTCTATTTGCGGTTAAAACCTGCTTGTGTGCATGGGTACCTAACCAAATATTACCTCTATGTGTAGTTGAAACCTGCTTGTGTATGTGTATGAGTTTTTTTCTGTCTGAGAACCCAGTTCCACCTTTTAGCCATGTTTATTCAATTTCCTATATAGCCAGGTCCCTGGCTTCCCATACACAAGCAGGTGTCAACCGCATATAGAGGTAACATTTGGATAGGGACCCCATAAATAAGAGACCGTGAAGTGGTTATGGGGCAGTAATGAATTGATCAATACATTAGCTAAATATCTCTTTTTTCAAATAATCCTCAGCAGTTATGCAATGTCACATTTTAATTTTTCATATGGCTAATTGTATTTTTCATTCCTTATGTGTTATAAAGCAGTTATGCTTGTTCATATTTCTCTGAATTTGGTGTGCAGCTTTCACTTCATATAGATTGTGTATATTTTGGCTAGCACCCTGTTCACATTTACAATGGTGTTCCAGCAGTCTTTTTGATTGTAATGAATGTGCAGTGTCACAGGATGATCTCACTCACCTCTCCGCCGCCATTGCGTCCAATGCTGGGTTTCGTCTCAGTGCGCATGACTCCGGAGTTTGGGTCATGCGCACTATGAAGCCGGGTGCATGTGTCCTGGCTTCAAACTGAATTAGTGCGCATGACCCAAACTCCGGGGTCATGTGCACTGAGCTGAAATCCAGCGTTTGGCGGCGGAGAGGTGAGTGAGATCATCCTGTGATGCTGCGTATTCATTAGCATGTTAGCACACCCACAGGGGCTCATAGGGGCGTACTAACATGCTAATGGGGCTGACTGGCGAGGGAAACTAACGCCCAGGGGACTAGTCCCCTCACTCATTAGCATACGGTAAAAGATCTTTAGAAATACTTTTTCTAAAACTCTCTTTATCTATGCTAGTGTATACAGGGACGGTTAAGGTCCAGTCACACTAAGCAACTTACCAGCGATCCCAACAACGATAGGGATCGCTGGTAAGTTGCTAGGAGGTTGCTGGTGAGATGTCACACTTTGACGCTCCAGCGATCCCACCAGCAACCTGACCTGGCAGGGATCGCTGGAGCGTCACTACACGAGTTGCTGGTGAGCTCACCAGCAACCAGTGACCAGCCATACGTGCAGAGAGCAGGGAGCAGCGCACACTGTGCGCTGCTCCCTGCTCTCCTAGTACAGCACACATGGGGTTAATTACCCGATGTGTGCTGCAGCTACATGTGCACAGAGCAGGGAGCAGCGCACACTGCTTAGCGCTGGCTCCCTGCTCTCCTGGCTACAGCACACATCGGGTTAATTAACCCGATGTGTCCTGCAGCTACATGTGCACAGAGCAGGAGCCGGCAGCACAGGCAGTGAGAGCGGGGGAGGCTGGTATCAAAGGTAAATATCGGGTAACCAAGGACAGGGCTTCTTGGTTACCCGATGTTTACATTGGTTACCAGCCTCTGCAGAAGCCGGCTCCTGCTTCCTGCACATTTAGTTGTTGCTGTCTCGCTGTCACACACAGCGATCTGTGCTTCACAGCAGGACAGCAACAACTAAAAAATGGCCCAGGACATTCAGCAACAACCAACGACCTCACAGCAGGGGCCAGGTTGTTGCTGGATGTCACACACAGCAACATCGCTAGCAACTTCACAAAAGTTGTTCGTTACCAGCGATGTTGCTAGCGATGTTGCTTAGTGTGACGGGGCCTTTAGGCAGGGATTAGCAATATACACCCAGAACTGCTCGTGGTTCTGGGTGCAATTTGGACCTGACAGGTTCCCTTTAAGTGATAACAATGGCAATCATATGAATTTGGGGAATAAAGCAGCAGATTATACACCCAGTATATAAAGGATTGCTGAAGAGAGGCGAGCGTTAAGCCTGAAAGAGGCGGTAACTGTCTACACCCTAATAAGGCAAGAACGATTTAGTGAAATAGGTGGAGCCTGTATTAGTCAACCAATCAGATGTTAGGAATGATTACAGCAGCAAAATAAGAGTATGTTGAAGTTGTGGGAGGCAGTGACCTGTCTGTTAATACAATGATATGTGTTAGTAAGGGCAGGCAACACATAAGAAGGGCAGGGTATAGAATGGAATGTGGTTTCCAAATAATCTATCTGCAACTATATAGTTGTAAAAAGATGAAAACAATACAATGATCCAAGCGTCCCGCCAAATCTGAAATTCCTTCTACTGCCAAGCAGTTGCCAGGAAACTGTAGTATGAAATACATTCCTATATGAAAAGAAGAATGTATATCAAATTTTATTATACTAACAGATTTCAAAGGGTACCTATAATTGCTTCGGCTATATAAAGACACAAATATTATCTTCCACCCACATCTGCCCTGTGTTTCCTGACATGAGGGAATATGAAATGTCATCTCCAATAGAAATAAAAGATAAAGTATTTGATTTGGCAATGATAGCACCATGGAGTATTCCTAGTCACTTTACAAAATGTACAGATAACTTAAGACATTATTATTAACAGTTAATGGTGACTTAAAGAGGTTCTGTGGGAATAGAAAATAAAATACTAAAGGAAATGTCATTCTAAACAAATTACTAAAGATTTTCAATTAGAAAATGTAAATAATTTTCTTTAAGGAGGTAATGGTAAACACTATAATGCACTAAAATTACCATTGTCTTATTACACTGACAGAAACCTGTCCTAAAATATGAAAAGCATGTGCAATAGGACGTTCCTGCTAACCAACCCGAAGATAGCTTCACAGGACATGGCTTAGGTTATCTTCAGGTTACAGAAGCCACTCAGAATTAAGACAGGGTGTACTGCAGAGTGAACAGCCTATTTTAACCTAATCACCCATGGTATTTCAAGTATTACATCAGAAAGACAGGTTGGACAGCAATGTGAGCAGCCTCTTCTTACCTAATTACCCCCGGTATTTCAAGTATTACATCAGAAAGATAAGAGGGACAGCAGTTTTAGCAGCCTCTTCTTACACCAGCATCCCAGATATTTGTAGTATTACATCAGAAACACAGGGTGGACAATAATGTGCATCCTTGGTATTGCTAGTATTACATTAGAAAAGCAGAGTGGACAGTGGTGTGGGCAGCCTTTTTTACTTCAGCATTCCTGGTATCTCTAGTATTAGATCCGATAGACAGGGTGAGCAGTAGTGTAAGCAGCTTCTTGTTACCTCATTGCGCCTGGTATTTCAAGTATTACATCAGATAAAAAGAACCTGCAGACAAAAAAGCGAAATAGGGTCTTACCCTGACAGACAGGGGGTGATAAAAGAGATGATCCTACTCACCAAAGTATTACATCAGAAAGACAAGATGGACAGAAGTGTGAGCAGCCTCTTCTTACATCAACATTCCAGATACCTGCAGTATTACATCAGAAAGACAGGGTGGACAGTAATGTGAGCAGCCTCTTTTTACCTTTGCATCCTTGGTATTGCCAGTATTACATTAGAAAAACAGGGTGGACAGCAATGTGGGCCCCTTTTTTATGTCAGTACCCCTAGTATCTCCACTATTACATCCGATAGACAGGGTGAGCAGCATTGTGAACAGCCCTTTTTAGTTCAGCATCCCAAGAAATTCCAGTATTACATCAGAAAGTCAGGACAGACAGCAGTTTGAGCAGCCTCTTCTTACCTCTGCATTTCTGATAGCTGCAGTATTAGATCATAAATAAAGGGTGGACAGTAATGTTAGCAGACTCTTTTTTACCTCAGCATCTTTGGTATCTTTACTATTAGATAAGAAAGACGATGGACAGTGGTGCCAGCAGCCTCTTTTTTTAACTCAGCACCTCTAGAATCTCCAATATTAGATCAGAAAGACAGGATAGACAGCAGTGTGAACAGCCTCTTCTTACCTCAGCTCCCATGGTATATCTAGTACTAGATTAGATAGACACTGTTCACAGCAGTGTGAGCAGCCTCTTCTTACCTCTGCATTCCTAATAACTCCAGTATTACATCAGAAAGACAGGGTCAGCAGTGTGAGCAGCTTCTATTTACTTCAGTACTCCTGGAGTCGTTTTCCATCTCCAAAGTCACTGGGCAAATCTCCCTATCCTGTAGAGTGTAAGCTCTTATGGTGAGTGGAGTCCTCTCTCTCTCTCTTATCTGTACGGTGGAAGACCTTATAGTCGGCAAGGGTTTTTGTGTATTTTATTAGCAATTACAAATTTTCTAAAATTTAAATTTGTACAAAGTTATTTAAATTGATTTTTTGAGGAAAATTCAGCAAAGTCGGTGAATTTAGATTTCAAAAGATCTACCTATGTTTCCTGATAAGGATTGACAAATCGATACTACATGAATCAAAATCATTTAGAATTCAAAATCATAGCAATAAACATTAAACAGCTGCACTCTGTAGTGCTAAGATATGTGGAGCAATGAATATGGGAATATAGACATGCATTACTGCTATGAAAAACATGCAAAAATTGAGATACTTAGCACACAAAAATAGTTTGATAGGGACTCAACATGTTCAGTTTGCACTTGTTAACAGTAAAAATGTTTGGATGTGCCATCAGTCTTTTTCTTAGATTACAGAGTCATGCCTATTTTAATTCTCGATTTGCAGGTTCCTGTCCACCCATACATTGTAGCTTTGTTAACCCAAAGAGTGGCATTAGTTTAATAGGGAACAGAAAAAAGTATTTTCAGCTTACCAGGATATATGGTCCCCGGGAAAATTTGCGGTGCATAAATCCTCCAGCATAACCTAGTCTGGAACCAACAGCAAGTCAATGAAAGGAGGAAGGGGGCAGGGGAAAACAGAATCCAGCACCAAAAATTATTTTATATAAAAAATAAAAAATTTATTAAGGCATATAAGTTAAAAATATGAAAACCGCAAAGGGGGGGAAAGGGGTATCATGTTATCCTTACGCGTTTCAGACAGGTTAAAAACATGTCCTTATTCATAGTTTGATAGGGACCCAACAAAAAGAGGTCACCTTGCCGCTGGCTGTTGGGCTCACATAAAACTGGCCATTTGTGTGCTAAGTATCTATATTTTTACATGTTTTTCATAGCAGTAATGCATGTCTCTATTCCCATATTCATTGTTCCACATGTCTTATGGTAGCACAACAGACTGCAACTGCCTCCTTTTTGTTACTATGTTTCATATTCAGTTTGCACCTGTTCACACTAGAAATAAAGGATGTGCCATCAGTCTTTTTCTTATATTACAGGGTCATGCCTTCTGATTGAGCACTCCTGCTCTTCAGCCTAAGGTAATTTTAATTCTCCATTTGCAGGTTCCTGTCCACCCATGAATTGTCAGATTTTTAAATCAAACAGAGACATTAGTTTGATAGGGACCTATCAGAATGAGGTTGCCTTGCCGCTGGCTGTTGGGCTCACATAAAACTGGCCATTTCTGTGGTAAATATCTGAATTTTTACATGTTTTCATAGCAGTAAAGCATGTCTATATTCCCATATTCATTGTTCCACATATCTTAACAATACAGAGTGCAGTCATCCCTGGTCAAAATTATTGTTATTGTGAACAGTTAAGCAAGTAGAAGATGAAATGATCTCTAAAAGGCATAAAGTTAAAGATGATACATTTCCCTTATATTTTAGGGAAAAAAACAAAAAAAATATTTTTATCTTTTACATTTCAAAAATTACACACCATGAGTAAGGCCATTGGCCGAAATGCGTAGAATGTTACCAATATGGACTTTGCTGTATTTATTCAATAAATATGAAATTTTAAAAAGGAAATTTTCAAGGGCTAGATTTCTGTTTTTGATTTATATGGAATGTTGCTTTTCAGACCTCATTCATCAGAACTGTCTTACAGTAAAACAGTTTTTGTTTTTTTCTGACCTTCCATAAATTAGTATACTGTACATGGTTTGTTACAGAAGTGGCATCACACAAGATCCATGAACAATGAAAACAAATATATAACCACCACATGTTCAGACCACTGTCTTTGTTGCAAATATCCAGGAGAAGATTATGAGAAGCCCAAGAAATTGTCTTGAAACTGATCCCCATCAGTGTAACAGCATAGTGGCATGTACCGAAATAACCACCTGAAGAATACAAAAAAGGGATAGTAGAAGAATGAGGCATCTTGCATATGGCTACTGGGTAGGATATTAAGGGTGCTTTACACGCTGCAAGATCGCTAACGATATATCGTCGGGGTCACGTCGTTAGTGACGCACATCCGGCGTCGTTAGCGATATCGCAGCGTGTGACAGCTAGGAGCGACGATCAACGATCGCAAAAACGTCAAAAATCGTTGATCGTTGACACGTCGCTCTTTTTCATAATATCGTTGGTGGTGCATGCCGCTGGTTGTTCGTCGTTCCTGCGGCACCACACATCGCTATGTGTGACACCGCAGGAATGAGGAACATCTCCTTACCTGCATCCACCGGCAATGAGAAGAAAGGAGGTAGGCGGGATATTCCGCCCGCTCATCTCCGCCCCTCCGCTTCTATTGGACGACTGCCTTGTGACGTTGCTGTGACGCCGCATGAACTGCCCCCTTAGAAAAGAGGCGGTTCGCCGGCCACAATGACGTCGCAGGAAAGGTAAGTCCATGTGACAGGTTTAAGCGATGTTGTGCGCCATGGGCAGCGATTTGCACGTGACGCACAACCGATGGGGGCGGGTACGCTCGCTAGCAATATCGTTACCGATATCGCAGCGTGTAAAGTGCCCTTTAGACAGCCACTTGGTTTTCCAGCATCTCCGGTAAATACGTCAATCTTCCATTATCCAGTAGGAACCACACCAGGGTGATGGCTCTGTTTTTCACCTCTCACCCTGTAAATTGCGTATTTTTTTCTATCACTTTGTATTAACAATTCCTTTAAATACAACCAAGAAACCTGGAAGCTCTGAATAGGTTAATAGTCTGTCCTCTTTAGTAACTGACCTGGAAATCAGGCGTCTTGTACCCGGTCAGAGAATATTGAAAACACAGAGGGTCTCCAGCTTCCATTCATATTTAATGCTTCCTGTGCTACCAAGAAATCGGAGCCAAACCCATTGTACTGTGATCCCGTTTTTGACTATAACAAGATAAAGCCTCATTCAGTGAAAGAAAAGTCTAATATTTCAGGCGAAAAGGACAAAGAGTCATTCTTCAAGACGGATTGTGAGCAATGGCTACTGTAACATGTTCCTTCTTCCTGGCTAATTTAAGACAAGTCACAAAGAGGGCTAGTATTTCCATCCACGAATTCTCCTTGGGTATATTTGGAAGCTTGTAATAAACAGGCATAGGAAGACGGAGCGGTAACTTAATAGCGAGGGTTCAATTTTTGTCATAAGCGAAGGAAATATCTTAAAATAAGATCCCTGTATTTAACATGCTCTCCCCGTTACACCTGCTCCGTGCCTCTCATCTAGAGCCAAGCGCCCGTATTGTAAGGCACACTCGTACTTAATTCCATCTTGCTACAATTTATTTTTACTGAATAACATCCCGACTCACTCACTGCGAATGACCAGGGATTAAATTAGCGCTTAAGTTTTCATGAATGTGTTAAAAGACATGCTACTGAATCTGGCCTCTGTTTATAGTCAGCGCAGGACGAGAAGGACGTCATGGATTCAAGGCCAGGTCTGTCATTAAATCCAGTATAGTACGTTTTCATCCAAAGGAAATTGAAAGGCATTAAGAAAGATTTGCTTGGCGGAACGTGTTCTTTCTTTTCAGTTACAAATGGAAATTTTTACATCTGTCCTAGGTTCTAATTTTTTTTGTGTTGTTGAATTGTTTTTCTACATTAGGAATTAAAGGGAACCTGACAGCTGTTACATGTGCCAGATCCACAGGCGGCATGTATCAGATCATGGCTGTATGATTTCAGCCATATATGAGTGATGCTAGTCACTACCTTACGGATAGTATAGACGGAAGGGTAGTCAGGAAAGCCGAGGTCTGGGAACAGGAGGACACGTATGATCATAAGGGGTAAACAGGGGCGTAGTCAGGACACAATCCAAGGGTCAGACTACCAGGAGAGCGCATAGTAAATATAGGGATAAAGCAGAGACATGGTCAAATAACAGTCCTAGGTAAAAGGCATGAGATCATGACAGGAAAAGAAAGCAGGCAGAGAGAAGTCAAATAATATTCCTGGGTCAGAAAACCAATATCAGAACACAAGCTGACACACAAGCCAACAGCATAACTGCAGAACCAGAAAGTGCAACTGGCAAGGTTCTGGGGGAGCATGCTCAGTAAGAAGCCTGAGCAATTACCAGGAAGATGAAACAGCTCAGTAACCAGCACCTCCTAGAACCAACCTGGAATCCTGTGGAGTAACCAAGCTGCCAGCTCAGTATCAAAGGAAGGCGCTGCACAGCATATCCTAAGACAAGATGCTCTGCACAGAGGAATAGTGTCACTGCCAGGTCTGTAAGCACCACAGAGCATCTCCAAGTCTGTAAGATGCTCTGCACAGAGGAATAGTGACAATATGTTTCAAAAGGGAAAGCTCCAGCATTGCAGAGAATATCATAGTTTAAAAGCCATTGTGAACTGAGGCATATGGTAGACTAGTCGGACATGCGGATCCCTGGCGGCATTCCCCCATCCACTCCCCTGTACTGACAAGTCTCGATCTACAAGTGCACACGGGGAGAGACCTGTCAATTACTGGGAGAATCCGCCACCAGTTAGACTAGACTCCTGTGTGGCTCAGTCCCTGGTGGGCTTTTAATTATGTTTATCTCCCACAGCACTTTCACTTTAAAGGAAACCTGTCATATGGAAAAATGCTATTTACCTGCAGATATGGGGTTAATATGCAGGTTACCAGCATTGTGAACCTGCCCGGGGCCTGCACATTAAATCTCACTGCCAGGAGGAAATAAACTTTAATCCTCCTGACAACATTCGGGTTTCAATCAAGGAGGTATTGCCGGTGCAAGTTCAGCCACTGCTCTGTGTATCAAGAGTGGTGGCTGTAACTGCGCCCCTTGCATTGACTGACAGAAGGGTCTAATGATGAGTTGCTGTCCGTCAGTGGGGGGGTATGGCTACAGCCTCCGCTCTCCATACACAGAGTGGTGACTGAACCCATGCCGGCATCTCCTCCATGACTGAAACCAGAACGCTGCCTGGAGGAGTAAAGTTAATTTCTTCACAGCAGCGGGGTTTCATGTGCAGGCGTCCGGCAAGTTCAAAATGCTATTAACCTGCAGATTAACCCCATATCTTCAGGTTAATAGCATTTTTCCACGTGTCAGGCTTTTTTTTAAACATATTTGGTTAAACATGTACAGCCACAATCTGATACATTCTGCCCCTTGGATGGGACAGCATGTGTCAGCTGTCACGTTTTCTTTAAAAAAAAATCATGGCCAGAAGGGCATTAAAAAAGACTTATTTACCTCTCCCATTGTCCAATGCTCCCATTCTAACTCTGCCCAGGTCTCCTTCTGATTTGTGTTCCCTGTATGTAAGAATGTGTCCTGTTTTAGCCATCCTAAATGCTACTCTGTTTTTAAAAAGCCTGCCAGCATCAAAATGAAAAAGAAAAAAAGAAATAAAAAAATTATTTTCCCCGACCCACATTGCTCCCATCTTGATGCTTCTTCAGTACCCTACCAAACCTTATTGCTTGTTTGTCAAAATATGTCCTTTTTCTTCATTACAAATGGAAGACTTTAAATTTGTCTTAGGAACTTGGTATAATGACATAAAAGATATTCATCTCCTTCATATATTGCCGTTCCTATCCCGATGTTTTCTAGGCTTTTATATCTGCTGTAGTAAGTAAAGACCAGGGGACAACCAGGAATATTGATAGAATCGTAGAACGTTAGAGTTGGAAGGGACCACAAGGGTCATCTGGTCCAACTCCCTTCTCACAGCAGGATTCACTATATCAGCCCATGCAAACATCTGTCCAGTCTCTTTTTGAAGACTTGTATTGACTACCTCTCATGACAACCTGTTCCACTCGTTGAGCACCTTCACTGTCAAAAAGTTTATTCTAATATCTAATCTGTGTCTCCTCCCAATCGGTTTCATCCAATTGCTTTTGATCTTTCCTTGTGCAAATGAGAATAAGGCTGATCCCTCTACAGTGTGACAGCCCTTCAGATATTTGTAGACAGCTTTAAAGTTTTTCTCAATCTTCATTTTTGAAAGCTGAACATTCCTAAATCCTAAAACGTTTCCTCGTAGGTCATAGTTTGTAGACCGGTCACCATTCTGGTTGCTCCTCTCTGAACTTGCTCCAGTTTATTGATGTCTTTTTTTTAATGTGAGGTGCCCAGAACTGGACACAGTATTCTAGATGAAGTCTGATGAAAGAAGAGTAGAGCACAATAATTACTTCACATGATCTAGACTGGTTGCTTATGTTAATGCATTCTAGAATTGTGTTTGGCTTTTTTGCTGCTGCATCACACTGTTGACTCATGTTCAGTCTGTGATATATTAGTATACCCAAGTCTTTTTCACACGTGCTGCTGCTTAGCCTTAATTCTCCCTTGCTGTATATGTTTTTTTATTTTTCTTTCCCAGATGTAGGATTCTGCATTTCTCACTGTTAAAAACTATTGTGTTAGTGTCCACTGTTCCAGTTTGTTTTGAATCTCTCTCTTCTCTAGTATTAGCTAACCCTCCTAGCTTTCTGTCATCAGCATAATCAATTCCTTCATCTACATAATTGATAAAGATGTTGAACAACACTGGTCCCTGGAAAGTAAGCACAACCTCTGATTAGTTTTTAACTAGTTAAACAAACAATGAACCCTTTTTAACAAGTCAAGTTTGAAAATACTAAGTTAAAAAATATGTCTCTGTTTTGTGTATGCAGCTCCTATGCAGATCTATGCTTTACAGACTTCTGTAAAACAATGTGGAGACTAGTTTTGCATTCATACTACTGATTTTAATTTAGAAATAAGTAGGGGAAAGATGGACGGAGTCCTCTGGAACCTCTCGGATCTCCGTTGGGTTGGAGATTACTTTAATTGAGGATCAGAGTCATAAGAAGTAGAATCCCCTAGTTCTTCACTATAAACACTTACTATTCCGTATCTTGTAAGAAAAATCCTTACAAACTGCATTAGGCCCTCTTCACACGTATGTGAAAAACACGTGCGTTATTACGTTCCGTTTTTCGGGTTCATGTTCCGTATTTTATGTCCGTTTCTCCGGTTGGTGTGACATACATGTGATGGTGTATGCTAGCCGTGTGTGCATGTGGAATATCCGTGTGTGCGTGAGATACGTACGTGTAATGTCCGTGTGTTGTTCGTGTGAAATGTTCCGTGTGTGATGCACAATGTCATTGCTACATGCCCGCTGACAGCAGACAGACAGAGTCGCGCGATGAGAATGAACTCTGATGAACTTCACCCGACTTCATTGTCATCCTGCGGCTCTGTCTGTGTGTCGCGTACCGATTAGCGGTCACCCGGGAAGGACTCACCGGTGACCGCTAATCCCCTGAGTGACTGTAGATAGTGGCGCGATTAGCGCTGCTGTCACTCAGGTTACCTGCGGCTAGCTGGAGTCCTCCACCCAAGACCACAACTCACCTGTGACTTCATCGCTGATCGTGCAGCTCACTTCAGTTACTTGGGTGACTCGGTGTCACAGTTGTAGGATCCAGCAGTGGCCGCGAGTAACCTGAGTGACGTTATGGCTGATCGCGCGGCTCACTTCAGTTGCTGTGTGGTGCTGGCAGGAGCGGCGGTGTTCTACTGCAGCTCTTGTCAGCTTCATGTAGCAGAGCTGAGAGCGTCGCGGGACCTCTGTGGATTACACCGGACATGGAGGGGTTTTTGGGGCTTACTAAAGTGGTGAACGAGGGTGTTTGTTATTGTTCATTATTTCAATGAAAGAATTTCTTGACTGTGTATGTTTATTTACTTTAACTTATAGGTTAATCATGGAAGGTATCTCGGGGAGACGCCTGCCATGATTAAATCTTGGACTTAGTGGGAGCAATGGGTTGCTTCTATTAACTCCTTATTACCCCGATTGCCACCGCACCAGGGGAATTCGGGATGAGCCGGGTACAGTCCCTGGACTGTCGCATCTAATGGATGCGGCAATTCTGGGCGGCTACTGGCTGATATTGTTAGGGTGGGGGGTTTCCCATAACGTGGAGCTCCCCATCCTGAGAATACCAGCCTTCAGCCGTGTGGCTTTACCTTGGCTGGTATCCAAATTGGGGGGGACCGCACGTAGTTTTATCTTAATTATTTTTTTTTCTGCTCGATATAGACACGCCCACCGGCGGCTGTGATTGGTTGCAGTGAGACAGCTGTCACTTAGCGTGGGGCGTGTCTCACTGCAACCAATCATAGGCGCCGGTGGGTGGGGAAAGCAGGGAATACGAGATTGAATAATGAGCGGCCGGCATTTTCAAAATACTAAAAGCCGCCTGAGCTTTATTAACAGCTGTGCAGCGCCGCGCCGGTGATCGGGGATCGGTGACTATGAGAGAGGGGGGTGGAGACCAACTGACGGACTGAGGGAGATTGACTGACATACACAGAAAAAAAAGATTGACCGACATCGCTACAAAAAAGCACAAAACGGACACGGACCATACGGAGATGCATCCGTGTCACATATGTGTGCTCACGGACCCATTGAGTTTAATGGGTGCGTGTGTGCGTGTTCCGAGAGGAAAACGGACATGCATCCGTGTTTTATGGACAAACAAACGTATCATGCACACGGACACATGCACCGTATGGAATAACGCAATACGTGGGTCCATGTCTCCGGTACGTGCAGGAACGGACCTAACACGTACCGGAGACATGTGCGTGTGAAGGGGGCCTTACACTGTGTGCAGAATTATTAGGCAAATGAGTATTTTGATCACATGATAATTTATACATGTTGTCCTACTCCAAGCTGTATAGGCTTGAGAGCCAACTACCAATTAAGTAAATCAGGTGATGTGCCTCTCTGCAATGAGGAGGGGTGTGGTGTAATGACATTAATACCCTATAAGGTGTGCTTAATTATTAGGCAATTTCCTTTCCGTTGACAAAATGGGTCAGAAGAGATATTTGACGGGCTCTGAAAAGTCCAAAATTGTGAGATATCTTGCAGAGGGCTGCAGCAGTCTTGAAATTGCCAAATTTTTGAAGCGTGATCACCGAACAATCAAGCATAAGGCGCAAAGGCAAAGGCACAAAATAACTACCCATGAATTGAAGAAAATCAAGCTTGAAGCTGCCAAGATGCCATTTGCCACCAGTTTGGCCATATTTCAGAGCTGCAACGTTACTGGAGTATCAAAAAGCAAAAAGGTGTGCCATACTCAGGGAAATAGCAAAGGTAAGGAAGGCTGAAAAATGACCACCTTTGAACAAGAAAGATAAGATAAAACGTCAAGACTGGGCCAAGAAATATCTTAAGACTGATTTTTCAAAGGTTTTATGGACTGATGAAATGAGAGTGACTCTTGATGGGCCCGATGGATGGGCCAGAGGCTGGATCAGTAAAGAGCAGGGAGCTCCACTCCGACTCAGACGCCAGCAAGGTGAAGGTGGGATACTGGTATGGGCTGGTATCATCAAAGATGAACTTGTGGGACCTTTTCGGGTTGAGGATGGAGTGAAGCTGAACTCGCAGACCTACTGCCAGTTTCCGGAAGACAACTTCTTCAAGCAGTGGTACAGGAAGAAGTCGGTATCGTTCAAGAAAAACATGATTTTCATGCAGGACAATGCTCCATCACATGCATCCAACTACTCCACAGCGTGGCTGGCCAGTAAAGGTCTAAAAGATGAAAAAATAATGACATGGCCCCCTTGTTCACCTGATCTGAAGCCCATAGAGAACCTGTGGTCCCTCATAAAATGTGAGATCTACAGGGAGGGAAAACAATACACCTCTCGGAACAGTGTCTGGGAGGCTGGGGTGGCTGCTGCAGGCAATGTTGATCGTAAACAGATCAAGCAACTGACAGAATCTATGGATGGTAGGCTGTTGAGTGTCATCATAAAGAAAGGTGGCTATATTGGTCACTAATTTTTTGAGGGTTTGTTTTTGCATGTCAGAAATGTTTATTTCTAAGTTTTGTGCAATTATATTTGTTTACCTGGTGAAAATAAACAAATGAGAGGGGAGTATATTTGTTTACCTGGTGAAAATAAACAAGTGAGATGGGAATATATTTGTTTTTTATTAAGTTGCCTAATTCTGCACAGTAATAGTAATCTGCACAAACAGATATCCTCCTAAGATAGCCAAATCTAAAAAAAACCACTACAACTTCCAAAAATATTAAGCTTTGATATTTATGAGCCTTTTGGGTTGATTGAGAACATAGTTGTTGATCAATAATAAAAAAACCCAACTTGCCTAATAATTCTGCACACGGTGTAATGGTCGGTGTACAATATAATTTAAGAGGAAGACCAAAAACAGGTCTGTATATTATATACTGAAATTTCATCATTGCATAGGAAGATGTGAACGCTGCTATTTAGCATTTGTAGACGTTCCCTCCTAGAAATATAGGACAAGCCCTTATCCTGTTTAATCCATCTCTTCCAGACTAGAATGTATTATATGTCTATGACATACTTGCAGTTGTCGGTATCGAGTGTGCTCATCTGTTGATTCTCTCAGCTGCTTATTTTATTGTAGGGCTATTTTACTCTCTCATCTGTTCCTGGGTGCGCTCACGGCTTCCCTGATCTGGATAAAATCCAAGTGTAAATATTAAAGTCAATGTATGATGGAATGTCAATGGAAGGGAGGAAAGACTCTTTGATGGAGATTGTGACCTAACAAAAAATGTCCCCTTTAAATGATGTAGTCACAGGCAGTACTACCTCTTTAAATTACATAGGCATAAGTAGGTCTGCCTCACTTTCTGCATGGATAACTTATTTACCACTGATAGTATTGCTTCCTTGCCTCCACGTTAAATGATGTAGGTGTCGCGGGCGGGGAGGACGCCGCCGCTGCTGCGCGCTCGCTAACGCTCGGGTCCGGTGCTGGTGCGGCTGCTGCTGCTCAGTGGCTCGAGCGGTGGGCCGGATCTGGGGACTCGAGCGGCGCTCCTCGCCCGTGAGTGAAAGGGGTGGTTGGTTTGGGGGATTTAGTCCGTGACGCCACCCACGGGTCGTGGTGAAGATGGGCACCACCGCTGCTGGTGACGGGGATCCCGGGAGCAATGGTAGGGAGCAGCTGGGATGTTGTTCTCCCCCTCCGTGGGTAGGGGTCGGTGGTCCCGGGGCCCGGTGATGATACGGGAGGCTGGATGGCTAGGGTGCAGGGTTGCAGGGGCAGCGCGGCGCAGTGCCGGATGGCACTGGTGTACTCACTCAGGCAGTCAATGACAGAGTCTCTGGTAAACCAAACGGCTGGATGGACGGGTCCCGCAGCCGGCTGCAGTGTCTCTCCCCGGACAGGTGATGGCAGCTGTCTTTCCCTGCACCTTGATGTACTCAGTTGACTACTATGGATCCCCAACGGTAGTCCGCTCCCCGGTGGATGGATGCCAGAGGAGCCCGTTTGTCCGCAGGCGCTGGCCCTTGGGTCTCTAGCCTTAGGCGGTAGCCGTATACCCTCACGGTGTGGGCGGTTGCCTTCTATCGGGTCTTTGGTTGTTAGGAAACCCCTGGGGTTCAGGTCACATTCGTATTTGACTATTGTCGGCGGCTTCAAGCCTGGTCGGGGTCCGATGGCCCTGCCTGTATGTGCTGGCTTCACTTCGCTCCCCGGTCGGTACCGGCGGGCCAACGCCCGACCCCGATCCTATGGTTCCGCGTTGCTTCACCCCTCCTGCAGATGGCCACCACCGTCTGCCAACCTTGCTGTCAGTGCCTGGGCCACAAACCCAGACACTCAAGTGCTCACTCCTCTCCCTTCAAACTCCAAACTACTCTCTGACACTTTTCCCGCCTCTAGGCCTGTGAACTCCTCGGTGGGTGGGGCCAACTGCTTGGCTCCACCCCACCTGGTGTGGACATCAGACACTGGAGGGAGGCAACAAGGGTTTTGTGTTTGGCTGGTGTCCCTGTCTGATAGGGGTGGGGGTGTTTGTGTGTTATCTGTGACGACCTGGCTTGTCCAGGGCGCCACATTGGCACAGATAGTACTACTTTCCTCTCTTTCTAATGCATGATTTTGGTACAGATACTACTATAGCATCCCACGGGACCTGCAGGGCATAACTCGTCACTGGGCCAGTGGTTTTGTGGGGTTTCTGTGAATGGCCTGACCCAGCTCCTTGGCCCCGTCGGCTACAGGCAAAGAGAGAGTCAAAAAGGGGGTCATGGGGGTTTCCTTTGCAGCGCCACCCGTGGTGCGCGACCAGGGATTAGCCGCCACTGCTAGATGTCACTCTCCTCCGGGGCTGATGTTACCGCAGCTCAGATAGTCCAGCTCCCCACAGGTGGAGCGAGCCCCGGGGAGGATGGTGGTGGTGGGGGAAGGGCCGTTGGCGGCGAAGTGCAGGGTGGCAGCGCTGGTAAATCAGAACCTCATGCAGGGGCTGTGGTTCCAGGTGTTTTACTCACAGTTCGTGTGCTGTGCCCGCAGAGTGCCGGTCGCCACCGTGATGGGCCCCAGCTGAGCCCGGATGAATCAGAGGTCACCACCGGTGTTGTGAAGCATGTGAGACTTTCCTCCTTGCACCTTGTAGTGTGGTTCACATGGCATGAAGCTACTTGGGGACCCCAGTGTCCTTGGCTTTAGTTGCCGTCCCGTACGCAGGCAGCGCTAAACTTGTTATGAACCCGACCGTGGCTGTGTCTCCTGTCTCTATATGCTGCTGTGTCCCGAGATCTCTGTGGTGGGCGATGGGACATGAAATCCCCCTTCCCTTCAGATTCTTGTAGTCAGTCGTGAAGTGTGTTCTACCCTAGGGCTTCTGCACCCTGTGTGGCACCGGTATCAAAGGGGCTTTTGGGGCTCACCCTCCGGCTACCGTATGAACTCCTCTGTCTCACAGCTCCATCTGGTAGCCTCCTGCTTCTCTCCGTCTGCCCGGCACCCAGTCGGCCCCTCGGGGGAGCCGTTCAGCATCCCCCCAGAGGCCTTTCTCTTCTCTGCCTCAAGCTGTTCTCTCTCCTGCGTCCAAACAGTTCAAAGGTAAAACTCCTTCTAAAGTGAAACTAAGTGTGTTCGCTCACTTCCCAGGCAGCCCCCATCTTTTTGATGACTCATCCTGCCCAGGAATTCCTCAGCCTGGCTTCCTGAATAATGTAAGTGCTGGCTCACTAGCTGGGTGTTTATGTAAGTGTATTGTGTAAGCTCCAAGCAACAGGAGTTAACCTCCTCTTACCCGGGATAAGCATTACACCTTAAGACAGATGCAATGCTCTGTGGCGACTAAAGCCTCAGTGGTGCCACACTGCAAACTCCATGTTTAACACTTCAGATGCTGTATCTTCTTACAGTGGAGTTAAATCCACTATCTACAGTAATGCTGCGATTGTTCATGCTGTCCAAGCGAGTACATGGCTCTCTGGCTGCCACTGTTGTCTATTTCTTTTGGATTCAGAAGTGTGAGGTTTTTCCCAAACATCCTTTGTAAACTCCTTTTCCTTCTCCTGTTATAGCAGCCACTGTATTGTCCCCAAGTCATCTTGGGGTTTTTTTCTCCTATGTTGATTTCTGTGTCCCTTACTCAGGCACATTGTAGTAATCAATGAAGTCTTCTAGATATCCTGCTGGCTCTTAAGGCCTGGGTGAGATGTCAAGATTTGGGCCTGGCTGCATCCTGTATAAAATATTCTGTGCAAGAGAATAAATAAATATATGAGGTATTGGTAGGTAATATGGCCATAGTACGGAAACCCACAAACCACGTCACGGATCCTCATTTTTGTGGGTCCCTACACTAATATATCATATATGTATATACAAAAAAAATCAGCAATACCTCATATATTTATTTATTCTTTTGCACAGAATATTTAATACAGGATGCAGCTGGGCCTCTTTATGTTAGGCCTTGCATACTATACTCACTGTCCCTGCATGGTGCACATATATAGTACTGGCGCAGCCCGCTTGCATCTATTGTGATGAGGTGTAACTAATAGGCTGCATACCAGATACTGTGAACCTGCATGTGTGAACAGTGACCTATGCAAGCCACAAGTATGCAATTTTACCATCTTCCTTTGCACCTGTGATGTCTCCATTTAATGGAGGTCTTGCTGCATCCTGGTAGAGCTGCAGTGATAGTTGACTTTGTGAAACTGTCTCCCATCTCCCTACTTCATCTCTCGAGCTCAGCTACAATGATCTTGGGATTCTTCTTTATATCTCTCACCAAGGCTCTTCTCCCATGACTGCTCAGTTTGGCTAGCCATACAGGTCTAGGAAGGGTTTTGGTGGTCCCAAACCTCTTCTATTTAAGGATTATGGAGACCACTGTGCTCTTAGGAACCTTGTGTACTGCAGAAATTCTTTTGTAACCTTGGCCAGATGTGTGCCTTGTCACAATTATGTCTCTGAGCTTTTTGGGCAGTTCCTTTGACCTCATGATTCTCATTTGGTCTGACATGCACTGTGAGCTGTGAGGTCTTATATAGACAGGTGTGCACCTTTCCAAATCAAGTCCTATCAGTTTAATTAAACACATCTGAACTCCAATGAAGGAGTAGAACCATCTCAAGGAGGAACACAAGGAAATGGATAGCATGTGAGTTAAATATGAGTGTCTGACAAAGGGTCTGAATACTTATGACCATGTGATATTTAATTTATTTTTTTTTAAAAAAGTTGCAAAAATGTCTACATTTGTTTTTTTTCTGTCAAGATGGAGTGCAGAGTGTACATTAATGAGCAAAAAAATGAACTTTTTGATTTACCAAATGGCTGCAATGAAACAAAGAGTGAAAAATTAAAGGGGTCTGGATACTTTCCGTACCCACTCTATGTCACAGAATCTCAAGAGTTAGGCTTAGTACACCTGAGAAACAGATGTTAGGTGCTCCGTTAGTGCTTTTTGAGTAACAAGTTTTCTTGAAGAACTCATAGTGGATATGGCCAAACAAAGGATTTCCACAAAAGGAATAAGCTGTGACTGGCTGATTGAAGACATACTGGTGGGCAAAACATCAACCAAATACTTGATCTCAAATTCTGGAGGTTGGTTGAGGGACTTCCAGACCCAGGCTTCCTCGAGAACCCCCAAGAGCTCCTCCTTGTCCTGGATTAGCAGGACATGCTCATCTATCCAGCCTAAGAAGAAGGTCTCTGAGATGGCACAATCACTTTTTGTTCCAGAAATGCTGCATGTTTTCAGCTTTAAAGTCATCAAAGTTGGCAAAATCTTATAAACCATGTGGTGCCTCTGGAGCTTTTTGTCTGACAGTAACAGCATCTCCAAGGTCCTCCTTTAAATGAAGACCACGGCCAGGGAGTGGGGGGCAATCTTCAGGATGGACTCCGTACTGTGTGGTATCTTGGATGCAGTAAGTAGGTGCAAGGTGACTACTTAAGTTTTTAGCAAGAGCCCCACTGATGGAGAATGCAAGTGCATTCTCCCTGTAAAGTTCTGCAAGAAGCAATCTTCCTACCGAGAAAACCATGCTCACCCGAGTACTGGCCAGTCCCATTCACAGCCAGTGCAATGGTGAGAGTAGCGCCCCGAGAATCTCTGAGCGGAGGTATAGTGACATATATATAAGATTTTAGGCTGATGCTCAAAAAATTCTGTAAAGTAAGAAAGCTTGCAAAAAAAGAAGTGTTAATAGTATATTTTTATCAATGAAGAAAATGAAAAGTAAATAAACAGAAGATAGAACTATATCTAATTAATATTTAGTTAACAGCCTTAGCCTTTATAACAACATCAATTCTTCAATTCGTCTAGGTAAACTTGTATACAGTTTTGTAGTCATGATGTTCCAAACATCTTGGATATCTAACCACAGATATATGAGGTTTGTACACATTTTTCAGCCTCTTCATGTAATCCCAGACAGATTAGATGATGTGGAGATCAGGGCTCTGTGGGACCATCACTTCCAGGACTCCTTGTACTTCTTTTACACTCAAGTTGTTTCTTAATGACATTGGCTGTCATGCTGCACAATAAATTTAGAGCCAATTAGAGGACATAATGAAATATTTACAAAAATGAGAAAGAGGTGTACACACTTTCATGATATGATATACTGTGTATATACATATGTACATATATATATAAAAGTATATATATATATATATATATATATATATATATATATATATATATGTATGTATTAGGGATAATCGAATACCTCAAATATTCGGCTTCGCGAATATTTTCCGAATAGGACGCCGCTATTCGACTATTCGCGAATATTCGAAGCGCAATGTAAGTCTATAAAAAACCCGAACAACAACTATTTGGAACTATTCGGGCTTCCCACAGACTTACATTGCGCATCGAATATTGCCAAATCGGTGACCTATTCGGAAAATGTTCGCGAAGCCGAATATTTGAGGTATTCGATCATCCCTAATATATATATATATATATATATATATATATTAGTGCTTTGTTTAAGTATCATTCTTCATGTTTTTCTGTAACTGCTCTCATAATCTCAGCGTATGATCTCACTTCAGAATGCTTTCTCCTGAGAAATCATTGGCAAACAAAGAACAGGATCTCGGCTGCTGTGCCGTCTTAAAGTCTTTGTCAGAAAATGTCGATGACTATCTTGTCTTATGATCACGTATGAGTGAGACATTGCCAGCATTCCAGCCATGCTTCAATACTGATAAGAAATCCATCCTCTCATGGATTTTTTGAGATATGCTTTAAAAGACCAGAAAGAAAAAAAAATCTCAAAATGACTACCGAGTGAACAGTTATAATTAACTACAAAATATTCCTTTTACTTTTTATTTGCTAATGAAAAAACCTGCAACAAATTTTAGCTAAATAAGAGAATACCACTTTAATTACCAGCATGCAATAGAAGGAAAGCAGATAAAAACCTTTAAAAAGCATAAAGGGAAAAAGAAAAACATCAAGTTACAGTTTGGTGTGTAGTCAGGAGATCATCCAAGTTGTAAATTTCTCACCACAGATGGTCAATCGTAGGGGTGCACTGATTGAGTGATTGGGTAACTGGAGATAAAAGGTGGCATACTTTTCAGATAGTTCTGTTAGGAATATAAATCACTTACACACAAGGATAATAGAGAAGGGGAAGGTGCAGCCACATTCAACTGATCTCTGTACCGACTAAACAACCCTAGCTGCACCATTAACAGCACCACCTCAGACTTGGCTCCCTAAAAGGCCTTCGAGGGGTTTCCCGTGTCTCCTCAAGAGCCAGAGAAGAAGCCGCCACACACTCCTTAATACTCCTTACAAGGGGAAAGGATGGTGCACAGAAGGATACAAAAACCCAGAGATAAACTGAAAAAAGATCAAATAAGGTGAAAAGAATAGGGGCTGGGAAAGAAACCCCACTGAGCAGGCACTGAACTGCAGGTGACTTGCAAGGTCAATGCCTAATCATATGTAGCCGGAAAGAGAAAATTTCACAAGTAGGGTCTTATCCAATGTATAAATTATGAGAAATATCCTGGCGAGGCTCACCTCCTATGGTTGTGTGGGTCACAACCACCATGAATGTCTGTAGGTGAATTGTCCTGATGAAGAAGTCTATAATGAGTTTGAAACGCGATATTTGATCTACATCATTTGGACTGTGTGGCTGTGTGGCGCCCTGGACAAGCCAGGGGCCACAGAGCACAACATCCACACACCCCACACTCCCAGCAGGCACACCGAAGTCAGACACAAAACCCTTGTTGCCTTCCTCCAGGGGCTGATGTCCACACCAGGGGGTGGGCCAGGCGGTTGGCCCCGCCCACCGAGGAGTTCACAGTCCTGGAGGCGGGAAAAGTAGAGAGATTAGTTTTGGAGGTGAAAGTGGAAGGAGGTGAAGTGGTAGTGGAGCAACTAACTGACAGCGTCCGGGTATGTGGCCCGGACAGATCAGCAAGGTTGGCAGACGGTGGTGACCGTCTGCAGGAGTGGCCGATTGGAGACTACAGTAAGGACCGTGGACGGGCGGTGGCCCGGCGGTACCGGACCGGTACGCAAAGAGAAGCCAGCACCATCTGGCAGGGGCTTACGGACCCCGGCAAGGCTAGGAGTCGCCATGAATTTGACGAATTCGTTAGTGAAGGGAACCTCCTGGGTTTCCAAACAGCCAAGTGCCGACAGAAGGCAACAGTCCAACCAAGTGAGAGAGACACCGCCACCGCCAAGGCAACCGTTTCTCAGGGCCAGCGCCTGCGGGCAAAAGGGGCTCCTCCGGCCCATATCCAAGCCGGGGAGCGGGTTACCGGTGGGAACCCATTGGAACCATCTACCGTATCTAGGTGCAGGGAAAGGCAGTCACCACCAACCTGCCGGGAGCAAACAACACCGCAGCCGTCTGTGGGACCCGTCCATCCAGCCATGTGTTTTACCGAGAACTGTGTCCTCATCATTGGCTGAGTGAGTACCACCGTGCCGTGCGGCACAGCGCTGCCCCCGCGACCCTGCACCTCGCCAGGCCCCGTAACCCGCCTGCCATCCATCCCTACCCCATCACCGGGCCCCGGGACAACCAACCCCCTACCCACGGAGGGGAGAAATAACAACCAAGCTGCTCCCTGTCATCGCTCCCGGGATCCCCGTCTAGAGCAGCGGTGGTGTCACCAATATCACCACAACCGTGGGTGGCGTCACGGACAATAATCAAAACCCCCACAATCAAAATCCCCTTTTCACTCACGGGCGAGGAGCGCCGCTCGAGTCCCCGGGATCCGGCCCACCGCTCGAGCCACCACTGAGCAGCAGCGGCAGCCAGACCCGAGCAGTGGGAGAGCGCAGCGTCCCCTCCTCCGTCCGCGACAGCTGCACAGAAGATTGCCCCTTTCTCCTACTATAAGGTAAATCCCTAAGCTGAATGCTGGAAGTCCCAGAAACAAGTCCACATGAAGATATAGTCTGCAAATAAGTGTGGTGAGAGGTGAACATTAGTGATCAGTGAGCACTAAAATGCTTGAATTCACGATACTCAAATCGAGGTGGTTGAATTCTTGGACTGTGTTTTGATTCGAGTAACGGGTATAATGGAAGTCAAGTGGGTAACTCAAGCACTTTTCTGGAAGACACCCCCTAGGAGGTCTGGGGAGCCAAGAAAATTGCTGAAATGGATGGAAACGACGCTCAAATAAAATGAGAACACTATGGGGAAGACACCGGGATGCATCTCTGACTCCCAGGTTGCTGCTGGGAACAATGTTGTCAAATTATTATGCCACTTTTACGGGCTGGCAATAAATCATACAAAACCGAAGATAAAATGGATTTTACAAGGAAAAAAGTTAAGAAGCATTCTTTCCTGGATAATGACTTGTATATAAGGCAAGATAAAAAAAAGGGAAAAATACCTGTCCCCTCAATCGCTTAGGCAATGTTCACTCATAGTGTTTTTGTTGCATTTTTGTAATTTCTCATTGCTTTCAATGTTAAAAAAATGCTGCAAAAATGCTGAAAGAGTTAACATGCTGCAACTTTCAAAAATACAGTTTTCCATTTCAGTCAGGGAAAAAAAAACAATTGTGTGCATTAGATTTATGAATTCTCTTAGCTTTTGCTGTTACTGTAAAAATCAGCTTTTAATTTCCATAAAATGTATGAAAAAAATGCAGCAAATATGCAACATGTCAACATAGCCTTAATAGCCGACCCATCTCTCACCGTATTTCCCCTTCGCCTATGACTAAAGTTGATGACCTGCTGGAGGAGGAAATAAAACTACACCCACCGGTAATCACTGATAAATGTACATTTAACATTTTACTACCTTATTTTGGCATGTTATGTGTGTGACATGGTCAGACACATCCTGTTTAATTTATGAAGGACAGACTCTTAACCTAGTAAAGCCTACACGGACAATGCAAGAACTGCCAAAAATTAGAAGGAAGAGGGACTTTGATACACCCTGTATTAGACATAAAGGAGGGCCTCATGCACATTCTGTTAAAATTTTTAGGTAGTGAGACTCCTAACGTCTATGCACTATGTGCAAGGCCTGCCAAAAATTTGAAAGGACTCCAATACACCCTTGAAGACATGAAAGACGGGCCTCAGAATACAATTTTTTCTTACTATTAAGTAGTAGGACTGTTAGACTAGTAAATCCTATGCGCCTATGCATTGTGTACAAGGCCTGACAATAATTTGAAGGAGGGACTGCAATACACCCTGGAAGACACATAGAGGAGGGCCTCAGATTATTTTTTGCCATTACTAAAAAGTGGGACTCCTAGACTTGTAAAGCTCATGCCATGCATGCACTGTGTACAAGAGCTGACAAAAGTAGAAGAAGGGACTTCAATACACCCTGGAAGACAAGTAGAGGACCTCAAAATATTTTTTTTCCATTATTAAGGAGTGGGACTACTAGACTTGTAAAGCCTATGCACTGTGTGCAAGGGCTGCCAAAAATTAGAAGGAGGGACTGCAATACACCCAGGAAGACACATAGAGGAGGGCCTCAGATTATTTTTTGCCATTACTAAAAAGTGGGACTCCTAGACTTGTAAAGCCCATGCCATGCATGCACTGTGTACATGAGCTGACAAAAGTAGAAGAAAGGACTTCAATACACCCTGGAAGACAAGTAGAGGACCTCAAAATATTTTTTTTCCATTATTAAGGAGTGGGACTACTAGACTTGTAAAGCCTTTGCACTGTGTGCAAGGGCTGCCAAAAATTAGAAGGAGGGACTCCAATACACCCTGGAAGACATGTAGGGGAGAGCAGCAGAATATAATTTTTCCCATTATTAAGGAGTGGGAGTCCTAGACTAGTAAAGCCTATGCACTGTGTTGAAGGGTTGACAACAATTTGATTGTGGGACTGCAATACACCCTGGAAGACATGTAGGGGTGAGCAGCAGAATATAATTTTTCCATTATTAAGGAGTGGGACTCCTAGACTAGTAAAGCCTATGCACTGTTTGCAAGGGCCGCCAAAAATTAGAAGGAGAGTGTCGTGGATAGGGTAGAGTGAAAGATAGGTCTCGTGATTGAGTGTGTTTCTTGTGTTCCAACAGAAGGGACAGTTTAAACTGACCCACGGCCTCAGCCTCTGCATGCTTCATCAGCAGCGCATTCACTTCCCTGTTCCTTACCACATGCTTTGTGCATATTAAATTAGGTAGATTATATATGTCTGCAAACTTTGCGGTATGAATAGACAATGGAATAGATGTAGTCCTGACAATGGATTTTTGGATTTAGGTTGTAGCAGTAAGGGCTGTAAGGCTCTAAGCCCTACCTACATGCCTATAATCCAAACCTAGCTAGCCCTAAAGTGAATGCAGGTTTATCGACCAGTGGCGAACATGCTCACCCATCACTAGTGAACATATGTAATGCAACCCAGAATGTGATAGGGCAAACAATAATGGGAAAATAAGAAACACCTGAAGAGGAACAAACCATGACAGGAAAACTAAGACAATAGTAATCATCACATTTGGATAGTGACGAAAAGGCAATATCCCAGCAGACAGAGGAACCAACCATGAAACTATAGGTTACCGGATCAAATCCCCAAACCGAGCCATGACAAATTCATCTTTATCTAAGATGAAGACTCAAATTGGTATGAAAAGTTTCCAACTATTTATCTATATAAGACCTTTCGATCATTGTAAGACCTCAAGTTGTCTATCTATGGTCAACTTCTTGGGTCTACTGATTGTGATTTAAGAAGTAAGACTATTACATACTGTAGAATAAAAAAGGTAAAGGAATTATGGCCGCTACTCATTAAGACCAGCGATTTTCTTGCCGGCTTTGATTAGGGTTTGTGGTGGAGCCAGACGCTCATGATTTATGAAGAAGTGACTGGAGTAAGATTTCTAGAGTAAGAAACACCACAGCTTAAATTAGATGAGCCACGGTTCCACACCCCTCTTGATTCCCCAACACACGCAGCTCCGCCCACGTTAGCAGAACTGGGAAAAACTAGGTGAAAATGCCAAAAGTCTCAAAATGTTTGCCCAACTAAATTTTTGAGCCAAAATATTGGGACTTTTCAACCACCGGAATTCTTTCAAAATTCCTTTGATTCATCTAGGCTATTTTATTGACTAATATGAATAGTTTCACAAATACAATATCATTATCAAGTACAGTTGCTATAAGCAATGCTCTTTACTAAACTAGAAAGAATATTATGGAAAGATGGGGAACACAAACAAGGTTAGTCTATCCGGAACTCATCTGGAACAAAGTAGATAAAAGTTTGCATTTATCCTTCCTAGTCTTCTGCCTCTTCCTTTTGTCATTCCTTTAACAAACTTTCAATTACCCAGAAAATTAAGTTTAAAATACTAACATTGACAGACAAGGCCATCCATAAACCTCCAGGCATTTATGACCTAATCTGCCGATACCTCTTAACATGTAATCTCTGTTTTTCTCAAGATGTCCTTTCCTCCTCCCTTACATGTTCCTCACACAGCCACCTTCAAGGTTTCACAAGCATCTTCATCTTCCTTCCTCTGGAGCTCACTAGCTTAGAACATCAGATTGTATTTCACAACTAAAACCTTCAAACCAGAAAAAAACATAATTTCACAAAAACCACCTAATCAACATTGGAGCTGTTCCAACCTCATGAACTACTTTCTTCTTTCCCGATACCTTGGAAACTGCAAGACCTTCAGGGCAGGGTCCTCTTCCTCTATGTACCAGTTTGTCACTGTTCGTCATTTATTATAGTTGCTTGTATACTATATACTGTATTTTTTGGATAAGAAGATGCACTTTTCCTCCCAAAAATTTGAGAGAAAGATGAGGGGTGTGTCTTATATGCCGAATATAGTGTGTCGCCCAGGGATAGGGGGGTAATCAGATCCGAGCCAAGGGGTCACTTCTGCAGGTATCCCGGTGGCGTCACCAGTCTGTGATCCCAGGCTCCACAATAAAAGGGGGATCAGGTATGGGGAATTGTCCGTGACGCCACCCGTGGGTTTCAGTGATAAGGTGGTGGCACCGCCACTGCCTCTGGGGACCGTGCCCGGGACTGATGGTGTGGGGCAGCAAGGTGGGATCCCCTCCACGGGTAGGGGAGTTGTAGTCCCGGGGCCCAATTGGGAGTGGTGGTTTGGGGAGTGACGGGTGCAGTCTTCGGCTTGGACAGGGTGGTGCAGGAGTACTCACAGTATAAAGCAATAACTGACACGAGTCCAGGAATTAACCAAGTTGCTGGTAACTGGTGCCAACAGCCGGCTGCTGTGAGGACGGGTCCCACACCCGTGTATGTAATTCAGGTGCTTTTTTCCTGCCCGAGGTCTGCGTCTGCTTTCCACACTGGTCCGGACTGGGTCCCGACAGCTGGCACCAGGGGGGCCCACTACCCTCTCCGGGTCCACTTCGGATCCCACAAGCGGCTGGCCTATTCCTGAGGCCCTGACTACCACTTTCCCCAGCCCCACACAGGTGCTACTTCCAGACTTCTCTCCTCCTGCAGACTGACTTCAGCTCACACTCTGCTCTGCTCTTTCTAAGGTCCTCTTTCCCCCCTCCCGTTTTCCTGGGGAGGGGGTGAGTGGGGCCTGATTGGCTAGTGTGTGTTTGTGTAGGAAACTCCCCAAGGGAGATTGAGATCTGCACCAAAAACATGGATGCAGACCTCTGTGACACCCTGGTTTTGCCAGGGCGGCACACACCCCCTTGGTTTAATGCAGACCATCCGTGGGCTGCCCAGCGACCAGCGTTTAATTTTTTTTTAACGGGAAAAAGAAAAGTTAAACATTACAAACATGCATCTTCCCACATCGGGAGGTACGTTTACGAAAACTTTAAACTGTTCAGCCACCCCCCACATGCGGTGCAGATGGCCTCCTCCGGGAACTTGAGGACGTTCAACAGGGGTGACAGTCCATAAAACAGTCAACTTTTTAACTTGCGGGTAGCCGTCCATGTTCTGCTACCATCGCTGCTGCCGCCGCCGCTCCCAGTACGGGGCACGGGTCCTGTGCTCCGCCTCCTGCGTAAGAGCCAGGCCCACTCGGATGCCCTCGGCGCCGACTACAACCGGCCTCGCTAACTGCCGAGGGCTCCATCTCTCACTGGCCTGCTCCTCCTCTCTGCAGGAGCACTCCGGCTGCTCCACAGCCGGGACGGGGTACCTGGGAGCGGCATCTGGGGCAGACTTCCAATCGGGTGCCGCCTCCGTTGCGGCCGGGCAGACTGCCGGAGCCGACGTCATCACCATTGTGGTCAGGCGGACTGCCGGAGCCGACGTCATCACCGTTGCAGCCGGGCGGACTGCCGGAGCCGGGTGAGATGTCATTGGGGTTACGGCTCGCTTGACCAGGAATGGGATTAGGCAAAGTCCTGGTGTCCCTGTCTTTACAGTCCTGGTTACATGACAGGCAATCTTCACCCGCCCCCCCCCCTTGGTCTTTTCAGGGCACTCCGCTTTCTTTCTGCAGCCCCGCTCTGTTCCCAGGGGGCAGGGCTTCACCTTCGCGCCCTTTCTCTTGGGGAAGATGGTGAAGGCGGGAATTTTTTGCACCCAAGATGGCGGATCTTCAGATTTTTCAGCGGGACACCGCTGACTGGGACTTTAAGGCGCACTTCCACTGGTAAGTGGACTGGTTCGATCCTGTTTGTGACGCCAAGTTGTGTTGCCCAGGGATAGGGGGGTACTCAGATCCGGGCCAAGGGGTCACTTCTGCAGGTATCCCGGTGGCGTGACCCGGTCTGTGATCCCAGACCCCACAATGAAAGGGGGATCAGGTAGGGGGAATTGTCCGTGATGCCACCCGTGGGTTGCAGTGATAAGGTGGTGGCACCGCCGCTGCCTCTGGGGACCGTGCCCAGGACTGATGGTGTGGGGCAGCAAGGTGGGATTCTCTCAACGGGTAGGGGAGTTGTAGTCCCGGAGTATGTGTGTTTGTGTGGGAAACTCCCCAAGGGAGTGTGAGATCTGCACCAAAAACATGGATGCAGACCTCTATGACACCCTGGTTTTGCCAGGGCGGCACAATAGCTTATCGGGGGGAGCTGGAGAGGGGTCACAGGAGGCCGGGGCAATACTGCAAGCTGTACTGCGTGCGGTGTGCTGTGGGCTCTGGTGCGCTGTGGGCTCTGCTACGCTGCAGTCAGAGAGGCAGGGACCGCCTTCCTGAATGTTGGCTGTGTTGGCTTCAAACAATGGCGCCCGGAGTCAGCACGTGTGCAGATGGAGCTCTTGGCTCAAGATCTCATCTGCGTATGTGGCATTGATCTCCCAGCAGCGGTATAAGGAAAATGGTGCCCGGAGGTAGCGCGTCTGAAGATGAGATCTAGGCTTGTGCTTGAGCCAATAGCTCAATCTGTGCATGCGCCGACTCCGGGTGCCATTTGTTTGAAGCCTGCAGTGCCAACATTCAGGATGGTGGCCACTGCTTCACTGCCCACAGGGCAGCAGAGCCTCTTAGCGCCGCCATCCTTAGTGAGCATCTGGGACATCCACTGCACTAATTGCAGCATTGCCCTACTCCAGCACCGCTACTGCCTCCACCAACCCCGCTCCACCACTGATGCCACCCTCCCTCCAGTAATACACCACCAGATTATAAGATGGACTCCATTTTTCCCCCTTTTTTTTTTCCACTAAATTTGGGGTGCGTCTTATAATTTGGTGCGTCTTATAAAGCGAAAAATACGGTATGTATTTTATGTTTATAAGCCTTCTTTAAATGTACAGCAACCTAGAATTAATGGTAAGGTAAAATAAGTAATATATTACAATCTAATATATTATTGACATTAATAATAATTTGTCTCTGGGAGGAGACATAAGCGAAGTCCAAATGTCTGATGATGGAGGCCAACCAGAATCAGCTTTACAGTACAGTAAAAGGGTAAGTAATCTCTGCAGGCCTTGAGGTTTAAAGGTATGTGCACACAACCCCTTGTTCATATACACAGCAATGTTATATCGATTTGTTGTGCCCATGTTCTGTCTTTTTAACTTCTTTTAACTGCTTTAGGTTTTGAAGGCTGTGAATCAGCTAAGGAAGTCGCTCACAGCTTTGTAAGTAGTCAAGAATTTACTTGGTGGGTAAAATATGTGTGACGCCCTGGCCGGGCCAGGTAGTCACAAATAGGGCCCTGCATTACACTTGTCCCTCATAGGTAACACACAGCCAACCATTTAAACCCTAGTCACCCCCCTCAGGGCTTGATGGACTCACCAGGGGGCGAACCAGGCGGTTGGAAGACGCCCACTGAGGAGTTCATACAGCCTGGGGCGGGAAAGTAGCCAGATAAGGTTGAGAGTTCAAGTTGGAGAGGTGTGTGGGCTGGAGCTGTGTGCAGCTCCAGCAGAGGCGAGAAACCAATTTGAGCAGGTGCCAGGGTAGGAGCCCTGGTACCTTTGGATAGGAGGCATACGGCGGTCTCCGTCTACAGGAGCTGGGAAGACGGCTCGGTGGAACCGAGGTGGACCAGGACAGGGTTGTAGCCCGTCGGTACCGACCCGGGGAACCGACTCGGAAACCGGAGCACAAAGGGGAGTATTTAGACCCTGAAGTTAGGCCCAGAAGCTACTGGGGGCTAGCTAATTAACTGATTGCGGCCAGGACTAGAGGTCCTGTCCCACCCAAAGTTCCGACTGAAGGCAACAGCCCAACGAGGGGGATAAGCAGCCACTGCCACGGCTCAGAGATCCCACGGGCCAGCTTCTGCGGGCAAAGGGCTCCTTAGGCAACAACAAGCCGGGAGCGGACTCCTGAAGTTGCAAGCACAGGCAGTCCACCATCAAACACAGGTGCAGGAGAAAGACAGAGACCACCAGCTGGGTGGGTGACCAGACTGCAGCCGTCTGCGGGCACCGACCACCATCACCTTGGTTTACCAGAGACTCGTGTGTTTACTAATAGTGAGTACAACAGCACCCTCCGGTCGCCCATCTCCCTGCACCGCCAACACCCCCAACGGGTCCCGGGGCCACCATCCCTGCCCACGGAGGGGTTAACAACTTGCTGCCGAACATCTCCCCCGGGGTGCCCCGTACTGCAGCGGTGGTGTCCACCTTCACCACATCCCGTGGGTGGCGTCACGAACTTAGCACTGCTCCGGCCGTACATCTACGTCCCCAAACCACAACCCCCTTTCAGTTGAAGTGACCGCGAGACCCCCGGGTCCAGAGACCCTCAAGCCACCCACTGAAGGTCCGGATCCAAGCGGCTCGGCTGCCGAGCACGGGGCGGTACATATGCACCATTTGTATTTTACAGTACCAGCAAAATCAATGTGACTTCAGAAATCTCATGCACATTGCTTTTTTTCTGTGAATATTTGGAGCCCTGTTAAGTTTTTGGCAATCTCAATTCTTTCAGTGTATTTGTAGTGATTTTCACATATTCAAATAAATGAAAAGAAAAAAATGCAAATAAAAAATTGCAAAACTGCATCAAAAATGCAATAAATAGAATATGCAGCATTTTTCTTTCCAATTCCATTTTTCTGCTTTTTGTTGCAGAAAAATCTGTGCATGTGTAAACATACTCTAGCTCTGTAGATAGAATTTGATCCGCTAGTTTAACCAGAGAAAAAAGCTATACTTAAAGGGAACCTGTCACGTGCAATATGCACCCAGGACCATGAGCAGTTCTGGGTGCATATTGCTAATCCCTGCCTAACCATCCCTGTATACACTAGTGTGACACCCTGGACTAGCCAGGTAGTCACAGTTAGAGCCCCGCACAACACCAGTCCCCTAGCAAGGTGTCAGCAGCCAAACCATTAAAACCCTAGTGACCTCTCTCAGTGCTTGATGGACACACCAGGGGGCGGAGCCAGGTGGTTGGCCACGCCCACCAAGGAGTTCAGAGAGCCTGAGGCAAGAAACACAGTTAGTTTAGTGTAAACAGTCTGTTAGTGGAGGTGAAGTGAAGTGGAAGCAGGCCTGTGTGTCAGGTCTGCAATTAACTGACAGCTGCCAGGGTTGGAGCCCGGGCACCTTTGGCTAGGAGGCATACGGAGGCCTCTGCCTGCAGGATCCGGGAAGATGGCTCGGTGGAACCGTGGTGGACAGGGACAGGGTAGGTGGTAGGTACCGACCCGGGGAACCGACTGGAATAGGGAGCACAAGTAGGGGTACTCAGACCATAAAGCTAGGTCCAGAAGCTACTGGGGGCTAACTAATTAACTGATTGTGGCCAGGACTATAGGTCCTTTCCCACTCAAAGTCCCGATTGAAGACAACAGCCGAATAAGGGGGATAGAAAGCCACCGCCATGGCAGAGAGATTCCATGGGCCAGCGTCTGCGGGCAAAGGGCTCTTCCGACATACACAAACCGGGGAGCGGACTCCTGTATTGCAAGTTCAGGTAGTCCAACATCACACAAAACAGGTGCAGGAGAAAGGCAGAGACCACCAACCGGGTGGGGACCAGACTGCGGCCGGCTGCGGGCACCGACCACCATCACCTTGGTTTACCAGAGACTCGTGTGTGGTTAATAATCATGAGTACAACAGTGCCCCATGGCCGCGCACCTCCCTGCATCGCCCAGCTCTCCCCAACGGGTCCCGAGGCCACCATCCCTACCCATGGAGGGGTTAACATCTTGCTGCGCAACATATCCCCTGGGTGTCCCGCAACTGCAGCGGTGGTGTCCACCTTCACCACATTCCATGGGTGGTGTCACGAACTTAAACATGGCTCCGGCCGTACACCTACGTCCCCTAAAACGCCAGCCCCCCTTTCAGATCGGAGTGACCACAGGGCCCCCGGGTCCGGAGATGCTTGAGCCACCCACCAACGAGCCCGAATCCGAGCAGCGGGCGTTAGTTCCCTTGGTTAGTCGTCCCCCTTAGCATGTAAGCACACCCCTGTAGGCGTGCTAACATGCTAATGAATGTGCAGCGTCAGAGGATGGTTGATCTCACTGCTCTCTGCTGCCACCATGTTAGATGTTGGATTTCGTCTCAGTGCTCATGAAGTCCCGGACATCCAGTCATGCGCACATAAAGCTGGGTGTACACTTCCCGACTTCAAACTGGTGTAGGGCACATGACCGGAAGTCCGGGGATGTTCTGATTGTACGCACTGAGCCGAAAACCAGCGGTGACGTGACAGTAGAGGTGAGAACAACCATGCCTCTGACGCTGCGCATTCATCAGCATGTTAGTACACCCACAGGGGTGTGCTGATATGCTAAGAAAGCCGACTAGCCAAGGGAACTAATGCCCAGAGGACTAGTCCCTGCGTCCATTAGCAGATTATAAAGAATCTTTTGAAATACTTTTTCTAAAGATCTCTTTATCTATGCTATTAGATGATTTGATGGTTAGGCAGGCACCCATAACTGCTCTTGGTTCTGGAAGCATATTGAGCCTGACAGGTTCCCTTTAAGTGCCACTGCAGGACGACATGCGATCTAGACCCTGATCAGACATCACTCCTGTTCCGGAAATCAGTAACATAAAGTACCCTTCCAGCTTTGTTTTTTTATTTATTTTTCAATCTGTTAATTAGCACTAATGTATGTTGAGTGTAAACATTAAAATACTTACCTGTTGTCATCTTCTGCCATTTACAGCAGCGCTCCAGTCTCTCTCCTGAATCATGTGACTGCAGTTGTGATCAGCAGCCGGTTCATACACAGCTTCTGTGTGAGCAAGGTAAAATCACATGAGAGGATTTGAGCAGCGCTATAAACGGCAGAAGGGACAGGTAACTATTTGAATGCATACACCCTATATACATTACTGTTCATTAATGAATAGGAAATATAATTAGAAATAAACAACGCTGGAAGGGTATTTTATCTATGTTATTGATTGCTGAAACAAGTAGGTCGGGACATTCCTATAGGAGTGATGCAGGAGAGGATTTGAGCAGCGCTGTAAACGGTACAAGACAGGGACCTGTAAATATTTCTGGATCAGAATCAAACATGTCTCAACCAAAATCTGATCCCTGGTCTCTTCTACACGTACCCAATGTTGGTGCATACTAGTCGACTAACTTGAGTATGTAGAGTGGCAGGCACCCCGGTAAAAAAATGCTGTTTTTGTGAACAGTTAAGGAAGTTTAAGATTAACTCCTCTTTAAAAGACATAACGTTAAAGATGATACATTTCCTTTGTATTATATGCAACAAAAAAATATTTTTATCTTTTACATTTTAAAATTAACAAAAAAAGAAAATATCAGTTTGTAAACTCATTTTGTAGCAGCCAAGAGTCTTTTTTAATTCTTGTTTGAGGGATCTTCATCCATTCTTCCTTAGAAAAGTCTTCCAGTCTTCCTGATTCCTGGGTCGTCTTGCATACACTGCCTTTTTGAGGTCTAGTCACAGATTTTAATTGATGTTCAGATCAGGGGACTGTGAGGGCCATTGTAAAACCTTTAGCTTGTGCCTTTTGAGGTAATCTATTGTGAATTTTGATGTGTGTATAGGATCATTATTAGGGATGATCGAATATCACAAATATTCGGCAATATTCGGCTACGTGAATATCTGACGAGTAGTTTGTCGCTATGCGAATATATTCGATGCGCAATGTAAGTCTATGGGAAGCCCGAATAGTTGCTTTCCCATAGACTTACATTGTGCATCGAATATTCGCAAATCGTTGAATAGTGGCGACCTATTCGGCGAATATGGGCGTTGCCGAATATTTGTGGTATTCGATCATCCCTAATCATTATCCATTTGTAGAAGTCATGCTCTTTTCAACTTCAGCTTTTTTACAGATGGTGTTATGTTTACATCAAGAATTTGTTGACATTTCATTGAACCATTCTTATCTCTACCTGGGAAATGTTGTTCCCTGGGTTATTTGCTGAAATACAGCCGTAAAGCAGGATTGAGCCACCCCCCATGCTTAATGGTTGGCGACATATTCTTTTCCTGAAAATATGTGACCCATTTTTCTTCATATATACCTTTAATAATTGTAGCCAAAAGGTTCTATTTTAAACTCATCGGTCCACAAGGCTTGTTTCTAAAATGCATCAGGGTTGTTTAGATTTTTTTTGCCTTTTTCTGATGCTGAATTTTATGATGAGGATACAGGAGAGGTTTTCTTCTGAAGACTCTTACATGAAGCTCATATTTGTGCAGGACGGGTGTCTCTGAACAGTAGAACAATGTACCCCAACTCTGCTAAATCTTCCTGAAGTTCTATTGCAGTCACGCAGGGGTTCTAATTTCCTTCTCTAGCAATCCTATGAGCAGCTCCACAGAAATATTGCTTATTCTTCCAGACCTTATCTTGACCTCCACTATTCCTGTTAACTTATATTTCTTAATTACATTTTGAAGTGATGAAAGGGCAACTTGAAAATGTTTTGACCTTCTCCTGCTTTGTGGACCTCCACCATTTTCATTTTCAGAGTGCTAGGCAGCTTCTTAGAAGAACCTGTGCCTGCTGTGTTTTGGTACCAGGTCAGAGAAGACTGGGTGTTTACAAGCTGTCAAATTTGCATCACCTGGCCTTTCCTAACGATTATAGTGAACAAGCCATAACCCTAACAGGCTAATTAAGGTCAAAAACCTTGGTTTCATAAAATCTGAGCATACAAATTTCCTAGGGTGACCAAACTTTAGATGAGCCCATTTTCCTTGTGTAATTTTTAAAATGTAAAAAATGAAAATACTTCTATTTTTTTGCCTAAAATTCAAGGAAATGTCTGATCTTTAACTTTTTGCCTTTTAGAGATCATTTCATCTTCAACTTGCTTAACTGTTAACAATAGCAATAATTTTTACCAGGGGTGCCCAAACTTGTGCATGTCTCTGTATACAGCTGTTTCAAATCTACCCACAAGTATTCGATTAGGTTAGGGTCTTGGGACTTTGTGTGCCAATCCAGCACCTCTACTACATTGTCATTGAACCAATTCTTCAGAAATCTTGACATGTGCTTTGAGTTGTTGTCCTGCTGGAACACTATGTCATTCTTGTTATACCCATAGTACTCAAGTGTACAAAACACCGCATCTTGTACAATACTCACATAAAGCTCAGCATTGAGAGCACCATGGATCCTGGTAAGGTATAACAATCATTTAGTTATGCAGAGTCTTCTTTTTTCACTGCATTGTTAGTGTTTTACTCTTAAAAAATTAATTTTAATTGTCATTATTTTGTTAGCATTTTGTAAATTCACTTTTGGCTTTCAACACTACCTTGGGTGGTTGTGCTGCTGGAATAATATGTCCTTTTCACACCCATAATACTCCAGTGTATGAAGTAACTTGTCTTGTAAGATACTCACATATAGCTCAGCATTGAGACAACCATCATTCTTAGTCAAGTATCCAACACACTTTGGCTGTGAAACAATCCCATATCATCAGACTTCCTCCACCAAGCTTGACGGTTCCTTCAAATTGTCGATACATTAGCTCCTTTTACCCTTGTTTCTTCCAGACCCATTTGTCCCCATAAGAACGATGTCTATTGACTTTCATGCCATAGCTCAAAATTACTCATTTTCAATCTTCTACTGTCCTCTTTTTGTACTTTTGCAAGTTCAAGACAACGCTTCTTATGATAATATTGCAGTTAAGGCTTCTTCACCTTTTTTCAGGCCAGGATTCCCAGACTTGTGTATCGTGCGTTGCTCGGTGCTTGCATGGACGTCTGTGATCTCACTATTACGAAGCATATGAGCCGCCTCCACTTCCGTGTTTGTTGCACGAACACTGATAGACCTTGTGATGAGCTGACTTGTTAACTCCAATATTTTGTCTATACGTCTACCTCTTCACTTCTGAATAGATGATGGACTTCATTTCATATTCTTCCAACTCTTATGGCACTTACATGATGCAGTTTGGCAATTTTCTTGGCTGAAATACCGTTATCAATGAGCTGGATGATGCTGTTTCTCTTTTCTTAGGAAATCTTCTTCATGGCTATTCCTCGATTTAGATACAGGAAAACAAATTTTTTCCAACACCAGGAGCAAAACAGTAACAATGGAGTGACATGATAAGAATCTGCATAACTAGTCACATGCTAAATAGTAGCAAGTAAAATGTATGTACAAGATAGCCAACATGATTGTCTATAAAATCAAGGTAGACTCATATTTGAAGGTGTAGTGCATGTGCGAAAGTACAAAATATTGTTACAAGTGGTGAGCAAGCATTAAAATGCTCCAGTGCTCGGTATTCAAATCGAGCATTTTTCCGGAAGCCCCTAAGAGGAGAGAGAGAGAGAGATAGGCAGCTATAATCTAATCCATCCGTGAGCTGGCAGTCTGTGTTGTCTCTTAGCTGTATTTTTGAGTGATCAGTTCAGGAGGAGGATGGGGGATCCAAGTGACTCATAGTTGGCGAAATAAGCAGATGTCATTGATAAGATGTAATATGAAGCTTATTTTGTTTGTTACTACTATTGGTTTCTGCAAGGTTACTGAAATAATAGTCACTAATCAAACACTAGGTCATTTTCAATGATAAATTCCCAAATTCCCTTTAACTTGGAATTTAGAACTTGTGGTTGTTATTTATACTTTCCAAACAACTGAAGGGTCACAGATGACAGGAGGCCCCGTCCTGATGTTATGGGATATTTCATCTTACAAGAGCTGGCTTATTTGATACAGTTGCTTAGTTCTTCGTTTATAGGTTATCGTCAGTTCTCCGTCATTCATTCACCATATTGTCTCAACTTGAATGACAAGTCGAAATCAATGAAAGCAATTACAATGAGCGGCCTTTTGTTGACTGTTCATTAGATGGGATCAGGAAACTGGTGACTCTTTGAAAGCATCGTGTTACTTGATCTGCTGTTTTTCTAAGGTTTACATTCTAGATCCCATCTCTGTTACATTTCATTTTTTATGACCTTGTTTGGCTAACACAATACAATTCAGTTGCCCTTTACATGGCCAATCACAAGAAGCAAATGACCTAAATGTATCAGCCTGGCCTTTTCTTAAAGTCATGTCATCATTCTTATAAAAACGATCTGAAAGGCTAGGTTATACCCCCTTACCACCTGTTGTGACATTAGAAAAACAATTAAAGTGATGGAAAAACTTCAAGAACCGAGATTCCATTTCTAATCTATTTACTGCTGAAAAAATTCTTTGCGTGATAAAACTTAACCAAGGTATACATTTTTTAAATTATTCTTTATTTGTTTTGTTTTCCATTTTATCCAGCAGTACCGAACATAATTATGATCTAGGGGAAGATAGATAGATAGATAGATAGATAGATAGATAGATAGAATGGATAAATAGATAGATAGATAGATAGATAGATAGATAGATAGATATAGGGATAGATAGATAGATAGATAGATAGATAGATAGATAGATAGATAGAATGGATAAATAGATAGATAGATAGATAGAGGGATAGATAGATAGATAGATAGATAGATAGAGGGATAGATAGATAGATAGATAGATAGATAGAGGGATAGATAGATAGATATAGGGATAGATAGATAGATAGATAGATAGATAGATAGATAGATAGCACTGGAGTCTTGTGGTTGCTCAGTGGTTAGCACTGCAGTCTTGCAGCGCTGGGGTCCTGGGTTCAAATCCTACCAGGGACACCATCTGCAAGGAGTCTGTATGTTCTCCTCGTGTTTGTGTGGGTTTCCTCCGGGGTCTCCGGTTTCCTCCCACACTTCAAAGACATACAGATAGGGACTCTAGATTGTGAGCCCCAATGGGGACAGTGTTGCCAATGTATGTAAAGCGCTGTGGAATTAATAGCGCTATATAAATGAATAAAATTATTATTATTATAGATAGATAGATGATAGATAGAGAGATATGGGATGGATAGATACAGTTAGGTCCAGAAATATTTGGACAGTGACACAAGTTTTGTTATTTTAGCTGTTTACAAAAACATGTTCAGAAATACAATTATATATATAATATGGGCTGAAAGTGCACACTCCCAGCTGCAATATGAGAGTTTTCACATCCAAATCGGAGAAAGGGTTTAGGAATCATAGCTCTGTAATGCATAGCCTCCTCTTTTTCAAGGGACCAAAAGTAATTGGACAAGTGACTCTAAGGGCTGCAATTAACTCTGAAAGTGTCTCCCTCGTTAACCTGTAATCAATGAAGTAGTTAAAAGGTCTGGGGTTGATTACAGGTGTGTGGTTTTGCATTTGGAAGCTGTTGCTGTGACCAGACAACATGCGGTCTAAGGAACTCTCAATTGAGGTGAAACAGAACATCCTGAGGCTGAAAAAAAAGAAAACATCCATCAGAGAGATAGCAGACATGCTTGGAGTAGCAAAATCAACAGTCGGGTACATTCTGAGAAAAAAGGAATTGACTGGTGAGCTTGGGAACTCAAAAAGGCCTGGGCGTCCACGGATGACAACAGTGGTGGATGATTGCCGCATACTTTCTTTGGCGAAGAAGAACCCGTTCACAACATCAACTGAAGTCCAGAACACTCTCAGTGAAGTAGGTGTATCTGTCTCTAAGTCAACAGTAAAGAGAAGACTCCATGAAAGTAAATACAAAGGGTTCACATCTAGATGCAAACCATTCATCAATTCCAAAAATAGACAGGCCAGAGTTAAATTGGCTGAGAAACACCTCATGAAGCCAGCTCAGTTCTGGAAAAGTATTCTATGGACAGATGAGACAAAGATCAACCTGTACCAGAATGATGGGAAGAAAAACATTTGGAGAAGAAAGGGAACGGCACATGATCCAAGGCACACCACATCCTCTGTAAAACATGGTGGAGGCAACATGATGGCATGGGCATGCATGGCTTTCAATGGCACTGGGTCACTTGTGTTTATTGATGACATAACAGCAGACAAGAGTAGCCGGATGAATTCTGAAGTGTACCGGGATATACTTTCAGCCCAGATTCAGCCAAATGCCGCAAAGTTGATCGGACGGCGCTTCATAGTACAGATGGACAATGACCCCAAGCATACAGCCAAAGCTACCCAGGAGTTCATGAGTGCAAAAAAGTGGAACATTCTGCAATGGCCAAGTTAATCACCAGATCTTAACCCAATTGAGCATGCATTTCACTTGCTCAAATCCAGACTTAAGACGGAAAGACCCACAAACAAGCAAGACCTGAAGGCTGCGGCTGTAAAGGCCTGGCAAAGCATTAAGAAGGAGGAAACCCAGCGTTTGGTGATGTCCATGGGTTCCAGACTCCAAAGGATTCACAACAAAATATTGAAAATAAAAATATTTTGTTTGGGTTTGGTTTATTTGTCCAATTACTTTTGACCTCCTAAAATGTGGAGTGTTTGTAAAGAAATGTGTACAATTCCTACAATTTCTATCAGATATTTTTGTTCAAACCTTCAAATTAAACGTTACAATCTACACTTGAATTCTGTTGTAGAGGTTTCATTTCAAATCCAATGTGGTGGCATGCAGAGCCCAACTCGCGAAAATTGTGTCACTGTCCAAATATTTCTGGACCTAACTGTAGATAAGAGGGATAGATAGATAGATAGAATGGATAGATAGATAGATAAGAGGGATAGATAGATAGATAGATAAGAGGGATAGATAGATAGATAGATAGATAAGAGGGATAGATAGATAGATAGATAGATAAGAGGGATAGATAGATAGATAGATAGATAGATAGATAGATAGATAGATAGATAAGAGGGATAGATAGATAGATAGATAGATAGATAGATAAGAGGGATAGATAGATAGATAGATAGATAGATAGATAGATAGAGAGATAGATAGATAGATAGGAAAGTAGGTGGCCCAGCTGATAATTGAAGTCTTGTCCATGTGATCAGCTGTTTTTGCAGGGAAGTTACAATGTAATTGTTCATTTATACCCAGGCAAAATGAAGAATTACACTACGTACACTCAAATCAATTGGTGTGAATTGATTTTGTGGATTCTGACGCTCATCCATAAGTCACAAGCTCATCTCAGATTGAGCTGCTAATAGAGGAAGGATGATCGGTTCCAAGAAGAGTATCCTGCTCTAATATGGGCTGACAATTGGAGAGTTCATTGCAATATTGTATCCATTTCCAAGTTGTTTTCCAATGTGGTATTACACAATGATGAAACAATTTAGTATCATTGATAATAGAGATGAGCGGATCTATTCATATCCGATTTTGCTGGCTTTGATGAGTTTTCCCAAGTAATTAGATTCATGGTGGATACATTTTCATGAATATATACAGTACAGACCAAATGTTTGGACACACCTTCTCATTCAAAGAGTTTTCTTTATTTTCATGACTGAAAATTGTAGAATCCCATTGAAGGCATCAAAACTATGAATTAACACATGTGGAATGAAATACTTAAAAAAGTGTGAAACAACTGAAAATATGTCTTATATGTTAGGTTCTTCATAGTAGCCACCTTTTGCTTTGATTACTGCTTTGCACACTCTTGGCATTCTCTTGATGAGCTTCAAGAGGTAGTCACCGGAAATGGTTCTCACTTCACAGGTGTGCCCTGTCAGGTTTAATAAGTGGGATTTTAAATTCAAAAACGTTTCCAAGGAAGGATGGATGATAATCCCTCTCCACACTGTCCTCTGGAAGCAGTTCAGGGAAAGTTAATCTAGGACACAGAATTTAGATTAGTTTCACCCTTTAGTGCTTTTCATGTTTTTCGTCTTGCTTAACCTAAAAAATAAATTATTTATAAAAACATCATAGGGTCCCCCTTATTTTTCATAACTTGCCAAGGTAAAGCAGACAGCTTGTGGGCTGATAATATCAGGTTGGGAAGGTCCATGTTATTTAGTCCTTCCCACCCTGAAAATATCAGACTGCAGCTGCCCCAGAATTAGCACATCACATAAGAAGCAGCTATTCTTGCTCTTTGCCCGACTCTTCCCAATTGCCCTGGTGTGGTGGCAATTGGGGTAATATCTTTGGGGGTTGATGTCAGCTGTGAATTTTAATCTGGCATCAATCCCAGGGGTTAGTAATGGAGAGGTGGTGTTTATCAGACACCCTCAGGACTACCCAGTAATCCCTCCAAAAAAACATTCAAACAGGAAAATATATTTTAATAAAGACTCCCACACATATCCCTCCTTCTCCAATTTAAGGACTCCACTTATCACTCAAATCATATAATTTTATTCTCATATAAATGGGATGGCTATTCACATGCTTGACCACGACTTCATTCATTCTCTATGCTAGAGTTTGAAGCATATATTGGCTTTCTCTGGTGATTCCATAGAAAAGTGAATGGTGCACCATCTGAGCTGTGCATCCATTGTTGTTTTGCAGCAATTGTACTGTATACACTGTACGGGAGCACGCCGGATCCGACAAAGTAGAGAAAAGCCGGATGTGTGAAACCAGGCTTACAACCACACAGTGCCTTTAAATTTGGTAAATTCGCATGCCTGAGTATACCGTCCCTTGGGCTTGGATGCAAATGATATGGTTCCAACAGTAGCATCATTGCACGTGCGCCTGTTTCCTCATGGATAAAGCCCAAGTATAGCCCATTAATGTAAAATCTGGGTGACCGATGTGACATATTTTATTGTCATTGGATTGTTTTGCCTCAATAAATGTAGACAATCATAAGAAATGAGTGAATCAATTCATATTACCTTGGTCAAGCAGCCATGTCACTATACCGTGACCACTGAACCCCTTTGACCTGCCAGCATCCGCAGATCCTTTTTTCATTAACTCAGGCTAGGTAAATAAAGGGGAACTGGATATGCCGTGAAAGATGAGACTGTCACATGGAGTTTTGCTCAAACTTTGCTGACTGTCATGGCGGCATTGGAATCTGTTCAGATTGCAGATTCTGACACTCCGCCCAATGGTTTCTCTGATGTCTGGGATCAACATAGACCAACTCGAGCATTAACCTGCTGTGTGCTGATTCATAGGCAGGCTAGCAAGAGTTAATCTCTGCTGGTCTGCTTGCCCCTTTAATCACATGTTATGGAGAGACCTATCACAGCTCTGTCCTCACCTATTGTACCATCACCCATTCCCTGTAGACTGTGAGCCCTCGTGGGCAGGGTCCTCTCTCCTCCTATACCAGTCTGTTTTGTACTGTTAATGATTGTTGTACGTATACCCTCTTTCACTTGTAAAGCGCCATGGAATAAATGGCGCTATAATAATAAATAATAATAATAATAATCTGCTCACCTCCTATTTATACTGTTAGAATCCTTCTACCCATGCCAGCTATAGTTTTTTCTGTGTTGGTCTGTGAAGTGTGGTGTCCCAGACTCTCTCTTTATTGGTGCTTTTTTTGGTGTGGTGGTGGAGTGTCCCCAGGTTGTTTTGTACTTTCTTCCTGCTGTTTTTTTCCTCCTGAATCTCTTATTGTCTTATCCTGTGTGTGTGTGCGTGCTTTGTGATAGAGTTTTGGTTTTTCCTTTGTCTGTCTTTTTCTGTGATTTAAACAAACTCCTATCCTGTCCCTCCCAGGGGGAGGGGGAGAGGAAGTTATATCAGGACTGGTCAGAAGCAGGGCCAGGCAGGAGACTCAGGCCTCTACACCACTAGGAGTATACTTGATATTAGGGATCGCATAGGTCCGCCTAGCTTGAGGGACAACTTAGCAGCTCTAGTTCCATGCTATCCCAAAGTCATTGTGTCAGAGACAATTCGCAGAGCTCTGTCCTGTGGCCAATAAATACTGACCTGGCCATTGAATAGGGGTCCTGCAAATTTATTCGCTCATCTGTAGAGATCACTCATGTATTGATGTTAAAACAAATGGAATGCAAATATTCTCCATTGTCCTTAGATTCCGAAAGTTATTTTTCCTGAGGAGATGGTTGTGTCTATTTAATAGCTCATGTCACTGAATGGCAATCTCGCTTTTTAATTCACAGCTCTAAGGAACATCCATTACAATAAATACAAATTACGGCTTTATGGAAAAACAACTATTCCACTGATTGAATATTATTTTTCTAGGCATCCATATACAAATATATAAATTTCTTGTGTTTTATTGCCATGAAATTTTCATAACCCGTTATTACAATATTTAAAACAAGCGTTAACCGTTCTCTTTTTATTGTTTCGCCTATTCAGCAGGATGGTGTCCTCTCCTCTGGCGTGTGGCGCATAAATTTACAAACATCATGCAAATGTATTATTTGCAATAAAACTGACTAATGAACTTTAAAGGCAAATTACTTTCCCTGTCTGCTGGCTCCGCGAGAGGTAATCATCTATCATTCACATTTACGCCTGTGTGTTTGCTTTAGGGAAATCATAATCACTTCTTAATTTATGACTTATAAAAGACATCATGGATTTTCAATATCTTTAACTAGTATGTACCAAAACAGTTCATTTAGCGGGAGCAAGTTTAAATTATAATTTAATATGGCTGCGTGTAGAGCCGTTGTGGCATGTGCCTGAAAATACTCAATCCTTATCTTCTCTTTAGTGTGTTTTACTGGAATGACGCGGATGTTTTAGTTGACTTAGTTGATGTTTTAGTTTATTATTGTGTCTAATTTTTGTAAATTTTACATATATTTTAATGATCTCTTTTTATGTCTTTGTTCCTGTGTTCCTTCTTGGGAAAAAGTTTGGAGAAGAAGTTCGATATTGGATTTATAAATATAGGAAAGTCAAAGGCCCCAACATTATTCATGTACTATTGACACATATTCACACATACCTAGTAAAACCTATGATGATCTAAAGATCATTACATGAACGACCAGCGCCAAAACAAGTCTATGGGTCCGTGAAAAACACGTATAGCACAGGATGTGCCATCCTTGTGCCATCTGTGTGCTCTATGTATTTAATATTTAAAGTTTGGGAGAAGCTTTGTTATATATTTATTTCTATACCCATATCGGAAAAACGTGGAAGACACATGGATGGCACACTGATAGAAAACACTGATGACATCAGTACTGGTGTAACATGTGCACATTTAATATGGATGTGCCTAAATTAGCATTCCAATCTAAAAAAACATCTCACCTATCCACTGAACACATATTGCCAGCTCAATTGGTGTGGACTTCCATGGATTGCCAGAATGGGGCCACTTATTCTTCTTCCATGGTTCTCCCCTGATGATAAATCTGTGATCAGAAAGAACTAAAGGCCTTGCCTGGGTCCTACCTCTACATTTAAGTCTGTAACACTAAAGATATCTTAAAGGTATGCATTCATGATATCTTTATCAAGTAGGTTTGGAACAGATCTTCTTGAAACCTTTCTGGAAAAGCCCTCAGAAAATGTTTTAAAGAATTTTTGTTATGAACCTATCCCAGATCCATTCCTTGCATCCCTCACCCTGGTCCACTAGACTCTGTTGTGCTCCATGTCGGGCTTTGCAGATGACCCACTGTGATCCCATGTGATTTTATGCCTGGGCCTATGTAAGGTTCACCATGACACCCTTTGGTGAATTGGTGTTAAGACTTTGGTGTTACTAAGACTCTGGCTTGCTCTTTACACCAGTCACCCTCCTGCCAGCATCCCACCTGCTTACCTGCGATCACCTGGACATATCCCACCTTCTTGCCTGTGGTCTCCTGGATGTCTCTTACTTGCCACCGGTTTCCAGTATGCAGCTGCAGCTCTCACAGCTCTGCTGTATTGCAACAATATTGCACCACTGGTTGACTGTGAAATAGAAAGTGAAGCCCGGAGAGGAACCTGCAGATGTGTCAGTTAGGGCTCAGTTCCACTTGCGTTTTGCATGGACAAGTGCAATCCGATAAAACATCGGACTGCACTCGCACCAGTGCAAAACTATGGGGCAGTGTCCATCTGCGATTGATTTATCACACCATATCGGCCTGAAAAATGGATCGCAGCATGCTGCATTTGGCAGCGATTCTTAGCTCATGCACCCCCATACAAGTCTAGGAGAGCGTGTGAAACATCACACTGCATAGCATGCCATCCGACTGCAGTGCGATGTACGCAGAGACAGGCAGATGGGGAAAAAGTGTTCCCCCCCTCTTGTCCGCAACTGTAACCGAAACGCAAGATCGCATCACAGTCTTATGACCCGTGGCTCATGCTCGCACCAGAGGATCATTAGAATGTCACTTCCAATGCTCTCGCATTGGAAGCTATGCACAAGTGGAACCGTTCCCTTATAATCACACACAGCTCTACAGTTAGATCAGGAGAGCAGAGAGCGGCCATCACCTATCACACTGGTAACTCTTGGTCCATAGCCATTGCAACAAAACAAGGACCTTTTGAATCAGACCCTGGTTGCACAATTAAGGAAGGTATGTTTTTTCTCTAAAATGTGTAGGTCTTCTACTTACTTGCATCCAGGACTATTTATATAGAGTTTTTAAACTGATCCTAATAAGATGTTTTATATACTTAGGAGTGAGTTGTCAATGCTGGACTCATTTGTTTGCTGTCATATTGCTATTGGAAGTGCTCTAACCTTGCACGTGCCAGGCTTCCTGGAGTTTCTGAACCTGAACATACAGATTAGTGAACTGACCCACCTTTTTCCTTGTCCCAAAGAAGCTTTCCAACACAAAACACCCATAAGGCCCCCAACAGTATAATGTACCAACAGTGACTCCCAACACACAGTATGTTGTGCTCTATAATGCCCAAACACATAGTATGATTGACCCCACATTCATCAAAGATAAAGTATATTGCCCCTAAAGTGCACCCACTCACAGTACACCCTCAAAACTATCATATATATATTATGATGCCCATTTCTATACAATATGATTCCCCGCTGCCTTAGAGGGACCTTCGACTCTGCTTTGTCCTTCATACAATACATGAAATCCCTTACCACCTCCTGCCATCTTCAACTAAAAAATATTTCCAGAATCCGTCCTTTTGTCAATTCAAAAATGCTAGTGCATGCCCTCATAATCTCCTGTCTTGATTACTACAACATCCTCCTCTGTGACCTCCCTGCTAACACTCTTGCACCTCTGCAGTCCATCTTTAACTCTGCTGCCTGACTGATCCACCTTAACCCTCAATACCACCCCACTTCACCAATCTGCAAATCCCTTCATTGGCTCCCAATCCTCCACTGTATCCAATTCAAACTTCTAACACTGACTTACAAAGCTGTCCATAATCTATCTCCTCCATGTCTCCAAACTAATCTGCCAATACACTCCAACATGTAATCTCCGGGCTTCCCAAGATCTCCTTCTTTCCACTTCACTCATTCGTTCCTCATACAACTGCCTCCAGGACTTCTCCCGAGCATCCCCTGTTTTATGGAATTCGTTGCCTCAGCATGTCAGATTATCTGCTTCACTTGCAAGCTTCAAACAGAACTTGAAAACTCATCTGTTCAGAAATGCCTAAAGTCTCCCTTGACTTCACCACCGCTGGAGCTGCCACCTCACCACCACCGGAGCTGTCGCCTCACCACTGCCCCACCTACTGCCTCCTCCCCAATTTCCTATAGAATGTAAGCCCCCAAGAGAAGGGTCCTCTCCCCTCTGTTCCAGTCTGTCTCTTGTAACTTGTATATGTATTCTGTATGTAACCCCTTCTCATGTACAGCACCATGGAATTAATAGTGCTCTATCAATAAATAATAATAATAATAATAATAATAATAATTAAAAAAAAATGGTATCCATTTATACAGTAAAATTATCACAAGGTGCATTTTCCCTCCAATGGATGACAACCCCCAGACCTGACCCATACAGAATGGGTTAAAAGAGATATTTGCCTACTCCCATTTCTATGATAAGCAGAGCAAAACTATGCAGCTCAATGTTGTGAGGCTTGGTTCAGCTGGTGCCTTCTAGTGGTGGTGTTATTCTTCTTCTGGCTCTGAGCCTAAAATGGTGCTAAGGGCATGCACAGTCTGGATGGTGGAGCAGTGAGCTGACTCTTCCCTGCTCCACCACTGTAATCAAAAATATCTGCATCCAATGATTGCAGATACACGTAAGACCAGGACATTCCTCCAACCTCCCAACACAACAGAATAGCTTCCAAAGATTGGAAAAAAAGCACTGGATTCATGACATTTAAAAAGGTATGAACAACAAAAACATGTATTGCTGCACTAACCATTTCCACCAATTGATGGAATTTTTTAAGGTTCTAACACACACACCTGAATGAAAGTGCCAGGTAAACGTAGTGTGTTATTCATGGATGGATTCATCCTGAGTCTGACAGCACACCACATGGTCAGGAGCAATATAGCAAGTTTAAATATTTGTCAAAGTTTTGCAATTAACCAGCTAACGATAAGTGTTATTCAATGAAGCACAGCAGATCTGCATTTTTTTTCTCATGCCGAGTCAGCATGAGAATAAAATCACACCATGCTGCTTTTGGCAGTTTATATCGGATCATATGCACCCATACAAGTCTATGGGTGCGTGTGAAACATCAGACTGCACTCGAATCAGAGACAGGTAATGGAGAAGATGGACAGATTAATCTCGCTATCTTCTCCACACCAGTGATCCATTTCTCTCATGTAAAATCATCAGATCACAGTGAATGACATTCGGTTCACCCTTATATCGGTTGCTTTGCTTTAGTTTGTCCCTGATCTACATGTCCGGCTCACGCACAAAGCATAGAGTGATCCGGAGAGACCAAAGAGCAGTGACATCACTCAGAAGAGCACAAAGGCACTAGAAAGCAGAGAAGACAACAGTAAGAGAGTATATTAGTTGGGATTAAATGGGATAAAAGTTGCACATTTTGCTGATTAGTGCAGGTCATTAAGTATTTGGTCCCACATTCAGTATTTGGTCAGTTTTTACATCAGTATTTGTAAGCCAAAACCCAGAGTGGGTGAAAAATGCATGTGTTTCTATTATGATTTTCCTCTGATTTTACCACTCCTGTTTTTGGCCTACAAATACTGAAGTAAAATACTGACCAAATACTCAATATGAGCACATGGCCTTAGAATACGTGATAACTTAACATATTTTCTACAGTGTAATAGTCACAGGACAGGGAGGGGTTAAATGTTCAAGTATTTTACCTCTATTGGAAATAATCTTCCTCTTATTGATAGAGAGAAAGTGACCTACGTACACAACACAATCCACTATATCAAGACCAATAATACCACATACAGGGAGAAATACCCCCACACCTTGACCAGATAAGATATTACCACCACATAGTGATGAAATACAACTACATACAAGAGAGAAATACAATAATACTGTGACCACACCACATAAGGACCAAATAATACCAAATACAAGAGAGAAATACCACCACAGCATGACCAGACCACATATTACCACCATAATAATAATAACAATAATACTACAATAATGATCATGAATAAAACCTCAATATGAATAACACTAATATTATCATCATTACCATTATACACAGGAGCTCTGTATATAGTGTCAGTGTACATGTAATACCAAGATCACCGGTGAATTTATAGACTGAAAATCTATAAAGTATATATATATATATATATATATATATATATATATACGTATATATATATATATATATATATATAAATATACAGTCATATGAAAAAATGTGGGCACCCCTATTAATGTTAACCTTTTTTCTTTATAACAATTTGGGTTTTTGCAACAGCTATTTCAGTTTCATATATCTAATAACTGATGGACTGAGTAATATTTCTGGATTGAAATGAGGTTTATTGTACTAACAGAAAATGTGCAATCCGCATTTAAACAAAATTTGACCGGTGCAAAAGTATGGGCATCTCAACATAAAAGGGACATTAATATTTTGTAGATCCTCCTTTTGCAAAAATAACAGCCTCTAGTCGCTTCCTGTAGCTTTTAATGAGTTCCTGGATCCTGGATAAAGGTATATTTGACCATTCCTGTTTACAAAACAATTCAAGTTTAGTTAAGTTTGATGGTCGCCGAGCATGGACAGCACGCTTCAAATCATCCCACAGATTTTCAATGATATTCAGGTCTGGGGACTGGGATGGCCATTCCAGAACATTGTAATTGTTCCTTTGCATGAATGCCTGAGTAGATTTGGAGCGGTGTTTTGGATCATTGTCTTGCTGAAATATCCATCTCGTGCGTAACTTCAACTTCGTCACTGATTCTTGCACATTATTGTCAAGAATCTGCTGATACTGAGTTGAATCCATGCGACCCTCAACTTTAACAAGATTCCCGGTGCCGGTATTGGCCGCACAGCCCCAATGCATGATGGAACCTCTATCAAATTTTACTGTGGGTAGCAAGTGCTTTTCTTGGAATGCCGTGTTTTTTTGCCTCCATGCATAACGCCTTTTTGTATGACCAAACAACTCAATCTTTGTTTCATCAGTCCACAGGACCTTCTTACAAATTGTAACTGGCTTGTCCAAATGTGCTTTTGCATACCTCAGGCGACTCTGTTTGTGGCGTGCTTGCAGAAACGGCTTCTTTCGCATCACTCTCCCATACAGCTTCTCCTTGTGCAACGTGCGCTGTATTGTTGACCGATGCACATTGACACCATCTGCAGCAAGATGAAGCTGCAGGTCTTTGGAGGTGGTCTGTGGATTGTTCTTGACTGTTCTCACCATTCTTCTTTTCTGCCTTTCTGATATTTTTCTTGGCCTGCAACTTCTGGGCTTAACAAGAACTGTACCTGTGTTCTTCCATTTCCTTACTATGTTCCTCACAGTGGAAACTGACAGTTTAAATCTCTGAGACAACTTTTTGTATCCTTTCCCTGAACAACTATGTTGAATAATCTTTGTTTTCAGATCATTTGAGAGTTGTTTTGAGGAGCCCATGATGCCACTCTTCATAGGAGATTCAAATAGGAGAACAACTTGCAAGTGGCCACCTTAAATACCTTTTCTCATGATTGTATACACCTGCCTATGAAGTTCAAAGCTCAATGAGGTTACAAAACCAATTTAGTGCTTTAGTAAGTCAGTAAAAAGTAGTTAGGAGTGTTCAAATCAATAAATTGATAAGGGTGCCCGTACTTTTGCACCGGTCAAATTTTGTTTAAATGCGGATTGCACATTTTCTATTAGTACAATAAACCTCATTTCAATCCAGAAATATTACTCAGTCCATCAGTTATTAGATATATGAAACTGAAATAGCTGTTGCAAAACCCCAAATTGTTATAAAGAAAAAAGGTTAACATTAATAGGGGTGCCCAAACTTTTTCATATTATTATTATTATTATTTATTTATAGAGCACCATTGATTCCATGGTGCTGTACATGAGAGGGGGTTACATACAGAGTACATCTACGAGTTACAATAGACAGACTAGTACAGAGGGAAGAGGGCCCTGCCCTTGCGGACTTACCATTCTAAAGGGTTTTGGGGACGAGACAGTAGGTGGGGTGTAGGTAGGCAGCTCCGCACAGTGGTGGGGCGGCGGCTCCGCAGGGTAGTGGGGCGGCAGCTCCGCAGGTTGGTGGGGCGGCAGCTCCGTAGGGTGGTGGGGCGGCAGCTCCGCAGGGTGGTGGGGCGGCTGCTCCGCAGGGTGGTGGGGCGGCAGCTCCGCAGGGTGGTGGGTGGCAGCTCCGCAGGGTGGTGGGGTGGCAGCTCCGCACGGTGGTGGGGCAGCAGCTCCGCAAGGTGGTGGGGTCATTGAAGATTATAGGCAGTTCTGAACAGTTGAGTTTTCAAGTCCCGTTTGAAGTTTGCAAGTGTGGTAGATTGTCTGACGTGTTGAGGCAGCGAGTTTCAGGAGACTGGGGATGCTCGGGAGAAGTCTTGGAGTCGGTTGCGTGAGGAGCGAATGAGAGAGGAGGAGAGGAGGAGATCTTGGGAGGACCGGAGGTTACATTTTGGAGTGATATGACTGTATATGACTGTATATGTATACAGTATATAGTGTATGGGTAATACAGCAATCACCAGTGACATTAAAGAAGTTGTCCAGTTACCAAAACTGATTTTTTTTTTTCTGATAAATCTTGCTAATATGTGCCTTTCAACACATCTATTATGTTTTTTTCAGCAAAATTACCTTTTATTGTGCACCAGCAGCACATGCTCATTGCTGGCTCCAGCTCTGATGGGGTTAATCTCTCCTCTGACTTCCTGTGTTCAGTTCCTACAAGTCCCAGAACTCTTTGTGGCTCTAGGGCGGTGTCTAGCTTATCTAACACACCCATTGTGTCTAATACACCCACTCTGCTCCCACCCAAACCCTCCTCCCTGCCTCTTCCCAGTGGATGTGCACTCAGAGAAATCACACAGACAGCAGCATCTCTACACAGCCAGGGGAAGAAAGTGTGTGTGCGCGTATATACAGTGTATGTGTATGTGAGTGTGCGCGTATATACAGTGTGTAAGTGTGTATGTGTGTGTGTGTGTATGTCATACTCACCTGTCTGCAGGGTCCCGGTGCCATGCCTGCTTCCAGCCCCTGTCTCGGTCCCGCCGCTTCGGCTGTGTGCAGTCTCCCCGGGGCACGTACGAAGCTTGCAGGACCTGGCGGTGGATCACCTGATGCAGTCACCTGACGCATCAGCTGATCGTAGTCTCGCCGGCTTTTTTGCGCCCGGCCGGCTATCAGCTGATCCTGCCGTCAGGGGACTTCATCAGCTGATTACCGGAAGCTCCTGCAGTGATGGGCCAGGATCAGACTCCGCTGCAGGAGCTGCCGGTAATCAGCACATAAGTGAGTATGTATTTATTTTTTTTTTTTTCTACTGATGCATCTGCTGATTGTATAATCGGCTTTTATACAATCAGCTGATGTGTGATGTGATTCACGTAGTTTAACCTGACACATCATCTGATCGCTTTGCCTTCCAGCAAACCGATCAGATGATATTGGATCCGGATTGGACGGCGCGGGACCCTAACCCAGGATTACTGCGGAGGGGGGTTTATTTCAATAAAGATGGAGTCACTAATTGTGTTGTGTTTTATTTCTAATAAAAATATTTTTTCGTGTGTTGTGTTTTTTTTATCATTACTAGAAATTCATGGTGGCCATGTCTAATATTGGCGTGACACCATGAATTTCGGGCTTAGGGCTAGCTGATAGTATACAGCTAGCCCTAACTCCATTATTACCCAGCTAGCCACCCGGCATCAGGGCAGCTGGAAGAGTTGGATACAGCGCCAGAAGATGGCGCTTCTATGAAAGCGCCATTTTCTGGGGTGGCTGCGGACTGCAATTCGCAGTGGGGGTGCCCAGAAAGCTTGGGCACCCTTCACTGTGGATTCCAATCCCCAGCTGCCTAGTTGTACCCGGCTGAACACCAAAATTAGGCGAAGCTTACGTAATTTTTTTTTAAAAAAATATTTCATGAAATTCATGAAATAATTAAAAAAAAAGGGGCTTCTCTATATTTTTGGTTCCCAGCCGGGTACAAATAGGCAGCTGGGGGTTGGGGGCAGCCCGTACCTGCCTGCTGTACCCGGCTAGCATACAAAAATATGGCGAAGCCCATGTCATTTTTTTTTCTTTTTGGGTAAAAAACTGCATACAGTCCTGGATGGAGGATGCTGAGCCTTGTAGTTCTGCAGCTTCTGTCTGCTCTCCTGCATACACTAGTGAATGGAGGATGCTGAGCCTTGTAGTTCTGCAGCTGCTGTCTGCTCTCCTGCATACACTAGTGAATGGAGGATGCTGAGCCTTGTAGTTCTGCAGCTGCTGTCTGCTCTCCTGCATACACTAGTGAATGGAGGATGCTGAGCCTTTGTAGTTCTGCAGCTGCTGTCTGCTCTCCTGCATACACTAGTGAATGGAGGATGCTGAGCCTTGTAGTTCTGCAGCTGCTGTCTGCTCTCCTGCATACAATGAACATTTTGAATAAGGAAATGACATAAGACCTTTTTTTTTTTCATCAACAATCTTTAATGGCATTGTGCACTGATTAAAAACGCAGTGAGCAAAAACGCAGCAAAAAACGCACCAAATCGCGTCAAAAACGTGACATGCAGCACCCCAGATGACAGAGCAGAGCAAGTTGGTGACATGCTCTGCTCTGACACATAGTGTGCTGCATATCACTGTATCCACTCTGGGACTTGTGCAGGTGACCGGATGATACATGTCACTAACTTGCTCCACTCTGTGACTTCTGCTGCATTGTTCCAACTGTATACACTCTCACATGAACAAGTCTCAGAGTGGGGCAGTTAGTGACATGTATCATCCGGTCACCTGCACAACAAGTCCCAGAGTGGAGACAGTTAGTGAAATGCAGCATCCGGTCACCTGCACAACAAGTACCAGAGTGGTGAAAGATAGTGACATGCAGCACACTATGTGTCAGAGCAGAGCATGTCACTGTCTCCACTCTGGGACTTGTTGTGCAGGTGACCGGATGATACATGTCACTAACTGTCCCACTCTGTGATTTCTGCTGCATAGTACCAACTGTATACACTCTCACCTGCACAACAAGTCCCATAGTGGAGACAGTTAGTGACATGTAGCATCCGGTCACCTGCACAACAAGTACCAGAGTGGAGAAAGATAGTGACATGCAGCACACTATGTGTCAGAGCAGAGCATGTCACTGTCTCCACTCCGCTGACCTCACAGCCCGTACACGCTGCGATGGATGCAGGGGGACACAGAACAAGTAATCGGCCAACACTGGAGTCATTTGATTACTTGGGATGAATGAGAAGTAAAATGCTCTGGTGCTCGATGGGCGAAGCCCATGCCGATTTTTTTTAAAAAAAATTCATTAAAAATAAAAAAACAAAAAAATCACATTGTTTGTGGGCTCCCGCTGCATTTTCTATTGCTAAGGGTAACCAAAGCAGCCACTGGCTGCTAGCCTCTGCTGCTTGGTGTTACTTTCACTGGCAATAGAAATGCAGGGAAGCATTTTTTTTTTATAAAGGTTTTTCCCTGAAAACTTTTTTAAGAAAATAACGTGGGCTTCGCCATATTTTTGTATGTTAGCCAGGTACAGCAGGCAGCTACGGGCTGCCCCCAACCCCCAGCTGCCTAGTTGTACCCGGCTGGGAACCAAAAATATAGAGAAGCCCTTTTTTTTCAATGAATTTCATGAAATAATTTAAAAAAAAAAAATGATGTGGGCTTCGACAAATTTTTGAGTCCAGCCAGGTACAACTAGGCAGCTGGGGATTGGAATCCACAGTGCAGGGTGCCCAAACTTTCTGGGCCCGCCACTGCGAATTGCAGTCCACAGCTGCCCCAGAAAATGGCGCTTTCATAGAAGCGCCATCTTCAGGCGCTGTATCCAACTCTTCCAGTGGCCCTGGTGGCAGGTGGCATGCTGGGTAATAAGGGGTTGATACCAGCTATGTTTTACCAGCTGGTATAAAGCCCGAGATTCTTAATGTCAGGCCCATTTTAACCTGGCCATTAAGAATCTACAACAAAGGGTTTAAAAAAAAAAAAAAAAGACATCACACAGAGAAAAATACTTTATTAGAAATAAATACACAGGCACAGTAGGGACTCCATGTTTATTACTCCCTCTCACCCCTCCACGATGGAGAGATTTCTGTACTGACCATGCCAGGAGAGGGGGAGGAAAAGAGAGCGAGCTGGGGGGGAGGAAAAGAGAGCGATCTGGGGGGGAGGAAAAGAGAGCGAGCTGGGGGGGAGGAAAAGAGAGCAAGCTGGGGGGGAGGAAAAGAGAGCGAGCTGGGGGGAGGAGAAGAGAGCGAGCTGGGGGGGAGGAGAGAGAGAGGGGGGGAGAAGAGAGAGAGGGGGGGAGAAGAGAGAGGGGGGGAGAAGAGAGAGAGGGGGGGAGAAGAGAGAGAGGGGGGGAGAAGAGAGAGAGGGGGGGAGAAGAGAGAGAGGGGGGGAGAAGAGAGAGAGGGGGGGAGAAGAGAGAAAGGGGGGGAGAAGAGAGAGAGGGGGGGAGAAGAGAGAGAGGGGGGGAGAAGAGAGAGAGGGGGGGAGAAGAGAGAGAGGGGGGGGAGAGAGAGAGATGGGGGGGAGAAGAGAGAGAGGGGGGAGAAGAGAGAAAGGGGGGGAGAAGAGAGAGAGGGGGGGAGAAGAGAGAGAGGGGGGGAGAAGAGAGAGAGAGGGGGGGAGAAGAGAGAGAGGGGGGGAAGAGAGAGAGAGGGGGGGAAGAAGAGAGAGATGGGGGGGAGAAGAGAGAGAGGGGGGGAGAAGAGAGAGAGGGGGGGAGAAGAGAGAGAGGCGGGGAGAAGAGAGAGAGGGGGGGAGAAGAGAGAGAGGGGGGGAGAAGAGAGAGAGGGGGGGGGGGAGAAGAGAGAGCAGGGGAGAAGAGAGAGAGGGGGGAGAAGAGAGAGATGGGGGGAGAAGAGAGAGAGGGGGGGAGAAGAGAGAGAGGGGGGGAGAAGAGAGAGGGAGGGGGGGAAGAGAGAGGGGGGAGAAGAGAGAGAGGGGGAGAGAAGAGAGGGAGGGGGGGAGAAGAGAGGGAGGGGTGAGAAGAGAGGGGGGGAGAAGAGAGGGGGGGAGAAGAGAGAGGGGGGAGAAGAGAGAGGGGGGAAGAGAGAGGGGGGAGAAGAGAGAGGGGGGAGAGAGAGGGGGGAGAGAGAGGGGGAGAGGAGAGAGATGGGAGGGGGGGAGAGAGAGGGGGGAGAAGAGAGAGAGGGGGGAGAAGAGAGGGGGGGAGGGAGGGGGGGGAGAAGAGAGAGAGGGGGGAGAAGAGAGAGATGGGGGGAGAAGAGAGAGAGGGGGGGAGATGAGAGAGAGAGGGGGGGGAAGAGAGAGAGGGGGGGAGAAGAGAGAGAGGGGGGGAGAAGAGAGAGGGGGGGAGAAGAGAGAGAGGGGGGGAGAAGAGAGAGAGGGGGGGAGAAGAGGGGGGGGAGAGAAGAGAGTGGGGAAAGAAGAGGGGGGGGCAGAGGTGCTCTGTAACCAACTGTCTCCACTCTGTGACTTGTGGTGCAGGTGACAGAGCGCAGACAGTTGGTCCCATGCAGCAGGACAGATGGCAGAGCCCTGTCACTCAATCTGAGTGGTGCCAGCCTCCTCTGACGTACCCGTCTTGTTTGAGAGCCCGGAAATGCCGGGACGTCAGAGGATGCTGGCAGCCACAGCTCCAGGGGGTCATGTGACAGGCACTGAGCGTGCAGGATAGCACCGCTCAGTGCCAGAAATGAAAACACAAGCCAATGGAGAAAATACCTAGAATTGTAAGTAGAACTTGTACAGAAAATAAAAAAAATGGGTGAACCACCCCTTTAATCATTGACATTATACACAGGAGCACTGTATATTATGTATAGTGTGTATACATGTAATACCAGTGACATCTCTAGCTGAAGTTATATACTGCTATCAGTTCATTCTACCAAGACTCGACTCTACAGAAAATAACATAAAGTCACCTATAAGGGATCACTCTCAGAGCACATTCCACACTTTTTCACCAATTTCTACACTACATCAGACTTTTGTTCCCCCTATTGGAGATAGAATCCTCAAAATTAAATTATATTACATCAGTAATAATGTCCCCTACTTTGCTCCTACAGAAATTATATCCCTATTTGCTACTATAAACCAATAATGTATGTTCCTCATTCTGGGCCCCATATGGTAATAATGTCCCCATCTTGGTCCCCTGTATTGAATAATGTCCCCCATCCTGGCCCCCTTTATTTAATAATGGACTCTCATCCTGAGCCTCTATGTTCCCTCAAATGATTGTTTTTTTGGTCCAAAGGAAGAGAGACAGAAGCTGGTGGTGATTGGACATAGGCTTCCGTGACATCACAATGTAATGTGAGCTTGGAACCATGATTACTGACAGTGATGGAACCGCGCCAGCACAGGGGCTGAATACATGGTCTCTTATTTTAGCTGTGGGAAACAAGTGGAATCAGAAGGCCGGGTGTTATGATCCAGAACCGGTCTTCTCCGCTCCAGAGTTTCACAGACCCGCCTGGTCATGTCAGGGGTTAACTCTTATCAGCCTCATTCTGGTTTCAGGAGACACTATATATGGTCTCTGAACCTGCATTCCTGTGCTGGTTATAGTTTTGCTCTGCAGCCTGTGACTTGCTCTGCTGAGATTTACTGGTTTATCTGACTCCTTGATGTCATGCCCTGACCTATACCCTCCCCCATTCGTCCATCTGTCCCAGTCCCTGACTTCCCGCTCCTGTCTGTTGTTTGTGTTTCCCTCTGCATTTCTGATCTCCCAGCTTCAGACTCAGTTGTGTTTTTTGACTTGATTTTGATCCTCCCTCAGCATTGACTTGACTTCCCGGCTAGCCCCTGACTGTTTAACTACTCTATTGCTCCTTGGTAATTTGCCTGTTAGCTGCCTGCTGCAGTTACTCTGCTGTACTTCAGCTGCCTTTCTATTACAGTGTAACTTTGACTCTCCTTCACTACTCTGCTGCCACTTAGTGGGGAGTACGCTGTATTACATCTTTCTTGCCTTTTGTACAGCGTTGTTAATTGCTTCCTGCACAATATATCCCCCCTCACACTGCTCCTCTCCAAAATAGCCCCACAAAGTGCCTGTTTCCATAATGTCCCTCCAAAACTTCCCCTTTCTATAATGTCTCCCCCATACTACATCTCTGCATAAATTTCCCCTCTGCTCCTCATTATACTATTCGCCTTTCACAATCCCCTTCCTAATTGCCTCAAAACATCCCTCAATGTCCCATAATATCCCGATTTCCTTCATAATGTCCCCTACTGCCCTATAATGTCCCAAATTGCTCCATAATGTGCCCCCATTGCATCATAAACCCCCCACTGCCTCACTGTCTCGTTATGTCCAACCTTTCTTTATAATGTGCCCCACTGTCCCATAAAGTCCCCCACTTCCCCATAAAGTCCCCCACTGCCCCATAAAGTCCCCCACTGCCCCATAAAGTCCCCCACTGGCTCATAAGGGCCCCCATTGCTCTATAATGTCCCAGTTTGCTTTATAATGTGCCCCATTAAACCATAAAGTCTTTGTTGTCTCTCGTCTTTTCCAGTAGGCTTGTGGTTGTGTAGGGCGCGCTGCTTGGTGGTCGTCACTTTAACAGACATGGCCACATACGTTGCATTGTGTAAATGTGTCTGCTAGTGGTGACCCAGTCAGGCCGGCATTGCGCCTTTAATTTTGCTTGTGCACAGGCAAGGCTGTGTCACTACACACTCGAAATATAATATACAAGTCTGGCTCTGATTTGATATACTGTAGGTGAAATCATTTCTAGCGGACATTGGCCACATTTACTAAGAGTGAGATTCAAGATTTCAATATTTTTTAATTTAATAAAATTTTGCTTCAAGAATTCTATCTGTGGCATCACATTCGCCAGAGTTGGAGTTGCTAACTAGTATCGTAATTTGTTTAGAATGTATCATTGTTATTTTAGATTCCTCCCTTTTGGCTAAAACTAATGGTCAAATATAAACTAACAAAGAGTTAATATAGGAGAAATTAGTACAAATTACTAGTACAAAATCTGTCACACAACATGCAATACTGTGATAATTTAGTGCAATTACAGGTTACAGGCTTCCTAGACTAAAGTCCCCCATACATATTAAGACTAATATTGGACAACCCTGCCGATGTACAGTCTCGATCAATATTCTAATAGGTGTTTAGACTTAAAGGGGGTGTTCTGGAGCTTAATATGGATGACATATACCTAGGACGGTTTATCAATGTCTGATCGGTGGGTGGGTGACACCGAGATTAAAGCTGTACTAAAAAAAAAAATTGTACTTTTTTGGTAGATTTTATAATTTCTTAAAAAAAAAAACCCTGTCTAGTATTTAGTGATTACGGGGACTTTTAGTCCACTCCAACTATTCTTACTTATGAGAAAAAAATGACTTTTGCTTCTTTTTCTAGTTATCATTTGGTTAGAACTGGTCATTAAGGCCCCATTTCCAGATAAAAGTCAGAGTGAAACAGCTGATTCCATAGTATAGTCTTAGATTATTCCCATTTAGTGAACGGTTCAGTGTTGGACAAAGCCTCATGATGGTACAGTATGAATATGTAGTGAAGTACATTTGCTGTGACCAGAGGTTAATGGTAGCAATTGTAATAAAAACCTATATATAGCTCATCATAAAGAGATGTTAAACCCATTGCACTGCTATGATACATGATAATCTGCCGGCTCTCCGCTACATTTATATGCAAGATCTTCGTAGACCATTTTGCATTACAGGCAGTAATAAGGAATATAAAGATAAGAATATACATTTCATATGTACAATGCTGCTGGGTAGAGATCCTTCAGAATTACTACACTGCTGTGAGGAGGGTCGGACTAGCCTACTGGAAGACCGGAGGATTCTCTGGTGGGCCATGCGTGCTCGCACTGTCTGCACATACAGGCACAGCTGGCTGATCAGAACAGCATTCTGTTCAGTACACAACCCAAGACCTCTTTCACATGCCCGTAAAAATCACGCACGTGTTTCACGAACGTGTCAAAGATACGTATTGCCCTCGGTGAGCTGTGTGTATGGCACACGTGTGTTCTCCGTGTGTTATCCGTGATAACACACGGAGAACAGGAACTTTCTGCTCATCTGTCCCTGGCGTCGCTGTCCGTGGTACTGATCTTCAGTCTCCGGTCCTGCAGACTCCCCGCTGCTGCTGCTTCCGGCCGCAGTGAAGTGAATATTCAATGAGCATAATGAGCGGCGGTCGGAAGCAAGTGACAGCAGTGGCAGAGACAGGAGGGCTGGAGAAGGTGAGTAAAGTTTTCTTTTTTTTTTAATAGACACATGTCTTTTCTCCGGTGCGTGTCACACAGAACACATCTGTGTGGTCCGTGTGTTTTACGTGTGACACGATTGCATTCCGTGTGACACCGTGTGATGCCGGAGAAAAATGGACATGTCGGCGTGTGTAGCACACGGGCACACGTAAGTACGGAACGGACACACGTTCTGTGTAAAAATACTTACGTGTTCCCGAAACCATAGGAAAACATGTCAACATGTGTACGTGTCTCCGGTACGTGAGAAAACTGACCACACATGTACCGGAGGCACGAACGTGTGAAAGAGGCCTAAGCTGCAGTCTGCAGCAGAAGAGATTCAGCAATGTGTGCACTGATCTCAGGGCTCTTCAACACACAGAAAAGAAGTGATAAGGATCTAGCAGTATTAAACAATGTTCTGTTTAGAAGTGAGCTGCAGTTTGTAGCAGTGGAGAGACTTAGTGACGCGTGCACCGATCGCATTGGTTGTCTAATGCTGGGAGCAGTTGGGAGCAGCAATCAGTAGCACTAGCACTTGAGCTGCAGGCACAGCAGCTCACATGTTAGTGTGGCGCCCCTGAGGCTTCAGTCACCACAGTGTACTGCATCTCACTTAAGATGCAGTACTTATCCCGGGCAATGAAGAGGTTAATCGCTGGTGATTAGCACTTATATAACATGCCCACAAACACCGATTTAGTGAGCCAGTTAGTTACACAAGTCAGGAAGTCAGCCAGCCTGGGAAATTTCCGGTTACCAGGACAATGGCCTGTGAGGTAGGGCAGCACTGGGGAAGTTACAGAACACACAGGAAAATAATTTCAGAATAGTCTGGGAGAGCGTGCTTAAGAACTTCTACAGCTAGGATCAGCCCGACTGGAAAAGGCAGGAGATGACCGGGTGAGCTGGAGAGACAGAGGAGAAACACGGTTGCTGAGTGGAGAGCTTTATTGCTCCCTCGGAACCGGCGCAGAGCAGGGTGTAGAGCCCTAGGGTGGAACATACTCCATGTTGAACTACCAGAATCTGCAGGACAGTGGGATTGTAAGTCCCTCTAGCCATCACAGTTCCCAGAGCACAGTGCTACATAGGGTCCGGAGTCGTGAACTTACCCGGGATCGGCTGTGGCCCATCACGGCGGAGACTGGTACCGTGAGTTTAGCACCAGAACTGTGAGTAAATAGATCTTGACCCGCACCTTCTGCCTCAGTCTATCATTGCTGTCGTCATTACCCAGTGCTCCTGCACCAGCGGCCGACCATCACCCTCGTCATCCTCCCCAGGACCCGCTGCACCTGTGGAGAACAGTAACATCTTAGCTACTATAACCATCCACCCCGGAGGACAGCGAGAGCAGTGGAGGCTATTCCCTGGCCACGTACCGCAGGTGGAGTCACAAGTCAAACCTCCATCATCATCCCCCCCACCTTTATTGTACACCTCGGGGCCATGAAGCCGGGTAGGGCCACCCGTCACATCCCCAGACCCGACATCATCGACCCGGCGACGAGTAACGGTTAACCCCTTGCCCTGTGGGTACTACATTACTGATTACTGATTACTGTTACTGATTACTGCTCACCACTACTCCCAACATTGGACAACTCATGAGATCAGTGCACGCTTCACTAATACTCTCACAACATTGATCCCAGCAGCGACTTGGGAGTCAGAGATGTGCCGACTCCGAGTCATCTTCCTCATGCTATTCCCATTCCATTATTTGAGTGTTGTTTCCATCCATCCATCCATATATCAGCAACACCATTTGTAAAATGTTCTTTTATTTTGTTAGGATGTTAGAAGGTTTAAAAATGTAGCAGTGATTTTTCTATTTTTCAAGTAAATTTAGAAAACTTCAGTTAAAGTGACCTTAGGGGACCTACCGTATTTATTGGGAAAAAACTAGTGTTACTATTTTAAAAACACCTCCAAACATTTGCAAAATGGCAGTCAGGTGGTTTATTAACCTTTCAATTGCTTTTCAGGAATTAATGCAAAGAGGCATGAAAGAAATGAAAGATGTTATTTTTACCACCTAACTGTTGCTTAATTCTGAGCAAGCCACTATAACCGGCGGCTTCTAAGGTTGTTATTTGGGTTTGAATTGCCATGTCAACCTTCAGAAACACACAATCATGATCTCAGGGTGCTGATTGTGTTAAAAGGAGCCTGTACACTCAGTTAACCATCTAGATGCTGTGGTCACTTTTGACAGTAGCATCTAGGGGGTTGAACTGCAATGGTCAGTGCCGACACTAGTTGTGGCTGATTCAGCAGGTTGTCGACTATAGTGTAGATCTGACAGCTCCTGCATTTTCACCTGTGGAGACATGTTTTTCTCCTATATCTTAGTTCAGTAAAACGTTGTATTGGTGGTCACTAAGGAAATAAGGGTAAAAGCCTAATAATTAAACAGCAGAATTAGCACAGCTGCACAGTTCTTGATGGCCACACATCAATATTGAGGAACTGAGCTTGATAGTAGCAAAATAATTAGAATAGCTGCTCAAACGTCAGATATAAACAACAAGAGGACCCTAAAAAAATAAGTTTTCCAAATTTTCTTGAAAAAAAAATTGCTGCTATATTTTGAAACCTTCTAACATCCTAATAAAATAAATTATGGTGCTGAGGTAAAACAGGCAAGTGGTATATGTTATTTAACATCCATTTACTAAAAAAAAGACCTAGATAAGCTCTCTAAATGGGAAACAATAACCTATATGGTTTCTTACCTTATTTTATGGCACCATTTCAGCATTTTTTTTTATGGCACCGCAGGAGTGATGCCTTAAAACAGTTTTTTTCTACCTCAACTGACAGCAACATTATATAGGCCAGGAGAATCTGAATCCAGTAGTGTATCACAGAGATTACTGGATGCAGCCATTCTCAGATAATCGAAAAATTGAGTTTTTAGTCATGTAGCTGAGCCGACAGAGCTGGCCCCGCCCAAACCAGGCTGTCAATAAAGATTGTACATTGACTATGAAGTGTCTATCACAGCGGGAGGCGTGCTGAAGTAGGGTTCACGTGAGTTTGTAGTCCTGTAATGTTAATAACAGGGCAATAAAGCCTTTAGTTTAAGTAAACAATAGCTCACAAAGAGACTAGATAAGCACAGTTTCTTTTAGTTTTTTTTAACCCTTACAACTTGTCATGCTAAGCTTACATAGCAAAAACTTGCTGACAGATTTCCTTTAAATCTGAGTCCCCTGCCCACTGTTTTATACTGACCTTCCAGTGTTTTCTTCTTCTAATGCTGCTGCTCAGGTTGGACTCCTGTGATTTATGACCTTCAGACAGCTCTAGTGTTTCATAAAGCTTGCTGGAGGTCGCAACTCAATACAAGCCTATAAAAGCTTCATTCTGGCCTCATTCTGGCTTTCATAGGTTTGCATTGAGACCTTATGATATCAGGAAAGAGCAAAGTCCTGCACTACACATGCACACATATCACACCATGGGCTCACTCCTCAATGGGAAAACACGGTACCAGCTGTCAGATGTGGAATCCGGCTCAGTGTGCAGGTCGAAACAGGAACAGAAAGTCCCAATGGAACCAAGTAAGAAGAATACGACCGCACCAACTGTAATTTTTCATCCGGTGAATGTTTATTCCATATTAAAGGTGTGCACTGCAGGCGGGTGGAGGAGACCTGGATGCGGCCCCTCGCTGTGGATGACGGCCGTTTCGCCTCTAATTAGGCTTCTACGAGACCTTATGATGTAATGTCTGACTTTCAACCAGCCTGAAGTTAGAGTTACAAGATGGCGCCATGGGACCAGAGCAGCGTCGGTAAAACGTTAATCCATGTCATGCTTTCCGGGTGTAGGAAGCATGGCGGGGTGTGTTCAGACCTATGTGCATCTGGAGCACAACAAAAACACAAGAAAAGGGGGGCACGGGAATACAAAAACAACAGGACGCCCTAGAACTAGTGAAAGCGGTAGGTGGGCACCTCCTAATCTCACCTGCAATTGTCCCTTCTCTCCTCCCCAGTCCCTATACAGTGTCCGCAACTGTTGCCGAACAGGAACCTGGGACCCTTGGAAGACCGCATAGTAACCCTGACTAGTGAGGGGCAGGTGGGTTCACTAGAACTCACTGCTGCAGTAACAAGACACCAGAGGAACAAAGACAAATAGGGAGAAAATAAACAAACAAAAGGATATAGCCTGAGCACATTAAGTTGACAAGCAGAACCTTCCACAAAGGTGGCCAGGGCACAAACAACTTTTTATCTCCAGCAGAGAATGCTTTCATACACTACTATTTTAAAGCTGAAGGGTGTGACTACTTACTTAGTGCAGCTGATTACTCAGCAAGGAACTGCTTTAGAAACCTGCAATAGCAAAATTGGCACTTAACCACTTCAGTGCCAAGAGAAATTAAACCCATTTAAATGAAGAGAGCCAAATGAGAGGCTCCAGTTCAAAGGCTTTCACTGGTCTCAACATGCAGGGAGATGATCGTGAGAAGCCACCAGAAGGTTAGTATATGACATGGGTCAAGGGGCTGACATTTAAAGCGCCACTGCAGTACTGAAAAAAAAAATGCTGCAGTGGTACCTTAAAGGGAACCTGTCACCACTTTTTTGGACTATAAGCTGCAGCCACCACCACTTGGCACTCATATACAGCATTCTAACATGCTGTATATAAGAGCCTAGGCCACTGTGACAACATAAAAAACACTTTATAATACTTACCTAACAGTCGTGCTGCGGTGGAATAGGGCCATATGGGCGTCTCCGTTGTCCGGTGCCGGAGCCGCCTCTTTCCGCCATCTTTGTTCTCCTTCTTCTCTAGCTGCAGTGCATGACGGGTTCGACGTCATCCACACTCGCCGGCATTCCAGTCCTGAGCAGGCGCAGTTTGATCTGCCCTGAGCAGGGCAGAGCAAAGTAATGTAGTACGCCTGCGCAGGACTGGCGAGTGTGTATGACGACATGCACAGAGGCTTCAGAAAGAGGCCGGACATGGCCAAAAGGGGAGGCGCCCGCATTGGAGGACGAAGACGCCCATTAGGCCCTATTCCACCACAGCGACCGTTAGGTGAGTATTGTAATGGGTTTCTTATGTTGTCACAGCGGCCTGGGCTCTTATATACAGCATGTTAGAATGCTATATATAAGAGCCCGTTGGTGGTGGCCACAGCTTATAGTTCAAAAAAGTGGTGACAGGTTCCCTTTAAGCAAAGCTGTTTGAGTTCAACCTTCCAAGACTGTGTCTATCTCTATCATCTCATCTGCTATCCTTGAGCTAGGAGCCAGGTTTAGGGTTCAAGGACATTTTGTCATTCCTGATCCACTTGCAGTCACATGCTCATTCAACCCATGTTAAAACAACTTTAAATAAAGGGTCTTATGGGCATAAACATCTCAATTTTTACATCATAATGGCTGGCATGATACAAAAACTCTCGGGGGATTACAAACTACTTATTGACGTGTGTTGTCAATTGGACCCATTCACGTCTACAGCTTTTTCTATTAGGAACCTCAAAGCATCCCTCAAATCCATTACCTCACAAGTTAAATAGTCATTAAACAGTGGAAATAATGAAACATATTGGTTAAACTGCGTTAAGATCATCTGCAAACACTGAATTAATTCTTTAAATCCTAAATCGAGTTTTATGATATTTGACGTTATATGACATTGAAGTTCCATCAGATTTGATATTAAAAGCTGCAGCCGTGTTTCAGACTTCATTAATTTTGTATAATTTACTACATCATATGCTTCATTTCTTCTTTTATGTAGATGGGATTTTGAAATTAAAGTTTTAGTAATGAGCTTATGAAACATTATGCCTTCAGCATACGATTCTACTTTTATTACAAGATACAGGGAACATACAGTGTTCTTCATTTTATAGGGTTTTTGATCGAAAAATACCTACAGATTTTTACATCCATGAAAACATGAAACTAAAGTTAAAAATGCTCCAAACTTTCATAAATTACTGTACAGTAAAATCAAAGCATTTCTGCAACTTTGATGTTGTTTCCATTTAGTAAAAGAAAGTCACAAATCACCTTGCAAAAATTGCAGAAAACCTCACATAATACTTATTGTAGTAGCACAATTTACTCTCTGCCTGATCTCTCATTTGTTTCCTCCATTACCCCCTCCATAGACTTCAATTGCAGCTATAAAGTGACACCTCAGTGAGCTGACAGTCCGCCTTGTTTGACCAAAATGAACTGTAGCTGTTTTTGAGAGTGAATGGATGAGTTCAGATGGTGAGGAAGGAGAAGTGGCTCCTAAGTGGGAACAAAGAAGATAATTTCTCTGATAACATATACAGCTTGTGAAATAAGTATTGAACACGTCACCAATGTAGTAAACAAATATATTTCTGAAGGTGCTATTGACACAAATTTCTCAACCCATTCAATCCACACAGGCAAAGAAATCAAGCCATAGGTATCCAGAAATTTAGTGATTTGCAATAATGAGAAATAACACAGGGAAAAAGTATTGAACGCATGAAGGAAGAGCGGTACAAAAAGCCATGGAGGTCATAACACCAGCTGAAATCTATCAGTAATTAAAATGCAATCCTGATACTTATTAAAAAAATAATATCAGTGGCTTCAGCTGATGACCTATAAAAAGGTGTTTCATTACTAGAGATGAGCCACCCCCCTAGAGTTCGAGGTCGGTTCGTCGAACAGGGGACAAGTTCGTCGAATGTTCAACGAACGTGTGACGAACCAATTCGAACCCCATTGAAAACAATGGCAGGCATACAAAAACACATAAAAACACATTATACATATACAGATACAGGTAATAAACATTGCCATTACACTTATAGGTCCCCATGACGCGTCCTGCACTCTGTCTCCCGCCGCTTTTCCTTCCGATAATCGCTGCGTCCTCCTGGTAACCAGCACTGATGATAGGACCTTCCGTGACGTCAAAATAGCATGTAACCAGTCACGTTTGTATTATCTCATTGGCTACAGACTGGTCACATGGCTAGACGTCATGCTAGGTCCTGTCAGTGCATCTCTCCGGTACGCGGTGCTCATTTGTGTATCTCCGTGTACCGGCGAGATGCTCTGGCAAATGGTCGGCTTCCCGGTTCCTGCATGTGGGCACTCTTTACAGAGTAAGCCCACATGCAAGGACTGGCTGCTACAGCTGGTGAATTGCGGCATCGGGAATCACGTGATCGGAGCACCAATGCTATAGTAACCGCCTGTCAGCGGTTACATAGTTACTAAAGTTGAAAAAAGACCTAGGTCCATCTAGTTCAACCTTCACCGCTTATAGCCCACAGCCTCTACTCACTCTCAATGAGTGATTAGACTGCACGGGGAGCAGCAGCATCTTCCTCCCATGCAGCGCTGTCTGATATAGCAGAGCTGCATGGGTTGAAGGAGAAAGAAGACAGAATACCAGGTTCGTGGAGGGGTGACAGGGAGTAATAAACATGGAGTTTCTAAGTATGTCTGTGTATTTATTTCTATTAAAGTATTTTTTCTCTGTGTGATGTCTTTTTTTAACCCTTTATTGGAGATTCTTAATGGCCGGGTCAAACTTGAGTGACATTAAGAATCTCTGGCTTAATACTAGGTAGTAAAACAAAGCTAGTCTTAAACCATTATTACCCAGCAAGCCACTCGGCTTAAGGGCTGCTGGAAGAGTTGGATACAGCGCCAGATGATGGCGCTTCTATGAAAGCGCCATTTTCTGGGGCGGCTGTGGACTGCAATTCGCAGCAGAGGGGCCCAGAAAGCTCGGGCCAACCTGTGCTGCGGATTCCAATCCCCAGCTGCCTAGTTGTACCTGGCAGGACACAAAAATATGGCGAAGCCCACGTCATTTGTTTTTTAATTATTTCATGAAATTCATGAAATTATAAAAAAAAGAGCTTCCCTAATTTTTTAGTTCCCAGCCGGGTACAAACAGGCAGCTAGGGTTTGGGGGCAGCCGTACCTGCCTGCTGTACCTGGCTAGCATACAAAAATATGGCAAAGCCCACGTCATTTTTGGGGGGGGGCAAAAAACTCTTGCATACAGTCCTGGATGGAGTATGCTGAGCCTTGTAGTTCTGCAGCTTCTTTCTGCTCTCCTGCATACACTAATGAATTGAACATGCTGAGCCTTTTAGTTCTGCAGCTGCTGTCTGCTCTCCTCCATACAGACAGACAGCAGACAGCAGCTGCAGAACTACAAGGCTCAGGCATACTCCATCCAGGACTGCAACAAACAGAAAAAAAATATCCAGCAGCAACGTCTTCATAGGGAAAATATTTTTCTTAAAATTCCATTTTATTGAAAACTAATTAAAAAACATAGTGCAGCAAGTTATAAACATGCGGTCAACGCGTTTCAGAAGTTAGACTTCCTTAATCATAACCATAACAACAATGGTTATGATAAGAAGTCTAACTTCTGAAATGCGTCAACCGCATGTTTATAACTTGCTGCACTATGTTTTTTAATTAGTTTTCAATGAAATGGAATTTTAAGAAAAATATTTTCCCTATGAAGACGTTGCTGCTGGATATTTTTTTCTTTTTGCTGCAATCACGTTTGAGCCTCCCTTATTCCATGCACCGTCTGACCTTCTCTACAACATGAACTTACCAGCATAATATCATAAGGTAAGCTGTATTTTTTTGTATTTTTTCTTTTTTTACTTGTTTATTTAATCGTATGAACGTATATCTTACCATCATATAAAAATAAACAGCAGACAATAGACAGTGATTGAAAAATATCAAAAGGATAAAAATCAAATTTGAATATCAAGATTTTCTATATATGCAATAGCGTTATCATTTACAATATAGAAATCCTTCTTGTCACCATGGTAGGATCTCAGGGGGCACTCCTCAACAATGTGCTGGATGGTTTGACGATCTGCTCCACAGTCACAGGTCGGAGAGTCATATTTTCCCCACTTATACATAAAATCTGCACAGACGCCAAAGTTTGTTCTGATACGATTTAGAGTAACCCATGTTTTCCTTGGTAGATTGAAGCCTGGTGGAGGGTTTTGTAAATTAGGGAACATTTGGGGATCACCTTCTACTACATTGACCCAAAGTTCTCGCCATTTCTCCTCTAAATTGAAGTTTTGTTCATGCAAGGTGATTGCAGTTCGGATGGGTGGATGTCTTGATTTCAATCGTTGTATTGTAACATCTCTGATATTTTGGTGTATTGGAAGTTTTTCATTATTCACTACTTTAGTGTACTCTTTAAGTAGGAGCTTTTGTCTTCTTAGATTTGCGGGTGCGATATGACCCAGCACAGGTAACCAGTGAACAGGTGTAGGTCTAATAGCACCAGATATTATACGCAAAGAGTTGTTCAGCTGAGTGTCAATTAAGTTTACATGACAGCTATTTAACCATGCTGGAGCACAGTATTCTGCAGCAGAGTACACCAGGGCAAGAGTTTTTACTTGTGTCCATCCTGGACTGTATGCAGGAGTTTTTTGTCCCCCCAAAAAATTACGTGGGCTTCGCCATGTTTTTGTATGCTAGCCAGGTATAGCAGGCAGCTATGGGCTGCCCCCAACCCCCAGCTGCCTATTTGTACCCGGCTGGGAACCAAAAATATAGGGAAACCCTTTTTTTTTACGCTTTGCCCAATTTTTGTGTCCAGCCGGGTACAACTAGGCACCTGGGGATTGTAATCTGCAGCGCAGGGTGCCTAAGCTTTCTGGGCATCCCTGCTGCGAATTGCAGTCTGCAGCCACCCCAGAAAATGGCGCTTTCATAGAAGTGCCATCTTCTGGCGCTGTATCTAACTCTTCCAGCTGCCCTGGTGACGGGTGGCTCGCTGGGTAATAATGGGGTTAGGGCTAGCTGTATATTATCAACTGGCCCTAAGTCCGAAATTCATGGTGTCACGGCAATATTAGACATGGCCACCATGAATTTCTAGTACAGATGAAAAAAAACACAACACAGAAAAATATTTTTATTAGAAATAAAACACAACACAATTAGTGACTCCATCTTTATTGAAATAAAGAACCCCCCTCCACAGTAATCCTGGGTCAAGGGTTCCGCGCCGTCCAATCCGGATTTAATATCATCTGATTGGTTTGCTGGAAGGCAAAGCAATCAGATGATGTGTCAGGTTCAAGGGCCTGAATCACATGACACAGCAGCTGATTGTATAAACGGCTTTTATGCAATCAGCTGATGCAGTGCAAAAAAAACAAAACAAACTACGCACTTCTGTGCAGACTCCTGTCTGACAACATCAGCTGATAGTTTAGTCGGCCGGGCGTTAAAAAGCCGGCCTCACCGCTCGACGTTTAGTGTCAGCTGATTCCGTCAGGTGACCGCATCAGCTGATTATCGCCAGGTCTGAGAGAGAGGAAAGAGAGAGAAAAAAGAGAGAAGAGAGAGAAAGAGAAGAGAGAGAGGGAGAGAGAAAAGAGAGAGAAAAAAGAAGAGAGAGGGAGAGAAAGAGAAGAGAAAGAGAGAAGAGGAGAGGAGAGAAGAGAAGAGAGAGAGAAGAGGAGAGAAGAGAGAAAGGAGAGAGATGAGAGAGAGAGAAAAGAGAGAGAAGAGAGAGAGGAGATAGAAAAAGAGAGAAAAAGAGAGAAAGAGAGAGAAAGAGAGAGAACAAGAGAGAGAGAACAAGAAAGAGAAAAGAGAAGAGATAGAGGAAGAAAGAAAAGATAAATAAGAGAAGAGAGAGGGAAAGAGAGAGAGAGAAGAGGAGAGAAGAGGAGAGAAGAGAGAGATAGAAGAGGAAAGAAGAAGAAAGAGAGGAGAGAGAAGAGAGAGAGAGAAGAGAGAGACGAGAGAGAGGAGAGAAAGAGAGAGAAAGAGAGAAAGCGAGAGAAAGAGAAAAAGAGAGAGCGAGAGAGAGAGAACAAGAGAGAGAGAACAAGAGAGAGAGAGAACAAGAGAGAGAGAACAAGAGAGTGAAAGGAAGAGAAGAGAGGAGAGAGAAGAGAGAAAGAGTGAAAAAGAGAGAGAAAGAGAGAAAGAGAGAGAGAGACCAAGAAAGAGAGAGAACAAGAGAGAGAAAGAGAGAGAAGAGAAAGAGGAGCGAGAGGAGAGAGCAATGCAGCCTCATTCCGTGAACTGCTCCGATTTTAGAGGTGTGGCCCGCGGCTTACAGCTGTTGTCCGGCTCCTCCCCTCAGTGCATAATAAAATTAAATTCAATTATAATTATAAATAAATAATGATTACAATTTAAAATAAATTAAATTCTTTACCGGGGCGGCCGGGACTTGAACTCATGAACTAATGCTTCTTAGGAAGTAGCTCTAACCATTTAACCACTGGCTCTAATGAGAAACATAGGAAGATTTGGTTATTTTGACCTCTATATTGCAGAGTGAAGTCTCCAGTGACAGCGCGGCTCACTTCAGTTGCTGCATGGAGAAGGACACAGATCGCTTGTGTTCTACTGGGCTCCCTGTCATCTTCATGTAGCAGAGCTGACCGTGTCGTGGGGATTACTTCAGACCTGGATTGTTGTTTGGGGATTAATAAAGAGGTAAATGAGGGGTTTTTTTGTCTTTTATTCCAAATAAAGGATTTTTCGCTGTGTGTGTTTCTTTACTTTCGCTTACAGGTTAATCATGGAAGGTGTCTCGGGGAGACGCATGTCATGATTAACCACGTTATTATGTCGATTGCCACTGCACCAGGGCAATTTGGGATAAGCTTGGTAGAGTCCCGGGACTGCCGCATCTAATGGATGCGGCAAATCCGGGCGGCTGCTGGGTGATATTGTTAGGGTGGTCGGCTCCCCATAATGTAGCGCTCCCCATCCTGACAATACCAGCCTCCAGACATGTGGCTTTATCCTGGCTGGTATTAAAATTGGGGGGAACCGCATTTTTTTTTTTTTTTTCAATTATTTATTTATTTTACTGCACGATATAGACCCACTAGCGGCTGTGATTGATTGCAGTGAGACAGCTGTCACTCATCATGGGGGCGTGTCTGACTGCAACCAATAATGGGCACCGGTGGGCGGGGAAGGCATGGAATACCTGATTTAATAATGAAGCGGCAGCCATTTTCAAAAGAGGCAAAGCCGCCGGAGATTTGTGACAGCAATGCAGCGAGGCGCTCGTGATCGGTGAGTAGGAAAGAGAGAGGGATTGTGCTGGGGACGCAGGACGCATGCAGATATGCAACGTGTGCATATACTTACTATGAAGAGCCACGCTTTTGGTGATCGAACCGTTCTCGAACGTAACTCGAACTGCCGAATTTTAGCAAATCGTTCGAGTTCGTCGAACGACTCGAACACCCCCTAAAATCACTCGAACATGAAATTGGCGAACCGTTCGACTCGAACATCGCTCAACTCTACTCATTACTAAGGTGCCACACAAGAAACATCTCATGATGAGTAAGCCAGTGAGCTGTTTCAATGTCTTATTGTTAAAAACTTGCTGATGGCAGTGGTTACATAATTTCTAAACTACTGAAGGCTCCAGTGAGCACTGTTGGGCTGTAATCCAAAAGTAGAAAAAACATTCACCATAAACCGGCCACAATCCGTATCCCACACAAGATTTTAGATAGAAGAGTGAAAAGAATTATCAAAAGAGGTGTCCAAGAGCCAAAGACCAGATGTGGAGAGCTACAGAAAGAGCTGGAATAAGCAGGTACAATTCTTTCCGCAAAAAACAAAAAGTAATGTACTCCACGTCCATGGCCTATATGCATGCTCATCATGCAAGACTCCAATGCTGAACAAAAAGTATGTTCAAGCTCAATTATAACTTGCATAACAGTATGTACACAAGTCTGTAAAATACTGGAAGATTATAGTCTGGTCAAATGAGACCAAAACTGAACTGGATGCCATAATAGACAACATGTTTGGAAGTCAAACGTCATTGCATGTCACCCCAAAACATCATACCAACAGGGAAGTTTGAAGGTGTGAGCATCCTGGTGTGGGGCTGTTTTTCATCATATGGCACTGGCATACTTTGTATGTTTGAAGGAAGGATGAATGGTCAAATGTACCAAGACATTCTTGAAAAAAATCTGCTGCCATCTACTAAGATGATGATGATAATGATGATGAAATATGGGTGGACATTTCAGCCAGAAGGTGATCCCTAACACACAGCTAAGGAAACTCTCAAATGGTTTCAGAGAAAGAATATTAAGCTCCTAGAATGACCCAGCCAATCACCTGACCTGAATGTTAGAGAATGATAGATAATTTATTAAAGAAACTAAAGCTCAAAGTTAATGAAAGATCTCACACAACCATCAGGATTTAAAGAGTGTTTGTGTGTAAGAATGTGCCAAAATCACACCTGAGCAGTGCATGCCACTAGTTTCTCCATACAGGAGGCATATTGTGTAGCTGTCATCACCAATAAAGGCTTCTGTGTAAAGGATAAAAGAAATTTCAGCAAGCGTGTTCAATATTTTTACTCTGTGTCCTTTCTCAGTATTACTAGTGATGCTTAAGCACTAAAATGCTTGGATGCTCAGTAATCGAATTGAGCACATCGGAATTCTCGACTAGAGATGAGCGAACTGGCCGTGGTTCGGCTCGAGTTCGGTTCGCGGAACGGAGGTCTCGTTCGAGTTCGGTTCGGCGAACGTTCGACGAACCGAACTCGAACCGCATAGGAAACAATAGGAGGCAATCACAAACACATAAAAACACATTATAAATGTACACATACAGTTAATAAACATTGCCATAACACTTATCGGTCCACGCGATCCCTCCTGCACTCTGTCTCCTGCCGCTATTCCATCTGATGATCGCTGAATCCTCCCGGTAACCAGCACTGCCAGCAGTGATGCAGGACCTATCGTGATGTGAAAAATAGCCATGTGACCAGTCACGTGCCTGTTATCTCATTGGCTACAGACTGGTCACATGACTACGACGCCTCATGTAGGACCTGTCATTGCATCTCTCTGTTACACGGTGCACGTTTGTGTATCGCCGTGTACCGGCGACATGCTCTAGCTCGACTCCCCGCTCTGCTTCCCCGTTCCCTTAAGGTACCATCACACTAAGCGACGCTCCAGCGACATACCTCCCAACCGTCCCGGATACAGCGGGACAGTCCCTCTTTTGAGCCTTTGATCCCGAGTCCCGCCCGTGAGGCTGTGTGTCCCGTGGCTCCTCCCACCCACTGTAGCCCCGCCTTGCTGTTTGTCCCTTCTATCATTACAGAGTCGAGCGCGCACCTTGAACTCCCCCCCCCCTCCCCCCCCGCACCAGAGCCGGCCCCCCCTGCACCAGAGCGGATATCCCCAGCTCCGGAGCCTGCGCTTCTCTGCAGCTGTTCTGTCTGATTCCCCCGTGTGTGGCTTCTCACTGCTGCAGACACACGGGGAATCAGGAAGCTGAGGAGAAAGTGCAATCAGCGCTTCTCTCTCCTGCAGATAGCACTGACAATAGCAATATTAACCTATGCAGAGTGACATCTGCAGACTTCTATTACCGATCAGTGGTCTCCTGCCTGTGGAGCTGCTGGGTTCTAGTGCCCAACAGGTTCAGCTCTGCTTTATCCTGGCTCCCCTACCAGTTAAAGGGAACCTGTCAGCAGAAATTTCGCAATAAAACTAAAAGATTCCCCTTCTGCAGCTCCTGGGCTGCATTCTAGAAAGGTTCCTATTGTTATTGTGCCCACTTTGAAACCTAAAAAAATACTTTATAAAGTCTTACCTTTTTGTATGCAAATGTTTTTTTATGGTCACGCGGGCGGGCTGTCTGGCGTCCGTTATTCCACCTCCTGCCGCTTTACGCCGTCCTCCATTGCTCATTTACATACACAAGGACGCCTTCCTCATGTAACTGTCCTCCCGAAGTTTTGCGCATGCCCAGTGCCACTCTCGCGGGACTGAGCACTGTGCAAAGCCTGAACGCCATACCTCCTAACCGTCCCGGATACAGCGGGACTATCACGCTTTACATTGTTTGTCCCGTTGCCACGGGCGGGACGGCCGTCTCCCGGGCTCCGCCCACCCACTCTCTCCCCGCCTCCCTGCTTTTCCCTCCTACCATCCTAACACGTGATGTGGCATAACACAGAGAGGAGCGCGCTGCCCGAAACTGCTCTGTGCTGCTGCTAAGCCTAAGGTATGTAGAATCTCCCCAGCGCTGATTCCCCTCCCCTCCCCTCCCGGCCGGAGCCTCTCTGTGCGGTCGGCCAGCCGCCTCTCTGTGCGTGCGGCCGGCCGCCTCTCTGTGCGTGCGGCCGGCCGCCTGTCTGTGCGGTCGGCCGGCCGCCTGTCTGTGCGGTCGGCCGGCCGCCTGTCTGTGCGGTCGGCCGGCCGCCTGTCTGTGCGGACGGCCGGCCGCCTGTCTGTGCGGACTGCCGGCCGCCTGTCTGTGCGGTCGGCCGGCCGCCTCTCTGTACGTGCGGCCGGCCGCCTGTCTGTGCGGATGGCCGGCCGCCTGTCTGTGCGGGCGACCGGCCGCCTCACTGTGGCTGCCTGCGTCTCCGTGCTGGAGGCCCGCCAGCTGCCTGCGTCTCCGTGCTGGAAGCCCGCCGGCTGCCTGCCTCTCCGTGATGGAGGCCCGCCGGCTGCCTGCGTGTCCATGCTGGAGGCCCGCCGGCTGCCTGCGTGTCCATGCTGGAGGCCCGCCGGCTGCCTGCGTGTCCATGCTGGAGGCCCGCCGGCTGCCTGCGTGTCCATGCTGGAGGCCCGCCGGCTGCCTGCGTTTCCATGCTGGAGGCCCGCCGGCTGCCTGCGTGTCCATTCTGGAGGCCCGCCGGCTGCCTGCGTTTCCATGCTGGAGGTCCGCCGGCTGCCTGCGTGTCCATGCTGGAGGCCCGCCGGCTGCCTGCGTTTCCATGCTGGAGGTCCGCCGGCTGCCTGCGTGTCCATGCTGGAGGCCCGCCGGCTGCCTGCGTTTCCATGCTGGAGGCCCGCCGGCTCCCTGCGTGTCCATGCTGGAGGCCCGCCGGCTGCCTGCGTGTCCATACTGGAGGCCCGCCGGCTGCCTGCGTTTCCATGCTGGAGGTCCGCCGGCTGCCTGCGTGTCCATGCTGGAGGCCCGCCGGCTGCCTGCGTTTCCATGCTGGAGGTCCGCCGGCTGCCTGCGTGTCCATGCTGGAGGCCCGCCGGCTGCCTGCGTTTCCATGCTGGAGGCCCGCCGGCTCCCTGCGTGTCCATGCTGGAGGCCCGCCGGCTGCCTGCGTTTCCATGCTGGAGGCCCGCCGGCTGCCTGCGTGTCCATGCTGGAGGCCCGCCGGCTGCCTGCGTTTCCATGCTGGAGGCCCGCCGGCTGCCTGCGTGTCCATGCTGGAGGCCCGCCGGCTGCCTGCGTTTCCATGCTGGAGGCCCGCCGGCTGCCTGCGTGTCCATACTGGAGGCCCGCCGGCTGCCTGCGTTTCCATGCTGGAGGTCCGCCGGCTGCCTGCGTGTCCATGCTGGAGGCCCGCCGGCTGCCTGCGTTTCCATGCTGGAGGCCCGCCGGCTGCCTGCGTGTCCATGCTGGAGGCCCGCCGGCTGCCTGCGTGTCCATGCTGAATGGGTGTGGATGGGGAGTGGATATGGGCGTGACTGTGAAATGGGTGTGGTTAGGGGGCGTGGCCTAAAAATTTGCCGCTTGTCCCTCTTTTCCTTCTTTAAAAGTTGGGAGGTATGCCAGCGATCCCACCAGCAACCTGACCTGGCAGGGATCGCTGGCGCGTCGCTACACGGGTTGCTGGTGAGCTGTCACACAGGCAGATCTCACCAGCAACCAGTGACCACAGCCCCCAGCCAGCAGCACGCGTGGATGCGATGCTGCGCTTGGTAACTAAGGTAAATATCGGACGCCCTGCGGGGACTATCCCCACGTGTGCCTGCATGCTCCTTCATGTTTAATCGGTAAGCTCATTGCTGTATGTGGGCTTTTTGTGTGCTGTGGTCACTTGTTACTTATCCTCAGCTGGTACGCTGTCCTATGCAGCAGTATAACCCCCTTGGGGTTCTTACCTGGAGGTATTTATTTATTGTTGGTTCCAGCACTACCACATCAGTGAGCTTGTTCACAGCTACCTGTAACATTTTATTGCATGCAGCCGCATGTGGGGAATTTTTTAACCCTTGTTGCATCGGAAACATTTTGTACTTTTCTAGCACCTTGCTTGCCCTGTATCATTCTTGTCTGTTCAATTTAAAATATGTATTTTTTACCTGCACTTCAGCGCGTATGAGAGTTTTTTGAACCTGACTATTTGGCTTGTGGTTACTCAGGCAAAACTAAAGACTTCTATTTCTTGTGTATCTATATGTTCCTTGAAGGTGTTGCCTCTTACTACTATTGAAATCCAATTGTACTGTTCTGTGTTTTTCAATTTTTTTTTATGTGTGCAGGGGCCTGGCACTGGCAGCGTGAGAGCGGTGGACGCTGGTAACTACGGTAAACATCGGGTAACCAAGGAAAGGGCTTCTTGGTTACCCGATGTTTACCGTAGTTACCAGCGTCCGCAGAAGCCGGCTCCTGACCGGCTCACACAGCCGGTCAATCACGGAGATCACCGTTGCCATAGCAACGCGTTTGGTAGCGGTGACGGGGACGTCCTGCTACCAGCACGCAGCGGCACCGGAATCACGTGATCGGAGCAGCGTTGCTATGGCAAGCCGTGCCACCGCTTACAGCCGGGAGCCTGTGGTCACTCTCAAAGAGGGATTTCTGCATGGAGCACAGCATCTTCCCCCATGCAGCTGTGCTGTCTGATGGAGCAGACAGAGCTGCATGTGTTGAAGGGGAAAGAAGACAGAAGAGCAGGATCGTGGAGGGGTGACAAGGGGTAATAAAGATGGAGTCTCTAATGTGTCTGTGTATTTATTTCTATTAAAGTATTTTTTCTCTGTGTGGTGCTTTTTTTAACCCTTTATTGGAGATTCTTAATGGCCGGGTCAAACGTGCCTGACATTAAGAATCTCTGGCTTAATACTGGCTAGTAAAACAAAGCCAGTATTAACTCATGTTTACCCAACAAGCCACCCGGCTCCAGGGCTGTTGGAAGAGTTGGATACAGCGCCAGATGATGGCGCTTCTATGAGAGTGCCATTTTCTGGGGCGGCTGCGGACTGAAATTCGCACCAGAGGGGCCCAGAAACCTCGGGCTAACCTGTGCTGTGGATTCCAATCCCCAGCTGCCTAGTTGTACCCGGCTGGACACAAAAATGGGGCGAAGCCTACGTCGTTTTTTGTTTTTTTTTTAATTATTTCATAAAATTCATGAATTCATTAAAAAAAGGGCTTCCCTATATTTTTAGTTGCCAGCCGGGTACAAATAGGCAGCTGGGGGTTACGGGCAGCCCGTACCTGCCTGCTGTACCTGGCTAGCATACAAAAATATGGCGAAGCCCACGTCATTTTTTTTGTAGTTTTTTGGCTAAAAAATGCTTCCCTGGATTTTCCATTGCCAGTGAAGGTAACACCAAGCAGTGGGGGTTAGCAGCTAGTAGCTGCTTGGATTACCCTTAGCTAGCAATACAAAAAATGCAGCGAGAGCCCGTATATATTTTTTTTATTTATTTATTTAAATAACTAAAAACAAAAAGGGCTTCCCAGTATTTTGATTGCCTGACATGACAGTGCTGTAAAAATAAATCTTTAAAAAAAATGACGTAGCGCTCCGCAGTATTTTTGATTCTCAGTGCAGATAAAGCAGACAGCTATGGGTTGCCACCCCCATCTGCCTGGCGTTACCTTGGCTGGCAATCAAAATACAGGGAAGCCCATTAATTTTTTTTATTTAAAAAATAGTTAAAAAAAAAATGATGTTGGGTCCCCCCATTTTTGATAGCCAGCTAGGGTAAAGCAGACGGCTGTAGCCTGCAAACCACAGCTGGCAACTTTACCGTGGTTGGGGATCCAATGTGGAGGTCACCCCAGGCTCTTTTTTTATAATTATTTTATAAATAATAATAATTACAAAAAAAAAGTAGGGTCCCCCCCAAATTGGATCACCAGCCAAGGTAAAGCGGACAGCTGTGGTCTGGTATTCTCAGGGTGGGAAGGTCCATAGTTATTGGGCCTTCACAGCCTAAAAATAGCAGGCCACAGGCACCCCAGACGTGGCGCATCCACTAGATCCGCCAATCCTGGTGCTTCACCACAGCTCATCCTGTGCCCTGGTGCAGTGGCAAACGGGGTAATAAATGGGGTTGATACTAGTTGTAAAGTCACCTGACATCAAGCCCAGTAGTTTGTGATGTCATGGCGTTTGTCAGATACCTGACATCACAAACTGTCAGTACTAACAAAAAAAATCGACAAAAAAAATTTATTTGAAAGAAAACTCCCCAAAACATTCCCTCTTTCACAAATTTATTGTAAGGAAAAAATGGGAACGTATCCCCCATTTTCTAGGAGTGCAGACCCTCCATTTGAGGAGTGTGGGTGCAATGAAACTGCACCCACTCTCCCCGGGTTCACAGCAGCAGAGTCCATGTCGTAACGGTTGCTACCAAAGCTGCAATGCCCTGCTCATGAGGTAAGGGCATGCCTAATCAGTAGAACTATTCTACATTTCCAAATATTGGTATTTGCTGATATTATTGCTATTCCACCTACTATATATTGGGGATAGGATCTTGGAGATGGAATACCCCTTTAAGTCCAGTTATCCAGCTGAATGAATACTAAACAGCAGAGCTCGCTATTTAGATGTGTTTTCTTGTGGCGTATAACGGACTCATGTTTGGTAGTCGTTCAGCAGGGCAACTATAAAAGCAAATCCCTCCATTTGGAAATGTAGTATATAGCTCTCCTGATCAACTATGTTCCTTACCTCATGAGCAGGGCATTGCAGTAATAATAATAATTTATTCATTTATTTAGCGCTATTAATTCCATAGCGCTTTGCATACATTGGGAACACTGTCCTCATTGGGGCTCACAATCTAAATTCCCTATCTGTATGTCTTTGGAGTGTGGGAGGAAACCAGAGTACCTGGAGGAAACCCACGCAAACACAGGTAGAACATACAAACTCCTTGCAGATGGTGTCCTTGGTGGGAATTGAACCCAGGACTTCAGCGCTGCAAGACTGCAGTGCTAACCACTGAGCCACTGTGCCGCCCATTTAGCTTACAGATGCATAACCACCACTCACTGTGTCTGAACACAGGAACTTGAGCTGACAGCCGCTCTGTGCATGCGGCAGCGTCTATTGTGAAGGAGAGGGCTGCGGGGTATCAACGCTGCACAGGTACCGTGGGACACCGGGGAACACCGGTGGGGTTATAGGGGGTGACCTGGCAGGGCCTGGGGTGGAGTTTTCTGTCGCATGTGTCATGGCACATTCGACAGAAATCAGAGGAGTAGGGTGAATGCGGCCGGCACGCTGCTGTGCGCGCGGCCATCTTGGATTTCTGGGAGGGCATCAGGGGGGGCACTTTGGTGACACCGGGGGACCGGAGGGGACCGGGTAGGAGATTTATCATGTTTGTTCATGCCAGATGGGAGATAAATAATTTTTTACCGGCACTGTCATTTACTGTAACGTGATCATCGGTCTACGGTGTATACCTGTGATCACGTGACCGGGGACCGGAAAAACCGGCCTGAATCATGATCTCCAGGGTCTCAGCTAGCCCTGAAACCCCGGAGATTTTCTGACGCCGGGGGGCATTATTCACTTATTTCTGCCTGCTGTTTATAAACGGCAGATCAAAATAAGGCTACATTAACACGACCGATCCATTTTTGCGGTCGGCAAAAAACAGTCCGTTTTTTTTCACGGGTGCATCCGTGTGGCATCCGTTTTCGTTCCGTAGACGGTCCGTATGTCATCTGTTTGTCATCCGTGTGCCTTCTGTTTTTTTGCGTACTGCAAAAAAACTGAAGGAGGGTAAATACATAAATTTACCCAGGATCCATAGCTTCATCCTACATGAGGCGGTCACATGTTCACTCCAGTGCCATTTTCTACTGCTTTTCACAGCGTAGAGCTCTCTGGTGATTTTCCTGTGCTTGTACATTTCATATCAGTCTTTTCTGTCATTATAATGGCAGAAAGACACATAATGTCCCACTCTCCTGCATTTTGTAATTTTGCACACTTTGGTGCCTTTCATGTAGCACTAAGGGGTGCTTAGCTTTGTATTTAACCAAAAAAATGAAAAAAAAAAAAATGACGTAGGGTTCCCCCTATTTTTGTATCCAGCTAGGGTAAAGCAGACGGCTGCAGCCTGCAGACCACAGCTGGCAGCTTCACCTTGGCTGGTAATCCAAAACTGAGGCACCCCACGCTGTTATTTTAAATTAAATAAATAATTTTAAAAAAAAAACACGTAGGGGTCCCCCCAAAATTGGATCACCAGCCAAGGTAAAGCAGACAGCTGGGGTCTGATATTCTCAGACAAGGGAGGTCCATGGTTATTGGACTCTCCCCAGCCTAAAAATAGCAGGCCGCAGCCGACCCAGAAGTGGCGCATCCATTAGATGCGCCAATCCTGGTGCTTCGCCCCAGGTCATCCCGTGCCCTGGTGCGGTGGCAAACGAGGTAATATATGGGGTTAATACCAGATGTGTAATGTCACCTGGCATCAAGCCCTGAGGTTGGTGAGGTCAGGCGTCTATCAGATACCCGACATCACCAACCCAGTCAGTAATAAAAAAAAATAGACGACAAACACATTTTTATTTGAAAAAACACTCCCCAATACATTCCCTCTTTAACCAATTTATTAGAAAGAAAAACAAATCCAGGTCTGGTGTAATCCAAGGGGTTCCCATGACGATCCACACTGTCCCAGTCAATGAAGAGCAGGTTGTTCCCCATTGGCTGGGAGAGCAATGCAGTGACCTGAGCTAACATCAATGGGTCAGCCCAGGTCACTGCAGGGGATGACAAGTGCTGCTGTCAGCGAGGTACATTACCTGCGCTGATCCCATGCACACTGACTTCAATCATCTTCACAGCCAAGTATCGCGAGCGGCCCGTGACGTCACCGCTAGTCAGTCTCGGGTCGGAAGCGAGAGAAGGTGATGTGACAAGCGGCGGCCATGGAGGACAGTGACAGCGCTGAGGTCGGGACTTCATCACCGCAGGTAAGCCGAACGGGACCATGTGTGCAGAGTGCCAGGTGGGCGGAGCCTAGCGGGGTAATGTGTGCAGAGTGCCAGGTGGGCAGAGACTAGCAAGGCAATGTGTGCAGAGTGCCAGGTGGGAGGAGTCTAGCAGCGCCATGTGTGCAGAGTGCCAGGTGGGCGGAGCCTAGCGGGGCAATGTGTGCAGAGTGCGAGGTGGGTGAAGCCTAGCGGGGTAATGTCTGCAGAGTGACAGGTGGGCGGAGCCTAGCAGCGCCATGTGTGCAGAGTGCCAGGTGGGCGGAGCCTAGCGGGGTAATGTGTGCAGAGTGCAGGTGGGGCGGAGCCTAGCAGCGCCATGTGTGTAGAGTGCCAGGTGGGCGGAGCCTAGCACGGTAATGTGTGCAGAGTTCCAGGTGGGCGGAGCCTAGCGGGACCATGTGTGCAGAGTGTCAGGTGGGCGGAGCCTAGCGGGACCATGTGTGCAGAGTGCCAGGTGGGCGGAGCCTAGCGGGGTAATGTTTTCAGAGTATCAGGTGGGCGGAGCCTAGCGGGACCATGCGTGCAGAGTGACAGGTGGGCGGAGCCTAGCGCGGTAATGTGTGCAGAGTGTCAGGTGGGTGGAGCCTAGCAGGACGATGTGTGCAGAGTGCCAGGTGGGCGGAGCCTAGCGGGACTATGTGTGCAGAGTGCCAGGTGGGCGGAGCCTAGCAGGGCAATGTGTGCAGAGTGCCAGGTGGGTCGAGTCTAGCAGCGCCATGTGTGCAGAGTGCCAGGTGGGCGGAGCCTAGCGGGGTAATGTGTGCAGAGTGCCAGGTGGGCGGAGCCTAGCGGGGCAATGTGTGCAGAGTGCCAGGTGGGCGGAGCCTAGCGGGACCATGTGTGCAGAGTGACATGTGGGAGGAGCCTAGCGGGACCATGTGTGCAGAGTGACAGGTGGGCGGAGCCTAGCGGGGTAATGTTTTCAGAGTGACAGGTGGGCGGAGCCTAGCGGGGCAATGTGTGCAGAGTGCCAGGTGGGCGGAGCCTAGTGGGACCATGTGTGCAGACTGACAGGTGGGCGGAGCCCAGCGGGGTAATGTGTGCAGAGTGTCAGGTGGGTGGAGAATAGCGGGACGATGTGTGCAGAGTGCAGGTGGGCGCGAACCGCTCAACTCTATTCTCGACTGCTCGCCTCAAATAACAAGTACTGTATAATGAAAGTCAATGAGAAACTCAAAATTCTTACCAGAGTGCACAGCCTCCAAGTATCCCAACAGCTAGGACCTCCAGAGACCTTGATGGCTCTCTTAAAGGCTCCTTTAAAGGGAAGCTGTCAGGTAATTTATGTGTTCTAACTAGTGATGAGCGAGCATGCTTGTCACTACTCGGTACTCGCACGAGTATCACTGTACTCGGGCTGCTCGGCGGGGACCGAGTAATCTCGCGATACTCGTGCTTTACTCGTGGTCTTCATTTCTGCATGTTGGCGCTCTTTTGAGAGCCAGCCCTCATGCAGGGATTGGCTGGCAGACCACTGCAATGCCACAGCCCTGTTAGTTGTGGAATTGCAGTGATTGGCCGGCCTGCACAGCGTCACCGAGCCTTTATATAGGCCGGCGCGCTGTGCTCTGCTCACAGCTATTCTGACAGTGAGTGTAGGGAGAGTGTCGCTGATTCAGGGAAAGCTTTGCGGCCCTTTATAGCTTTTTCAGTTGCAGGGCTGCAAACAGTGTGACCAAAAGTCCTTCTCAGGACTATTCTAGTTGTATACAGGCAGGCAGGGTATAGCCAGGTCGGCGTACAGTAGCAGAGTCCTTCTCAGGACTATTGTTGCTATATACAGGCAGGGTATAGCCAGGTCTGAATACAGGCTAGTGACCAAAAGAGTCCTTGTCAGGACTATTGTAGCAGTATACAGGCAGGCAGGCAGGCAGGGTAGTGGTGACCGTATACCAGCCTTCATATCTGGGGCTGGTGTACACAGTGTAAAACAGTCCAGATAGTGTCTGACTTGTCTGTACTGTAATTGTCGCTCCCCAAAAAAACCTGTTAGGTTATTATTGCGTCCGTGCTTGGTTTTTAAAACCGCACGTGTGTGCCTGTTGGTGGCAGCGTACAGGTGCACTGGTGTGCGTTTTTACCAAACTATTATATAACGCACAAGTGTAGTGTATAATACACGTCAGTCAGCAGTGGCTGATAGTGTCAGAGTTCTTAATTTTTGCTCCTAAAACCTGTGTTAGGTTATTATTGCGTCCGTGCTTGGTTTTTAAAACCGCACATGTGTGCCTGTTGGTGGCAGCGTACAGGTGCACTGGTGTGCGTTTTTACCAAACTATTATATAACGCACAAGTGTAGTGTATAATACACGTCAGTCAGCAGTGGCTGATAGTGTCAGAGTTCTTAATTTTTGCTCCTAAAACCTGTGTTAGGTTCTTAGTGCGTCCGTGCTTGCATTTAAAAACCGCACGTGTGTGCCTGTCGGTGGCAGCGTACAGGTGCACTTGTGTGCAATTTCCAGAAACTTTGATATAACGCACAAGTAGTGAATATACACGTCAGCAGTGCACAGCATTGCAAAATGCGCAAGGGCATTGGCAAGGAACAAGGAAGTGGACGTGATGGTGGTGCAGGCAGAGGCTGAGGTCGTGGGCAAGCTCTAATTTCGCCACAACAAAGGGCCACATCTAGTCGCTCGCACGTCCTGTCCCAAATTCTTGGGGACCGCAGCAGTACACCGCTGTTGAACCAAGACCAGTGTCAACAGGTTGTTAGTTGGATAGCGGATAATGCTTCCAGTCAGATTGGCACCACCACAAACACTCTGTCTTCCACACGGTCAAGTGTCAGTAGCCGTGATACTGCACCGCACATTTCTGAACCTGATCCTCCTTCCTACCACCAGGCTGAGTACACGTCCTCCTCGGACATTAATGATCCCACACTTGGACACTCGGAAGAGCTGTTCACGTTTCCATTCACACATTCTGGCCTCTCGCCAGCTCATATTGAAGTGGGTCATGAGGAGATCGTCTGTACAGATGGCCAAATATTTGAGCAGCCACGTTCTCACGAAGTTGGCAACGTGTCTCAACAAGTGGTGGACGATGATGAGACACAATTGTCAGCAAGTCAGGAGGAGGAGCAGGGTGCGGAAGAGGAAGACGACGTGGTGGATGATCCAGTAACTGACCCAACCTGGCAGGAGGATATGCAGAGCGAGGACAGCAGTGCACAGGGGGAGGGAGGCGTAGCATCACAACAGGCAGTAAGAAGCAGGGTGGTGGCCCCAGGCAGAAGTCAGGCAACCGTTCCCCGGAACAACACGACGACACAAGGTGCCTGTACAAATGTTAGGTCTTCACGAGTCTGGCAGTTTTTTAAGTTGGATCCAGATGATTCAAAAAAGGCCATTTGCAACACCTGCCGTGCCAGCATCAGCAGGGGTACCAAAACTAGCAGCCTGACCACCACCAGCATGATCAGGCACATGTCAGCCAAGCACCCGACTTTGTGGGAAGTACAACAGAGTCGAGGAGCAGTGCTTGCTGATGTCACTGCTACGTCTTCGCTGGTTGTGCATGCGAGCCAATCCTCTGTCCATGCTGCCTGCGAACAAGCCTCCTCCACTCCTGCACCTGCAGTTGCCTACGCAGAAAGAACACCATCATCAAGCACGTCCTTGTCCCAGCGCAGCGTTCAGTTATCCATTCAGCAAACCTTTGAACGCAGGCGCAAATACACTGCCAACACCCCACATGCCACAGTTCTAAATGCTAACATTTCGCGACTGCTTGCGCTGGAAATGTTGCCTTTTAGGCTGGTGGAGACAGAAGCATTCCGTGACCTGATGGCGGCAGCTGTCCCACGTTACTCGGTCCCCAGCCGCCACTATTTCTCCCGGTGTGCCGTCCCCGCGTTGCATAACCACGTGTCACAAAACATCACACGTGCCCTGAACAACGCTGTTTCACCCAAGGTCCACCTAACCACAGACACGTGGACAAGTGCTTGTGGGCAAGGCCGCTACATCTCGTTGACGGCACACTGGGTTAATATTGTGGAAGCTGGGACCCAGTCTGAGCGAGGGACGGAACACGTCCTTCCCACACCAAGGTTTGCAGGCCCTACCTCAGTCAGTGTTTCACCCACACTCTACAGCTCCGGAATGTCATGCTCTTCAGCCTCCTCCTCCTCCTGCGCATCCTCATCCACTGTGCCCTCCACACCAGTCACAAGCTGGAAGCACTGCAGCACTGCCTCGGCGAAGCGGCAACAGGCTGTGCTGAAGCTAATCTGCATAGGTGACAAACCCCACAATGCAGAAGAGCTGTGGACAGCTCTGAAACAGCAGGCAGATCACTGGCTCACACCTCTGAACCTAAAGCCAGGAAAGGTCGTTTGTGACAATGGCCGGAACCTGGTGGCGGCTTTGAGGCGAGGCCAGCTGACACATGTTCCATGCGTGGCCCATGTGCTCAACCTCGTGGTTCAGCGGTTTATAAAGTCATACCCAGAGCTGTCTGATCTGCTGGTAAAAGTTCGCCGCCTGTCTGCACATTTTCGAAAGTCACCTACTGCTTCAGCCGGCCTTGCCGGCTTTCAGCGCCGTTTGCATCTTCCGGCTCACAGACTGGTGTGTGATGTCCCCACGCGTTGGAATTCAACTCTGCACATGTTGGTCAGGATATGTGAGCAGAAGAGGGCAGTTGTTGAGTACCTGCATCACCTAAGCCGTCGGGAAATGGGTCAAACTCCACACATAACACCTGAGGAGTGGAGATGGATGTCAGACCTATGTACCATCCTCCAAAACTTTGAGGACTCCACCAAGATGGTGAGTGGTGATGACGCCATTATTAGCGTCACCATACCGCTACTCTGCCTTCTAAAACGGTCCCTGCTGAAAAACAAACATGATGCATTGCAGGCGGAGCGCGATGAGTTGCAGCAAGAAACAGTAGTGGGTGTGGGTGATAACACACAGCCCAGCCTCGTCTCATCACAACGTGCAGTGGAGGACTATGACGAGGAGGAGGATGAAGACATGGAGCAACTCTCCGGCCAAATTGAGGATATGACATGCACACCAGTCATATCCTCGATTCAGCGTGGCTGGCCAGAGGACAGGGTAGATGAGGAGGAGGAGGAGGAGGAGGAGGAGGAGGACAGCATGTTCAGTCATCTTGTTGGTCAGGCTACTGAAGTCCTGGCTGTTAAGAGTCTGGCGCACATGGCTGACTTTATGGTAAGCTGCCTGTCTCGTGACCCTCGCGTTAAGAACATCTTGGCCGACAATCATTACTGGTTGGTAACACTGTTAGACCCACGCTACAAGGAGAACTTTTTGTCTCTTATTCCCGTGGAGGAGAGGTCAACCAAAATGCAGCAGTTTCGGAAGGCCATACTCACGGAAGTAGGCAAAGCATTCCCCTCACAAAACGCTAGCGGCATAGGTCAGGAATCAGTGGACAACCGAGGCGTACAGCCGAGAGAGGCACAAGTCCAATCCGCCAGAGGTAGGGGAACAGTCTTTAAGATGTGGGACAGTTTTCTCAGCCCCTCACGTACCACAGCCCCTGAGGTGCGGGGTAGTGCCACAAGAAATCCTAAGTTTGCCCAGATGCTGAAGGAGTACCTTGCAGATCGAACAACTGTACTCCGACATTCCTCTGTGCCTTACAATTATTGGGTATCCAAGCTGGACACGTGGCATGAATTGGCTCTCTACGCCTTGGAAGTCCTGGCCTGCCCTGCTGCTAGCGTTTTGTCAGAGCGTGTTTTTAGTGCCGCAGGTGGAATCATTACAGATAAACGCACCCGCCTGTCAACTGAAAATGCTGACAGGCTGACTCTGATAAAGATGAACAAGGGTTGGATTGGGCCAGACTTCACCACACCACCAGCAAATGAGAGCGGAATTTAAAGTTTGCCATGTACCTCCACTCACCCATGGGTACACTTCTCGACTTTGGATAATCGCTGGACTGCTCCTCCTTCTCCTCATGCGCCATCATGATGACCGTTACAATAGTTAGGTCTTTGTTTCAGGTATACCCCCAGTGGTAAATTTTTTCGCCCATTCTTTGCAGAATGGACATTACAACGACAGGAGACCCGCTCCTTTGCAATGGGAACAATGTTTTGAGGCCCTCATGCACGTCTCTACCCAGGGACAACGTGGAGCCTCCCAATTTTTGGCTGCCCTGCCTAAGGGCTATACTGAAATACACCCACTTCCTTAAAATGGACACTTAATGTTTTGAGGCCCTCATGCACGTCTCTACCCAGGGACAATGTGGAGCCTCCCAATTTTTGGCTGCCCTGCCTAAGGGCTATACTGAAATACACCCACTTCCTTAAAATGGACACTTAATGTTTTGAGGCCCTCATGCACGTCTCTACCCAGGGACAATGTGGAGCCTCCCAATTTTTGGCTGCCCTGCCTAAGGGCTATACTGAAATACACCCACTTCCTTAAAATGGACACTTAATGTTTTGAGGCCCTCATGCACGTCTCTACCCAGGGACAATGTGGAGCCTCCCAATTTTTGGCTGCCCTGCCTAAGGGCTATACTGAAATACACCCACTTCCTTAAAATGGACACTTAATGTTTTGAGGCCCTCATGCACGTCTCTACCCAGGGACAATGTGGAGCCTCCCAATTTTTGGCTGCCCTGCCTAAGGGCTATACTGAAATACACCCACTTCCTTAAAATGGACACTTAATGTTTTGAGGCCATCATGCACGTCTCTACCCAGGGACAATGTGGAGCCTCCCAATTTTTGGCTGCCCTGGCAAAGGGCTATACTGAAATACACCCACTTCCTTAAAATGGACACTTAATGTTTTGAGGCCCTCATGCACGTCTCTACCCAGGGACAATGTGGAGCCTCCCAATTTTTGGCTGCCCTGGCAAAGGGCTATACTGAAATAGACCCACTTCCTTACAATGGGCACTTCAGGTTTACAGGCCATAATGCACGGCTCTATCCAGGGACAATGTGGAGCCTCCCAATTTTTGGCTGCCCTGGCAAAGGGCTATACTGAAATAGACCCACTTCCTTAAAATGGACACTTAATGTTTTGAGGCCCTCATGCACGTCTCTACCCAGGGACAATGTGGAGCCTCCCAATTTTTGGCTGCCCTGCCTAAGGGCTATACTGAAATACACCCACTTCCTTAAAATGGACACTTAATGTTTTGAGGCCCTCATGCACGTCTCTACCCAGGGACAATGTGGAGCCTCCCAATTTTTGGCTGCCCTGCCTAAGGGCTATACTGAAATACACCCACTTCCTTAAAATGGACACTTAATGTTTTGAGGCCCTCATGCACGTCTCTACCCAGGGACAATGTGGAGCCTCCCAATTTTTGGCTGCCCTGCCTAAGGGCTATACTGAAATACACCCACTTCCTTAAAATGGACACTTAATGTTTTGAGGCCATCATGCACGTCTCTACCCAGGGACAATGTGGAGCCTCCCAATTTTTGGCTGCCCTGGCAAAGGGCTATACTGAAATACACCCACTTCCTTAAAATGGACACTTAATGTTTTGAGGCCCTCATGCACGTCTCTACCCAGGGACAATGTGGAGCCTCCCAATTTTTGGCTGCCCTGGCAAAGGGCTATACTGAAATAGACCCACTTCCTTACAATGGGCACTTCAGGTTTACAGGCCATAATGCACGGCTCTATCCAGGGACAATGTGGAGCCTCCCAATTTTTGGCTGCCCTGGCAAAGGGCTATACTGAAATAGACCCACTTCCTTAAAATGGACACTTAATGTTTTGAGGCCCTCATGCACGTCTCTACCCAGGGACAATGTGGAGCCTCCCAATTTTTGGCTGCCCTGCCTAAGGGCTATACTGAAATACACCCACTTCCTTAAAATGGACACTTAATGTTTTGAGGCCATCATGCACGTCTCTACCCAGGGACAACGTGGAGCCTCCCAATTTTTGGCTGCCCTGGCAAAGGGCTATACTGAAATAGACCCACTTCCTTCCAATGGGCACTTCAGGTTTACAGGCCATAATGCACTGCTCTATCCAGGGACAATGTGGAGCCTCCCAATTTTTGGCTGCCCTGGCAAAGGGCTATACTGAAATAGACCCACTTCCTTACAATGGGCACTTCAGGTTTACAGGCCATAATGCACGGCTCTATCCAGGGACAATGTGGAGCCTCCCAATTTTTGGCTGCCCTGGCAAAGGGCTATACTGAAATAGACCCACTTCCTTACAATGGGCACTTCAGGTTTAAAGGCCATCATGCACGTCTCTATCCAGGGACAATGTGGAGCCTCCCAATTTTTGGCTGCCCTGCCTAAGGGCTATACTATAATACACCCACTTCCTGACAATGGACACTTAATGTTTTGAGGCCCTCATGCACGTCTGTATGCAGGGGCATTGGTGAACCTCACAATTTTGGACTGCCCTGGCAAAGGAAAATACTACAAAGACTCACTTCCTCAAAATGGGCACATTAGACTCAAGAGGCCTTCATGTACGTCTCTTCTCAGGGACATCGGAGTGCCACACAATGTTTTCACGTAAAATCTTTCATGTATTAATCTCAAAAAGTAACATACACCAGATCTATCTCACTATTGGGTATGTGCCCTTAACATTTCCGCCATGAAAAATCATTTTGGGGTCATTTTGGAAGGTTTTCTGGTGAGTCCGTAAAAATGGCGTAAAACGCGGACAAAATTGTTCACAGCTGTGACTTTTGAGTGATAAATGCTTCAAGGGGTCTTCCCCATGCTGTTGCCATGTCATTTGAGCACTCTTCTGAGACTTTTGTGCCATTTTTAGGGTTTCTCCATGCTGCCGGGAGGTCATTTCACAAAAATACTCGGGTCTCCCATAGGATAACATTGGGCTCGTTGCTCGGGCCGAGTACACGAGTATCTTGGGAGGCTCGGCCCGAGCTTCGAGCACCCGAGCTTTTTAGTACTCGCTCATCACTAGTTCTAACCTAATAGCAGTGCGATGTGTGTGCTAGTAACCCCTTCCTACCCATACGTGTGTTGTAATAATGTGAAATGGTAATGTGTAAAAATGTGTTTTATTGCTTATGTGTACCCTATGTAAATGAGCAGGGGCTCTAGCCCCATGGGAGTTGCATATTTTCCATGGTATCACACCCCTGTGAGTGTAATACCATGGATTTACATCAGCGACGTGACCATCGCTACTTCGGATCCTGCGTATACGCACTTACCATTCCCACAACCTTGCTTGCTTCTCGTCTTCAGAAGACTCTTGTGGTTCTGGTCATGCGCAGAGCACGTCTGAAGATGAGAAGTAAGCAAGGCTGCAGGAATGGTAAGTGTGCATGCGCAGGACCTGAAGTTGTGACGGTCACGTCACTGATGTAAATCCATGGTATCACGCCCACAAGGGCGTGACATCATGGAAAACATGCAAACGCCCACAGGGTGATGCAACACCCATGGGGCTAGAGCCCCTGCTCATTTACATAGGGTACACATAAGTAATAAAATACATTTATAAGTAATAAAATACATTTTTATACATTCACATTATACACTATTACAACACAGGGATGGGTAGGAAGGGGTTACTAGCACACACATCACACTGCTACTAGGTTAGAATAAGTAAATTACCTGACAGGTTCCCTTTAAGGTTTCCAGGCCTCACAGCTGCTGGGAGACCCCGTGCCTCTGAATGCTGGTAATCTTTAGATTACCAGACTTCACAGCCACCAGGTCTCGCTGCAGCTGTCAACCCTGTAACTTTAAGAGAGCCTATAAGGAAGCCTTTAAGGCTCCTAGATTTCAAAGCTGCTAGGACAACTGGAAGCTCTGATTACACTCTACAGATGTCCCAGCATCTGGGAACTCCCTGAACCTTAAAGGCTCCTTTTATTTTTTTGGGCCTCACAGCTACCAGACTGTTGGATTGCTGTGCCCCCATGTCCTGAAATCTGACAGTCAGGCAATATGGCTCCCCCGTGGCCCTCAGTAAACTCAATCAGGCAACGGGTTCACCAGCGGTCATGCTTGGTATTGTGGGTCCCCAGCTGCCCTCAGTGTGTCCCAGAAGCTACATTGATTGGTCGCGTTTTCCATCACTACAGATTCTGGATGTAGAAAACCCAAGTTGAAACTAATATGGATGCATACCCTGCTGTAATTAAAGAAAAGCATAGTGCATATAAATAAACATAGGGTACTTAGTAAACACTATTTTTGATCAAAAAAGTGTAAAGTCATCCCACTGCGACTAGGTGTACCCAAATCAGGACGGTACCTAACATTCTCTAGTATTAACACCTCACCTTGTGTCAACAGACCTCAATCTGAATAAGGGCAAACAGTGACTGGGTATAATACAGCCACTTGTGAAAATAATCAAATATCAAAAACAGCAAAGTCTAAAATATAACTTTTATTAATAGTTTCTCTAAAAAAAGGAAAGGAGAACCTTGCCTTTAATAAAATAGCCACATGAAGGGTGAGATACTGTATAGCCCTTATAAGCTGCAGGAGGGCCCATACACCCTAACACATAGCATGAACAAACGAACACACAGGCTGGTTAAATATGACAGCCGAGCAAGGAGCAAAATGATTGAATTGGTATAGGCAAAACTCCAGACCTCAGGGTCATCTCACCCCGGTGCTGCCTGCCTACAATATTGTACCAAACCACATCCTCTTATACCTGGTAAAAGGTGAAAGGTACACCAACACCTGTAAAGGTGTTGGAACAATCAATTAATGCCCAATAGTTCAAATCGACAAAGCTTCAGGGTTAATAGTATACTCAAATCCCCACTGTATATTTGTCTGCTTAGTAAAAAAATGGAACGATCTCACCCGTGTTGGTGTATCTTATTTCCATACAGACAGTTTGCCACCATCACCGGCGTATCCACGGACCCTTCCACTCTGGATCCGGGATCCCTTCCAAAATGACAAGAACTGTCCTTATCCCCAATCCTCCTTCTCCCGACGCGTTTCCTATATGCTATTCTTCAGGGGAGTCTATATAAGGAGATGCAGGTTTTAATGAAAAAACCTCAAATGGGTTCACAGATGGTGACAGCTAGAATCCTCTCCGCTGTAGGACTGGGTCCTGACTATGGACACCCAGCCATGGGAGGCACTATAGATGAAATGCTCAGCTCAATGAAAAGGAGGCCACTCTATTTGTACATAGTACAAGAGACTAGAGTTGAGCGATGTTCGAGGCTCGAGGTTCGTCAATTTCATGTTCGAGTGATTTTGGGGGGTGTTCGAGCTCGAACTCAAGCTTTTTGCTAAAAGCTCGACAGTTCGAGTTACGTTCGAGTACGTTCAATCAACAAAAAGCCTAGCTAGTTACTAGCTGGATTTTCACTGTAATAGTGTGAGTCACTGTGAATCACGCTATTACCAAATTTCAGCATATAGTGTGCGGGCGGGGGGGTTTAGATCTGTGCTGCAGCTGAGTGCTGAGAATGCCAATCGCCATTTTTTTTTTCCCCCTAACAGCGCGTGCAGTGGGGCGGGCCAGGCTGTCAGCAAATCACAGAGACACACACAGCTAAGTGGATTTTTGCCAGACAAGCAAGGGCATGTGTCATAGGCTGTGCATGTCACATGTCCTTGCCTTATAAGATAAGGCCATTTTCCACGTCGCCACCATTATCTGTCTTCTGCGTGAGGGTGAGGGATTAGGGACTGCCGGTTATTTCAGCCCTTTTCAGGGCTGATTTACAGGCGTTCATAGCCATAGCTACTAGGCAGGTCCGTGCAAATGCTGTTTAGGGCTTTAGATAACAGCGTCTGCCTACCACAGCTCAGGAAATTCCTTGCTGCATTTTTTCATTAACAGGGATAGAAAGTGAGGCTTTATTTGCTGTCCACTGACCAACAGCACCCGGGCATTGTACCCACCTGCCCATTGTTGCCATGCTATTTTATTTGCCCAAATAGCTGACAATTTTTGTACCATCCTAAAAGTGTCTGGAATACTAAGTTAGTGTTCCTTTGCTGTCCGATGACCCACAGCACCCCCCAGCATTCTACCCACCTGCCCATTTTTGCCATGCTATTTTATTTGCCCAAAGAGCTGACACTTTTTGTGCCATCCTAAAAGTGTCTGGAATACTAAGTTAGTGTTCCTTTGCTGTCCACTGACCCACAGCACCTTTGCATTCTACCAACCTGCCCAGTTTTGTCACGCTATTCTAATTGCAAACTGTACGGCCACTGTTAGGGGCATCCTAAAATTAACTGGGATACTACCTTAGTGTTCCTTTGCTGCCAATCACGGTACAGCACCTGTGCATGGTACACACCTGTCCATTTTTGCTACGCAATTCTAATTGCAAACTGTGCTGCCACTGTTAAGGGCATCCTAAAATTGACTGGGATACTACCTTAGTGTTCCTTTGCTGGCAATGACGGTACAGCACCTGTGCATGGTACACACCTGTCAATTTTTGCTATGCAATACAAATTGCAAACTGTGCTGCCACTGTTAGGGGCATCCTAAAATTGACTGGGATACTACCTTAGTGTTCCTTTGCTGCCAATCACTATACAGCACCTGTGCATGGTACACACCTGTCAATTTTTGCTACGACATTTTAAGTGTCCAATCTAGTCTCAAACAAAGTGAGTGGCAAAAGGACAGATGCTGGTGGAAAGGGGAACAGGCGCATTGGAAAAGGAAAAAAAGTTTGTGTCTGTGGGGTAGGTAGGAAAGCTACATTAACATCTGCTGAAAAAAGGCCATCTTCCAAAAAAAATAAAGATGTCTACTACTTTCCGTGGACAATCGGATGTGCTACCTTTTTTACGGAACCGAACAACTGTAACAAAGGTAGATGATGCACAAAAAAAGAACATGCTAGAATGGATCTCAAGTGCTCCACAAGTGGCATCTCCTCCACCTCAACTTCAACAGCCAAAAAACAACAGTCCTCTGAGTTGTCAGCCCAATCACACTTGCATTTTCACAGCTCTCAAGTCTCCATCCGCCCTGCACAGTATGGTGGAACTGAGATGGCTGAGTCTGCAGAGCTGTTCAGTGACACTATAGCCTGGGAATCAGAGGTCTGCTCCCAAGCTACAGTGAGTACAGACCAGGAAATGGTCTGCAGTGATGCCCAGAAGCTTTGTGACTCAGATTCATGCCCTGATGACCAAGTTTCTGAGCATAATGTAGACCCTCATTTCCAAACTGTAACACTTGTTGGTGGAGACAATGAGGAACATACTGATGATGATGAGACGCAGATATCTGATTGGGATGACCACTTAACTATTCAGTCAGGGCAGGAAGAGGTTAGGTCTGAGGGAGAGGGGAGTGCAAACACAACGCTTAATGATGAAGTTCTAGATCCCACTTACTGTCAACCCACAGTCAGGCACTCGAGGAGGTCTTCGGAGGCGGTGGAGGAGGATGCGACTGACGACAAAGTTACCTTGCGCCTTCCTGGACAGAGTCGGAGTACTGGAAGCACCTCAACAACTGCATCCTCAGCCACACCTCTGCCTCTGAGCACAAGTCGGGGTGGCTCTGCAGGTCACATGGGCTCTAAGCCTTGCCTAGCCTGTTCCTTTTTTGACATCGCAAAATCTCCCAAATCATGTGATCTATAAGATTTGTCTTCAATCTATAAGTAGAGGCCAAAACCTCACCAATTTGACAATTTCTTCCATGAATCGTCACATGAAAAACAAGCATAAGTCCCAGTGGGAAGCTCACCGTGATACAATGCGGGCCAGTGGAGTGGGCCAACCACCGTATGCCCCTTCAAGTGCATCCGCGCGCTCTTCATCCTCTATGACAGTGGGGACAGCTGTCACACATGTTTTTCCACGCAGACCTTCCAACTCTTTAACCGCAACAGGCAGTTTGCTTTGCAGGTCGTCAGTTGGTTTGGAAGGTGAAACAAGTGCTGGTGTACAGCTCTCTCAGACATCAAGAGCACCAACTTTGGATGAAGGCAACATCATGTCTCCGCCTGCACTTTACTCACAGACCTGCAGTTTTCCAGGGACACCCTACTCAACACCGTCTTCAAACACTAGCCAGATCTCAGTCCCTCAGATGTGAACCAATAAAGGCCATTTCCTCCGAGCCATGACAAAGCTAAGAGGTTGACTTTCACCCTCTGTAAGCTCTTGGCTATCGAAATGCTGCCTTTCTGCCTGGTGGACACAGAGGATTTTTGAGACCTTATGTCCGTCGCAGTGCCCCAGTACCAGATGCCCAGTCGCCACTACTTCTCCAAGAAAGCTGTGCCTGCGCTACACCAGCATGTCGCACACAACATCACTGCTTCCTTGAGAGACTCTGTGTGTGACCGGGTGCATTTGACCACCAATACTTGGACCAGCAAGCATGGACAGGGGCGTTACATGTCGCTGACTAGGTACTGGGTAACTATGGTGAGAGATGGAGAAGGGTCTGCTGAACAAGTCTTGCCGTCCCCACGACTTGTGCGTCAATCCTCTGTATGTAGAAGTTCCTCCGCTGCTTCTGCCTCCTCAACCTCATCTGGGTCCTCCACCTCCGCCCCAAGCCTGCCTGGTCAGGCCACCCACATTGTAACTGCGCACAAGGAATCCCGCACACCTCCTTACTATGCTGGCAGCAGAGCTCAGCGGCATCAGGCGGTCTTTACCTTGAAAAGTCTTGGAAATAAGAGTCACACAGCTGAGGAGTTGTGGTCAGCTCTTGCATGCGAGTTTAGTAAATTGTTGTCTCCACTCAACCTGCAGCCAGGGAAGGCCGTGTGCGACAAGGCTGCAAACCTGGATGCTGCCTTTCGCCGGGGCAAGGTGACACACATGCCTTGTATGGCTCACGTGTAGAACCTTGTTGTCCAGCAATTTTTTACCCACTATCCCGGCCTAGATGGGCTTCTGCACAGTGCACGGTCACTCTCTGCTCACTTCCGCCGTTCAACCACCGCAGCTGACCGACTTGCATCGCTCCAGAAGTCTTTCGACCTGCCGGTTCATCGGCTGAAATGCGATGTGTCTACACGCTGGAATTCGACTCTCCACACGTTGCAGCAACTGTGGCAGCACCGCCGAGCCCTGGTGCAATACATTATGACGTATAGCCTGGGCCAACGAGATGCAGAGGTAGGGCAGATCACACTGCTGAAGTGTTCTCAGATCAAGGACCTATGCACCCTTCTGCACAGTTTCGACATGGCGACGAATATGTTTAGCGCTGAAAATGCCATTATCAGCATGACAATTCCAGTCATTTATATGCTGGAGCACACGCTAAACAGTATTCGGAGTCAGGTGGTGGGACAAGAGGAAGGGGAGGAAGTACAGGAGGATTCATATGCGCAAGGGATACCAACATCCACAAGGTCCAAACGTTCAGCATCACCAAGGCAGCAGGCATGGGACGGTGGGGGAGAGGGATTAACAAGGGCGCATGCTAGCAGCCGAAATGTTGAGGAAGGTGCAGGAGCCCAGGAAGAAATGGAGGACGAACTCTCGATGGACATGGAAGACTCAGCAGATGAGGGAGATCTTGGTCAAATTTTGGTTGAACGAGGTTGGGGGGAGATGTCAGCGGAAGAAAGCACGGTTATCACCTCGCTGCCACAAACACAGCGAGGACTTGGTGCACATGGATGCGAAGACACATGAGCGCCTTCTTGCTGCACTACCTACAACATGACCCTCGGATTGTCCGAATTAGAAGTGATGATGACTACTGGGTTGCCACACTATTAGATCCCCGGTACAAGTCGAAATTTGGAGAAAAAATTCCAGCCATAGAAATTGACGCACGTATGCAGGAGTATCAGCAGAAGCTGTTACTCAATCTTAGCTCGGCTTTTCCACCAAACACCAGTGGTGAAGGGAGTGAATCTCCCAGTTGTAACTTGCCAAACATGGGACTGTCTCGCCATCATCAGTCAAACCGTACCAGCAACACCGTATCTGGTGCTGGTAGCAGCAATTTTATGGAATCGTTTCAGAATTTTTTTAGACCATGCTTTGCAAGGCCACAAGAGACAAGAAGTCTGACACATAGTCAACGGCTGGAGAGGATGATACAGGAGTATCTCCAAATGAACATCGATGCCATGACTTTGCAACTGGAGCCTTGCTCATTTTGGGCTTCCAATCTTGAAAAATGGCCTGAACTCGCCACTTACGCCTTGGAGATCTTGTTGTGTCCCGCAGCCAGCGTTGTCTCGGAACGTGTCTTCAGTGCTGCTGGGTGTGTGCTGACAGATAAGCGCACGTGTCTGTCTAGTGACAATGTGGACAGACTAACGTTCATCAAGATGAACAAGTCATGGATCCGCAAGGACTTTACTACCCCTGTGTCATCCTGGGGAGAATAAAGGCTGCCGTATTTTGGAATGTGCTTGATGCAAATCTACCTGTCAAGTTTGCAACTGGGGCACAAGTGATGCCACTGAAGGTGTGTCTGTGGGGCCCAATTTTTGGAAAAAAGGGAGACTCTGCTTGGAGTCCCCTTGCTGTGTTTTTAAAAACGAGCCAAGATGAACAAGTGATGGTTCAGCAATGACTTTGCTACCTACCCCGGTGTCATCCTGTGGAAAAGTTAAGGCTGCCGTATTTTGGAATGTGCTTGATGCAAATCTACTTGTCAAGTTTGCAAATGGGGCACAAGTGATGCCACTGAAGGGGTGTCTGTGTGGCCCAATTTTTGGAAAAAAGGGAGACTCTACTTGGAGTCACCTTGAGGTGTTTTACATGATTTTAGAAGGGCGTGACATGCCTAGATCTGCGTCTCCTCCTCTTTTTCCTCATCCAGCTGTTTTGTTTTCGCATGAGTATATGTCCTTGTCATTTTCCCATGTGTTTGTGGTGTCTTGGGAGTTGTTTGTCACCTTTTGGACACCTTTGAATGTGTTTTCTATGTGTTTTTATGTGTTTGTGTTTGCCTGCCATTGTTTTCTATGGGGTTCGAAAGGTTCGTCGAACGGTTCGTCGAACGTTTGCCGAGCCAGCCCTCCGTTCGATGAACTGAACCGAACTCGAGCCTTAAGAGGTTCACTCATCTCTAGTCTGCTGTTCAAATCAGCAGACGTGCAGGGATCGCCGCCAGCTCATAGCTGGCGGTGACTACCCCTTCATGATTTAAGACGTACCGGTACATCCGGACCGTACGAACCGAACTCGAACGTGGCCTCCGTTCGACGAACCAAACCGAACTTGAACCTCTAGAGGCTCACTCATCTTTACAAGAAACTACAAAAAAAAAATGTTACGAAGCATGAGTCGGTATACATGCAACTGATAAGCGCATGTTCACACTGGCCATGAGAGAAAGAAAACCCAAGATAAAAATAACATGGACGTATACCCTGCTGTTACTAAATAAAACCATAGTGCATATCAATAAACATAAGGTACTTAATAAACACTGTTTTTAATCAAAAATAGTAAAGCAATCTCACTGCGACAAGGTGTAGCCAAATTGGGACAGTACCTAACACTCTCTAGTATTAAAAACTTACCATGTGTCAAAACAGACCTCAATCTGAATATGGGCAAAGAATGACTGGGTCCAAATTATAGACACACTGTCATGGGAAGCACTACAGATGAAATGCCCAGCTCAATGAAAAGTGGGCCACACCCTATTTGTACGTAGTACAAGACTACAAAAAAATAAAAAAAATTATTTAAAGCATTAGTTGGTATATATTAGTGATGAGCGAGTATGCTTGTTACTACTCGGTACTCGCACGAGTATCACTGTACTCGGGCTGCTCGGCGGGGACCGAGTAATCTCGCGATACTCGTGCTGTACTCGTGGTCTTCATTTCTGCATGTTGGCGCTCTTTTGAGAGCCAGCCCTCATGCAGGGATTGGCTGGCAGACCACTGCAATGCCACAGCCCTGTTAGTTGTGGAATTGCAGTGATTGGCCGGCCTGCACAGCGTGACCGAGCCTTTATACCGGCCGGCGCGCTGTGCTCTGCTCACAGCTATCCAGACTGTCAGTGCAGGGAGAGTGTCGCTGATTCAGGGAAAGCTTTGCGGCCCTTTATAGTTAGTTCCGGAGCAGGGCTGCAAACAGTGTGACCAGAAGTCCTTCTCAGGACTATTCTAGTTGTATACAGGCAGGCAGGGTATAGCCAGGTCGGAGTACAGTAGCAGAGTCCTTCTCAGGACTATTGTTGCTATATACAGGCAGGGTATAGCCAGGTCGAAATACAGGCTAGTGACCAGAAGAGTCCTTGTCAGGACTATTGTAGCAGTATTAGGCAGGCAGGCAGGGTACTGGTGACCGTATACCAGCCTTCATCATATCTGGGGCTGGTGTACACAGTGTAAAACAGTCCTGATAGTGTCAGACTTCTCAGTAATTGTCGCTCCTAAAAACCAGTTAGGTTCTTATTGCGTCCGTGCTTGCATTTAAAAACAGCACGTGTGTGGCAGTCGGTGGCAGGGTACAGGTGCGCGTTTTGCACAAACTATTATATAACGCACAAGTCTAGTGTATAATACACGTCAGTCAGCAGTGTCTGATAGTGTCAGACTTCTCAGTAATTGTCGCTCCGAAAAACCAGTTAGGTTCTTATTGCTTCCGTGCTTGCATTTAAAAACAGCACGTGTGTGGCAGTCGGTGGCAGCGTACAGGTGCGCGTTTTGCACAAACTATTATATAACGCACAAGTCTAGTGTATAATACACGTCAGTCAGCAGTGTCTGATAGTGTCAGACTTCTCAGTAATTGTCGCTCCGAAAAACCAGTTAGGTTCTTATTGCGTCCGTGCTTGCATTTAAAAACAGCATGTGTGTGGCAGTTGGTGGCAGCGTCAGGCTCCAAATTGTCCCTGGATAGAGACGTGCATGATGGCCTGTAAACATGAAGTGCCCATTGTAAGGAAGTGGGTCTATTGTAGTATAGCCCTTAGGCAGGGCAGCCAAAAATTGGGAGGCTCCACGTTGTCCCTGGGTAGAGACGTGCATGAGGGCCTGTAAACCTGAAGTGCTCATTGGAAGGAAGTGGGTCTATTGTAGTATAGCCCTTAGGCAGGGCAGCCAAAAATTGGGAGGCTCCACGTTGTCCCTGGATAGAGACGTGCATGAGGGCCTGTAAACCTGAAGTGCCCATTGGAAGGAAGTGGGTCTATTGTAGTATAGCCCTTAGGCAGGGCAGCCAAAAATTGGGAGGCTCCACATTGTCCCTGGGTAGAGACGTGCATGAGGGCCTCAAAACATTGTTCCCATTGCAAAGGAGCGGGTCTCCTGTCGTTGTAATGTCCATTCTGCAAAGAATGGGCGAAAAAATTTACCACTGGGGGTATACCTGAAACAAAGGCCTAAGTATTGCAATTTGTAACGGTCATCATCATGGTGGCTCATGAGGAGAAGGAGGAGCAGTCCAGCGATTATCCAAAGTCCAGAAGTGTGTACCCATGGGTGAGTGGAGGTACATGGCAAACTTTAAATTCCGCTCTCATTTGCTGGTGGTGTGGTGAAGTCTGGCCCAATCCAACCCTTGTTCATCTTTATCAGAGTCAGCCTGTCAGCATTTTCAGTTGACAGGCGGGTGCGTTTATCTGTAATGATTCCACCTGCGGCACTAAAAACACGCTCTGACAAAACGCTAGCAGCAGGGCAGGCCAGGACTTCCAAGGCGTAGAGAGCCAATTCATGCCACGTGTCCAGCTTGGATACCCAATAATTGTAAGGCACAGAGGAATGTCGGAGTACAGTTGTTCGATCTGCAAGGTACTCCTTCAGCATCTGGGCAAACTTAGGATTTCTTGTGGCACTACCCCGCACCTCAGGGGCTGTGGTACGTGAGGGGCTGAGAAAACTGTCCCACATCTTAAAGACTGTTCCCCTACCTCTGGCGGATTGGACTTGTGCCTCTCTCGGCTGTACGCCTCGGTTGTCCACTGATTCATGACCTATGCCGCTAGCGTTTTGTGAGGGGAATGCTTTGCCTACTTCCGTGACTATGGCCTTCTGGAACTGCTGCATTTTGCCTGACCTCTCCGCCTCGGGAATAAGAGACATAAAGTTCTCCTTTTAGCGTGGGTCTAACAGTGTTACCAACCAGTAATGATTGTCGGCCAAGATGTTCTTAACGCGAGGGTCACGAGACAGGCAGCTTACCATAAAGTCAGCCATGTGTGCCAGACTCTTAACAGCCATCACTTCAGTATCCTGACCAACACGATGACTGAACATGCTGTCCTCCTCCTCCTCCTCCTCCTCATCATCTACCCTGTCCTCTGGCCAGCCACGCTGAACCGAGGATATGACTGCATGTCATATCCTCAATTTGGCCAGAGAGTTGCTCCATGTCTTCATCCTCCTCCTCGTCATAGTCCTCCACTGCACGTTGTGATGAGACGAGGCTGGGCTGTGTGTTATCATCACCCACACCCACTACTGTTTCTTGCTCAAACTCATCGCGCTCCGCCTGCAATGCATCATATTTGTTTTTTGAGCAGAGACCATTTTAGAAGGCAGAGAAGCGGTATGGTGACGCTAATAATGTCGTCATCGCCGCTCACCATCTTGGTGGAGTCCTCAAAGTTTTGGCGGATGGTGCATAGGTCGGACATCCATCTCCACTCCTCAGGTGTTATGTGTGGAGTTTGACCCATTTCCCGACGGCTTAGGTGATGCAGGTACTCAACAACTGCCCTCTTCTGCTCACATATCCTGACCAACTTGTGCAGAGTTGAATTCCAACGTGTGGGGACATCACACACCAGTCTGTGTGCCGGAAGATGCAAACGGCGTCTTAAGCCGGCAAGGCCGGCTGAAGCAGTAGGTGACTTTCGAAAATGTGCAGACAGGCGGCGAACTTTTACCAGAAGATCAGACAGCTCTGAGTATGACTTTAGAAACCGCTGAACCACGAGGTTGAGCACATGGGCCACGCATGGAACATGTGTCAGCTGGCCTCGCCTCAAAGCCGCCACCAGGTTCCGGCCATTGTCACACACGACCTTTCCTGGCTTTAGGTTCAGAGTTGTGAGCCAGTGATCTGCCTGCTGTTTCAGAGCTGTCCACACCTCTTCTGCATTGTGGGGTTTGTCACCTATGCAGATTAGCTTCAGCACTGCCTGTTGCCGCTTCGCCGAGGCAGTGCTGCAGTGCTTCTGTGTCGCCCTGGACAAGCCAGGGGCCACAGAGCACAACACTTAAACACCCCACACTCCCTGCAGGCATATCATAGTCAAAACACAAAATCCTTGTTGCCTTCCCCAGGGGCTGTTGTCCACACCAGGGTGTGGAGCCAGGCGGTTGGTCTCCACCCACCGAGGAGGAGGGAAAACACAGGCAGTGAGAGTTAAGCTAAGGAAGTGGAAGGAGGAAAGTAGTAGAGAGGAGAAAAGTGACAGCAAAGAGCCTGAAGTTGGTCCGGGTGTGTGGCCCGGACAGGACAGCAAGGTTGGCAGGATGTGGTGACCGTCTGCAGTGGAGGCCGATTGGAGTCTGCCGTAAGGACCGTGGACGGGTGGTGACCCGGCCGTACCGGACCGGTATACAAAGAGAAGCCAGCACCATTGGCAGAGGACTTTCGGATCCCGGCAAGGCTTGGTGTCGCCGTGAATTTGCCAAATCCGTTAGTGAAGGGAACCTCAGGGTTTCCAAACAGCCAAGTCCAGATAGAAGGCAACCGTACAACCGTGAAGGGGAGACACAGCCACCGCCAAGGGCAACCGTCTCCCAGGGCCAGCGCCTGTGGGCAAAAGGGGCTCCTCCGGCCCATATCCAGGTCGGGGAGCGGGTTACCGTTGGGAAACCATCACTACCAACACTTAACTTAGGTGCAGGGAGAGACAGTCATCACTAACCTGCAGGGAGGAACAACCGCAGCCGTCCGAGTGACCCGTCCATCCAGCCACTTGTTTAACCGTGAACTGTGTCATCATCATTGGGCTGAGTGAGTACCTCCGTGCCGTGCGGCACAGCGCTGCCCCTGCGACCCTGCACCTCATCAGGCCCCGCAACCCGCCTGTCATCCATGTCTACCCCATCACCAGGCCCCGGGACAACCAACCCCCCTACCCACGGAGGGGAGAAATAACAACAAAGCTGCTCCCTGTCACAGGCTCCCGGGATCCCCGTCAAGAGCAGTGGTGGTGTCCACACAATCACCACAACCGTGGGTGGCGTCACGGACAATATCCCCAAAACCCAAACCACCCCTTTTCACTCACGGGCGAGTAGCGCCGCTCGAGTCCCCGGGATCCGGCCATCGCTCGAGCCAACGAGCAGCAGCAGCCGTAGAGCAGCGTCAGCCGGACCCGAGCAGTGGGAGAGCGCACCGTCCCCTCCTCCGCCCGCGACACTTCCAGCTTGGGACTGGTGTGGAGGGTAAAGTGGATCAGGATGCGCAGGAGGAGGAGGAGGCTGAGGAGCATGACATTCCGGAGCTGTAGAGTGTGTGTGAAACCCTGACTGAGGTAGGGCCTGCAAAACTTGGTGTGTGAAGGACGTGTTCCGTCCCTCGCTCAGACTGGGTCCCAGCTTGCACAATATTAACCCAGTGTGACGTCAACGAGATGTAGCGGCCTTGCCCACATGCACTTGTCCACGTGTCTGTGGTTAGGTGGACTTTGGCTGAAACAGCGTTGTTCAGGGCACGTGTGATGTTTTGTGACACGTGGTTATGCAATGCGGGGACGGCACACCGGGAGAAATAGTGGCGGCTGTGGACCGAGTAACGTGGGACAGCTGCCATCAAGTCGCGGAATGCTTCTGTCTCAACCAGCCTAAAAGGCAACATTTCCAGCGCAAGCAGTCGCGAAATGTTAGCATTTAGAACTGTGGCATGTGGGGTGTTGGCAGTGTATTTGCGCCTGCGTTCAAAGGTTTGCTGAATGGATAACTGAACGTTGCGCTGGGACAAGGACGTGCTTGATGATGGTGTTCTTTCTGCGTAGGCAACTGCAGGTGCAGGAGTGGAGGAGGCTTGTTCGCAGGCAGCATGGACAGGGGATTGGCTCGCATGCACAACCAGCGAAGACGTAGCAGTGACATCAGCAAGCACTGCTCCTCGACTCTGTTGTACTTCCCACAAAGTCGGGTGCTTGGCTGACATGTGCCTGATCATGCTGGTGGTGGTCAGGCTGCTAGTTTTGGTACCCCTGCTGATGCTGGCATGGCAGGTGTTGCAAATGGCCTTTTTAGAATCATCTGGAGCCAACTTAAAAAACTGCCAGTGTCAGAGTTCCGGGTTTTCCAGTTTTCTTTTGAAAGAGCTTGCCCTTTGTTAACATGGAGTTTTCTGTTCTGTTGCCCTACTTCCTGTCCATCTGTTTAAAAGCCGCCCCTAAAGCTTAGTCCAGTGCCTGAGTATACTGCTTCCTGTGTGCTCCTGCCCTGCTGCTTTTGGTTCCTGATTGTTATTCGTATCCTCTTGGAAAACAACCGACACCGACTCTGGACTTCATCTGGTATCATCTAGCTGTGCCCGGACTCCGTTTGCCGTCTTTGGTCGGCACTTCTGCCCGGTTCCTTCCGTTTAATACCACTCTGGACTCACATCACGTACGGACATTTTTGGACTTACCTATTGCCCTTTTGTGTCCCGGCTGCTGCGCATTTAGGGCTTCTGGGGTGATTGCCAGACAGTCCCTGTATAGGGGTTCGCTCTTGGTGGTCTCCCTGGGGGAGTCCGGTGCGCGGTCCCGGGAATTCCCTTTCGCTCCGTCCCTGGAAGGTATTTCCTGTATTTATGTTCTACTGTGTTTTTGTTCCGTTTATGTACATATTTGCTGGTTGCATATTATAAACGTCTTGCACCAAGAACTCGTCTCTGGTTGTCATTGCCCTAACGCAATCGAAATCCTCAATACATACAATAGTATTACAGCCAGACTCGGGAAGACCTAACATTTGTACAGGCACCTTGTGTCGTGTTGTTCCGGGGAACAGTTGCCTGACGTCTGCCTGGGGCCACCACTCTGCTTCTTACTGCCTGTTGTGATGCTACGCCTCCCTCCCCCTGTGCACTGCTGTCCTCGCTCTGCATATCCTCCTGCCAGGTTGGCTCAGTTACTGGATCATCCACCACGTCGTCTTCCTCTTCCGCACCCTGCTCCTCCTCCTGACTTCCTGACAATTGTGTCTCATCATCGTCCACCCCTTGTTGAGACACGTTGCCAACTTCGTGAGAACGTGGCTGCTCAAATATTTGGGCATCTGTACATACAATCTCGTCATGGCCCACTTCAACAGGAGCTGGCGAGAGGTCAGAATTTGTGAATGGAAACGTGAACGAACAGCTCTTCCGAGTGTCCAAGTGTGGGATCAGTAATGTCCGTGGACGTGTACTCGGCCTGGTGGTAGGAAGGAGGATCAGGTTCTGAAATGTGCGGTGCAGTATCACGGCTACTGACACTTGACCGTGTGGAAGACAGAGTGTTTGTGGTGGTGCCAATCTGACTGGAAGCATTATCCGCTATCCAACTAAAAACCTGTTGACACTGGTCTTGGTTCAAGAGCGGTGTACTGCTGCAATCCCCAAGAATTTGGGACAGGACGTGCGAGCGACTAGATGTGGCCCTTTGTTGTGGCGAAATTAGAGCTTGCACACAACCTCGGTCTCTGCCTGCACCACCATCACGTCCACTTCCTTGTTCGTTGACAACGCCCTTGCGCATTTTGCAATGCTGTGCTGATGTGTATTCACTAGACTTGTGCGTTATATCCAAGTTTTTGCAAAACTCACACAAATGCAGCGGAAAGCTGCCACCAACAGGCACACACGTGCGGTTTTTAAATGCAAGAACGGAGGCACTAAGAACCTAACAGGTCTCTATCCAGGGACAACGTGGAGCCTCCCAATTTTTGGCTGCCCTGCCTAAGGGCTATACTACAATAGACCCACTTCCTTACAATGGGCACTTCAGGTTTACAGGCCATCATGCACGTCTCTATCCAGGGACAATGTGGAGCCTCCCAATTTTTGGCTGCCCTGCCTAAGGGCTATACTATAATACACCCACTTCCTTACAATGGGCACTTCAGGTTTACAGGCCCTCATGCACGTCTCTATCCAGGGACAACGTGGAGCCTCCCAATTTTTGGCTGCCCTGCCTAAGGGCTATACTACAATAGACCCACTTCCTTCCAATGGGCACTTCAGGTTTACAGGCCCTCATGCACGTCTCTATCCAGGGACAACGTGGAGCCTCCCAATTTTTGGCTGCCCTGCCTAAGGGCTATACTACAATAGACCCACTTCCTTACAATGGGCACTTCAGGTTTACAGGCCCTCATGCACGTCTCTATCCAGGGACAACGTGGAGCCTCCCAATTTTTGGCTGCCCTGCCTAAGGGCTATACTACAATAGACCCACTTCCTTACAATGGGCACTTCAGGTTTACAGGCCATCATGCACGTCTCTATCCAGGGACAATGTGGAGCCTCCCAATTTTTGGCTGCCCTGCCTAAGGGCTATACTATAATACACCCACTTCCTTACAATGGGCACTTCAGGTTTACAGGCCCTCATGCACGTCTCTATCCAGGGACAACGTGGAGCCTCCCAATTTTTGGCTGCCCTGCCTAAGGGCTATACTACAATAGACCCACTTCCTTACAATGGGCACTTCAGGTTTACAGGCCATCATGCACGTCTCTATCCAGGGACAATGTGGAGCCTCCCAATTTTTGGCTGCCCTGCCTAAGGGCTATACTATAATACACCCACTTCCTTACAATGGGCACTTCAGGTTTACAGGCCCTCATGCACGTCTCTATCCAGGGACAACGTGGAGCCTCCCAATTTTTGGCTGCCCTGCCTAAGGGCTATACTACAATAGACCCACTTCCTTACAATGGGCACTTCAGGTTTACAGGCCATCATGCACGTCTCTATCCAGGGACAACGTGGAGCCTCCCAATTTTTGGCTGCCCTGGCAAAGGGCTATACTAAAATAGACCCACTTCCTTACAATGGGCACTTCAGGTTTACAGGCCATCATGCACGTCTCTATCCAGGGACAACGTGGAGCCTCCCAATTTTTGGCTGCCCTGGCAAAGGGCTATACTATAATACACCCACTTCCTGACAATGGACACTTAATGTTTTGAGGCCCTCATGCACGTCTCTACCCAGGGACAACGTGGAGCCTCCCAATTTTTGGCTGCCCTGCCTAAGGGCTATACTACAATAGACCCACTTCCTTACAATGGGCACTTCAGGTTTACAGGCCATCATGCACGTCTCTATCCAGGGACAATGTGGAGCCTCCCAATTTTTGGCTGCCCTGGCAAAGGGCTATACTATAATAGACCCACTTCCTGACAATGGACACTTAATGTTTTGAGGCCCTCATGCACGTCTCTACCCAGGGACAACGTGGAGCCTCCCAATTTTTGGCTGCCCTGCCTAAGGGCTATACTACAATAGACCCACATCCTTACAATGGGCACTTCAGGTTTACAGGCCCTCATGCACGTCTGTATGCAGGGGCATTGGTGAACCTCACAATTTTGGACTGCCCTGGCAAAGGAAAATACTACAAAGACTCACTTCCTCAAAATGGGCACATTAGACTCAAGAGGCCTTCATGTACGTCTCTTCTCAGGGACATCGGAGTGCCACAGAATGTTTTCACGTAAAATCTTTCATGTATTAATCCCAAAAAGTAACATACACCAGCTCTATCTCACTATTGGGTATGTGCCCTTAACATTTCCGCCATGAAAAATCATTTTGGGGTCATTTTGGAAGGTTTTCTGGTGAGTCCGTAAAAATGGCGTAAAACGCGGACAAAATTGTTCACAGCTGTGACTTTTCAGTGATAAATGCTTCAAGGGGTCTTCACCATGCTGTTTCCATGTCATTTGAGCACTCTTCTGAGACTTTTGTGCCATTTTTAGGGTTTCTCCATGCTGCCGGGGGGTCATTTCACAAAAATACTCGGGTCTCCCATAGGATAACATTGGGCTCGTTGCTCGGCCCGAGTACACGAGTATCTTGGGAGGCTCGGCCCGAGCTTCGAGCACCCGAGCTTTTTAGTACTCGCTCATCACTAGTATATATGCAACTTGTAAATGCAGGTTCATACTGGCCATAAGAAAAAGAAAATCCAAGATGAAAATAATATGGATGTATACGCTACTGTAACTAAATAAAAGTATAGTCCACCGGTCCCATGATGATCCCGGCTCTGCTACATCTGAAATGACAGCAAATGGCCATAGAACATAACCCCCCACTCTGGACTTCAGGCAGAGAATAAGCCACAGCGTTTAGCGGTAACATCACTCACAGCTGGAGGATCCCACCCTCCTCTACCTGTAACTGCAGAAAGCTGACCTCAGAGGGGGCCTCGATGAGCCAGGTCACTGAGCTCTTTGAGTTCCCCTGAGGTTAGATTACCTGCGGTCAGAGAAAGAGGACTGTGGGAACCTCTAGGTGTAACCACAACTAGCCATCAGTGACGTCACCACTGATAGCTGAGGCTCAGTCTCTGCCTGAAGAGACACAGTGTGGTTATGTTCTATGGCTGCTTGCTGTGACTACAGATGTAGCAGAGCTGGGATCATTGTGAGACCTCGTGTACATTACTGGGTGTTTGGAGTTAATAAAGGGGTGAAAGAGGGTGTTTTTGGCACTTTATTTCAAATAATCTTTTCCATGTTTGTCTTTATTTCTGTTCACTTAGAGATTAGTAATGGGGGGTCTCATAGACACTCCCCATTAGTAATCTAGGGCTAGTGGCAGCTATGAGTTGACATTAACTCCGTATTACCTGATTGCCACCACACTAGGGGGGGACCAAATGCCATGTTTTAAAATTATTTATTTCTTATTTATTTTTACAGTACATTATAGACAGACATACCATCTGTAATTGAAAGCAGTCAGCCTCATTGCCACTCAGTGTGGGGGCGCATCTGACTGCAACCAATCACAGATGCCGGTGGGCGGGGAAAGCAGTGCATATGCATGAGGGTAATGAGCGGCCACGGAAGTAGAATGAGCTGCCTCGGTAGCAGTGTGAACGCTGCGCTGGAGACTCAGTAAGTATAGTGCACCTGCTCCAATCTCCCAACCTTTTTTCAGCGCCAAATTCTGGTCTCCATAAGTGGATGGTTTTTTTTAGACCCGCTGACTCCGGGTATCTGTGAGTCCGCCCATCAATATTTTACTAAAAAAATGTATGAGAGAAAAATGCGCAAAAACCGCATAAAATTGCATGTTTTTTTTTCTTATTTGTTTTTTGACTCAAGGTACATTTTTCGATCAGAAAGTGTGTTTTTCTGTGACAAAACAAAACTGCAGCATGCGGATATACCCTAATACACAATCTCTTTTCCAGTAGCTCACGCTATACTCTTTATGGGGTAAAACGAGCCGAGCGTTGCGTCAGTAGGTCTTATGTAGACCCGATGATGTGATGTGGCAGGCCAATCAAAGTAATGCCACTAATATCTATGTTTTATGCTTTTCATAAAGCATTAGATATTATCTTCTTATATACTGACCTTTGGTCATTTGTATTAGACACCTTTTAGCCATAATATACTGTATGTTTTAATTTTTTTTATTTTATGTGTAAATGCCACTCTGTTTTATTGTCTTCACTTGATTATTTATTCCAATAAATAAAATTATTACCAATTTTCACATTATTGACCTTTGTTTGTTTTTTGACAGGTTGCATGTATGAGCCATGTCTTTGCCACCAGTGAATTATTCCTCGATTTGAGGACCTTGTCTAATGATGTCATTGTTGATTTGCCCATAGCTGTTCTCCTATTGACTTCCGGTGTCATCTTTGTATCTTGAGTGATCATTGCTCTAAGAAGGTTGCAGTCCTTTACAACTTTCCAGTTTTTGCTGTCCATCTCAAATGTGTCCTTTTCGTACATGGTAGTGTAACGCCCCAGCAGCGGGCGAACCGGTCGGATCCAGACGTCGCTACTCATGGCTCGAGGGTCTCCGGACCCGGGGGTAAAAGGGTCACACCCGAATGAAGAAGGGGGGTATTTACACGGGAGATATATAGTTTGTGATGCCACCCGTGGTGTCTGGTAATAGGGAGTACCGCCGCTGCCGTTGGGAGTACCCGAGGTGATGGCGTGGGACAGCTAGATGTTCGTTATCCTCCACAGGTAGAGAAAGAGACCCTGGATTGTGGCGATAGAATGCAGGGGGAGCGCAGGCTTGCTGGTTGCATGGGTTAATCAGGTACTCACTCAGCAAGAAAGCAGACGCTGACAACGTAGTAAACCAAGTCTCTGGGTGCCACTGCCCTCTTGGGGAGCTCGTCCGGGTCCCGTCCCCTGCAGTACTGCCGTGTGTTCTGTGGCCTGCCTCCTGGCACCGTATTTTAGAGTGTTCAGTTGGCCCGTCAACTTGGAGCTTTCCGGGCCCCGCTCCCTGCTAAGAGTAGCAGACGAGCTTGCTCTCAGGATCTCACGCTTGGGATTTCAGTGGGCTGCTTTGCTTGAAAAGCCCTATCCCCCTCGTTGCGCTAGTGCCCCCGATCTCTGAGTTTCGTGGGAACAGTCCATATAGGCCCTGTCCTCCTCAGGTTAATTGCTGGGTTGCTTGAAGCTTCTCCCCGACCTAGGGTCCATGTACCCCGACATGCCTTCGGTCCCAGCCCGGCTATTGAACTGCGGCTGCTGATTATTCTCCAAGACTAGCCAAGCACCCAGTCCCAATCTCCCGCGAGCGGGTCTCCGACTCCTCCTGGTCCAGACCACCGTCTGCGACCTAGTCTGCTTCTCCCCTGGGAGCTCCAACTCCCTGCTTCTTCCAACCTCTTCACAGGTCGAGGGCTACCACTCAACTGACTTGTCACCTCTCACCTCCCTGCCTGACCCCTAGGTGGGCGGCTTTATTCCAGCTTAACAGCCCACTGGTGTGCCTCACAGGGTGTGGTGCGACGTGTAACTAGGATTTGTGAATGCTGGTGAAGGCAGTACCGAAAGATGGGGACCCAGAACCATGGGGGGGTTGAGCCTTGCATGGGGAACGAAAGATTGTGCAGAACCCTGTGACGAACTGACTAGTCCAGGGCGTCACAATAGTAGTCATAATTTTTGTCTTCTTTGTGTTAAGTAAGAGTCCCATGTTCGAGCTTTCAGTCTTGACACTCCGTAGTAAGCTCAGATACATTTGTTGCTATTATCTGCATATTTAAAATTCTTGATGACTTGTCTAGCAGTTTTGATTCCTTCTTCTTTACCAGCAAGTCCAGTCTTCCTGAACAGAGCTACTGCATATAAGTGGAAGAGAAATGGTGACAGGATGCCGCCTTGTCTGACGACTCATTCTGTTATGCCATGTCACCATGTTCCATTTGGACTGTTGCTTCTTGGTTCATGTAAAGGTTCCTGATGAGGCTGATCAGATGGTTTGGCACACCCATATCCTTCATGGTATTCCAAAGTTTCTGGTGACCAACCCAGTCAAAGGGTTTGCTGCAGTTGATGAAGCAAAACAAAAGCTCCTTGTATTCTTTGGCCTTTTCCATTATTAATACCTTGTTCTTCAAAATGGTATATATATATATATATATTTTTTTTTTTTTACCTTTAAATTAAAACATTCTATACAAGTTTGGTATTGCTGGAATCTCATTTTGGCCTGGAGAATAATGTTAACAGGCCATCTTTACATTACAAAAACAATCCATAAAAATAATCCCCTAAAAACAATGTTGGAATTGTGCTTGTGCACTTCAAGTTTATATTTCACTGCGAGGAGGGATGCCTTTTCTATTTTACACCTTAGGCAGCAGGAAAGTTGATATACCTGGTGGACTAGGAGCAAGACCTTGTCCTTGGATGATGGTGTATAGCTGGAAAAAAACAAGGTGAATGTGAAGGAGGGTCCAAAAATTGTACGACCAAAAAGAAAAAAAACTTTGAAATATACCGTATTTTTCGCTTTATAAGACGCACCTGATTATAAGACGCACCCCCAAATTTGGTGAAGGAATAGAGAATTTTTTAATAAATGGGGTCCGTCTTATAATGCCATTGTCCGTCTAACAAATAATATAGGGTATATGTCCCTCATAGCCCCCTCATCCTAAAATTAGCCCCCTTAATCTGGATATGGCCACCTTATATTGAACACGTCCCCCAGTGATGCCACATTTCCCCTATGGCTGGCCCACTCTGGCAGGCAGACAGGCCCACTCTGGCAAGCAGACAGGCCCACTCTGGCAGGCAGACAGGCCCACTCTGGCAAGCAGACAGGCCCACTCTGGCAGGCAGACAGGCCCACTCTGGCAGGCAGACATCTGTCCATAGAATACTTTTCCAGAACTGAGCTGGCTTCATGAGGTATTTTTCAGCAAATTTAACTCTGGCCTGTCTATTTTTGGAATTGATGAATGGTTTGCATCTAGATGTGAACCCTTTGTATTTACTTTCATGGAGTCTTCTCTTTACTGTTGACTTAGAGACAGATACACCTATTTCACTGAGAGTGTTCTGGACTTCAGTTGATGTTGTGAACGGGTTCTTCTTCACCAAAGAAAGTATGCGGCGATCATCCACCACTGTTGTCATCCGTGGACGCCCAGGCCTTTTTGAGTTCCCAAGCTCACCAGTCAATTCCTTTTTTCTCAGAATGTACCCGACTGTTGATTTTGCTACTTTTTTCTTTTTTTTCAGCCTCAGGATGTTCTGCTTCACCTCAATTGAGAATTCCTTAGACCGCATGTTGTCTGGTCACAGCAACAGCTTCCAAATGCAAAACCACACACCTGTAATCAACCCCAGACCTTTTAACTACTTCATTGATTACAGGTTAACGAGGGAGACGCCTTCACAGTTAATTGCAGCCCTTAGAGTCCCTTGTCCAATTACTTTTGGTCCCTTGAAAAAGAGGAGGCTATGCATTACAGAGCTATGCTTCCTAAACCCTTTCTCCAATTTGGATGTGAAAACTCTCATATTGCAGCTGGGAGTGTGCACTTTCATCCCATATTATATATATAATTGTATTTCTGAACATGTTTTTGTAAACAGCTAAAATAACAAAACTTGTGTCACTGTCCAAATATTTCTGGACCTAACTGTATATCCACTTTTACAGCTCCCACGAGTAATATTACCCCATTTTTCTGGTGTCCTGTATGACAAATCTGCTTAGCTATGAAATCATACATCTGCCATTATTTGACATATATTTTCATTATCATCCCCATGAATGGTTTGCATCTAGATGTGAACCCTTTGTATTTACTTTCATGGAGTCTTCTCTTTACTGTTGACTTAGAGACAGATACACCTACTTCACTGAGAGTGTTCTGGACTTCAGTTGATGTTGTGAACAGGTTCTTCTTCACCAAAGAAAGTATGCGGCGATCATCCACCACTGTTGTCATCCGTGGACGCCCAGGCCTTTTTGAGTTCCCAAGCTCACCAGTCAATTCCTTTTTTCTCAGAATGTACCCGACTGTTGATTTTGCTACTTTTTTCTTTTTTTTCAGCCTCAGGATGTTCTGCTTCACCTCAATTGAGAATTCCTTAGACCGCATGTTGTCTGGTCACAGCAACAGCTTCCAAATGCAAAACCACACACCTGTAATCAACCCCAGACCTTTTAACTACTTCATTGATTACAGGTTAACGAGGGAGACGCCTTCAGAGTTAATTGCAGCCCTTAGAGTCCCTTGTCCAATTACTTTTGGTCCCTTGAAAAAGAGGAGGCTATGCATTACAGAGCTATGCTTCCTAAACCCTTTCTCCAATTTGGATGTGAAAACTCTCATATTGCAGCTGGGAGTGTGCACTTTCATCCCATATTATATATATAATTGTATTTCTGAACATGTTTTTGTAAACAGCTAAAATAACAAAACTTGTGTCACTGTCCAAATATTTCTGGACCTAACTGTATATCCACTTTTACAGCTCCCACGAGTAATATTACCCCATTTTTCTGGTGTCCTGTATGACAAATCTGCTTAGCTATGAAATCATACATCTGCCATTATTTGACATATATTTTCATTATCATCCCCATGAATGGTTTGCATCTAGATGTGAACCCTTTGTATTTACTTTCATGGAGTCTTCTCTTTACTGTTGACTTAGAGACAGATACACCTACTTCACTGAGAGTGTTCTGGACTTCAGTTGATGTTGTGAACGGGTTCTTCTTCACCAAAGAAAGTATGCGGCGATCATCCACCACTGTTGTCATCCGTGGACGCCCAGGCCTTTTTGAGTTCCCAAGCTCACCAGTCAATTCCTTTTTTCTCAGAATGTACCCGACTGTTAATTTTGCTACTCCAAGCATGTCTGCTATCTCTCTGATGGATTTTTTCTTTTTTTTCAGCCTCAGGATGTTCTGCTTCACCTCAATTGAGAGTTCCTTAGACCGCATGTTGTCTGGTCACAGCAACAGCTTCCAAATGCAAAACCACACACCTGTAATCAACCCCAGACCTTTTAACTACTTCATTGATTACAGGTTAACGAGGGAGACGCCTTCAGAGTTAATTGCAGCCCTTAGAGTCCCTTGTCCAATTACTTTTGGTCCCTTGAAAAAGAGGAGGCTATGCATTACAGAGCTATGATTCCTAAACCCTTTCTCCGATTTGGATGTGAAAACTCTCATATTGCAGCTGGGAGTGTGCACTTTCAGCCCATATTATATATATAATTGTATTTCTGAACATGTTTTTGTAAACAGCTAAAATAACAAAACTTGTGTCACTGTCCAAATATTTCTGGACCTAACTATATGTCTGAAATTGTCTCTCACATAGAGAACACAGAAATGCTGAGCGAGTTCTTCTGCATATGCGAGAGTCGGCGAGATATATGCTGGCCAAATTAACAGCTAAACCATTGATTGGCTGATAACTATCTAAGGTACAGTCATATGAAAAAGTTTGGGCACCCCTATTAATGTTAACTTTTTTCTTTATAACAATTTGGGTTTTTGCAACAGCTATTTCAGTTTCATATATCTAATAACTGATGGACTGTGTAATATTTCTGGATTGAAATGAGGTTTATTGTACTAACAGAAAATGTGCAATCCGCATTTAAACAAAATTTGACCGGTGTAAAAGTATGGGCACCTCAACATAAAAGTGACATTAATATTTTGTAGATCCTCCTTTTGCAAAAATTTACAGCCTCTAGTCACTTCCTGTAGCTTTTAATCAGTTCCTGGATCCTGGATGAAGGTATATTTGACCATTCCTGTTTACAAAACAATTCTAGTTCAGTTAAGTTTGATGGTCGCTGAGCATGGACAGCACGCTTCAAACCATCCCAGAGATTTTCAATGATATTCAGGTCTGGGGACTGGGATGGCCATTCCAGAACATTGTAATTGTTCCTCTGCATGAATGCCTGAGTAGATTTGGAGCGGTGTATTGGATCATTGTCTTGCTGAAATATCCATCCCCTGCGTAACTTCAACTTCGTCACTGATTCTTGCACATTATTGTCAAGAATCTGCTGATACTGAGTTGAATCCATGCGACCCTCAACTTTAACAAGATTCCCGGTGCCGTCATTGGCCACACAGCCCCAAAGCATGATGGAACCTCCACCAAATTTTACTGTGGGTAGCAAGTGCTTTTCTTGGAATGCCGTGTTTTTTTGCCTCCATACATAATGCCTTTTTGTATGACCAAACAACTCAATCTTGTTTCATCAGTCCACAGGACCTTCTTCCAAAATGTAACTGGCTTGTCCAAATGTGCTTTTGCATACCTCAGGTGACTCTGTTTGTGGCGTGCTTGCAGAAACGGCTTCTTTCGCATCACTCTCCTATACAGCTTCTCTTTGTGCAATGTGCGCTGTATTGTTGACCGATGCACATTGACACCATCTGCAGCAAGATGATGCTGCAGGTCTTTGGAGGTGGTCTGTGGATTGTCCTTGACTGTTCTCACCATTCTTCTTCTATGCCTTTCTGATATTTTTCTTGGCCTGCAACTTCTGGGCTTAACAAGAACTGTACCTGTGTTCTTCCATTTCCTTACTATGTTTCTCACAGTGGAAACTGACAGTTTAAATCTCCGAGACAACTTTTTGTATCCTTCCCCTGAACAACTATGTTGAATAATCTTTGTTTTCAGATCATTTGAGAGTTGTTTTGAGAAGCCTATGATGCCACTCTTCATAGGAGATTCAAATAGGAGAACAACTTGCAAGTGGCCACCTTAAATACCTTTTCTCATGATTGGATACACCTGCCTATGAAGTTCAAAGCTTAATGAGGTTACAAAACCAATTTAGTGGTTTAGTAAGTCAGTAAAAAGTAGTTAGGAGTGTTCAAATCAAGAAATTGATAAGGGTGCCCATACTTTTGCACTAGTCAAATTTTGTTTAAATGCAGATTGCACATTTTCTGTTAGTACAATAAACCTCATTTCAATCCAGAAATATTACTCAGTCCATCAGTTATTAGATATATGAAACTGAAATAGCTGTTGCAAAAACCCAAATTGTTATAAAGAAAAAAGGTTAACATTAATAGGGGTGCCCAAACTTTTTCATATGACTGTAAATATTGGTCATTGTTCCATTCTTTATTTTATACATTACATATGTTCTCTTGATCCTAAAATTGATAACACCACACAATGTATGTTCGGAACGATTTGGAACATTACCTTGTAATAAAACTCTCAGTGTACAGTAATATTTAAAATAATAAAATTCAGAATTGTTCATCTTCATGAAAAACTAATCTTATTCTGGGGCACAGTTCCAATCTATTCATCAGCCCAATGAACAATGGAAGCGATAACCATTTATACTTTCCATTGTCCAGCACTTTATTCCTGTGACAGATGTTGCAGTGATTAGGAGGTGGCTTGCATTGTGTACACTTGGCAAGTTATATCAAATTCTGACCATTGCAGAAAAGAAAAAGAATCTAACTGTTCATAGAAACACAATACAAATCCTGGCTCAGTGTTTTCATGATGTAGGGAAAATGATAAAATATAGATAGATAGATAGATAGATAGATAGATAGATAGATAGATAGATAGATAGATAGATAGATAGATAGATAGATTAATAGATAGAACTAAGTACAAAACAGTCTCACACTGTATGAGCAAACTAATAAAGACTAATAAAATTTTTTTAGAGGTGTTTGGCATATTAGAATGGCCAATCTAATACCTGCCCAACAGCCACGTCACGGCAACCTCCATTGCTGGGTCCTACTCTATACTGCATCTGTCTGGGCTTCTAAAAACTTTCATTTAATTTCCATGGTCACTGGCTGATGTTATATGAAGGTTTTTAGGAGCCCAGACAGAGGCAATATAGAATAGGACCCAGCAATAAAGATTGACGTGACGTGGCTGCAGGGCAGGTACTACAATGGTCATTCTAATATGCCAAACACCTCTAAAAAAATGTATTAGTCTTTTTAAGTTTGCTGTTACTGTGTGTGACTGTTTTTCCTCTTAGTTATATTATTCATTATGAACAGATACGCACCTGTTCACACTATTGGAAGTGTTGCCAGTTTTCTCTTTTTTTGCTAGATAGATAGATACAGTGGGTAAGGAAAGTATTCAGACCCCTTTAAATTATTCATTCTTGTTTAAAAAATTTGCAAAACTTTCTACATTTCTGTTTTTTTCTGTCAAGATGGGGTGCAGAGTGTACATTAATTAGAACAAAAATGAACTTTTTTGAATTTACCAAATGTCTGCAATGAAACAAAGAGTGAAAAATTTAAAGGGGTCTGAATACTTTCCATACCCACTGTAGATAGATAGATAGATAGATAGAGATAAAAAATAAAAGTTGACAGTTTATCCCTGCTAGTTCAGAAATGATAACTCTAAATTTTGTAGCACTATTCATAAATCCATGAACATCTAAAATGTTTACAAAACAAATGGAAAATCAAAATAACCTACAATGTAAAATGTTATTGTCGCGGGCGGGGAGGAGGGTGTCAGCACACTACGCTCACCCCCTTCTGCTCGGGTCCGGCTGCCGCTGCTCAGTGGTGGCTCGAGCTGTAGGCCGGATCCCGGGGGTTCTCGAGCGGCACTCCTCGCCCGTGAGTGAAAAGGGGGTTGTTGGGTGTGGGGATTGTTTATAGTCCGTGACGCCACCCACGGTTGTGGTGATTTCACCACCGCTGCTCAATACGGGGATCCCGGGGATGGTGATGCGGAGCAGCCAGGTGTTGTGTTGCCCCTCCGTGGGCAGGGGTTGGTGATCCCGGGGCCCGGTGATGGTTTTGGGAGGTGCGGGGCCTGGTGGGCGTAGGGACGCGGGGGCAGCGTTGTGCCTTGCGGCACTGTGGTACTCACTCAGCCTGAGACGTGGACACAGTTTTACGGTAAACCAAACGGCTGGTAGGACGGTCCCACGGACGGCTGCACCTGCACTCCCGGTAGGTGACGGTGATGTCCCTCTTCCTTGCACCTTTGGTTGACTTGTGGTAGCGGTGGATTCCCTCCGGTTACCCGCTCCCCGGCTTCAATCTGGGCCGGAGGAGCCCTACACTTTGCCCGCAGGCGCTGGCCCTGAGAAACTGGTGCCGTGGCGGTGGCGGTGTCTCTCCTATTCCGGTTGGGCTGTTGCCTTCAATCGGGACTTGGTTGTTGGGGGATCTACGTCCCCTTCACTAACGGATTTGGCAAATTTGGCGACTCCTAGCCTTGCCGGGGTCCGAGAAGCCCCTGCCCTGGTGCTGACTGTCCTTCGGAACACTGCTCCAGACCACCGGGCACACAGCCAACGGGGTCCTTCCAGGAACTTCCAAACGGTCCCCCTCCAGACAGTCACTGCCGTCGCTGACCTTGCTGACCTGGTCCTACACAAAGCTGGACCCTTCAGGCTTTCTTTCTTTATTGTCACCTCACTTGCTTTCTTCCTTTTTCACTTTTCTACTTTCACTCCTTTCACTTAGCTGTTTACTTTAGCCCTCTCTGACTAGACTCTCCTTCACTCTTGCCCTGCCTGGGCTCAACTGCCTGGTTTCTCCCGCCTCCAGAGCTGTGTCCTCCTCGGTGGGCGGAGCCAACCGCCTGGCCCACCCCCTGGTGTGAATCATCAGCCTCTGGAGGAAAGCAACAAGGATTTGTAGTTTAGCTGTGATGTGCCTACCTGGGGTGTGGGGTGTGGTGGTGTTGGGACCTGTGACCCCTGGCTTGCCCAGGGCGTCACATTCCCCCTTAGCAAAATGCAGACCGTCCGCGGGCTGCCGTCCTACACCGGTTTTATTTTTCTGAAAAAGATAACATTTGGGAATTAACATATATACATTTTTAATAATAACTCTTCCCAAGACGGGAGGCACATTTCTTTAACGTTGCATAACGGTTTACGGTTACGGTTTCCGCTCTCTCCCACCCAAGCAACCTGGCCCTGATGATGCCCCTAAAGCCCAGGCAGCACCCCTTGACCCACAGTCCAGCACACGGTACCCGAGCGGGATCTGTCCTTCCCTCCAGAGGGTAGCCACCGGTTCCTTTGGTGGCTGGGCCCCAGCCTGCTCTGCTGAGGGCCCTCCCTCCAACCTGCCTCTCCGGAGGCGGCATTGCGGAAAACGGTAACGGTAAACAACATATTTACAAGCCACTAACGTTTGTGGTGCCCTGCAAGTTCACGGGCTTGTCCATGGATAGTTCCCAAGCAAAACTTTAAACGGTCCCCACGGGGACAACGGTGCCGGCTCTGGCCGGTTCAATCACTACAGACAATCAGGTATCTTCTTCTTGGATCAATCATTTTTCATTTTCAACTTTTAAACAAACAAACTCCTGGTGGTCCCAACGGGGACTGCTGCTGCGTGCACCCGCTGCCCTACTCCGGTCCTTCTGCTGCTTCATCCGAGGGAGGGGGTGCAGAACTCAACCTGCTCTCTTTGCTGCCCCTGAGCTTCACATCCAGGGCAAACCACCCCCTCTCTCCGCAGTGTCGGGTGTACCGCACCATGTCTCCCGGCATGAGGTTACGGCCAGGATGCTCCTCGGGCAGGTGGGCATTCACATCCCGCCGGGCTACAAACACTTCGACCTCCAGGCCCGGTTCATATATAAACCCGTAGCCCCGGCGGACATCAAACCGCCTCACCTGCCCCTCGTACAACGGGCCCCGGACACGGAAGGTCGCTTGCCGAAGATTTTCTTTCTCCCGAATGGCTCGGGCCACCAGCTCGGCTTTCCTTCTCTCCCTCTCCGCGATCTCCAGGCCCAGCGATGTCGGCTCCCTATCCCAATACGGCGCTGTTGCCAGCGCCGGCGCACGGGTCGGGCCCCGCGGGACATCCAGAACGTTACCCACTGTCAGGAAGGTGGGCGGCGTATCCCGCGGTGTCTTGGCCTTGGGCGCTGCCTTGCAGCAACAACCCGGCGCTACCTCAGCCGAGGTGTGGGGGATGGGCACAGGGGCTTTCCGCAGCTGGGCCTTCGACTCGGAGCGGGTCATCGGCTCCGGCTCGGGAAACTGCTCTGGGACTGTCTCTAGTACAATCTTCGGAGCCTTCCATGGCAACACCTCCGGTTTGCTACGGGCTCCGGCTACAGGTCGGTCCGCTGGGGCGGATGGGCTGGGTATCGCTACCGGTTGCGGTGGTAGCGGGCCTAGTGGCGGGGTCACGGCCCCCGAGACGGGTGGCGAGGGAGGCAACGGGGGGAGAGGGCTTGGACCGGGTCCCTCAGCCGCAGCGACCGGTCCCTCCGGGACATAGGGGCATGGGTCACTCATCCTCCCTTCCTCCGCTTCCTCCTCGCGTCTCCGCACGGTGGCTTAACGTCCGCCATGTCGGTCTCCCACTCCTCCAAGAGGAGCTGCATCTTGACCTGCAGCCTTAGATGGAGCTGCGCGGTCCGGATTTCCACCCACGCTGCGGTTCCCGGCGCGGGGGCCACGGTGTTTCGGGACGGCATCCACATGGTGACTTTCTCTCTTCCTTCCAGGAACGGTATGCTTGCAGGGTCCTGGTGTCCCTGCTTTTATAGCTGCGACTACATGCCGCCGGCCGCCATCGCGTCCCCCTTAGCTCTTTTCGGCCCCTCCTCTCTCGGGGCGGGGTTTTGGCCTTCGCGCCTCTGCTACTCGAGAAGACGCTCGAGAGGGAACTTTGCGCGCCAAAGATGGCGGCTTCTGAAATTTTTCTGCCGGATACCTCCGGCGGTAACAAGGCGCACCTCTACCAGACGGCAGAGCGGTAAGATCCTGTTCGTGACGCCAAGTTGTCGCAGGCGGGGAGGAGGGTGTCAGCACACTACGCTCACCCCCTTCTGCTCGGGTCCGGCTGCCGCTGCTCAGTGGTGGCTCGAGCTGTAGGCCGGATCCCGGGGGTTCTCGAGCGGCACTCCTCGCCCGTGAGTGAAAAGGGGGTTGTTGGGTGTGGGGATTGTTTATAGTCCGTGATGCCACCCACGGTTGTGGTGATTTCACCACCGCTGCTCAATACGGGGATCCCGGGGATGGTGATGCGGAGCAGCCAGGTGTTGTGTTGCCCCTCCGTGGGCAGGGGTTGGTGATCCCGGGGCCCGGTGATGGTTTTGGGAGGTGCGGGGCCTGGTGGGCGCAGGGACGCGGGGGCAGCGTTGTGCCTTGCGGCACTGTGGTACTCACTCAGCCTGAGACGTGGACACAGTTTTACGGTAAACCAAACGGCTGGTAGGACGGTCCCACGGACGGCTGCACCTGCACTCCCGGTAGGTGACGGTGATGTCCCTCTTCCTTGCACCTTTGGTTGACTTGTGGTAGCGGTGGATTCCCTCCGGTTACCCGCTCCCCGGCTTCAATCTGGGCCGGAGGAGCCCTACACTTTGCCCGCAGGCGCTGGCCCTGAGAAACTGGTGCCGTGGCGGTGGCGGTGTCTCTCCTATTCCGGTTGGGCTGTTGCCTTCAATCGGGACTTGGTTGTTGGGGGATCTACGTCCCCTTCACTGACGGATTTGGCAAATTTGGCGACTCCTAGCCTTGCCGGGGTCCGAGAGGCCCCTGCCCTGGTGCTGACTGTCCTTCGGAACACTGCTCCAGACCACCGGGCACACAGCCAACGGGGTCCTTCCAGGAACTTCCAAACGGTCCCCCTCCAGACAGTCACCGCCGTCGCTGACCTTGCTGACCTGGTCCTACACAAAGCTGGACCCTTCAGGCTTTCTTTCTTTACTGTCACCTCACTTGCTTTCTTCCTTTTTCACTTTTCTACTTTCACTCCTTTCACTTAGCTGTTTACTTTAGCCCTCTCTGACTAGACTCTCCTTCACTCTTGCCCTGCCTGGGCTCAACTGCCTGGTTTCTCTCACCTCCAGAGCTGTGTCCTCCTCGGTGGGCGGAGCCAACCGCCTGGCCCACCCCCTGGTGTGAATCATCAGCCTCTGGAGGAAGGCAACAAGGATTTGTAGTTTAGCTGTGATGTGCCTACCTGGGGTGTGGGGTGTGGTGGTGTTGTGACCTGTGACCCCTGGCTTGCCCAGGGCGTCACATTATACAATCACAATAACCTGCAATCCCAGACTCCTCAAAACTCCACAAACCGATCCATTTTTTAATTTTCTACACTGGTCAAGCGTTCCCTGTTCCTCTGGATGGGGAATATTCTCTTATCTGCTATTGGGCAACAGATTCCTTATTTTCTTGAGTTTTTCTCCTTGCCTTCAAAGAACTATCTTTTTTTTTTCATTTTTCAATCTTTAGAATTATATAATGATTTGTTTTTCGCAATATGAGGTGTAGTGTTTATTGGCACCATAATCAGGTTCATACAACGTGCTGAATAGGGATGATCGAATACCTCAAATATTCGGCTATGCCCATATTCGACGAATAGGTCGCCGCTATTTGACTATTTGTGAATATTCAATGTGCAATGTAAGTCTATGGGAAACACGAATAGTTGCCAAATAGCAACTATTCGGGCTTCCCATAGACTTACATTGTGCATCAAATATTCGCATAGCGGTGACCTATTCGTCGAATATTCGCGAAGCCGAATATTGCCAAATATTTGTGATATTCGATCATCCCTAGTTTGGAACTCTTTTTCGTTTGGTGTTCATTGTATGATATATTTTTTTTTTTAATTTATTTTACTCATTTACCGTACATAGAGCTATTAATTCCACAGCGCTTTACCAACATGATCATCACTGTCCCAATTGGGACTCACAATCTAAATTTCCTATCAGTATGTGTTTCGAGTGTGGGGGTAACCAGAAAACCTGGAGGAAACCCACACAAACATGGGGAGAACATACAAACTCCTTGGAGATGTTGTCCTTGGTCGGATTTGAACCCAGGATCCCAGCGCTGCAAGACTGCAGTGCCAACCACTGAGCCACCGTACTTAAAAACATTTTATTAGTTCTAACAATGATTTGAACTTTTATGTATTTCATTATTTAAGCCCTTCAAGGCATCCACAATACACCGTACGGCACATGTCTGAAGCAGGTGCATGGAGCGGACTCACTTTGTAAGTCCATTCCATACCCAGCAGGTAATGGCTTTATGTTACAGCTAATACCTGCCGCTAACAATCACGGGTGGAGGGGAGCTTCATCCACAATTGTGAACATGTTGAATCCCGCTGATAGCTGGATTTATGCTCCGGTATGGGAGCGCGCCTTTATAAGCGCCCATCTGCACGCTCATGAAGTGATCTCGGGTTATTGATGGGTTGCCATGACAGCAGGGCATCTGCTGAAGACCTCCATGCTTGTCATAGCAGGGCTCCTTTGAAGCCTGCCTTTGGCTGGGCATCAAGGGAGACTGTGATTCCTGCTATATACAGCAATGCAGTGACCTTGCTGTATATTGCACAAGCAATCAGACAATCACAGGTTATAATCCCATAAAGAGACTATTAAAACAGTGAAAGTAAAAGAAAATGTTTAAAAAAAATATATATCATAACACGGCTCCATTGACCAAAATATGAGAACATTATATTTCTTGTAAAATGGTGACACAACCTCCAAAATATTTTTTGCAAACTTCTGATTTTACATATTTGTTTACAGAATTTTTTAGTTCCTCCAGAAATCCTGAAATTGTGATCTGTTTTAGAATACACTGCCAAATGCTATGTATTGTAAAATAACCATTCTCCCATGAAGCAGAGCCTCAGGGCTTCATAGATGTACAAACATGGCAGACACAAAATACTACCGGCAACCATGACATATCATTTACAACCTCTTACATGCCAAAAATTACAATTCACATCAGCATCTAAGAGGTTAAAATGGTGTGCTAAGTTGGACCAAACGCTGATTGTAAAAGTTAGACTCAAGTGCCAGCTGTAGAACACAGCTGACACCTGTTATGAATATTCCTGAGCCAGCTTCATATATGCAGTGCATACAGACCTGAGAGAAACCCACAGCTTGGTTAGATAGATAAATAGATAGATAGATGGATAGATGAGTTGATAGATAGCTAGATAGATAGATAGATAGATAGATAGATAGATAGATAGATAGATAGATAGATAGATAGATAGATAATAGATAGATAGATATCAGTTGTCCATGTACCCAGAAAATTGCTGTTAAGGAAAGGTGACTATCCTAGAGGTTGTGAAAGTGACACAGAAATTGTTTCAGAAAGAAGGAAGTGCTGCAGAGGTGATTGCTAGCAGACCTTTGCACATGTCAGCAAACTAACTGTAACCCACCATTATCAGCACCAATTTTCTGTGCATGGCTTCATCCTTTCCCTGTCCCTAAGTGGGAAAACACTCTATCTCTAAGGGCCACCACATATACTGTACTTAAAGGGGCATATCCTCATATCTTTAGGTTTTAGGTCCCATAATTAAAAATGGATCTGTGTCACATTAATTTGGAATACTCTATATCCACCATCCAACTCTGCCTCCCCAGCTGCACTATGCTACGGTGGCCTGCACTTCTCCCACACTCCTCGCCCTGGCAATAGACAAGGTGGAGGAGTGGGCCTCCTTCTTTCTAACAATTACAACTTCACCACAATCCCACCTCTACCCTCCCTCGACCTGCCTTCCTTTGAAGTGCACTCTGTCCGAATCTATTCTCCCTCCAACCTCCAAGTGGCTGTCATATACAGACCCCCGGGCGCAACCACTGCCTTCCTCGACCACTTCTCTGCCTGGCTTCTACACTTTCTCTCTGCTGACATTCCCACCATCATCATGGGTGACTTCAACATCCCCACTGACACTCGCCAACAAGCTGCTTCCAAACTCCTCTCCCTTGCTTCGTCTTTTGGCTTAACTCAGTGGTCCACCTCTGCCACCCACAAAGATGGAAACACACTAGACCTCATCTTCACCCGCCTCTGTCCCCTTTCTGACTTCACAACTTCCCCCCTCCCCCTATCTGACCACCATCTTCTGACCTTTTCAGCCCTGTCCTCCTCACCTACCCCCCCTGTCCAGCACCTAGCACATCCCCGCAGAAACCTTGCACACCTCAACATGCACACCCTCGCCGACTCTATCCTCCCACTGTCCTCCATATCGTCCCTCCACGACACAGACAGCGCCACCACTTTCTACAACACCACCCTCACATCAGCCATTGATTCAGTCGCTCCCCTTGTGCATGGCAGAGTGAGACGAATCAATAGACAGCCCTGGCACAACAGCCTCACTAAAAAACTTAGGCAAAGGTCTAGGGCTGCAGAGCGGCGGTGGAAGAAAACGCACTCCCAGGAAGACTTCACCACATTCAAAAATGCAATTCACACATTTCGTTCAGTCCTCACCTCCGCTAAACACGATTACTTCAGAAACCTCATATCCTCTCTAACACACAACCCCAAACAGTTATTCAACACTCTCAACTCCCTCCTTCGCCCACCACTGCCCCCTCCAACCTCCCTCATTTCTGCAGAAGACTTTGCCACCTATTTCCAAGAAAAAATCGACCTAATAAGGCAAGTCTTCTCTGCTCAGCCACCACAACCCCTTCATGTAGCTGACCACTGCCCCTCCCCCATAAACTTCCTCCCCACCATCACCGAAGGAGAGCTTGCACGTCTGCTCTCAAAAGCGCACCTCACCACCTGCGCACTTGACCCCATGCCATCCCACCTCCTTCCCAACCTCACCACCATCCTTATTCCAGCCTTAACCCATCTCTTCAACCTATCTTTAACGACTGGAACCTTCCCCTCTGCCTTTAAACATGCAACAGTCACACCTATCCTAAAAAAACCTTCCCTCGATCCAACCTCTACTACCAGCTACCGCCCCATATCACTACTCCCACTTGCCTCAAAACTCCTGGAACAGCATGTCCATGCTGAACTTTCCTCCCACCTCTCCTCTAACGCTCTCTTTGACAACCTACAGTCCGGCTTCCGTCCACATCACTCCACCGAAACTGCCCTGACTAAAATCACAAATGACTTGCTTACTGCCAAAGCGAACAAGCACTTCTCTATACTCCTACTCCTAGACCTGTCCTCAGCCTTCGATACCGTTGACCACTCCCTCCTATTACAGACCCTCTCTTCCCTTGGTGTCAGAGATCTTGCCCTCTCTTGGATCTCTTCATACCTCTCAAATCGCACTTTTAGTGTCTCCCACTCCCACACAACCTCTTCATCCCACCATCTCTCTGTTGGCGTCCCTCAAGGCTCTGTCCTAGGACCCCTACTTTTCTCTATCTACACATTTGGCCTGGGACAACTCATAAAGTCCCATGGCTTCCAATACCACCTATATGCCGACGACACCCAGATCTACCTCTCTGGCCCAGATGCCACATCTCTGCTGTCCAAAATCCCGAAATGTCTATCTGCTATATCCTCCTTCTTCTCCTCTCGCTTCCTAAAGCTCAATGTGGCCAAAACTGAACTAATCATCTTTCCTCCGTCTCACCTACACTCTCCACCTAATCTATCTATTACAATAAATAACACCACGCTCTCGCCAGTACCCAAAGTTCGCTGCCTCGGAGTGACCTTTGACTCTGCCTTATCCTTCATACCACACATCCAATCCCTCACCACCTCCTGCCGTCTTCAACTCAAAAATATTTCCAGAATCCGCCCTTTCCTCAATTTGCAATCAACTAAAATGCTAGTGCATGCCCTCATAATCTCCCGCCTCGACTACTGTAACATCCTCCTCTGTGGCCTCCCTGCCAACACGCTTGCCCCTCTCCAGTCCATCCTTAACTCTGCTGCCCGACTTATCCACCTCTCTCCTCAATACCACCCCGCTTCTCCTCTCTGCATGTCCCTCCACTGGCTTCCAATCTTCCACTGTATCCAATTCAAACTTCTAACACTGACCTACAAAGCTGTGCATAATCTTTCCCCTCCGTACATCTCCGAACTACTCTCCCACTACACTCCAACACGTCACCTCCGGTCCTCCCAAGATCTCCTCCTCTCCTCCTCTCTCATTCGCTCCTCACACAACCGACTCCAAGACTTCTCCCGAGCATCCCCAGTCTCCTGGAACTCGCTGCCTCAACACGTCAGACTATCCCCTACCCTTGCAAACTTCAAACGGAACCTGAAAACGCACCTGTTCCGAAATGCCTACAATCTACAATGAACTCGCTGCCGCCCGACCACCGTGCGGAGCTGCCGCCCGACCACCGTGCGGAGCTGCCGCCCGACCACCGTGCGGAGCTGCCGCCCGACCACCGTGCGGAGCTGCCGCCCGACCACCGTGCGGAGCTGCCGCCCGACCACCGTGCGGAGCTGCCGCCCGACCACCGTGCGGAGCTGCCGCCCGACCACCGTGCGGAGCTGCCGCCTGACCTACACCCCACCTATTGTCTCCTCCCCATAATCCTATAGAATGTAAGCCCGCAAGGGTAGGGCCCTCTTCCCTCTGTACTAGTCTGTCTACTGTAACTTGTATACGTATTTTGTATGTAACCCCCTTCTCATGTACAGCACCATGGAATTAATGGTGCTCTATAAATAAATAATAATAATAATAATAATAATCCAAATACTGTACATCCACATGCCCACACTAAACCTCTGCGTGCCTCTGATTTTAGCATACGTATGGCTGTATGGATCTGTACGCACATTGCTTTTCCAAAGGACATGCGATTTAAGGCCAATTTCATAGAAAAAAAACAAACCCCTTGAGCATGTTTTTGGATTTTTCTGGAAAGTTGAGGGAGCAGGAGGATAGCCTAAAAACCCAATAGAAAAGTTGTGGGTTGGCCTTGAAGCCTTGACACCTACACTGAACTCACAGCTGTTTTTTTGGTAAAGCAAGCGGAGAAAGTTGGTTCAGTACTTTTCTTAAATTTCATTACACTAGATGATCTTTTCTGATGTGTCGTGTGGATCTGAACTTCAAACCCAGCCCTGTCATTTTCTAAATTGACATTCTTCGTCATAGAATTTAATTTAATTTTGGAGTCTAAAAATAAGTATATCAATATACGTTATAGGTCAAAGCATTTAATTAGCAGATTCTGCACATAAATTTACAGTAGGATATGTTAAAGGCTATTGATTGGAGACAAGTACCACTGGTTAATTAACTTCAATGGTGCTTTAATACGTACGGTCCTGAATCAATACAACTGTGCATGTGTGTGAGTCACAGTGGGCCCCATATGTCTCAACAGTAATGACGCCCGTGATGTCTTCAGCATATATTTTGGGAGTGTGGAGAATGCAAGAAAAGTCTAGGAGAAGAAAGAAGCATATTTCTCCAATAAGAGAAATAGCAAATAGAAATGAACCAATTTATTTATTGGGAATCTGTCGTGTGAAGAATTGCTATTAATCTGAACATATGGGGTAAACCTGCAGCTTAAGGCCTCCGACACACATCCGTGAAACACGTGCGTGTTTGGTCTGTTTCCGTATATACCGGAGACACGGACAAACGTGCACCAATGTTATGCTATGTTTGAGGTCACACGTGCGTTATTCCATACGGTCCGTGTGTCCGTGTCCGTGATACGTATGTGTTTCCGTTTTGCACGGAAGCATGTCCGTTTTCTGCATGGAACACACACACACGGACCCAATGGAAGTCTATGGGTCCGTGAGCACTTGTACGTGACACAGATGCATCTCCGTATGCTCCGTGTACGTTTTGTGCTTTTTTCTAGCGATGTCGGTCATTCTTTCTTTTTCTGTGTATGTCGGTCAATCTCCCTCAGTCCGTCGGTCGGTCTATCTGTCTTGTCTGTACCTCTCTCTGTCTGTCGGTCAGTCTCCCCCCTCTCTGATACTCACCGTTCCTCGATCACCGGCGCGGCGCTGCACAGCTGTTAAAAAAACTACAGCGGCTTTTACTATTTTGAAGAAGCCGGCCGCTCAAAAATCAATCTCGTATTCCCTGCCCACCGGCGCCTATGATTGGTTGCAGTGAGACACGCCCCCACGCTGAGTGACAGCTGTCTCACTGCAACCAATCACAGCCGCCGTTGGGCGTGTCAATATCGAGCAGTAAAATAAATAAATAATTAATTTAAAAGAAACGACATGCAGTTACCCTCATATTGATACCAGCCATGGTAAAGTGAAACGGCTGAAGGCTGGTATTCTCAGGATGGGGCGCCCCACATTATGGGGAGCCCCCCAGCCTAACAATATCAGCCAGCAGCCGCCCAGAATAGCCGCATTTATTAGATGCGACAGTTCTGGGACTCTACCCAGGTCTTCCCGATTTGCCCTGGTGCATTGGCAATCGGGGTAATAAGGAGTTAATGGCAGCAGCCCATAGCTGCCACTAAGTCCAAGATTAATCATGTCAGGCGTCTCCCCGAGATACCTTCCATGATTAATCTGTAACTGACAGTAGATAAACACATACATCCAAAGAAATCCTTTATTTGCAATAATAAACACTAACAAATACCCTCGTTCACCACTTTATTAAGCCCGAAAAAGCCATCCATGTCCGGCGTAATCCACGGAGGCCCCGCGTCACTTCCAGCTCAGCAACATGAAGGTGACAAGAGCTGCAGAAGAACACCGCCACTCCTGTCAGCTCCACACAGCAACTGAGGTGAGAAGCGCGATCAGCGATGATGTCACTCAGGTTACTCGCGGCCACCACTGGATCCTCCAACTGTGACTGCAAGTCGCCCCAGTGACAGCGATGAAGTCACAGGTGAGTTGCGGTCATGGGAGGAGGATCCAGCTGGCCGCGGGTAACCTGAGTGACAGCAGCGCTAATCGCGTTGCTCACTTCAGTCACTCAGGGGATTAGTGGTCACCGGTGAGCCCTTCATGGGTGACCGCTAATCAGTACGCGACACAGATAGAGCCGCGGTATGACAATGAAGTCGGGTGAAGTTCACCCGAGTTCATTCTCATCGCGCGTCGCTGTCTGCTGTCAGCCGACATGTATCAACGACATTCTGCATTGCATAACACATGGAACATTTCACACGGGAAACACACAGACATGTCACTTACGTATCTCACGCACACACGGACATTCAACAAGCACACACGGCTAGCATACGCAATTCACACGGATGCCACACGTACTATAAAAACGGACTTAAAAACGGAAAACGGATCCGAAAAATGGAACGTAACACACGTGCGTGTTTTTCACGGAAGTGTGTCGGAGGCCTAATACATAGTGTTCTAATGAAGGGCAGCCGATGCACTAAAAGCCCCACTGCTGGGAGGAAATTAACTTTATTCCTCTCGGCAGCCTTTGGCTTTCAGTCACAGACGTGCTGTCAGTGGCCTAAATTTCTCAAATAAATTTGAAGGATTTGCAGAATTAGACTGTCTGCAGGGTTAAATCATCTCTAATAAAAAAAAATTCAATTGTACTGTTGATTATGGAAACTATTAAGATGAAAATTACTTTGCAAATCCAAAAGAAAGCAATTGTACCATTTCTATTTAGGTCATTTACTGATGTATGATCCTTAACTACCAACTTGTATTTCAAATTTCTTTATTGCCAATGGAATAACTATAGTTTTATGGGCCTCAGGGCAATATCTGGACTTGTACTCCTCCATCACCACTAGCAGATCAGATGTGTGGGAATGGGACACTGTAGTAATGTAAAAGTGTATATTAGCCCACCCTTAAAAAAGAAATTAATAATAATAATAATAATACATAATTATCTACAAGTCCATTGTCTGAGTAATATTTGAAAGTAATAGTATTTATCACTTTAATATTATTGAGTAAAACTCACTGTAACAAGAGCAATTTACCCATAATGCCACTATACAAGGGCAAAATAGTGTTGCCACATCATGTCCATATATTACTAACACATAGAATCTGAATAAATACCAACACTTTATTACTGACTAAAACTCACTATAACAGAGCCAAATAACCAATAAAACCACATTTAGGAGACACAATACATATTGTTGTACCACAATCATATATCAACAAACAGTGGTTGTTGAGTAATCCCACCATACTGTTTATTGACAAAAAGCACTGCGACTAAAACCATTATTAACTCAATTCAGTGAGAGTAATAGATAAGAAAAAAATAAATGAAGTATTGAACATGTCACGAATGACATTCATTTCTCACCAGATGTCAGTAACAATCCCTCCTATCCATACAGGCAAAGATTCAGGCTCTTGGAAAACGTTTCTGATAATTCTTTACACACCTCTGTCTGAAGCCTTGCGAAAAGCATCCGCTCTTGGCCGGTTTATGGTGAAATTATGATCTTTCCACTTCCAGATATGGCCCTAAAAGTGCTCCCTGAAACCTTCATTAGTTTAGAACTAATTGTTCTGTAATTGATGCCATCAGTATATTTTGCAACAATATGGTTGCAAAGGTCTTGAAATAGCTCACTGGTTTTACCCATCATGAGATGTTTCTTGTGTGGCACCTCGGTAACGAGACACCTTTTTATAGGCCATCAGTTAAATTAGCTGATATTATGTTTTACTAAGTGACAAATTGATTTCAATTTATAGATAGATTTGAGCTGGTGTCATGAGTTTCCACGGCATTTTGCACCTATCTTTCTTCATATGTTCAATACTTTCTCCCTGTGTCATTTCTCATTATTACACATGCCTAAATTTATGGACAACTATGGTTTGATTTCCTTGCCTGTTTGGATTGGATGGATTGTTACCTACATCTAGTGATAAATTAATGGCAATATCACCTTTACAAATATATTTGCATAGAAAATTGGTGACCTGTTCAATACTTATTGAGTCTACTGTATATAATCTTCATCTGGGACAAACTGCTATGGCTTCTTCTAGCCACGACTTGTCTCTGAACAAATGTAATACTCAGATATCTTTAGTTGTTTGCTTCCAAAGCACCCTCCCCATTTTTTTCTCTATTTCTAAGCAAACTCTACAATCTCATTTTGCCCAACGGGTGCCCTACAAAGTCCCAGTACTTCATTTGTTTTCCTTCCATAGTTAAAGTATCCCCCAAAAAATAAAAATAAAACACATTACAGTAGTAATGTCTCCCTTTGTGTCCCCAAACAAGCATACATGTACATGTCCAGCACTGTGTCCTCCATACAATAGTAATTCTTAAGATCCCTCTTGTGCTCTCAGTACAATAATGAAATTTTCTCCCAGCACACGATTAATAAACTTAGATATCAAGCCATGTCTTTTGCATCTGCAGGTCTTTGATGGGTTAGTGGCTTGCAGAGTTGGTACAGCATCGGGAGCCAGTGGTTTTCTACTCTTCAAAATTTTAAAAATGGATATCCATCAGAAGACATACATCCGGTTGACAATAATGCAGCTCTGATGTGCCCCTCTTCTCTACAGGTTGTGGTTGCACCTTGCTTGACTAATTCTTTGTATTGTATTTTTGTTATTTTTTAATGACTTTTCTTTATCTATAATATACTGGCATAAAGAGATATGCTTGTAGACACTGGCACATTGTACATATGAAAGCAAATACTACTGATGTTTTAAGGCAGGAAATATCCTTTCACAGATAGCAGTGCAGCCTGTGGCTCATTTGAACAAAGACTTAGTGATAGGCACAACGAATATACTCTTAAGGAAAGGGTAGGATATATACATCCAGGATGTACAAACTATTTTCAATTAATTTTTTTTCTATATGGATGTTAGTATTTGCCTGGAAGAAAATAATAAAGATCTACAGAGATGCCTATTAACTCCAAAGGCTATGTGCACCATCACAAGTAATTATATATTGTTCCAAGGCAGTTAAAATGTGGAAACAAATGCAAATAACCTAATACAGTGGTCCCCAACTTATGGTTCGGGAGCCCCAAGTGGCTTGTGGGCCCATGATCTGTGGCTCGTGGCTGTCTACTAGATTGGTGCAGTTGGACCAAGTCTTGCAAAGAGCTATGAAGAGCAGATCTCCAGATGGTGACATTTGTGAGTAGCCCCACACAGAAGAGCAGATCTGGATGGAGGTAGGAACCCCTGGATCTTGGTATACTGCCTCGGTGTGCTGATTTCTGTCCTTATACTGATAATGAGGACTCTGGGTGACCCTACTGTGAAGGGTGGGCGCTAAATGTGGCTCGTGACTGTTTATCAGAACTGAAAGTGGCGCGCAAAACTCTCACAAAGCTGAATGTGGCTCTCAAGGTCAGAAAGGTGGCCTAATAGAAAACAATCCTATTATTTTGTGTTTACAGCCCTTATAGGAACCTATATTTTTCTATGGTACCAGACTACAAACAAACCCTGTGCAGTCTGACTGTAAATTTATACTTTCTTTTCCACCTGCAATCTAATTTTGACATATATTTTTCAGAACAGAAGGAAGCATTATTGCAAGTTGAGGCTACAAAGGATTTTTATTGCAGGTTTTACCATGGACCATTCCAAAGGTCTGTTACCAAAGGACTGTAAATGGTCCTTCTTTGGACTATTTACAACATTGCTTCATTTCTTCATTATAGCTGCAATGAAAAAACAGCTGCAAAAAGTGGACAGAACCTTTGATCTTGGGTTTTGAAATGTTAAAATCAAGTCTAGTCTCTCAAATTAATTTTAAGAAGTTTAAGAAAGCAAAAAAAAAGGATCAGCTACCAAATTAATGGAGGCAGCCACAAACACCGTGGAGACACCAACAGACCATAGACAAGGTAGGACCTTCTGAAGAACCACCAATAATAAGGACACCAATATAAACCTACAAGATAAAACAAATTACAATGACTATTAAATCCATTCTTGTCTCCGATCCAAATGCATGCAGTTGTGGAATAATAATATAATCGTAGTATACTGTGCTGTTTACTGTACGACTCCGTCCTGGATAATGTTTTTCTCTGTAGGATTTTGACACGACTCCAGCTCAGCTCATAGTTGATTAAAATATTTGCAATATAATGTCTGTGCTTACTGGACCGTGAGGATACAACGCGCTGGGTTCTTTCCAATAATCCCCATCATTACCATCATCTGACTATTACTCCTGGCAGGAACCGTCTGTTGCCTTCGCAGGAAACATAATTCAGGTCTAAGTTGTCTCCTGTATAATATCAATGGGATAATTCTGATTATGTTTCAGAAATAATGTACAGTCTATCTAAGCAGAGATGTGCTACACGTGTTAGTTGCTACATTGATGACCTCACATAACCCAAAATATATTCATACATTTGTACTGTCATAGGGTCCTTCTCCAATATCACACAATCAACAGAGCAAAAGATGATTGAACAATCCAAAGAATATTTATTCCCTGCAATCCAGAAGGTCCATCAAATAATCCACCACACAGAGGGTAAAGCAGTCCAGTAATGAGATAAATGTCCCAGGGACGAGTCACAATCCTCCAGCCGTTCTTTTCCAGGGAAATCAAGGTTTCTCAATGGCTCTCTAGGGTGCTGCATATAGCCACAGCTTCTCCCCATAAGATGAATCTTCCTCCTTGTCTCTTGTCCTTCCCAGCCAGACTGAATAAACCCCAGGTAAGCAGAGAGGTTGGGAGGATTCCAGGCCACCCTCCCCCACACCTAGGGACAGAAGCACTGCAGGGGGTTATTCACCTGCAGACAGGACAATTAATACATAGAATGAACAGAGCACCATGCCTAAAATACGAACCTATACAAAATGATACACAACATATAATATCACATCATCACATATACATTAGTTGTTTCCTAGGAAATTGCAAACCCATATACCTTAGATTACTACAGATATGAGGCTGTGTTTTTTATATAATACACCACTATTGTCCATTAGGGTTTTCAATGCCTGGGATTTTTACCAGTGAAAAAAAAAAAGAAAGCAAAATATGGGTATCTGATTATTTTTGAAGTTGCATCTTCTGGTTTAGGCTTTTGTGACATTGTGCAACATTTTACAGGTCAGTAAAATCTGCTGATATGTTCAATAGTGCCATCTACATTTCTCCATTCAGGGGCATAAAGCTATAGAATGTGAAGAGGTAAAAGGCCCTTGTGTGTAAAAAGGTCCAAAAGGCCCATTTGCCCCATTTGAGGGCAAGTTACTGATTTTGCTTCCGGCCCAGGTATGCAATAATTTATATCATCGAGCTGGTAGATTCTTTCATTACATCTGTGAAAAGTCAATGCCTAAAGGCCCCGTTACACGCAATGACGTATCTAACGATATATCGCTGGGGTCACAGATTCTGTGATGCACATCCGGCATCGTTAGTGACGTCGTTGCGTGTGACACCAACGAACGGCCGTTAACGATCAAAAATACTCACCTTATCGTTGATCGTTGACATGTTGTTCATTTTTAAAAAATCGTTGATTGTTGAGGACGCAGGTTGTTCGTCATTCCCAAGGCAGCACACATCGCTACGTGTGACACCTCGGGAACGACAAACTACGGCTTACCTGCGTCCGCCAGCAATGAGTAAGGAAGGAGGTGGGCGGGATGTTACGGCCGCTCATCTCCGCCCCTCCGCTTCTATTGGGAGGCCGCTTAGTGACGCCGGTGTGACGCCGCACAAACCGCCCCCTTAGAAAGGAGGCAGTTCGCCAGCAACAGCGATGTTGCTAGGCAGGTAAGTACGTGTGACGGCTCTGAACGATATTGTGCGCCACGGGCAGCGATTTGTCCATGACGCACAAACGACGGGGGCGGGTACGCTCGCTAGCGATATCACTGCGTGTGACGGGGCCTTTAGGCTAACTAAGAAAATGTCACTAATATAATAAATGAAATACTGGATATAATCAAAAAGTAAAGCCTGCTTTACACGGTACGACCGATTGTGCGATTTCACAATCGATCGTACCCGCCCCCGTCCTTTTTGCGTCACGGGCAAATCGCTGCCCGTGTCGCACAAAGGTAGTAACCCCCGTCACACATACTTACCTCTCGTGCGACCTCGCTGTGGGCGGCGAACGTCCACTTCCTGGAGTGGGAGGGACGTTCGGCGTCACAGCGACGTCACACGGCCGCCGGCCAATAGAAGCGGAGGGGCGGAGATGAGCAGGATGTAAACATCCCGCCCTCCTCCTTCCTTCCACATAGAGACGGCGGCGGCCGCGGGAGGCAGGTGAGCTGCTCATCGTTCCCGTGGTGTCACACGGAGCGACGTGTGCTACCACGAAAACGATGGTCAACTAAAGTAACCGATATTATGGAACCTAACGAGCAGTACCCGACTCACGATTTGTGAGCGATACTGCGTCGCTAGGAGGTGTCACACAGGCCGGCATCGCCAGAGATGCCGGATGTGCGTCACAAAAACCGTGACCCCGACGATCTATCGCACGATAGATTGCCTGGTGTAAAGCAGCCTTAAGGCTTCATTCTGAAAAATTTACATTATCAGGGACTATAGATATAATTAACAAGATGTAAGCTATTCTTCAAAATGTTATTGTCCCTTCTTTGGTAGATTTTGTAATCTGCAATAGTAGGGATGAATGGACCCGTGAATGTTCGGGTTCAACGAAACTGTAGTCCAAAGTGTGGTTTGGTTACCAGAACTCTACCAGAACTTGGAAGGAAAAGGAAAAGAAAAGATTGTATATGCTCACCAGTGGTGTTCAATAGTATCCACCCGTGGTAGGAAATCCAATTAGAGCCCGATTCCTAGAACATGGACTGTCAGTAACAGCAAGTGTAGAAAAAAGGAATTCCGGGTTCTCCAGGTAAAAAAATGTATGATTTATTTTTTCATATTAAAATACTGTACATGATGGATAGAAGAATAAAAAATATTCACAGACAATATATTGTTCCATTGCAATAAAAACATCAGAAAAATTATTTTTAAAAGATTATTTCTATCCCACCACATCACCACATAGCTCCTGGTTAGACACCTTATCCAATTTACCTACATATATATTAAATATATATATATATATATATATATATATATATATATTTAAGTAAGAAATAGAATGAAAAACTGTGGTGTAGTATAACAATGGCTGGGTGCATCTGGTAAACGTCTCTAGTCGGCCAAAGGTATGGACAAGTCTTGTGGGATCCACGCCTGGTTCATGAGCGTGGACGTGAGCTTGCCCACTTTGTCTGTGGACAGGGGTTGCCCTGCCATGCTAAACACACGTTCCGACAGTGCACTTGCCGCAAGTTAGCCCAATACCTCCAAGGCAAAAGGGGAAAGCTCAGGCCATTTGTCCAATTTGGAGTCACAGAAGTTAAAAGGGAACGCCCATCACTAAGTACGTAGAGACATGTGGACACATACTGTACTTTTACACCTTGTTGTAGAAACGCTCACTGCTGCTAATACATACCATATAATAATAATAATTTATTTATATAGCGCTATTAATTCCATAGCACTTTACATACTTTGGCAACACTGTCCCCATTGGGGCTCACAATCTAAGCTCCCTAACTGTATGTTTATCAGATGGTACTGGATGTTATGGTTTGCTGAGGAATTTTTTCATATTTCAGCTACGCTAACTCTTCTTTTCTAAGGTAGTTCCGGTGGCCCAGCTGAGATAGCGACTTCTTCCTCCTCCTCTGCCTTGCGATTCCACTAAGCCCCCCGTCAGGTGAGAATGCATTCAGTACTGCATCTACCAGCGTGCGCTTGTATTCATGCATTTTCCGATCCCACTTCAGTGATGGAAGTAAGGATGGTACGTTGCCCTTGTAGCAGTGATCTAGCAGGGAGGCCACAAAGTAATTAGCACTGGCAGCAATTAGAGCAACTCAGTGGCAATTGCGCAGGCACCACAGCATATATTCGCTCATCTATGCAAGGCTGCCCAGAGTCAACAACAAGCTGTCTTCGGTGGGAGGTGTATCGTCTGTGTACTCTGTATCCCCCAGCCATGCTCTAGTTATGCCCGTGAGCTGCTGTTCCCTTGCTAAACAGTTGGGCACCTATCCGCTAATAGCACAGGAACCCACCCTCCATGCTACGTGTGGATGATTGGCTTGATAATCATGTGAGTGGTCCCTGTTTCTCCTTTGCTTCCTGTACCACCACCTCATCCATCATCGCCTATAGCATTTTTTTCACAGGAGTGGTATAGTACTGCTGAAGATGGTGTCATGACCATTAGCCATATTCACAGAGTACTCAAAGCAGTTCAACATGGCAAACATGTTCCGCATGGAGGCCCACTCATTTGGAGTGGTGTTGTTCCGCAGAGTGACTCACCCATTCGTGCTGCAGCTGAAACTCCACTCTCACCTGCTGTTGCTTGTAAAGTCTCTACAGAATAAGCAAGGTGGAGTTCCGTCTTGTGGGTACATTGCATATGAGGTGGAGAACGGGAAGGCAGAAGTGAAGCTTCTAATTCTCGCTGCCAGGGATAGTGAAGCGGAGAGCAGAAGTGGACACACTGGACCACATGGGAACCCCGGGCCTATCCTAACTTGGGAAAGAGGACTTTGGTAGCTGACCCCCAGGACAGGGGCAAACACAGGAGCAGACAGGACTGAGTCTCAGGTACAGACAGGAAACACCAGGGTGGCTCAAGGCAGACTTCCCAGACAGGATGGAAAGGAAGAGTCTCTAGCGCCAGTGAGGCAGGATGGACAGGAAAAGTCACTAGCAAGGCAGATGGCACGGCCAGAACGGACAAGCAGAGTCACTAGAACCAACAAGGCAGGACAAACAGGCAGCAAGTACAGGCAGGCCAGGCCAGGAACCAGGTGCCAACAGACAGGATGGTCTGGTTGCCAGGTATGGGAAGGACAAGATGGGACAGGACCAAACATGATGGGACGAAAAGGGTGCCCTGACAACTGACTATACAGCACTCAACTGACTAAATTAATGGTGCTGAACAGGCAACTCCCCTAGTGGGATCTTGCCTTACATACCCAGTCACATCAGGAGGAGGAGGGGAGGAGAGAAGATCCAGCACCGACGTAATAAAAAAATTCTTTATTCAAAACTCATAAAAAAGGTAATTCTAACCAAGTGCAGAATATATTTATGCTTGACGCGTTTCGGAGAAAGTAGACTCCCTATTCTTAAGTAACATAATCAGAATGAGTAGCCAAGGTGATATATATACCTATACGTCCCGGGCTATCCACCAAAAGAAAATCTTTACTTTTGTCATCTAAAAGACCACATCAGTGTCCCTCAGAAATAACATTAGATAATGTCATGCTTATTAGCTCAGTGGGATCCCCATCAAGTTTTCTATATGTGTTATGATCCAACGGCATAGATAACATTTCTCTTTTGTATAGCTCTGAATCGAGGATGACGATCGAGCCCCCTTTATCAGAGGGCCTGATCGTCAGCCCTGTATTCAGACTCAAAACTCCAAGTGCTTCTCTCTCCACAGCCGACAAATTATCCTCAAGATAGATCTCCCTATTAAGTGTTTCCAAAATCTCCCGCTCCATTACTTGCTGGAATTGATCCATAGCAGGGACACGTGAATTTACTGGATAAAAGTCAGGATTTCTGACAGGTATGTTAATATACAAATTTAATGTGTCCTCCTGTTCCAATTTCAGATCTAGCAAGGATTTAAGTACCACCTGATCTTTCATCTCCATATCTAAGGGAGGGGGAGACACAAAATAATCAACATTAACATCAGAATTCACCGAATACATATTTGAAGAATCATCATAAAAAAAATGGCGTTTCACCGTCAATAAACGTACAAAACGGTTAATGTCCTTTATAGTCTGAAAGAGTTCCGCCCTCACGGTAGGAACAAATTTTAAGCCCTTGTTAAGGAGTGAATATTGGGCCTTTGTAAGAATAAAGGAGGACAAGTTGATAACTGAACCCGGAATAGTCTCCTCGTGATTCATTGTATATATATTAAAATGAAAATGTGGTTTATCTAACATTGATTTTAAAATTCTGTATGTTTGTATTTCTAATATTTTTTAATGTATTATCTCTTTTATATATAAAGTGAGCACTATTTTGTTGGTTCTGTATGTAGATCCAGCTCAGATGAGGGGCGTAAAGGTATATATATATCACCGTGGCTACTAATTCTGATTATGTTGGTTATGAATAAGGAGTCTACTTTCTCCGAAACGCGTCAAGCGTAACTATATTCTGCACTTGGTTGGAATTACCTTTTTTATGAATTTTGAATAAAGAATTTTTTTATTACGTCAGTGCTGGATCCTCTCTCCTCCCCTCCTCCTCTTGATGTGACTGATTATTCAGCTGTGGAAGCCAAAACACTTGTTCCGTGCACCGGACCAGAAGTTGGAGATACCTGTTTTGGAGTGGTGAGCTGAACTAAATTCCTTATTTGTGTTTTTACATACCCAGTGCCTCTCAGCGATAGCCTGAGAGGAACTTCCTAGGAGTGCTGTGCTGGCCCTTTAAGAGGAGTGTAGCGGTACATGCACGCGCCCTAGGAGCACTCCCAGAGGCCCTGTGCAAAGCGCACAGGCTCCGGGAGCCAGGAGGAGAAGCCCATTTGGAGGAGAAGCAGGGATGCTTGGCAGCATGAAAGGAGCTAGCTGCAGCGGTGAGGGACAGCATATCCCTGCAAGAGGAGGAGAGCAGGGATGCAGCGTTACAATGCTGCAGTGCAGACAGGCAAACAGCAGCAGGGTGAGAACACTGAAAGTGTGTACAGATGACCCCTACTTTCTGCAGCAGACTAATATTTTGGAGTAATTTTTAAGGTAGCAGTGCACCACAAAATTCAGCCCATTTGCCATTCAAGGGATGTGTGTTAAATCAGCTAGGCCCACAGTTTCTACAAGATTTTGCCTGTTATTGCTCACCACCAGGCCAGGCTAGAGGCTCAGCGGCACCAACCACTCATCGGTCTGTTGTTTGATCCTCGTCCACAGCTCCTGCACGGTGTGGGATTTTCCCCCCAAACAAATGCGTTTCAGAACCGCCTGCTGTCGTTTCCCCCCTAGCTGTTCTGAAGTTGTCGTGCAGGTGTTACACTGACTATATGAGGAGACGGTGGAGGAAGGAGAGTAGGAGGAGGATGCAACATATACAGAGAACCATCCAGCAATCCTCAGTGCTGGTAGGGCATGAGCCAAAATGCTTTCTGCCTCAGGTCCAGCTGCCATTATATTCGCCCAGTCAGAAGTTAGAGAGATAATAAGTATACTGTATCACATGCCTGCCCGTGCTTTCTGGTCCACATATCAGTGGTTATGCGGACCTTGCACTGATGGCGTTGCGCAGTGTACACTGGCTTTTGTCCACAATCTGGTCATGCAGGGCAGGGATGGCCTGCCTGGAAAAGCAGTGGTGGCTGGAAATCACGTCTTGTTGAACAGCCACGGCCAAAAGTTTTTAAAAGTGGACATCTCCACCAACCACAATGGCAGCATGTCAAAGCCCAGGAATTTGGAAATGCTGCTGTGGCGCCCTGGACAAGCCAGGGGCCACAGAGAACAACACCCACACACCCCACACTCCCGGTCAGGCACATCAAAGTCAGACACAAGCCCTTGTTGCCTTCCTCCAGTGGCTGATGTTCACACCAGGGGGTGGGCCAGGCGGTTGGCCCCGCCCACCGAGGAGTTCACAGTTCTGGAGGCGGGAAAAGCAGACAGTTGAGTTTGAGAGTGGAAAGTGGAAGGAAGAAAAGTGGTAGAGGAGCAGACTGAAGTTGGTCCGGGTGTGTGGCCCGGACGGATCAGCAAGGTTGGCAGACGGTGGTAACCGTCTGCAGAAGTGGCCTATCGGAGTTTACCGTAAGGACCGTGGACGGGCGGTGGCCCGGCGGTACCGGACCGGTACACAAAGAGAAGTCAGCACCATCTGGCAGGGGCTTACGGACCCCGGCAAGGCTAGGAGTCGCCGTGAATTTGCCAAATCCGTCAGCGAAGGGAACCTCCTAGGTTTCCCAGCAGTCAAGTCCCAACAGAAGGCAACAGTCCAACCGTGAGAGGGAAACACAGCCACCTCCAAGGCTACCGTTCCCAGGGCCAGAGCCTGCGGGCAAAAGGGGCTCCTCCGGCCCACATCCAAGCTGGGGAGCGGGTTACCGGTGGGAACCCATTGGAACCGTTACACTACATAGGTGCAGGGAAAGGCAGTCACCATCAACCTGCCGGGAGAAACAACACTGCAGCCACCTGTGGGACCCGTCCATCCAGCCGTGTGTTTTACCGAGAACTGTGTCCTCATCATTGGCTGAGTGAGTACCATCGTGCCGTATGGCACAGCGCTGCCCCCGCGACCCTGCACCTCACCAGGCCCCGTAGCCCACCTGCCATCCATCCCTACCCCATCACCGGGCCCCGGGACCACCAACCCCTTACCCACGGAGGGGAGAACTAACATCAAAGCTGCTCCCAGTCATCGCTCCCGGGATCCCCGTCCAGAGCAGCGGTGGTGTCACTAATATCACCACAACCGTGGGTGGCATCACGGACAATAACTAAATCCCCACAATCAAATCCCCTTTTCACTCACGGGCGAGGAGCGCCGCTCGAGTCCCCGGGATCCGGCCCACCGCTCGAGCCACCACCGAGCAGCAGCCGCAGCAGCAGCGGCCGGACCCGAGCAGTGGGAGAGCGCAGCGTCCCCTCCTCCGCACGCGACACTGCCATTCAGGAATGGGGCTCGTGGGTGGGCAGGGGGTTATACTTCTTTTTTTTCTCCAGTGTCTAGCGGCTGGACAGCTATACTCTTCCATAAGGCAGTGTGGAAATGCTCGGTGACACTTTTGGTGGTGGTGCTGTCACATACTCTCTTTACGGGGGACCAGGTGGCCTTGTTGCTCAGGAGCGGGATGAAGAGGCCAAGACCATAGCAGAAGAGGGAGCAGGAGGGACCTCAGATCTTTCCTGGTTGTTCAGGTGTGTACTCCTCTAAGCTCGTGCTTTGCATTCAGATGCCTCATTGTGCAACTGGTGCTTGGGTTAAGAATATTTATGCCTCGCTTCAGGCTCTAAATAGAAAATTTGCTTCATACTCCAAGTCTTTATATAAATTGCAAACATTTTTTTAGTTTGAAAAATATATCCAAGAGCAGGTTCACACATCAATTTGTGCAGAGATGCAGGATATGAACAGAGTTTGAAGTGACAAAAATAAAGTTTCTACCTATGACATGGTCTTATTCAGTCTTTGCGGTGGTTGAATCCCATGTGTAATGTACAATGATTATACAGTCCCTGACAGAAGTTCTGTCACTTATCCATGTTATGGAAATAAAAGCTTATAACCTGACTTTAAATTCATCCATTGGTTTCATAAATTACCCTTTTGAAAACCGAAACCCTCCCAAATTTGGTTTAGGTTATGAAAATAAAGTTGCTGCAAAGCTGAAATTGATCATTTAATGAACACAAAAAGGTCAGATTTTGGCAAGACAAAAGTTTTGTCGCCCACAGAAAGTAATGTGAAATTCAAACAAATAATTAATTTCTAAATCAAAGATATGTTGCATAACATTGGTGAATGAAGTTGTGGTGCTATTAGAGACATTTTTAATATTTTGTGTGACTTCCATGAGCTTGAAGGACTACCTACATCCATGCGGTTCAACAATGATTCATACAATGTATTAATGAAGTCATCAAGAATAGCAAAGAATGCAGTCTCACATGCCTCCCAGAGCTCATATTGATTCTTTGATTTTGTCTTCCAAGCTTCCTCTTTCACCCTACCCCAAACATGCTCAATGATGTTCATGTCTGGTAACTGGGCTGGCCAGTCCTTGAGCACCTTGATCTTCTTTGCCAGGAGGAACTTTGTTGTAGAGATGGATGTATGAGATGGAGCACCATCCTGCTGCAGAATTTGACCCCTTTCATGATTGGGAATGTAAGAGGTAGCTAATACTTCTTGATATTTTAGGCTATTGATATTGCTTTCCAGCTTGCAAATGTTTTGCACACCCCCATACTGAAGGTAACCCCAGACCATGATCTTTCCACCACAAAACTTAACTGTTTTCTGAATCCAAACAGGCTCCAGTAGGTCCCCTGCAGTATTTGCGGCAGCTGTGGTGTAATTCAACTGAAGATTCATCGCGAAATCCACCCTCTGCCACTTTTCCAGTATCCATTTGTTTAGCAGGCTGTGGGACTTGGCAAATGCCACACGGTTTTTTAATTGCCTTTTGTTTAGTGCTGGCTTCTGGGCACTGATTAGACCATGGAGGCCATTTCGAGACAGAATCCTACAAACAGTTCTAGTTGACATAGAGACTTGAGGTGACCAGGCCTGTTGAAGCTCTGCTGCAGTGGAAGAGGGGCTGGCTTTGGATTTTCTAACCAACAAACGGTTCCTCCTGAGCAGTTGTGTTGTGGGGTCTGCCGGACCTGGACTTGTCAAAAACATCTCCAGTCTCTTCAAATCTTTTTTTAATTCTTTGTACTTGACACTAAGACACATTAAAGGTGCCAGTCACCTCTGCAGTGGATCTGGTCTTCAGCCTCTTGATAATCAAGGCTTTGGTCACAGGGTGGATTTTTGGCATGTTGTCAGAGGTCAAGTTGCAGTTCAACTGAAGGTCTGCAGTGCTGGGATTCTTTTTATACACACCCACTAATTAACCGATCATTTAGTGAGCACAGGTGAGGATGTAAACTAGGATTGGGTGCATTATATGGCAAGGCGACAAAACTTTTGTCTTGCCAAAATCTGACCTTTCTGTGTTCATTAAATGATCAAAACTTCAGCTTTGCAGCAACTTTATTTTCATGACCTAAACCAAATTTGGGAGGGTTTTAGCTTTCAGAAGAGTAATTTATGAAACTAATGGATGAATTTAAAGTCAGGTTATAAGCTTTTATTTCCATAACATGGATAAGCGACAGAACTTCTGTCAGGGACTGTACTTCCAGTGCCAGTTGATGACTCAGTTGCTCTGTCCCCAGCACTCTCAGTGTGGTTGGGACCCCGTAGTGTAGAGCATTTGGGGCCCGACTGTCCATTTGTGGTGGCAGTCTCCTTCTCCGTACAGCGGGCAGTGTGGACCCTGTAGGCAGGTATGTGTCCGAACCCTGATCCTTGTTTTACTGCTGATGCCCTTGAATTTGTGGGTCAGTGAGGTCTGTGAAGGTTCCCTCACTGTGCAGGTATTTGCCAGGCCATCTGAAACTGTCGCCTGACCTAGGGCCCTGTGCTCCGTGTGTGCTCTGGTCCCAGCGGTACCTGTGTGTACCTGCCCTGGTGACCATTCTCCTGTGCCCCCGGGTCACCATTACATGACCCAGCTCTCAGGCACGTCTGTTCACTTCACTGTGCACTACTGTTCTGACTGACTTCCCCTCCCACCAGGCTGTCTAGTTCCCAGGTCAGGCTCCGCCCTCTAGGTAGACCCTCCCCTTGTCTGACTAGGCAGTGACCCCTGGTGTGAAGTGGTAACTAGGAGTTTGGTGTTTGTTAGTGTTGCTGGCACTGGTGTTCCAGGTCCCAGGGGGTAGGTCCAGCATCCCCGTGAGGATTCAGTTCCCTGTAGTGCCCTGAGTGCTTCAGGGGAGCTACATGTGCTTTCCCCCTGACTCGTTCATGTTTGTCTGATTCTGGGTCTTGACTGCTCTCTAGCCACACGAGTCTTTAAGCCCATCTGGGTAAGCCATAGGCACCAGGCCTCTCAAGGTTTTCTCAGGGTTCACTGACTGGCCCTAGCACTGAGACCACATCTTCTCAGACTTGAACCATATTCTTTACTGGTCCCCTTTCGAGCCTTCCCTTCTGTTCACTTTCCTGACATTTGCCACTCCTGCCTTCCACTACCTTAACCCTATCTTATCTAACATCTAATCAAAAGTTGACTTGCCTCTAGATGGCAGCCATTGATAGATACATATACATTTCATAGTATTTAACAGTTTATAAAACATGGTACATGTACACGGTGGGGCACAACCCCCTTACTACACCATTACGTGCAGTCTGTGCGTTCACCCCGACCTGCATCTTAGTGGGTCAATTCCACCAGGTGAACCTAACAGATCCTATCAGTCAAAAAGAAAAAAAGTACTTTTTACATCATTATAAAATTAAAATAGACAATGTCTGATTTTCTCTATTCACAGAAAAAATACTGTATAAATGTCCAACCTCTAAAGTAATAATGAAAATAGCATTTAGGTATCATGAATAGGTCTATGGCCTACCTAAAGGAGCATATCAAGGGTCTATGACTAGTAAAACTAGTGTAGTGAATGCTGTAGGGCACAGAAGCTGTGAGATTCCTTTTTCAATTTTAAATGGTGCTCTACCCGCTGCGACATCGCTAGCGATCTCGTTAGCGATGTGACATGCCAGATCGCAGATGAGATCTGCCGAGATCACACATAGGTCGGTTTTATAGCACCGGTCACATATGCGATCTTAGCAGATGGCATCTGCAATCTGGCATGTCACATCGCTAACGAGATCGCTAGCGATGTCGCAGCGTGTAAAGCACCCTTAAAGGCCACTCAAGGTCAGTGATCGTTAGAGTTTACTCTACAGGGTGGAGAGAGACAGGGAAAAATGACTGTGCACACCTAGAAAAAGATTTTCATTTTAAAGTGAATCTATCAGGTCCCCTATGCACCCAGTGGGTGTGCTAACATGCAAATGAATGGACAGCTTCAGACGATGATCACGCTCACCTCTCTTCTGCCATTGCTTCCTACTCCTGGATTTCAGCTCAGTACACTTGATCCCGGACTTTCGTTCATACGCACTACATGAGTTTGAAGCCGGGACGTGTACACCGAAACGTGTACGCCGAAATCCAGGATTCGGTTGTGATGGCAGCGGAGAGGTGAGTGCGAACATCCTCTGATGTTGTGCATTCATTAGCATGTTAGCATGCCCACAGGGGTGTACTTACATGCTAAGGGACCTGACTAGCCAAGGGAACTAATGCTCTTGCGACTAATCCCTGGCCTCATTAGGATATCATATGGGATGTTTAGAAATACTTTTTCTAAAGATCTCTTTATCTATACTAGTGTATACAGGGACGGTTAGGCAGGGATTACCAATATAAACTCAGAACTGCTTGTGCTTCTCTGGGCATATTGCACCTGACAGGTTCCCTTTAAGAGGTTATTCAAGGTCTAGATATTGATGATTTATTTTTAGAGTTGAGCGATGTTCGAGGTTCGACAATTTCAAATTCGAGTGATTTTGGGCGGCGTTCGAGTCATTCGACGAACTCGAACGATTTGCTTCAAGCTCGACAGTTCGAGTTACGTTCAAGAATCAAGAATGGTTCGATCACCAAAAAGCGTAGCTAGTTACTAGCTGGCTTTTCACTGTAATACTATGAGTCACTGTAAATCATGATATTATCAAAATTCAGTGTATAGTGTGCAGGGGGGACGGGGTTTAGTTCAGTGCTGCCGCTGAGTGCTGAAAGAATGGCGATCACCATTTTTTTTTTCCTAACCGCGCGTACAGTGGGGCGGGCCAGGCTGTCAGTCAATCACAGACATACACACAAAGCAAAGTGGATTTTTGCCAGACAAGCAAGGGCATGTGTCATAGGCTGTGCATGCCACATGTCCTTGCCCTATAAGACCCGGCCATTTTCCTCGTCGCTGCCATTATCTCTCTGTTGCGGGTGGGTGACAGTCACCGCTCCCGCTCCTGCTCCAACTGCTGCTGCTGCTGTGTGCGCTATAGACATACAGTGCAATCTACACATCGCTTTAGGGATTAGGGACTACTTGTAATTTCAGCCTCTTTCAGGGCTGCATTACAGCCGTTCATAGCCATTTTTGCTAGGCAAGTCTGTGCCAGCGCTGTGCAGGGGTTTATATCACAGCGTCTGGCTACATCAGCTCAGGCAAATCCTTGGGGCATTGCTTCATTGGCAGGGATAGAAAGTGAAGCTTCCTCTGCTGACAAGCTAGCTACAGCACCTGTGCATTCTACACACCTCTCCATTTTTGCTTTGCAATTTTAATTGCAAAAAGTACTGACACTTTTAGGGGCATACTAAAATTGTCTGGGATACTAACTTAAGGTTCCTCTGCTGTCAAGCAAGGTACACCAACTGTGCATTCTGCACACCTGTCCATGTTTGCTACGCAATTTTAATTGCAAAAAGTGCTGACACTTTTAGGGGTAAACTAAAATTGTCTTGTTTTACAAACTTAGGGTTCCTCTGCTGTGAAGCAAGGTACACCACCTGTGCATTGTACACACCTGTCCATTTTTGCTGTGCAATTTTAATAGCAAAAAGTGCTGACACTTTTAGGGGCATACTAAAATTGTCTGGGATACTAACTTAGGGTTCCTCTGCTGTTAAGCAAGGTACACCAACTGTGCATTCTGCACACCTGTCCATTTCTGCTACACAATTTTAATTGCAAAAAGTGCTGACACCTTTAGGGGCAAACTAAAATTGTTTGGGATACTAACTTACGGTTCCTCTGCTGTCAAGCAAGGTACACCAACTATGCATTCTGCACACCTGTTCATTTTTGCTACGCAATTATAATTGCAAACTGTGCTGACACTTTTAGGGGCATATTTTCATTGTCTGGGATAGTCAGTGTTGGTTCTTCAGCTGTCAATAAAGCTAGACCACCTCTGCAATCTACACCACCTCTCCATTTTTGCTACGACATTTTAAATGTTCAAATTGGTCACAAACAAAATGAGTGGCAAAAAGGCAGATGCTGGTGGAAAGAGGAAAAGGCGTGTTGTAAAAGGAAAAAAGTTTGTGTCCGTCGGGTAGGTGGGAAAGCTACAGTAACATCTACTGAAGAAAGGCCATCTTCCAGCAAAAGTAAGATGTCTACTACTTTCTGTGGACAATCTGATGTGATCCCTTTTTTACGGAACCGAACAACTCTAACAAAGTTAGATGATGCACAAGAAAAGAACATGCTTGAATGGATCTCAAGTGCTCCATCAAGTGGCCTCTCCTCCACCTCAACTTCAACATCCAAAAAACTCCAGTCCTCTGAGTTGTCACCCCAATCGCACTTGCTTTCTACCAGCTCTCAAGTCTCCACCCGCCCTGCAGAGTATGGGTCAACAGAGATGGGTGAGTCTGCAGAGCTGTTCAGTCACACTATAGCCTGGGAATCAGAGGTCTGCTCCAAAGCTACAGTGAGTACATACCAGGAAATTATCTGCAGTGATGGCCAGAAGCTTCGTGAGTCAGATTCAGACCCTGATGACCAAGTTTCTGAGCATAATGTAGACCCTCATTCCCAAACTGTAACTCCTCTTGGTGGAGACAATTAGGAACATACTGATGATGAGACTCAGATACCTGATTGGAATGACAACTTAACTATTCAGTCAGGGCAGGAAGAGGTTAGGTCTGAGGAAGAGGGAAGTGAAAACACACAGGTTGATGATGAGGTTGTAGTTTGCACTTACTGTCAACCCACAGTCAGACACTCGAGGAGGTCAGCAGAGACATTGAAGGAGGATGCGACTGAAGACGAGGTTAGCTTGCACCTTCCTGGACACAGACGGAGTACTGGAAGCACGTCAACAACTTTATACTCAGCCACAACTCTGCCTCTGAGCACAAGTCGTGGTGGCTCTGCAGGTCGCATGGGCTCTAAGCCTTGCCTAGCCTGGTCCTTTTTTTACCTTGCAATGGATCTCCCGAATCATGTGATCTGTAAAATTTGTCGCCAATCTATAATTAGAGACAAAAACCTCACTAGTTTCACTACTTCGTCCATGAACCGTCACATGGATATCAAGCATAAGTCCCAGTGGGAAGCTCACTGTGCTACAATGTGGCCTAGCGGAGCGGGCCAACCACCCTCTGACCCTTCAAGTGCATCCGCGCGCTCTTCATCCTCTAAGACTGTGGGGACAGCAGTCACACATGCTTTGCGACGCAGACTTTCCACCTCTTTAACCGCAACAAGCAGTGTGATTGGCAGGTCGTCAGTTGTTTTGGAAGGGGAGACAGGTGCTGGTGTAGAGCTCTCTCAGACATTGAGAGCACTAACATTGGATGAAGGCAACATCATGTCTCTGCCTGCACTTTCCTAACAGACGAGCAGTTTTCATGGGACACCCTACTCAAAGACATCTCACCACAGCAGCCAGATCTCGGTCCCTCAGATGTGGACAAGTAAAAGGCCATTTTCTCCTAGCCATGACAAAGCTAAGAGGTTGATTTTCAGCTGTAGCTGTAGCTGTTGGCTACAGAAATGCTGCCTTTCCGCCTGGTGGACACAGAGGAGTTTCGAGACCTTATGTCTGTCGCAGTGCAGTACCAGATGCCCAGTCGCTACTACTTCTCCAAGAAAGGTGTGCCTGTGCTACACCAGCATGTCACACACAACATCATGGCTTCCTTGAGAAAATATGTGTGTGACAGGGTGCATTTCACCACCAATACTTCGACCAGTAAGCATGGACAGGGGCATTACATGTCACTGACTGGGCACTGGGTAACTATGGTGAGAGATGGAGAAGGGTCTGCTGTACAAGTCTTGCCGTCCCCACGAGTTGTGCGTCAATCCTCAGTATGTCAACGTTCCTCCTCTGCTTCTGCCTCATCAACCTCATCTGGGTCCTCCACGTCCGCCCAAAGCCTGTCTTGTCAGGCCACCCGCGTTGTAACTGCGCACAAGGAATCCCGCACACCTCATTACTATGCTGGCAGAAGAGCTCAACGGCATCAGGCAGTATTTACATTGAAATGTCTGGGAAATAAGAGTCACACAGCTGAGGAATTGTGGTCAGCTCTGGAGACCGAGTTTAGTAAATGGTTGTCTCCACTCAACCTGCAGCCAGGGAAGGCCGTGTGCCACAATGGTGCAAACCTGGGGGCGGACCCTTGCCGGGGCAAGGTGACACACGTGCCTTGTATGGCTCACGTGTTGAACCTTGTTGTCCAGCAATTTTTAACCCACTATCCTGGCCTAGATGGGCTTCTGTACAGGGCACGGTCACTCTGCTCACTTCCGCCGTTCAAACGGTGCAGCTGACTGACTTGCTTCGCTACAGAAGTCTTTCGGCCTGCCGGTTGGTTTACTGCCTGAAATGCGATGTGTCGACATGCTGGAATTCAACTCTCTGCATGTTGCAGTGACTGTGGCAGCACCGTAGAGCCCTGGTGCAATACGTTATGACGTATAGCCTGGGCCAACAAGATACAGAGGTGGGGCAGATCACGCTGATGGAGTGGTCTCAGATCAAGTACCTATGCACCCTTCTGCACATGGCGATGAATATGTTTAGCGCTGACAATGCCGTTATCAGCATGACAATTCCAGTCATTTACATGCTGGAGCACACTGTAAACAGTATTCGGAGTCAGGTGGTTGGACAAGAGGAAGGAGAGGAAGTACAGGAGGATTCATATGCGGAAGGGATACTAAGATCTACAGGGTCCAGACGTTCGGGCGTGGCCTGGACGGCAATGTGAGGAGACGTGTTTCTCTTCTGCAAACACCCACAATAAATACCTGAACACCGCTGTTATCGCTGCCTCAGCCGGCTGTCTGAAAGATACGGTGGTGGGGACTTGTCTGGGGTGAGTCTGGTTGATCCGGAGTGGTGCCATGGTCCGTTGCAGGCATAAAGATACTGGAAGCGGGAAAGTCCCTAGCTCTCAAGATGGTGCCATGATAAGGGAGGATTCTGAGAAAGCTAATGCAGCCTGTCAGCAGAGGATGCAGGTCGCTTCAAGGCTGGAGAAGTTTGCTTGGAATTCAGAGAGATCCCTGCAGCATACAGATAACGGAGGTAAGGAAGAGGAGTGGATATACGCTGCCAGTTCTGATGAGATGGGGGATGGTGAAGAGCAGCAAGATAATACACTGGAGGTGGAGAAAGCCCATAGTGCAGAGGAAGCTACAGAAAACCCCACTCTAAAGGATGTTTTTGCAGTGGTGTCCTTTTGTAAACAAGCTCTGACTACCCTGACAAAACAAGTTACAGGAATACAGGCAGAGGTGACTGGCATTAAGACCCGCAACACACATCCGTTTTTTTTGTACGTGTGCGGTACGTATTTGCACGTACCGGAGACACGTACACACGGAGACCCATGTTATTCAATGGTAGATGGCACACACACGTAAAATCACACGGAACGTGTGTCCGTGTGGTAAGTACGTGTGTGCGCTTTTCTACACGGACGACATGTCCGTTTTTGGCAAAATCTGAAACACTTGTTACCAATCTATCAGGTCAATTGTAGGCCATTAATTCTGGCGCCAAACATACATTTCCTGTCTCATTTGCACGCCAGACAGCAGCTGGGCACCTGTCCTCTCACTGCAGGGGAACTTTGTGCACAGAGAACACCACAGGTATTGAGCATGGCGCCCAGAATCGATACAGAGAGGCTGATTGGAGAAGTGGAGAGGCATCCAGAGCTGTGGGACACACGTGTTGATGGCTATCATGACAGGTTAATGGTGAAACGAGCATGGATGGCTGTGGCAGAGGTAGTCTACCCTAGGAATGGATGGTCTCAATGTACCCCTTGAAAGAAAAATAGATATGGTGAGTACAGATATTTGCCTTGCTTCTGTCTTTACCTACATGTGCACATTCTGTAGGCAGATTATATCCATATTTGTATAGTTTGTTTGGCATGTATTAATGGGCCTGACTCATTTTGGGATACACTGGAGACTCACAAACAGGAGAGTGTAGTTTTTTGGCCTTTTGAACTATTCATTGCAGTTTTCTAGTAATGTCATCATGTGTATATGTGGCCTGCAAAGCATTTTATGCATGTACAAAAGGCATTTCAGGGTGGCCAAGCAACAATTAAACATGTTTGATTTATATTTTTGTTTTCAATTTTGTGCTATTTCTATTGCAAATGTGCTGTGAAATGTCTATACATTTTGAGTTGTATTTTCATGTTTGGTTTATTATTAGTGATAAGCGAGTACTAAAAAGCTCGGGTGCTCGAAGCTCGGACCGAGCCTCCCAAGATACTCGTGTACTCGGGCCGAGCAACGAGCCCAATGTTATCCTATGGGAGACCCGAGTATTTTTGTGAAATGACCCCCCGGCAGCATGGAGAAACCCTAAAAATGTCACAAAAGTCTCAGAAGAGTGCTCAAATGACATGGCAACAGCATGGGGAAGACCCCTTGAAGCATTTATCACTCAAAAGTCACAGCTGTGAACAATTTTGTCCGCGTTTCACGCCATTTTTACGGACTCACCAGAAAACCTTCCAAAATGACCCCAAAATGATTTTTCATGGCAGAAATGTTAAGGGCACATACCCAATAGTGAGATAGAGCTGGTGTATGTTACTTTTTGAGATTAATACATGAAAGATTTTACGTGAAAACATTGTGTGGCACTCCGATGTCCCTGACAAGAGACGTACATGAAGGCCTCTTGAGTCTAATGTGCCCATTTTGAGGAAGTGAGTCTTTGTAGTATTTTCCTTTGCAAGGCCAGTCCAAAATTGTGAGGTTCACCAATGCCCCTGCATACAGACGTGCATGAGGGCCAGGGCAGCCAAAAATTGGGAGGCTCCACGTTGTCCCTGGATAGAGACGTGCATGATGGCCTGTAAACCTGAAAAGCCCATTGGAAGGAAGTGGGTCTATTGTAGTATAGCCCTTAGGCAGGGCAGCCAAAAATTTGGAGGCTCCACATTGTCCCTGGATAGAGACGTGCATGATGGCCTGTAAACCTGAAGTGCCCATTGTAAGGAAGTGGGTCTATTTTAGTATAGCCCTTTGCCAGGGCAGCCAAAAATTGGGAGGCTCCACGTTGTCCCTGGATAGAGACGTGCATGATGGCCTGTAAACCTGAAGTGCCCATTGTAAGGAAGTGGGTCTATTTTAGTATAGCCCTTTGCCAGGGCAGCCAAAAATTGGGAGGCTCCACGTTGTCCCTGGATAGAGACGTGCATGATGGCCTGTAAACCTGAAGTGCCCATTGTAAGGAAGTGGGTCTATTTTAGTATAGCCCTTTGCCAGGGCAGCCAAAAATTGGGAGGCTCCACGTTGTCCCTGGATAGAGACGTGCATGATGGCCTATAAACCTGAAGTGCCCATTGTAAGGAAGTGGGTCTATTTTAGTATAGCCCTTTGCCAGGGCAGCCAAAAATTGGGAGGCTCCACGTTGTCCCTGGATAGAGACGTGCATGATGGCCTGTAAACCTGAAGTGCCCATTGTAAGGAAGTGGGTCTATCTTAGTATAGCCCTTTGCCAGGGCAGCCAAAAATTGGAAGGCTCCACGTTGTCCCTGGATAGAGACGTGCATGATGGCCTGTAAACCTGAAGTGCCCATTGTAAGGAAGTGGGTCTATTTTAGTATAGCCCTTTGCCAGGGCAGCCAAAAATTGGGAGGCTCCACGTTGTCCCTGGATAGAGACGTGCATGATGGCCTGTAAACCTGAAGTGCCCATTGTCAGGAAGTGGGTGTATTATAGTATAGCCCTTAGGCAGGGCAGCCAAAAATTGGGAGGCTCCACATTGTCCCTGGATAGAGACGTGCATGAGGGCCTGTAAACCTGAAGTGCCCATTGTCAGGAAGTGGGTGTATTATAGTATAGCCCTTAGGCAGGGCAGCCAAAAATTGGGAGGCTCCACATTGTCCCTGGATAGAGACGTGCATGATGGCCTGTAAACCTGAAGTGCCCATTGGAAGGAAGTGGGTCTATTGTAGTATAGCCCTTAGGCAGGGCAGTCAAAAATTGGGAGGCTCCACGTTGTCCCTGGATAGAGACCTGTTAGGTTCTTAGTGCCTCCGTGCTTGCATTTAAAAACCGCACGTGTGTGCCTGTTGGTGGCAGCTTTCCGCTGCATTTGTGTGAGTTTTGCAAAAACTTGGATATAACGCACAAGTCTAGTGAATACACATCAGCACAGCATTGCAAAATGCGCAAGGGCGTTGTCAACGAACAAGGAAGTGGACGTGATGGTGGTGCAGGCAGAGACCGAGGTTGTGTGCAAGCTCTAATTTCGCCACAACAAAGGGCCACATCTAGTCGCTCGCACGTCCTGTCCCAAATTCTTGGGGACCGCAGCAGTACACCGCTCTTGAACCAAGACCAGTGTCAACAGGTTGTTAGTTGGATAGCGGATAATGCTTCCAGTCAGATTGGCACCACCACAAACACTCTGTCTTCCACACGGTCAAGTGTCAGTAGCCGTGATACTGCACCGCACATTTCAGAACCTGATCCTCCTTCCTACCACCAGGCCGAGTACACGTCCACGGACATTACTGGTCCCACACTTGGACACTCGGAAGAGCTGTTCGTTCACGTTTCCATTCACAAATTCTGGCCTCTCGCCAGCTCCTGTTGAAGTGGGCCATGACGAGATTGTATGTACAGATGCCCAAATATTTGAGCAGCCACGTTCTCACGAAGTTGGCAATGTGTCTCAACAAGGGGTGGACGATGATGAGACACAATTGTCAGGAAGTCAGGAGGAGGAGCAGGGTGCGGAAGAGGAAGACGACGTGGTGGATGATCCAGTAACTGACCCAACCTGGCAGGAGGATATGCAGAGCGAGGACAGCAGTGCACAGGGGGAGGGAGGCGTAGCATCCCAACAGGCAGTAAGAAGCAGAGTGGTGGCCCCAGGCAGACGTCAGGCAACTGTTCCCTGGAACAACACGACACAAGGTGCCTGTACAAATGTTAGGTCTTCCCGAGTCTGGCTGTAATACTATTGTATGTATTGAGGATTTCGATTGCGTTAGGGCAATGACAACCAGAGACGAGTTCTTGGTGCAAGACGTTTATAATATGCAACCAGCAAATATGTACATAAACGGAACAAAAACACATTAGAACATAAATACAGGAAATACCTTCCAGGGACGGAGCGAAAGGGAATTCCCGGGACCGCGCACCGGACTCCCCCAGGGAGACCACCAAGAGCGAACCCCTATACAGGGACTGTCTAGCAATCACCCCAGAAGCCCTAAATGCGCAGCAGCCGGGACACAAAAGGGCAATAGGTAAGTCCAAAAATGTCCGTACGTGATGTGAGTCCAGAGTGGTATTAAACGGAAGGAACCGGGCAGAAGTGCCGACCAAAGATGGCAAACGGAGTCCGGGCACAGCTAGGTGATACCAGATGAAGTCCAGAGTCGGTGTCGGTTGTTTTCCAAGAGGATCCGAATAACAATCAGGAACCAAAAGCAGCAGGGCAGGAGCACACAGGAAGCAGTATACTCAGGCACTGGACTAAGCTTTAGGGGCGGCTTTTAAACAGATGGACAGGAAGTAGGGCAACAGAACAGAAAACTCCATGTTAACAAAGGGCAAGCTCTTTCAAAAGAAAACTGGAAAACCCGGAACTCTGACACTGGCAGTTTTTTAAGTTGGCTCCAGATGATTCTAAAAAGGCCATTTGCAACACCTGCCATGCCAGCATCAGCAGGGGTACCAAAACTAGCAGCCTGACCACCACCAGCATGATCAGGCACATGTCAGCCAAGCACCCGACTTTGTGGGAAGTACAACAGAGTCGAGGAGCAGTGCTTGCTGATGTCACTGCTACGTCTTCGCTGGTTGTGCATGCGAGCCAATCCCCTGTCCATGCTGCCTGAGAACAAGCCTCCTCCACTCCTGCACCTGCAGTTGCCTACGCAGAAAGAACACCATCATCAAGCACGTCCTTGTCCCAGCGCAGCGTTCAGTTATCCATTCAGCAAACCTTTGAACGCAGGCGCAAATACACTGCCAACACCCCACATGCCACAGTTCTAAATGCTAACATTTCGCGACTGCTTGCGCTGGAAATGTTGCCTTTTAGGCTGGTTGAGACAGAAGCATTCCGCGACCTGATGGTGGCAGCTGTCCCACGTTACTCGGTCCACAGCCGCCACTATTTCTCCCGGTGTGCCGTCCCCGCATTGCATAACCACGTGTCACAAAACATCACACGTGCCCTGAACAACGCTGTTTCAGCCAAAGTCCACCTAACCACAGACACGTGGACAAGTGCATGTGGGCAAGGCCGCTACATCTCGTTGACGTCACACTGGGTTAATATTGTGCAAGCTGGGACCCAGTCTGAGCGAGGGACGGAACACGTCCTTCACACACCAAGTTTTGCAGGCCCTACCTCAGTCAGGGTTTCACACACACTCTACAGCTCCGGAATGTCATGCTCCTCAGCCTCCTCCTCCTCCTGCGCATCCTCATCCACTTTACCCTCCACACCAGTCCCAAGCTGGAAGTGTCGCGGGTGGAGGAGGGGACGGTGCGCTCTCCCACTGCTCGGGTCCGGCTGACGCTGCTCTACGGCTGCTGCTGCTCGTTGGCTCGAGCGATGTCCGGATCCCGGGGACTCGAGCGGCGCTACTCGCCCGTGAGTGAAAAGGGGTGGTTTGGGTTTTGGGGATATTGTCCGTGACGCCACCCACGGTTGTGGTGATTGTGTGGACACCACCGCTGCTCTGGACGGGGATCCCGGGAGCCTGTGACAGGGAGCAGCTTTGTTGTTATTTCTCCCCTCCGTGGGTAGGGGGGTTGGTTGTCCCGGGGCCTGGTGATGGGGTAGAGATGGATGACAGGTGGGTTGCGGGGCCTGATGAGGTGCAGGGTCGCAGGGGCAGCGCTGTGCCGCACGGCACGGAGGTACTCACTCAGCCCAATGATGATGACACAGTTCACGGTAAAACAAGTGGCTGGATGGACGGGTCACTCGGACGGCTGCGGTTGTTCCTCCCTGCAGGTTAGTGATGACTGTCTCTCCCTGCACCTAAGTTAAGTGTTGGTAGTGATGGTTTCCCAACGGTAACCCGCTCCCCGACCTGGATATGGGCCGGAGGAGCCCCTTTTGCCCACAGGCGCTGGCCCTGGGAGACGGTTGCCCTTGGCGGTGGCGGTGTCTCCCCTTCACGGTTGTACGGTTGCCTTCTATCTGGACTTGGCTGTTTGGAAACCCTGAGGTTCCCTTCACTAACGGATTTGGCAAATTCACGGCGACACCAAGCCTTGCCGGGATCCGAAAGTCCTCTGCCAATGGTGCTGGCTTCTCTTTGTATACCGGTCCGGTACGGCCGGGTCACCACCCGTCCACGGTCCTTACGGCAGACTCCAATCGGCCTCCACTGCAGACGGTCACCACATCCTGCCAACCTTGCTGTCCTGTCCGGGCCACACACCCGGACCAACTTCAGGCTCTTTGCTGTCACTTTTCTCCTCTCTACTACTTTCCTCCTTCCACTTCCTTAGCTTAACTCTCACTGCCTGTGTTTTCCCTCCTCCTCGGTGGGTGGAGACCAACCGCCTGGCTCCACACCCTGGTGTGGACAACAGCCCCTGGGGAAGGCAACAAGGATTTTGTGTTTTGACTATGATATGATATGATATGCAGGGAGTGTGGGGTGTTTAAGTGTTGTGCTCTGTGGCCCCTGGCTTGTCCAGGGCGACACAGAAGCACTGCAGCACTGCCTCGGCGAAGCGGCAACAGGCAGTGCTGAAGCTAATCTGCATAGGTGACAAACCCCACAATGCAGAAGAGGTGTGGACAGCTCTGAAAAAGCAGGCAGATCACTGGCTCACAACTCTGAACCTAAAGCCAGGAAAGGTCGTGTGTGACAATGGCCGGAACCTGGTGGCGGCTTTGAGGCGAGGCCAGCTGACACATGTTCCATGCGTGGCCCATGTGCTCAACCTCGTGGTTCAGCGGTTTCTAAAGTCATACTCAGAGCTGTCTGATCTGCTGGTAAAAGTTCGCCGCCTGTCTGCACATTTTCGAAAGTCACCTACTGCTTCAGCCGGCCTTGCCGGCTTAAGACGCCGTTTGCATCTTCCGGCACACAGACTGGTGTGTGATGTCCCCACGCGTTGGAATTCAACTCTGCACAAGTTGGTCAGGATATGTGAGCAGAAGAGGGCAGTTGTTGAGTACCTGCATCACCTAAGCCGTCGGGAAATGGGTCAAACTCCACACATAACACCTGAGGAGTGGAGATGGATGTCCGACCTATGCACCATCCGCCAAAACTTTGAGGACTCCACCAAGATGGTGAGCGGCGATGACGACATTATTAGCGTCACCATACCGCTTCTCTGCCTTCTAAAATGGTCTCTGCTCAAAAAACAACCATGATGCATTGCAGGCGGAGCGCGATGAGTTTGAGCAAGAAACAGTAGTGGGTGTGGGTGATGATAACACACAGCCCAGCCTCGTCTCATCACAACGTGCAGTGGAGGACTATGACGAGGAGGAGGATGAAGACATGGAGCAACTCCCTGGCCAAATTGAGGATATGACATGCAGTAATATCCTCGGTTCAGCGTGGCTGGCCAGAGGACAGGGTAGATGATGAGGAGGAGGAGGAGGAGGACAGCATGTTCAGTCATCGTGTTGGTCAGGATACTGAAGTGATGGCTGTTAAGAGTCTGGCACACATGGCTGACTTTATGGTAAGCTGCCTGTCTCGTGACCCTCGCGTTAAGAACATCTTGGCCGACAATCATTACTGGTTGGTAACACTGTTAGACCCACGCTAAAAGGAGAACTTTATGTCTCTTATTCCCGAGGCGGAGAGGTCAGGCAAAATGCAGCAGTTCCAGAAGGCCATAGTCACGGAAGTAGGCAAAGCATTCCCCTCACAAAACGCTAGCGGCATAGGTCAGGAATCAGTGGACAACCAAGGCGTACAGCCGAGAGGGGCACAAGTCCAATCCGCCAGAGGTAGGGGAACAGTCTTTAAGATGTGGGACAGTTTTCTCAGCCCCTCACATACCACAGCCCCTGAGGTGAGGGGTAGTGCCACAAGAAATCCTAAGTTTGCCCAGATGCTCAAGGAGTACCTTGCAGATCAAACAACTGTACTCCGACATTCCTCTGTGCCTTACAATTAATGTGTATCCAAGCTGGACATGTGGCATAAATTGGCTCTCTACGCCTTGGAAGTCCTGGCCTGCCCTGCCGCTAGCGTTTTGTCAGAGCGTGTTTTTAGTGCCGCAGGTGGAATCATTACAGATAAACGCACCCGCCTGTCAACTGTAAATGCTGACAGGCTGACTCTGATCAAGATGAACAAGGGTTGGATTTGGCCAGACTTCACCACACACACCAACAGCAAATTACAGCGGAATTTAAAGTTTGTAACGGGAATTTGCCATGTACCTCCACTCACCCATGGTAACACACTTCTGGACTTTGGCTAATCGCTGGACTGCTCCTCCTTCTCCTCATGCGCCATCATGGTGACCGTTACAATAGTTAAGCCGTTGTTTCAGGTATACCCCCAGTGGTACATTTTTTCGCCCATTCTTTTTGAATGGGCATTACAACGACAGGAGACCCGCTCCTTTGCAATGGGAACAATGTTTTGAGGCCCTCATGCACATCTCTATCCAGGGACAATGTGGAGCCTCCCAATTTTTGGCTGCCCTGCCTAAGGGCTATACTACAATAGACCCACTTCCTTACAATGGGCACTTCATGTTTACAGGCCATCATGCACGTCTCTATCCGGGGACAATATGGAGCCTGACGCTGCCACCGACTGCCACACACATGCTGTTTTTAAATGCAAGCACGGACGCAATAAGAACCTAACTGGTTTTTAGGAGCGACAATTACTGAGAAGTCTGACACTATCAGACACTGCTGACTGACGTGTATTATACACTAGACTTGTGCATTATATAATAGTTTGTGCAAAACGCGCACCTGTACGCTGCCACCGACTGCCACACACGTGCTGTTTTTAAATGCAAGCACGGACGCAATAAGAACCTAACTGGTTTTTAGGAGCGACAATTACTGAGAAGTCTGACACTATCAGACACTGCTGACTGACGTGTATTATACACTAGACTTGTGCGTTATATAATAGTTTGTGCAAAACGCGCACCTGTACGCTGCCACCGACTGCCACACACGTGCTGTTTTTAAATGCAAGCACGGACGCAATAAGAACCTAACTGGTTTTTAGGAGCGACAATTACTGAGAAGTCTGACACTATCAGACACTGCTGACTGACGTGTATTATACACTAGACTTGTGCGTTATATAATAGTTTGTGCAAAACGCGCACCTGTACGCTGCCACCGACTGCCACACACGTGCTGTTTTTAAATGCAAGCACGGACGCAATAAGAACCTAACTGGTTTTTAGGAGCGACAATTAATGAGAAGTCTGACACTATCAGACACTGCTGACTGACGTGTATTATACACTAGACTTGTGCGTTATATAATAGTTTGTGCAAAACGCGCACCTGTACCCTGCCACCGACTGCCACACACGTGCTGTTTTTAAATGCAAGCACGGACGCAATAAGAACCTAACTGGTTTTTAGGAGCGACAATTACTGAGAAGTCTGACACTATCAGACACTGCTGACTGACGTGTATTATACACTAGACTTGTGCGTTATATAATAGTTTGTGCAAAACGCGCACCTGTACCCTGCCACCGACTGCCACACACGTGCTGTTTTTAAATGCAAGCACGGACGCAATAAGAACCTAACTGGTTTTTAGGTGCGACAATTACTGAGAAGTCTGACACTATCAGACACTGCTGACTGACGTGTATTATACACTAGACTTGTGCGTTATATAATAGTTTGTGCAAAACGTGCACCTGTACGCTGCCACCGACTGCCACACACGTGCTGTTTTTAAATGCAAGCACGGACGCAATAAGAACCTAACTGGTTTTTAGGAGCGACAATTACTGAGAAGTCTGACACTATCAGACACTGCTGACTGACGCGTATTATACACTAGACTTGTGCGTTATATAATAGTTTGTGCAAAACGCGCACCTGTACCCTGCCACCGACTGCCACACACGTGCTGTTTTTAAATGCAAGCACGGACGCAATAAGAACCTAACTGGTTTTTAGGAGCGACAATTACTGAGAAGTCTGACACTATCAGACACTGCTGACTGACGTGTATTATACACTAGACTTGTGCGTTATATAATAGTTTGTGCAAAACGCGCACCTGTACGCTGCCACCGACTGCCACACACGTGCTGTTTTTAAATGCAAGCACGGACGCAATAAGAACCTAACTGGTTTTTAGGAGCGACAATTAATGAGAAGTCTGACACTATCAGACACTGCTGACTGACGTGTATTATACACTAGACTTGTGCGTTATATAATAGTTTGTGCAAAACGCGCACCTGTACCCTGCCACCGACTGCCACACACGTGCTGTTTTTAAATGCAAGCACGGACGCAATAAGAACCTAACTGGTTTTTAGGAGCGACAATTACTGAGAAGTCTGACACTATCAGACACTGCTGACTGACGTGTATTATACACTAGACTTGTGCGTTATATAATAGTTTGTGCAAAACGCGCACCTGTACGCTGCCACCGACTGCCACACACGTGCTGTTTTTAAATGCAAGCACGGACGCAATAAGAACCTAACTGGTTTTTAGGAGCGACAATTACTGAGAAGTCTGACACTATCTGGACTGTTTTACACTGTGTACACCAGCCCCAGATATGATGAAGGCTGGTATACGGTCACCACTAGGAATGGCTATATACCCTGCCTGCCTGCCTGCCTGTATACTGCTACAATAGTCCTGACAAGGACTCTTCTGGTCAATAGCCTGTATTCCGACCTGGCTATACCCTGCCTGTATACAGCAACAATAGTCCTGAGAAGGACTCTGCTACTGTACTCCGACCTGGCTATACCCTGCCTGCCTGTATACAACTAGAATAGTCCTGAGAAGGACTTCTGGTCACACTGTTTGCAGCCCTGCTCCGGAACTAACTATAAAGGGCCGCAAACCTTTCCCTGAAGCAGCGACACTCTCCCTGCACTGACTGTCTGGATGGCTGTGAGCAGAGCACAGCGCGCCGGCCGGTATAAAGGCTCGGTCACGCTGTGCAGGCCGGCCAATCACTGCAATTCCACAACTAACAGGGCTGTGGCATTGCATTGGTCTGCCAGCCAATCCCTGCATGAGGGCTGGCTCTCAAAAGAGCGCCAACATGCAGAAATGAAGACCACGAGTACAGCACGAGTATCGCGAGATTACTCGGTCCCCGCCGAGCAGCCCGAGTACAGCGATACTCGTGCGAGTACCGAGTAGTTACAAGCATGCTCGCTCATCACTATTTATTATGCATGTCCCTTGGTGTCACCATGTCTGGAATGGTAACAGTAATGTGTAGTGTATAATGGAAAATCTTTGAGGAACATATGGCACTTCATGGGTTTATAGACATTTTGTTTCTCATGGCTTACTGAAGGTTTTTTTTTTATTTTTGTAAGTAAAAAAGGAAATAAATGATTATACAGTGGTTTAATCTTTTTTACTGGAGATCTTGTTTACTTTGTCATGCTTATTGTGTTATTATGTCACTATATGAGTGTCATGGGTTGTTGTTTTCATACACATGGATGTGTGTTCCAATTTTTTTAAATTGCTGCATTACAAGAATAATGTTTTATTTTTTTATTGTTCAATTGTTATAATTTGTGACCTTATTTTACAATTTTTTGTTTTTAAACAGTGGATCTTGTTAAACGCCGATGGCGCTCAGCCCATGACCAGTTTAGAAGAGAATATAACCCAGTGGCAACCACAGCTGCCGCAGCCAAAAAGAAAAAATATGTCCATTATGAAAGACTCAGCTTCCTCATGCTCATTATGGAAGTACCAAAGTAAGTTTAAACCATTACATCACATGGCGTTTTTTTTTTTGAAATGCACACATTAATTGTTTTTTTTTTTCTTTCTTCAAAGTACAGAGGATAATCTAGAAGATAGTGAGGAAGCCCAGTCAGCAGTATTAACAGCGACCTCTGCTTCCGAGATGGAGCCTACCTCATATTAACCACCAACAATCCCCAACACCAGCCAGCCAGACGCAGAAGAAATGTCCTCTGATTTGGGTTTGGGAACAAGTCAATCCACTAATGTAATTGCAGGCCAGTCTACAGGGCAACAAAGTGGCCCTTCACCAGTTCTTGCAAAGAGTAGTCCACTGCAACATGCAGGCACACAGCCAAGAATAACAACTAATACCATGCGCACAGTAGCCCAATCTATCCGTGGTCGCAGACATAGGAGTTATGAAGATTTACGTTCCCTGCCAGATATCATTGATACCAGAATAATACACATGATGAATTCACCGATACCAGAGAGTGATGGAGAGAGATTTTGCCGCTCCCTTTCTCCCTCTCTTGCATTGGTTGCACCTGATAGGCAGGACAGATTGAGGGCGTCCTTAATAACACTAATATCTGCTACCCAACGTGAGCCAGAACCCATATATTGTTTTGAAGTGATAGAGCAATGGAGAGCCAATCCACGTGGTCCACACACAAACACAACCCAACAAACTGTGGAAACCCAAACTGATGAACATTACTCTAATTTTCAACTAAATCCTGTAGTGCAACAAACACATATACAGTGTCCATCTTCTTCTATGGGAAGTGATGGACAAATTAGGCCAACAATTGTCCCACACCATATAGGTACATTAATGACACAAAGGCCATCTCAACAGCCATCATTAGTCCCACAAGTACCCCAACAGACACCAATGCAAACGTCTTTTAACTATCCTAGTATTGTTAGTAATGTTCATAGACTACCTCAAATGTTTCAACAACCAACATCCTACCATGTTCCTAATAATCCACAACAACAGTACTTTCAACATCAGACTTACCCAACTAACTTCACATACACACATACTCAGCCTCTTCCAACACATCAATATGTACCACTTACACTTGGTCTTCCATCTGCTCAAACAAATGCATCATTATTTGTTCCAAGTACAACAACTGTTACTAGTGGAAACACTGATCAGTCACTCACTACAACATCTAGTGTTGTGCAGCAAACATATTCTGTAGGTGTTAATGCAATGGAGACTACACAGGAAAGCATCACTAGCCTAGAGGATTTAGTTGAATCATAATGTGATATTGTATGCATTATTTTACATTTTGGTATGTTTTCTAGGGTATTGCTGGTCGGAAAACATTTCAAAATGTAACACATTACTTACTCTATATGCATGGGGTCATATTTGTGTTTTCCTTTCCAAAGATTCAATAGAAATTACTCTATCACTTCAAAAACATTACCTGCCTGTTAGAATGATGCCTTGCTCTGGACATGTTGTTTGGACCATCCATTAGAAAAAACTGGGTTTAGGGAAAAAATGCATGTACGTAAACTACTACACTAACATTCAGACACATTTATTATTAAAAATCCAGCCACTATGCAGTATCTGCATATGGTCTGGTCCCATACTTGTATTCCAATAGTGTCAAACAAATTATGTTTGCGTGACATTATTGCATAATAAAGTATGGTGTTTTGTATGGGCTAATGTCCCTGACAAAATTCTGTAAAAAAAATAATAGAATACAGGGTATTTTGCAAAAGATATCAGACATACATAGGTTCAATAAAAAATCTGGACTAATTTTTTCAAATCCAATTTGCCATATTTTTATTAGTCATGTACATTCAGTAGTACTGTTACTTGCAAAACAAAAATTCCTGATTTATAGTAATAACGTTAAATCACAATAGCTTATTGGGACCACAAACACAACCAACCAACAAAAATCCCCACAAATTATACCTATGTATGGTCATTCTCTCTTTTGTATTACATATGTGTTTGTGATTATGTAACCAAGTGATAAAAAACTAAAACAATGTCAACTTTATACATGACTGACATGGCGATTTAAACTAAAATAATCTTTAAACTGATTCCTCACTTGTAGACCAGAAGTGGACACATTGGTTCTAACACTACCATTGTATACAAATGGTGCATTTAAAGCTGGCAACTCCTCAATGTCTTCGTCATTGCTTTCATGTAATCTACAGTAATTATGTAACACTACTGTAGCTTTAATGACAGCCTTGACGGTGGTTTGTTGGAGTTGGATGGTGGTTTGACAAATGCGCCATCTTGAGGCCAAAGGCACGTTCAACATAGCAACGTGCTCTGGCCAATTTGCTATTAAATAGGGCTTTTGATCTGTCCAGCCCCCTTCTGGGATATGGACGCATCAAATGCCTAGACAATGCAAACCCCTGATCTGCAACCATGACAAAAGGAACAATAGGGCCATTATCACCAGGCAATGGTCTTGGTGCAGGCAAACTTAAACTATCAGACATTAATCGTCTTGCTAAACGTGAGCTTCTGAAAATGCGTGCATCTGAGGCACTGCCATAGGTCCCAATATCAGCAAATAAAAAGCAGTAGTTTGTATGTACCATGGCCAAAATAACTACAGAAAAAAACTTATGATAATTAAAATATCTTGATGCAGAGTTCGGTGGTTTCTTCACTCTAATGTGCTTTCCGTTAATGGCGCCAATACAATTAGGAAAAGCTGTTTTCTCCAAAAATTCTTCAGAAATGTGCATCCATTCCTGTGTTGAAGGCAGCTGCATGACATGATGCCTAAGGGTCTCCCATAGCACAGTGCAGGTATGCAGGATAATCTTGCCAATTGTAGACCTTCCCAATAAGAATTTGAAATGTAGACTGCTGATGGATTGCCCAGTTGCAAGGTAACTGAAATAGAAAAAAAACATGACATTACTTTGACTATTCATGAAAGTTGTTTTTCAAAACAAATATTTGTGGCATCCAATGACTAGCGAGATACTGTGTATGACTATTATTTTATTGCTTTTGTTGGAAAAACATATGTGTTGATATTTACTTTCAATATTGGAAAAATAATTACTTTTCTGTTTAATAAACAAGATTGTTTGATTTATGACTCTTGTTTCTTTAATTTTGGTAGAGATAGAATGGTAGATGTGAGCACTCAGATCATATTTTAAGATTACAATGAGGCTATGTTATCTAAATAAGTTTTCAACAAATACCTAAATTTAAAATTACATAATTTTTACAAAATGATGCCTTTGAGATTTAACATGTATTTCAAAATAACAGATAAAGCATGAGTATAAATGACAACACCTACCGTAAAGTCACCAACAGTCGTTCCTCAGGGGAGATGCTGAGGCGCATACAGGTGTCCTGATGCTTAAAACGATGGTACACAAGGCCAAGGATGTTGTCAAATGAATTCATGGTGAGATGGCAGTAGGCTTGGAATTTTGGTGGAAATTTCCGCACTTCGCCATAGAGAATATTAAAATGCCCATGTGTTTTCCTGAGCTTCACAAGGGGGTGAATCCACATCCTTCTCTCCAGTGGTGGCTCTTCTTCAATCATATGTCGCCTAACCCCAAATCTCCTCGATATCAACCAGAGCAAATACATGGTTGCTTCATTGGAGAGAGACATTTTGGAGTGTGTATAATGTGAGAATGAGCTCAGAAGCCATGTTTTAAAAGGTTTTTTAAGCAAACTAACCAAATTGGGTAGTTAATTGACCAATTTAACACACCAGGAGCACATTATGATGGGCTAACAAGGTTATTTGTGTGAAAATACGGATCTGGGAAAACGGACGGCACACGGACTGCATACGTACGTATTTTATGTTAATACGGACATTCCACACGCACACACTGCTCGCATACGCCATCAGACCCGCAACACACATCCGTTTTTTTTGTACGTGTGCGGTACGTATTTGCACGTACCGGAGACACGGAGACACGGAGACCCATGTTATTCAATAGTAGAAGGCACACACACGTAAAATTAGACGAAACGTGAGTCCGTGTGGTAAGTACGTGTGTGCGCTTTTCTAGATGGACGACATGTCCGTTTTTGGCCGGCAGCACGCAGGCATGGACCCGCTTTAGTCTATGGGTCCGTGCCTGCATGGACCGCACACGGAGTATGTCCATGTTCAGCACGTATCGTCCGTGTCCGTTTTTCATCACAAAATCTGCAACACTTGTTTCCAATCTATCAGGTCAATTGAAAGCAAACAACAACACCAGGATCTCATGATGAATGATTAAAATCGTTAATTGGGTAAGAATGCGGGCCTTTAAAAACGGACAGCACACGGACAGCACACGTACGTATTTTATGTCAATACGGACATTCCATACGCACACACGGCTCGCACAAGCCATCACACGGATGCTATACGTACCGGAAAAACGCCCCTAAAAAACGGAACATGGACCCGAAAAACGGACCGTGAGACACGTACGTTTTTTTGCGGAAGTGTGTTTTAGGCCTCACACGGATGCCATACGTACCGGAGAAACGCCCCATAAAAACGGAACACGGACCCGAAAAACGGACCGTAAGACACATACTTTTTTTTGCGGAAGTGTGTTTTAGGCCTCAGAAAGAGCTCAAAAAGCTGACCTGAGAACAGAAGCTGTGAAAGAAAGAGTTGGGATAACAGAGAATCATATTACAAAACTACAAAAGTCTGAAAAAACATTTGCACAGCAGATAGCTGAAATCATGGCAAAAAACGATGACTTAGAGAATCACTCTAGCAGAAATAACATCAGGATTGTTGGCATCCCTGAGAAAGCGGAAGGAAGAAACACCACTGAATATGTAGAAGGCTGGCTCAGGGGGAAAATTGGTGCTGATGCTTTATCCAAGCTCTATGCCATGGAACGTGCACACAGAGTCCCGATGCAGCCACAGCCAGTGGGCAGGGGCCCTCGCACTATGCTAGTCAAGCTCCTTAACTACAGGGACAGGGACACTATACTATGAAAAGGCAAGAGACAGGGAGGATCTTATGATTGACGGCCAGAGAATTTCCATATACCCGGACTACTACATTTCCGTTCAAAAGCTACGTATGACTTTTACTGGAGTAAAGAGGCGCCTGCGAGATATTGGGGTGCAACACTCAATGATGTTTCCGGCAAAGCTAAGAGTGACGGCGCTGGAGCGGGTGCACTTTTTTACAACTCCGGAGGAAGCCATGCAGTGGTTGGACGCAAACGAAAAGTAGATCCGTTTGAAAAAATGAGCTGACTGTCTGAATCTGCAGTGTATTGGAGAAGGCCGGCTGAGGCTCTACGACATCCTTAGGAGCTTACAGGGGACCCTTCTTGTCCCCCCCCCCTTTTGTTTTGTTTTTTTTCCCTCCTTCCCTTTGGGATTGAGGTAGTATGCAGGGGGAATGCGAAAGGTTTGATGTGAGCTTTGCGGGATATGGGGACTGCCTAATTAGGTGTAGTGGTGGTGTTTACAAATTGAGATTCCAGTTTAATTACTGTTTGCCATTTTACTGTTATATTGGTTGAGTGGAATATGATTATACATAGAAAGTGTGGGAGTGGAGAATTGTTGTAAAAGGGACGAGTTTCAAAATGTGTCTAAAGGCCCCATCACACTAAGCAACATCGCTAGCAACATCGCTGCTAACGAACAACTTTTGTGACGTTGCTAGCGATGTTGCTGTGTGTGACATCCAGCAACAACCTGGCCCCTGCTGTGAGGTCGTTGGTTGTTGCTGAATGTCCTGGGCCATTTTTTAGTTGTTGCTGTCCCGCTGTGAAGCACAGATCGCTGTGTGTGACAGCAAGAGAGCAACAACTAAATGTGCAGGCAGCAGGAGCTGGCTTCTGCGGAGGCTGGTAACCACAGTAAACATCGGGTAACCAAGAAGCCCTGTCCTTGGTTACCCGATATTTACCTTTGTTACCAGCCTCCACCGCTCTCACTGTCAGTGCCGGCTCCTGCTCTGTGCACATGTAGCTGCAGGACACATCGGGTTAATTAACCCGTTGCGTGCTGTAGCTAGGAGAGCAGGGAGCCAGCGCTAAGCAGTGTGCGCTGCTCCCTGCTCTGTGCACATTTAGCTGCAGTACACATCGGGTAATTAACCCGATGTGTGCTGTAACTAGGAGAGCAGGGAGCCAGCGCTCAGTGTGCGCTGCTCCCTGCTCTCTGCACGTGTAGCTGCGTGCGCTGGTAACCAAGGTAAATATCGGGTTGGTTACCCGATATTTACCTTAGTTACCAAGCACAGCATCTTCCACGCGGCGCTGGGGGCTGGTCACTGGTTGCTGGTGAGCTCACCAGCAACTCGTGTAGCGACGCTCCAGCGATCCCTGCCAGGTCAGGTTGCTGGTGGGATCGCTGGAGCGTCGCAGTGTGACATCTCACCAGCAACCTCCTAGCAACTTACCAGCGATCCCTATTGTTGTTGGGATCGCTGGTAAGTTATTTAGTGTGACTGGACCTTAAGAGGGGAAGGTGAGGGAGGTGGGGAGGAATTTAGTAGGGATTCTGGACCAGGTTTGGAAAACCTGATGCTTCACGGGAGTACTCAAAAACAGGAGGTGGTGGGGAGGGGAGCAGGGGGTTAGGGGGGAAAGGGGTAGGGTAGAGGCAGCATGGGGAGGTACTACAAGGTTTGATGGTTTTACTGGGTGGTGTTACGGGGGCTGTCTGATTATAAAAACCAAAGGGATATCAGACAGTCAGGGTCCACTGTGCAAAGGCTCTGCTGCAGACTATGGCAGAGGATAAGGGGTATCTTGTACTACGGAAGTAGTACTGACACTGATACGTCTCAGTGACACTAGACCAAATCACGGCGTGTACTGTTAAAGTCACAGCGACTACCGTATTTAGCATTAACATAAAAGGGATAGGTTAATCAGTGAGGAAGAGTATATAAGTGTGCCGCTGTAAATAGTAGTAGCACAAGTGCAGAGTGCAATACCTCTGTTAAACTCACAGAGGAATATAGTAAGGAAATAAAGCAATTCCTCCCTTCCTCGGAGGGTGTGTGGAATGGTCTCTGTTAATGATCAGAGAGACAAAAGCAGTGAGTGTGAAATGGCACCTACCTAGGTCCGTTCCTCTAGTGGTGCCAGGAGACGGACATCAGCGTAAGCGCACAAAGCTCCTACCTGCATTCGCTCCACTAGTGTGCGAGGACTTGAACCACTAGATATGGCACCTGCCTAGGTCCACTCCACTAGTGGTGCAAAAGAGACGGACAGCAGCACAAGCCGCACAAAGCTCCTACCTATGTTCACTCCCCTAGTGTGCGAGGATACGAACAACTGCCAGACACAGTATAAGGAACGTTACCCTAGCGGCAACGTCCACCTACGAGTAGAATCACAAGGCCCAGCCGGACCATGTGCCTCAGGCACCTGCCTATGTCCGCTCCACTAAGATGTAAGGATACGGACCGCAGCCGAAGCTGTAAGGTACAAGAACGCTACCCTGCCGGTAGCGCTCACCTAGCATAGACAGAGAGATGCCTAGAGGGACGTGCACAGAGCGTCTACTCTCATGCATGAACCAAGAGGACTGAGCGCCGGGCGGCGTGCGTCAGGGTCTTATATAGACTCTGTGCCTCATCCAAGATGGAGGACACCCGAGCCAATCCGCTGCCAGAACGACAGCAATAACGTCACGCTGGCCTATCACCGAGCAAAGCGTCACAAACACATGACTAACGACCAATCGACATAGAAGGTGTCAGAGACATGTGACCACGTGTCACAAGCACATGACCAGCGGCCAATCAGCTTAGAAGGTGTCAGAGACATGTGACCTCGTGTCAGCGATGATGTCACCCGCACATGTGCAATGGCTCCAAGATAGGACTTAGTCTCCAGCGCTTGCACCTGTGCAGTAGCAAGAAATCCGAACATAGACTCCAGAGCCACAGCAACCGTAACAGGTGGGATAATGGGGGATAGAATTAAGGTGTTGAGTTGGAATATTAGAGTGTTATCAGATAGGTCTAGGAGAGCGGCAATAATTAAATATGTTCAAGACCAGAATCCGTCAGTAATATGTCTACTAGAAACGCATCTAACAAAGGAGACAACACATGTTTTAAATAGGAGATGGGTGCAGAAGGCCTATCATTCCACCTTTTCCAACTATGCAAGGGGTGTATCACTGCTGATCCATAACTCTGTGCAATATGAAGAGATAGAAGTGTATGTGGATAAAGAGGGACAGTGTGTAGCCGTCAAGTGTAAAATGTTTGGCAGACTCATGTGTATAGCTACAATCTATATACCACCTCCATATATGTGCACCAAACTAAGGGAGATAAGGGAGTTCTCTGAGAAAGGGGGAGTAATCCTTTTTTTACTGGTGGGGAACTTCAAGAATGTGATAGATCTGTACTGGAATAGGAGTAGTAGACCTCCAGGTATTCAGGATAGTTGTATGACTTCGTTTGGCGAACTTGGAATGGTGGATGCCTGGTGAGTGAGGAATGGGAGGGTATCATGCTTCTCTTGTTATTTGGCTTCACATAACACTTAGTCCCGCATTGACATGGCTCTAGCTAGTGATCTGATGGATGAAATGATAGGCAAAGTGCAATATTTGACAAGAGTGATTTCAGATCATAGCCCGATTCTAGTGTTCATACGACGGGGGACCCTGAAAGGGGGAAGGAGGGGAGAGTGGAAGCTTCATCCAGCATGGATCCGTCATATTAATATGGGGAATATAGAATGGGATCTCGGAGAATTCTTTATCCACAACGAGGGTAGCACTGATCCCCTGGTGGTATGGGATGCGATGAAGGCATACCTCAGGGGGCTCCTGTCTATATATCTGTAAACGTAAAACACAGACGAGGCAGGATGAGAAAAATAGCCTGGAGGCCTTAGATAAGGTGGAGCTGGAAGCAATTCGGAGAAATACTACGGACGCAAAGCAAAATCTTAGGCAGGTGCATGAACATGTTAATAAAATGCTTTTGGAGAAGGCGGTAAGGAAGCAGGCAATCCAAAAACTGCATTTTTATGAAGAGGGAGAACAAGTTGGTCATCTATTATCGCTCATAGCTGCAGCTCAAAGGAGTAGCTCATTTGTGCATGGTAAGGACACGGTGGAGGGGACACAGGTTACTGAGGTTGAGGAGATCCTTGGGGTCTTTAAAGATTTCTATCGCACGCTATATTTTCCTTTCGTCACGACAGCACCCACGAGAGAGGGATCCGCCCCCTTCAGGACAGGAAACCTACAGATAAAAAAGGGGCAGTCCCCCTCCCTCATCAGTTGGTTTCCTGTCCTGCATGGAGAGGAACCTGCAGTGCCTGGGTCCTGTTGAGTCCGTGCGGTCTCCTAGGGAACGGCGGAGCTCTGGATCCGGAAGCACGGTCGGTGGAGCTCCCCTCGTGGACTCCGTCCTCCGGTGCACCTCGTCCTCTTTCTCCTGCCCGGCTTTGCCTCCGGGAGATATGACGCCTGCAGCAGGGTGTGCTTCTCCCAGACGTGTGTGCGGCAGGGAGGGCCCTGCCGCGTCGAAGGTGCACGCTTCCCTGCTGCAGTGACCCGGATGTAATACAGGAGCTCTTCCGGGGGAGCGGCCGGGAAGGTTCCTAGTGAAGCCCGTGGTCCCCTCCATCCGGGCCGGTCGCTGCGGTGCGGGTGAGTATATGGCGGTCGGGCCAGTGCCTCTCCCTGACGCGTGCCTGCGTCTTCACCGCCTGTGTGGCCTATGCGCTGGGCCTGCTGCGTCCAGCGTCGGTGTCCCAAACACTGTGCTCCTGCTTTTGCGGTTCAGGGGGGGGCTCGGCTGTCGATCTCTGCCAGCCCTTCCCCCTGCCCTTCTGTCCGGGGATTGCTCCCCTTCTCGGTCAGTCCCTCTGCCGGCGGCGTCCCTCCTGCTGTGCTGTGGCCGGCGTCCTGGTGGTGTCTGCCCTGGGGTGTGCGCCGGGGTGCCCTCTGGGTCTGTACTCGGTGGCCTCTGTGCCTCCTGCCTCTGAGCTCCTGGGCCCCTGTGTCCTCCTGACTCCTATGGCCTCCTGGCCTCGGTGGACCTTGGCCCTGTGGTCCTGGCCCCTGTGGCCGCCTGGCCTATGTGGCCTCCTGGTTCCGGTGTCCTCCTGGCCTCTGTGTCCTGGCCCTGGCCTCTGTGGCCTCCGGGCCTATGTGGCCTCCGGACCTCTTGCCTTCTGGTGGCCTCCTGGCTTCTGTGGCCTCGGGCCTCCTGGCTTCTGTGGCCTTCTGGTGGCCTCCTGGCTTCTGTGGCCTTCTGGTGGCCTCCTGGCTTCTGTGGCCTTCTGGTGGCCTCCTGGCTTCTGTGGCCTCGGGCCTCCTGGCTTCTGTGGCCTCGGGCCTCCTGGCTTCTGTGGCCTCGGGTCTCCTGGCTTCTGTGGCCTCGGGCCTCCTGGCTTCTGTGGCCTCGGGCCTCCTGGCTTCTGTGGCCTCGGGCCTCCTGGCTTCTGTGGCCTCCGGGCCTCCTGGCTTCTGTGGCCTCCTGACCTCCTGGCTTCTGTGGCCTCCTGGCTTCTGTGCCCTCATGGCCTCCTGGCTTCTGTGGCCTCCGGACCTCCTGCCTTCTGTGGCCACCTGGCCTCCTGGCTTTTGTGGCCTCGGGGCCTCCTGGCTTCTTGGCCCTTCTGCCTGTTTGTCTCGGGGCCTGTTTGCTTCGGTGCCTGTTTGCGGTACCTGTTTGCCTCGGGTGCCTGTTTGACGCGGGTGCCTGTTTGCCTCGGGTGCCTGTTTGCCTCGGGTGCCTGTTTGCCTCGGTGCCTGTTTGCCTCGGTGCGTGTTTGCCTCGGTGGTGCCTTTTTACCTCGGTGGTGCCTGTTTGCCTCGGTGGTGCCTGTTTGCCTCGGTGGTGCCTGTTTGCCTCGGTTGTGCCTGTTTGCCTCGGTGGTGCCTGTTTGCCTCGGTGGTGCCTATTTGCCTCGGTGCCTGTTTGCCTCGGTGCCGGTTGGCCTCTGTGCCTGGTTGGCCTCTGTGCCTGTTTAGCCTCTGTGCCTGTTGGCCTCTGTGCCTGTTTGGCCTCTGTGCCTGTTTGACCCCTGTGCCTGTTGGCCTCGGTGCTTGTTTGGCCTCGGTGCTTGTTTGGCCTCTGTGCCTGTTTGGCCTCTGTACCTGTTGGCCTCTGTGCCTGTTGGCCTCTGTGCCTGTTGGCGTCTGTGCCTGTTGGCCTCTGTGCCTGTCTGGCCTCGGTGCCTGTTCGCTCTGTGCCTGTTGGCCGCTGCACCTGTTGGCTGCTGCGCCTGTTGGCCTCAGCACCTGTTTGGCCTCTGCGCCTGTTGGCCTCTGTGCCTGTTGGCCTCTGCGCCTGTGTGGCCGCTGTGCCTGTGTGGTCTCTGCGCCTGGGTGGCCTCTGCGCCTGTGTGGCCTCTGCGCCTGTGTGGCCTCTGCGTCGGTGTGGCCTCTGCGCCTGTGTGGCCTCTGCGCCTGTGTGGCCTCTGCGCCTGTGTGGCCTATGCGCCTGTGTGGCCTATGCGCCTGTGTGGCCTGTGCGCCTATGTGGCCTGTGCGCCTGTGTGGCCTGTGCGCCTGTGTGGCCTGTGCGCCTGTGTGGCCTTCTACGCCTGTGTGGCCTTCTGCGCCTGTGTGGCCTTCTGCGCCTGTGTGGCCTTCTGCGCCTGTGTGGCCTTCTACGCCCGTGTGGCCTTCTGCGCCCGTGTGGCCTTCTGCGCCCGTGTGGCCTTCTGCGCCCGTGTGGCCTCCTGAGCCCGTGTGGCCTCCTGAGCCTGTGTGGCCTTCTGCGCCTGTGTGGCCTTCTGCGCCTGTGTGGCCTTCTGCGCCTGTGTGGCCTTCTGCGCCTGTGTGGCCTTCTGCGCCTGTGTGGCCTCTGCGCCTGTGTGGCCTCTGCGCCTGTGTAGCCTCTGCGCCTGTGTGGCCTCGGGGCCTCCGGACTTCTGTGTTCAGGGCCTCGGTCCTCGGTACCTCCTGGTCTCGTGCTCCTTGGTTTCTTGCTTCCTGGCCTCGTGCTCTGGGTCTCGTGCTTCTTGGCCTCGTGCTTCCTGTCCGTGTGCCTCTGTCCCTCGGTGCCTCTTGGCCTTGGGCCTCTGTGCCTCCTGGCCTTGGGCCTCTGTTCCTCCTAGCCTCGGGCCTCTGTGCCTCCTGGCTTCGGGCTTCTCTGCCTTGGCCTCGGTGCCTCCTGGCCTCGGTGCCTCCTGTCCTCGGTGCCTCCTGGCGTCGGGCCTATGTGCCTTGTGCTCCTGGCCGCCTGCCTCTGTGGCCTCCTGGCCTCTGTGCTTCCTTGCCTCCTGGCCTCCGGCCTTCCCGGTCTCTGGGCCCCCTGGCTTTTTCTGGCCTTTGTGGCTTCTGGGCCTCTGTGGCTTCCTGGCCTTCCCGGCCTTGGACCTCGGGGCCCCGTGCCTCTGTGCCTCCGGACCCCCTGCTTCTGGGCCTCCTGGCCTCGGGCCTCTGTGTCTCCTGCCCTCGGTGCCTCTTGGCCTCTGTACCTCTTGGCCTCGGTGCCTCTTGGCCTCTGTGCCTCTTGGCCTCTGTGCCTCTTGGACTCTGTGCCTCTTGGCCTCTGTGCCTCTTGTCCTATGTGCCTCTGGGCCTCTGTGTCTCCTGCTTCGGGACTTCGTGGCCTCTGGGCTTCTGTGCCTCTGGGCTTCTGTGCCTCTGGGCTTCTGTGCCTCTGGGCTTCTGTGCCTCGGGGCTTCTGTGCCTCTTGGCCTCTGTGCCGCTTGGTCTTTGTCATCTTGGCCCTTGTGCGTCTGTGCCTCTTGGCCTCTGTGCCTCTGGGCCTCTGGGCCTCTTGGCCCTTGTACCTCGATGCCTCTTCCTTCTTGGCATCCGTGCCTCTGTGCCTCTTCGCCTCTCTGCCTCTGGGTCTCTGGGCCTCTGGGCCTCGGGGCCTCTGGGCCTCTTGGCCTCTGAGCCTCTGGGCCTCTTGGACCCTGTGCCTCTTGGACTCTGTGCCTCTTGGACACTGTGACTCTTGGACCCTGTGCCTCTTGGTCTCGGTGCCTCTTGGGCTCTGTGCCTCTTGGGCTCTGTGCCTCTGTGCCTCTTGGGCTCTGTGCCTCTTGGGCTTTGTGCCTCTTGGGCTTTGTGCCTCTTGGGCTCTGTGCCTCTTGGACTCTGTGCCTCTTGGGCTCTGTGCATCCTGCGCCTGTGCTTCTGTGCCTCGGGGCCTCTGTGCCTCGGTCCCTCCTGGTCGTGTGGGCCTGTGTTCTCCTCCTGCGTCTCTGGGTCTTGCACTTTGGTGCTTGCTCCTTACGGCGCTCCTGCCTTGCGCCTCTGCGGTCTTGCGCCTCCCTGACCTTCCGCCTGGCCTGGCGCCTCGGGCTTCCTGCTTCTCCTCTGGGTCTCTTCTCCTCCTCGTCCAGCGCGGTGCTGTGCCTGTTCCTCTGTATCTTGGTCGCCCTTGCCTCTCCTGGGCGTGTTTGTGCCTGTCCGACACTGTCCGTTGGTCCTTCCCTCCTTGGGGCGTTCCGGTCCCGGTTGTTCTCCTGCTGCGCGAGGTGTCTTGGGTTCTTCCCGCGCGGGGTATTTTCTCCGTTCCTTCGTTTCGTGGGGCTCTGTCCTCGCCTCTGTCGCTCGGTCGGCCCCTTGGCGGGGGAGGTTGGTCTTTGTTCTTTGTTCTTGTCTTTCAGGATTCCGACTGTGGTCCTCGCTTGGTGTGCCGTCCCTTGTCCCGATGGCTGTGGGATGCTGTTCCCCATCGTCTGCGGTGCGGCGAGTTCCTCTGGCCTCCTCGGTGTCGGTTCCTTCTTCTGAGCGTTGGGTGGTTCTGGCCGGTGTCTCCATCACTGGTATTGTACGGCTGCGCCCTGGTCTTCTCCGTCCGCCTTTTCGGGCTCTGCCGGCTGGCCTCTGTTCTTCACCTGTCTTCCGTTGGTGGCTTGGCCCTTCGCGCTGTTTTTTTCCCACCCTCTGAGTGTAATCTCTCTAAGTCTCTCGTGGGTGCTGTCGTGACGAAAGGAAAAGACTATATTACTTACCGGTAATGGGATTTTCCTGAGTCCACGACAGCACCCTTTACACCCCTGCCCTTTCTGGTTTGTTTTTTCACCTTTTTTGGTGTCCGGGGAGTTGTCTATTTTGTGTATTCATTCCTTGGCGGTTCCTCTCCCGGTTCTCTGCAACCAACTGATGAGGGAGGGGGACTGCCCCTTTTTTATCTGTAGGTTTCCTGTCCTGAAGGGGGCGGATCCCTCTCTCGTGGGTGCTGTCGTGGACTCAGGAAAATCCCATTACCGGTAAGTAATATAGTCTTCTTCTAGCGAAGAGATGAGGGTGGAAGAGGTGGACTCGTTTCTTGAGCGAGGTAAGCTTCCTGTGTTGTCTGTGGCGGATAGAGATAAACTGGAGTCACCTATTACTATTGATGAACTGGAGGGCGCTCTGCATGGCATGAGCAATGACAAGGCACCGGGAGCAGACGGGCTACCAGTTGAAATTTATAAACAGTTAGAAGAAATCCTATTACCCAAACTATTGAAAGTCTTTGAGGTGGCGGAGGGGGAAGGTGTATTGCCTGAATCTATGAGGGAAGCAATAATAGTAGTAATTCCTAAAGAGGATAAAAATCTGAGGCTTCCAGACTCATATAGACCAATCTCGTTATTAACAGCGGACGTGAAGCTTTTGGCTAAGGTGTTGTCAAACCGGCTGACTGGAGTTATATCTAACCTAATATATACGGATCAATCAGGGTTCATGGCCAATAGGTCGACAGCTGCTAATATCAGGAGATTATATTTTAATCTACAGTTGCCGCCTGACAACCCTGGCCGGAGGGTGATCGCTTCGCTTGATGCCCAGAAAGCCTTCGATAGTGTTGAGTGGGGGTATCTGTGGAAAGTGTTTCAGCATATGGGTTTTGGCCCACGGTTTGTAAAGTGGTGCAGCTGTTGTATAATAGGCCTACTGCTAAAGTTAGAGTTAACGGTGTGACCTCCGCAGAGTTCGAGTTGCATCGGGGAACGAGGTAGGGCTGCCCACTATCGCCGCTCCTATTTGCTATTGCAATAGAGCCTCTGGCTTCGGCCATTAGGAAATCGAAGGAGATCCATGGATTTAAATATGGGCATTTAGAGGAGAAAATAGCTCTTTATGCTGATGACTTATTACTTTTCTTGGGGAATCCGTCAGCCTCATTGGATCATGCCATGCAGATAATAGAGAAATTTGGAGAAGTTTCGGGACTGACCATTAATTGCTCTAAATCGAGCCTCTTTAAAGTGGATGGGGAAGTAACCTGGACAAATGATGATACTGGGGCTAACAAATTGAAGAGTGTGGACGAATTTAAATATCTAGGTATCCAGATATTTCTGCCAGTAGAAAAATACATACAGGTGAACTTATGGCCGCTTCTTAAAAAATTGAGAGCCAAAGTGGATGCCTGGAACAAGCTACATTTGTCAGTTGTTGGAAGGGTTAATTTACTAAAGATGGTAGTAATGCCTAAACTCCTATACATACTGCACAATGCCCATGTTTGTATTTCAAAGAAAAGATTTAAAGGGATAAACTCACTGTTTAGAGACGTGGTGTGGGGTAAAAAGCAGCCTAGAGTGCGATTAGAGACTTTTCAAAAGCTGAAAGGTGAGGGGGGTCTAGCAATCCCAAATCCGGAATTGTATTATATGGCGGCGCAATGTCAACATCTCAGGGGGTGGTCTGATCGAGAGAAAGATGGGGGCATTAAAGAAGTGCTGTAATACATAGTGGGTAGAAGTCCATTGGTAATGGGACTAGAGGATGGTGCGGTGGGGCTCCTGGGTAGAACATCTCCTACAATGGCACTTATAAATAAGACCTGGGATAGGCTGAAAAGGGTGAGAGGGGTGACCCGGTTAACTAAGTTTACACCTATCTGGGACAAAAGTAATCTCCCCGAGATTCAGAAAATGGGAAATATTGAGGAATGGAGACGCAAAGGTGTAATATACATGCATCAGATACTGGACGGAGGAATTTTGAAATCGTTCCCACAGTTACAGAGTGAGTTTCAGTTGCCGGCGTCCGGCTGGCTTCACTACAGTCAACTGAAACATGCGATTGCAGCCCAAGCGGCTAAAAAAAGTGTGGACATACAGACTGACCTGGTACTGGAGTATGTGTGTAAGGGGGGAGGAAGCACTAAAGGGATAATATCTGGCACGTATAAAGATATATTACATACCTTTCTTTTAGACTACCCACTTAAAACTAAAGCTAAACGGGAGGAGGAAGTTGGGACGATAACGGAGGAGGTGTGGGAGACTATCTTGGAGTATGTCCCTAAATTTTCCATGAGCGAACTGGACAGACTATCTCACCTATACTTGATTCACCGGGTATATAGGTCTCCCTTACTGATGTTTAAAATGGGGTTGAAAAGGAATTCGGAGTGTCCAAGGTGTCAGGGATCTGACGCAGGTATTTTTCATATGATGTGGTCTTGTCCGAGACTGGTCTCCTTTTGGACTAAGGTTATTCATGTCGCGGGCGGGGAGGACGCCGCTACACTCGCTAACGCTCGGGTCTGGCGCTGCTGCAATGGCTGCTCGGTGGCTCGAGCGGTGGGCCGGATCCGGGGACTCGAGCGGCGCTCCTCGCCCGTGAGTGAAAGGGGGTAGTTTGGTTTGGGGATTTGGTCCGTGACGCCACCCACGGGTTGTGGTGAGGTTGGGCACCACCGCTGCTGGTGACGGGGATCCTGGGAGCGATGGTAGGGAGCAGCTGGGATGTTGTTTCCCCCCTCCGTGGGTAGGGGTTGGTGGTCCCGGGGCCCGGCGAGGTGACAGGGAGGCAGGGTTGGCAAGGTGCAGGGTCACCTGGACTGCGCAGCGCGGTGCCGGACAGCACAGTTGTACTCACTCAGCCAAAAATGTACGCAAAGTCTCTGGTAAACCAAACGGCTGGATGGACGGGTCCCGCAGCCGGCTGCTGTGACTTCTCCCGGACGGTTGGTGGTGGCTGCCTTTCCCTGCACCTTTTGTGTATGTTCGGTCCCGATGGATTCCCACCGGTAACCCACTCCCCAGCGTGTATATGTGCCGGAGGAGCCCTTTTGCCCGCAGGCTCTGGCCCTTGGAACTCTAGCTGTGGCGGTAGCTGTATTTCCTTTTGCTTGTCGGACAGTTGCCTTCAATCGGGTCTTGGCTGTTAGGAAACCCTTGGGGTTCCGGTCACTGACGGATTTTACCTCTAATGGCGACTCCAAGCCTGGTCGGGGTCTGCAGGCCCTGCCTGTGTGTGCTGGCTTCACTTCGCTCCCCAGTTCGGTACCGGCGGGCCACCGCCCGTCCCTGGTCCTACGGTTCCGCGTTGATTCGCCTCTCCTGCAGACGGCCTCCCACCGTCTGCCAACCTTGCTCTTAGTGCCCGGGCCACACACCCAGACACGGTCAGTTTGCTCCTCACTTCTACTCCACTCCTCACTCCTTCACTTTCCTGACTCAACTCTCACTTCTCACTCACTGGCTCCTTTCCCGCCTCCAGGACTGTGAACTCCTCAGTGGGTGGGGCCAACCGCCTGGCTCCACCCCACCTTGTGTGGACATTAGCCCCTGGAGGAAGGCAACAAGGATTTTGTGTCTGGCTGATGTGCCTGTCTCAGGGTGGGGGTGTGTGTTGCAGTACCTGTGACGACCTGGCTAGTCCAGGATGCCACATTCACAAGATAGGAAGAACAGATGGGTGTGTCCTTTCCAGGGAACCATTGATATGCCTATTGGGATATGTTGAGGAGCTTGGGGTGGAAAATACTATGAAAATTGCCATTGCTAGGCTGCTGTATGCGTCAAGAAATCTAACTGCCAGGTCCTGGATTAAAAAAGACCCCCTCGACCAGGGGATAGTACATTAAAAGGGTGAAATGTATTCTTCAGCTGGAACAGGGAGTGTATGAAAGAAGGGGGAATGTTAAAATGTTTGAAAAGCTATGGTCTCCTTGGCTGCAATGCGAATAGGACGAGTGATGGACCAGTAAACTGGTTTGGGACCGGGATAGCCGTCGGAGACCTCTGATGTGTGTGTTTTGTTTTATTTGTGTTACTAGTAGTTCCTCCTGCACATCGGGGTGAACGGGATGATTGCTATACTGCAGTTGGAGGGTATTCTAAGTGTGTAATAAATGGGATGTAGTATCGGGGAGGAGTGTTGCTGCCGGGTAAGGGGGCGGGAGGGGGAGTTAAAGGGATAATAGATATGAAAAACTTAATTTGGATGCCGATTTGTAGTTCTGTTGTATGTATTCTGTGTTAATAAAAAAGTATCTGATTTAAAAAAAAAGGTCCAGACGTTCAGCATCACCAAGGTGGCAGGCTTGGGACGGTGGGGGAGAGGGATTAACAAGGGCACATGGTAGCAGCCAAACTGTTAAGGAAGGTGCAGGAGCCCAGGAAGAAATGGAGGATGAAGAGGCGATGGGCATGGAAGACTCAGCAGATGAGGTAGACCTTGGTCAAATTTCGGTTGTTCGAGGTTGGGGGTAGAAGTCAGAGAAAGGAAGCACGGTTATCACCTCGCCGACACAAACACAGCAAGGACTTGTTCCACATGGATGCGCAAGACACATGAGCGCCTTCTTGTTGCACTACCTACAACATGGCCCTCGGATTGTCCGAATTAGAAGACTACTGTCTACTGGGTTGCCACACTATTAAGGGGGCTTTACACGCTATGATATCGTTAATGTTTTATCGTCGGGGTCACGTTGTTAGTGACGCACATCCGGCGTCATTAACGATATCGCAGCGTGTGACACTGACCAGCGACCTTAAGCGACCTCAAAAATGGTGAAAATCGTTCACCATGGAGAGGTCGTCCCAAACTCAAAAATCGGTAAGGGTTGTTTATCCATGTTGTTCATCGCTCATGCGGCAGCATACATCGCTGTGTGTGACACCGCAGGAGCGAGGACCATCTCCTTACCTGCCGCCGGCCCCAATGCGGAAGGAAGGAGCTGGGCGGGTTGTTACGGCTGGCCGCTTAGTGACGTTGCGGTGACGTCGCTGTGCTGCCGAACGTCCCTCCCCCTTGAAGGAGGGATTGTTTGGCAGTCACAGCGACGCCGCCGACCAGGTAAGTGTGTGTGACGCTGCCGTAGCGATAATGTTCGCTACGGCAGCGATCACAAACAATCGCATGCGCGATGGGGGTGGGTACTTACACGCTCGATATTGCTAGAAATTGCTAGCGATATCGCTACCGTGTAAAGCCCCCTTTAAATCCCTGGTGCAAGTCAAAATTTGCCGAAATAATGGTGCACAGAGTGAATCTCCCAGTTGTAACTTGCCAACCATGGGACTGTCGAGTCATCATCAGTCAAACCGTAGCAGCAACACTGTATCTGGTGGTAACAGCAATTTTATGGAATCGTTTCATGATTTTTTTAGACCATCATTTGCAAGGCCACAAGAGACAAGAAGTCTGACAGATAGTCAATGGCTGGAGAGGATGATACAGGAGTATCTCCAAGTGATTATAGATACCATGACTCTGCAACTGGAGCCTTTCTCATTTTGGGCTTCCAATCTTGAAAAATAAGAGTAAAAGTAAAGGCTTTCGTTTTTTTGAATGTGCTTGATGCAAATCAACATGTCAAGTTTGCAATTGGGGGACAAGTGATGCCACTTAAGTGGTGTCTGTGGCCCAATTTTTGGAGAAAAGGGAGACTCTGCTTGGAGTCCCCTTGCTGTTTTTTTAAAAAATGTTCCAAGATGAACAAGTCTTGATCAGCAAGGACTTTTCTACCCCTGTGTCATCCTGGGGAGAGTAAAGGCTTGTGGATTTGGATTGTCCTTCATGCAAATCAACGTCACGTTTGCAACTGGGGGACAAATGATGCCACTTAAGTGGTGTCTGTGGCCTAATTTTTTTAAAAAATGGAGTCCCCTTGCTGTGTTTTACATTATTTTAGAAGGGCATGACATGCCTATATCTGTGTCTCCTCCTCCTTTTACTTGTCCAGCTCTTTTGTTTTCGCATGAGTATACAGTTAGGTCCAGAAATATTTGGACAGTGACACAAGTTTTGTTATTTTAGCTGTTTACAAAAACATGTTCAGAAATACAATTATATATATAATATGGGCTGAAAGTGCACACTCCCAGCTGCAATATGAGAGTTTTCACATCCAAATCGGAGAAAGGGTTTAGGAATCATAGCTCTGTAATGCATAGCCTCCTCTTTTTTAAGGGACCAAAAGTAATTGGACAAGGGACTCTAAGGGCTGCAATTAACTCTGAAGGCATCTCCCTCGTTAACCTGTAATCAATGAAGTAGTTAAAAGGTCTGGGGTTGATTACAGGTGTGTGGTTTTGCATTTGGAAGCTGTTGCTGTGACCAGACAACATGCGGTCTAAGGAACCCTCAATTGAGGTGAAGCAGAACATCCTGAGGCTGAAAAAAAAGAAAAAATCCTTCAGAGAGATAGCAGACATGCTTGGAGTAGCAAAATCAACAGCCGGGTACATTCTGAGAAAAAAGGAATTGACTGGTGAGCTTGGGAACTCAAAAAGGCCTGGGCGTCCACGGATGACAACAGTGGTGGATGATCGCCGCATACTTTCTTTGGTGAAGAAGAACCCGTTCACAACATCAACTGAAGCCCAGAACACTCTCAGTGAAGTAGGTGTATCTGTCTCTAAGTCAACAGTAAAGAGAAGACTCCATGAAAGTAAATACAAAGGGTTCACATCTAGGTGCAAACCATTCATCAATTCCAAAAATAGACAGGCCAGAGTTAAATTTGCTGAAAAACACCTCATGAAGCCAGCTCAGTTCTGGAAAAGTATTCTATGGACAGATGAGACAAAGATCAACCTGTACCAGAATGATGGGAAGAAAAAAGTTTGGAGAAGAAAGGGAACGGCACATGATCCAAGGCACACCACATCCTCTGTAAAACATGGTGGAGGCAACGTGATGACATGGGCATGCATGGCTTTCAATGGCACTGGGTCACTTGTGTTTATTGATCACATAACAGCAGACAAGAGTAGCCGGATGAATTCTGAAGTGTACCGGGATATACTTTCAGCCCAGATTCAGCCAAATGCCGCAAAGTTGATCGGACGGCGCTTCATAGTACAGATGGACAATGACCCCAAGCCTACAGCCAAAGCTACCCAGGAGTTCATGAGTGCAAAAAAGTGGAACATTCTGCAATGGCCAAGTCAATCACCAGATCTTAACCCAATTGAGCATGCATTTCACTTGGTCAAATCCAGACTTAAGACGGAAAGACCCACAAACAAGCAAGACCTGAAGGCTGCGGCTGTAAAGGCCTGGCAAAGCATTAAGAAGGAGGAAACCCAGCGTTTGGTGATGTCCATGGGTTCCAGACTTAAGGCAGTGATTGCCTCCAAAGGATTCGCAACAAAATATTGAAAATAAAAATATTTTGTTTGGGTTTGGTTTATTTGTCCAATTACTTTTGACCTCCTAAAATGTGGAGTGTTTGTAAAGAAATGTGTACAATTCCTACAATTTCTATCAGATATTTTTGTTCAAACCTTCAAATTAAACGTTACAATCTGCACTTGAATTCTGTTGTAGAGGTTTCATTTCAAATCCAATGTGGTGGCATGCAGAGCCCAACTCGCGAAAATTGTGTCACTGTCCAAATATTTCTGGACCTAACTGTATGTACTTGTCATTTTTCCATGTGTTTGTGGTGTCTTGTGAGTTGTTTGTCACCTTTTGGAAACCTTATAAGGTGTTTTCTATGTGTTTGTGTTTGCCTGCAATTGTTTTCAATGGGATTTGAAGGAGTTCGTCGAACGTTCATTGAACGCAGCCCCCGTTCGACGAACCGAACCGAACTTAAACACTAGGGGAGTGGCTCAACACTACTTATTTTTAGGATAGTTCATCAAAATCAGACCCATGGGAATGAACGCCCTAACTGATCAGCTGTTTGCAGGTCCTGACGGCCAGAAAAAAACAATGTATGGAGGTGCAACAAGGCAGTTCTTTTACCACTGACATCAGAGAAAGGGCTGAAAAGTAAGTAAACTCTTACACTCAACTCTCCTCCTCCTTTTCCATATCCCTCCCATCATCTCTTGCTCCTCCAAAGACACTAAAGGAAAAATTACAGAGTACTCCAGTACTCTCATACTGGAGTATAAAAAAAATCAGTCTCATTCTTATCCAGAAAAGTTGGATGAGCGAAATCCATTTAATCTTGTGTATATCACGCGAGTGCTATGAGAGTGTGTGATTTTTTTCTCAACTAGCATCCGTATGCCATCCGTACCCAATACGTTGTTTCCTCAGAAACTATTATTCTACAATCATTTACAAGACCATTTACTGTGATTTATGTATCCAGATAAATCGGATGTCATACATAGGCCACATGGACATGCATGTGGCGTCCAACTTTTTTCCTGTACCCACTGACTTGCGTTACATTGACGAGTTGTCAGACAAATAAGTGCAATGTAGTTTTTCTATACTACTGAGCTTTTATGGAGCAGAAAAATTACCCGTTCAGTTCCTCTACATCTATATGAATATGTAATGTGGTTGGTTTGTTGTGTCCAGAGGTTAATGGTAGCAATTGTAATAAAAACCTATATATAGCTCACCATAAAGAGATGTAAACCCCATTGCACTGCTATGATACATGAATATCTGCCGGCTCTCCACTGCATCTATATGCAAGATCTTCATGGGCCATTTTGCATTACAGGCAATAATAAGAAAGATAAAGATGAGGATATTCAAAAGCCACATGTACAATGTGTGCTATGTGCTGCCGGGTAGAGATCTCTCAGAATTATTACTGTGCTGCGAGCATTGTGCGACAGCCTGGAACTATTTCAACTGCTGAATATTTGCTTAGCAAATGAGATTGTGTTAATGGATGACCTTTAGCCAAAGGCACAAAGATTGGAGGAAAGTCATGTGGAGCTTAAAAAAATATATAAATAATCTATACATAAAGATATGCGTGAGCATGTGATCACAGGACTGGACACATACTGTATATAACTATCAAATAGTCGTACATTGTGATTTGTGAAGTTGTGAATTGCGGATAGCGTTTCACTGCTTACCATGGTTGTGATTAGTAGTACAAGTAACCAATTAGAATATAGCAGAAAAATATACCCTTCACTTGAATAGAAGCTGAGCTGCAGTACCTGAGAATGGCCACTACAAAGTGTACAGAGCTGTGCTGTTCCAGCTGTGCTGTTCCAGCTCTATATGGAATCGACTTATCTCTGGGGGTCCATCATTATGGTAAGCAATGACACTGAGAATGGTCACTACAAAGTGTATAGAGCTTTGCTGTTCCAGCAGTGCTGTTCCAGCTCTATATGGAATCGACTTATCTCTGGGGGTTCATCATTATGCATGCACACTGAGAATGGCCACTACAGAGTGTATAGAGCTGTGCTGCTACAGCTCTATATGAAATTGGTTTATCTCTGGGGGTCCATCATAATGGTAAGCATTGACACTGAGAAGGGTCACTACAAAGTGTATAGAGCTTTGCTGTCCCAGTGGTGCTGTTCCAGCTCTATAGGGAATCGACTTATCTCTGGGGGTCCATCATTATGGTAAGCATTGACACTGAGAATTGTCACTACAAAGTGTATAGAGCTTTGCTGTTCCAGCGGTGCTGTTCCAACTCTATATGGAATCGACTTATCTCGGGGGGTTCATCATTATGCATGCACACTGAGAATGGCCACTACAAAGTGTATAGAGCTGTGCTGCTACAGCTCTATATGGAATTGGTTTATCTCTGGGGGTCCATGATTATGGTAAGCATGGACAATGAGAATGGCCACTACAAAGTATATAGAGTTTTGCTGTTCCAGCTGTGCTTTTCCAGCTCTATTGAAATTGGTTTATCTCTCGGGGTCCATAATTATGGTAAGCATGGAATCTACATTTAATTTTTCCTTTGTAATAGCTGAAAAAAATCCAGTGATGTCATTCAACAAGTGCCGATTTGGTATCTTTGTATGTTCAGCCTAGTAATATGCAGCCATTTTCAACTTACCAGAGATGTACAGAATACCTTGAAAAATTTTATTGGATAATCAAAGTGAAAGAAAATAAAGAAATAAAGGCCCTGGTATGTTAGATCACCCTAGCTAAGTATAAAAAATGAAACAGTTTTTCACCTAAGAAAAATAATAGACAACACTTTGAATTAGGGGTGCTTTACACGCTGCGACATCGAAATAGATAAAGCGATCTAGTTGGGGTCACGGAATTTGTGACGCATATCCGGCCGCGTTAGTGATGTCGTTGCGTGTGACACCTATTAGCGATTTTGAATCATCGGAAAAATGTTCAAAAACGCTAATCGTGACATCCCCCCCTATTGTCAACTATCGTTGCAGCAGCATGTACGATGTTGTTCATCGTTACTGCGGCAGCACACATCGCTATGTGTGACACCGCAGGAACGAGGAACCTCACCTTATCTGCGTCCCGCCAGCAATGAGGAAGGAAGGAGGTGGGTGGCATGTTACGCCCCGCTCATCTCTCCCCCTCCGCTTTGATTGGGCGGCCGCTTAGTGACGTCGCTGTGACGCCGAAGTCCCTCCCCCTTAGAAAGGAGGCGGTTCACCGGTCACAGCGGCGTCACTAGGCAGGCAAGTACGTGTGACGCTGCCGTAGCGATAGTGTTCGCTACGACAGTGATCACCACATATCGCCCGTATGATGGGGCGGGTGCTATTGCACTCGACATCGCCAGCAAATGCTAGCAATGTCACAGCGTGTAAAGCTAGCCTTACACATGTTGAAGAAGCCAAAAACTATCAAGTCCCCTTAAAAATAGTCTTGGTGAAATGGTGGAAGGGGATGAGGGTAAAGCCAACCTGCTGAATGACTTTTTTTCTACGGTTTTTATACAAGAAAATGCCATGGCAGATGACATGACCAGTGATACCATAAATTCACCCTTGAATATTACCTGCTTAACCCAGCAGGAAGTACGCCGCCGCCTCGAAATCACTAAGGTTGACAAATCTCCGGGCCCGGATGGCGTACACCCCAGAGTACTACAGGAATTGAGTTCTGTGATAGATAGACCATTATTTTTAATCTTCTCAGATTCCTTAATAACAGGGTCAGTACCGCAGGACTGGCGCATAGCAAATGTGGTGCCAATATTCAAAAAGGGGACAAAAACTGAGCCGGGAAATTATAGTCCGGTAAGTTTAACCTCTACGGTTGGTAAAATCCTTGAGGGTTTGTTGAGAGATGCTATACTGGAGTATCTCAAGAAAAATAACCTTATGACAGAGTATCAACATGGGTTTATGAGGGATCGATCCTGTCAAACTAATTTGATCAGCTTCTATGAAGAGGTAAGTTCAAGTCTGGACCAGGGAAATGCAGTGGATGTTGTGTATATGGACTTTTCAAAAGCTTTTGATACGATGCCACACAAAAGGCTGGTACATAAAATGAGAATAATGGGGATAGGGGAAAATATGTGTAACTGGGTTAAAAACTGGCTCAGTGATAGGAAACAAAGGGTGGTTATTAATGGTACGTACTCGGACTGGGTCTCAGTTCATAGTGGGGTACCACAGGGGTCAGTATTGGGCCCGCTTCTTTTCAACATATTTATAAATGACCTTGTTGGGGGCATGCGGAGTAGAATTTCAATATTTGCAGATGATACTAAACTCTGCAGGGTAATCAATACAGAGGAGGATAATTTTATATTACAGGGAGATTTATGTAAATTGGAGGATTGGGCTGAGAAGTGGCAATTGAAGTTTAATGTAGATAAATGTAAGGTCATGCACTTGGGTAGAGGAAATAACATTTATGATTATGTACTTAATTGTAGAACACTGGGTAAAACAGACACAGAAAAAGACTTGGGTGTATGGGTGGATGGTAAACTTCACTTTAGTGGACAGTGTCAGGCAGCTGCTGCCAGGGCTAATAAAATAATGGGATGTATTAAAAGAGGTAGAAGTGTTCATGAAAAAAATATAGTTCTACCTCTGTACAAGTCACTAGTGCGACCGCACGTAGAATACTGTGTACAATTCTGGTCACCGATATATAAGAAGGACATAGCTGAAGTGGAGAGGGTGCAGAGAAGAGCGACCAAGATTATTAGAGGAATGGGTGGGCTGCAATACGAAGACAGGTTATTAAACTTGGGGTTATTTAGTTTGGAAAAACGAAGGCTTAGGGGGGATCTAATCACAATGTATAAATATATGAGGGGACAGTACAGAGACCTTTCCAAATATCTTTTTACACCTAGGCCTGCGACTGGAACACGGGGGCATCCGCTACGTCTTGAGGAAACAAGGTTTAATCATAATCACAGATGAGGATTCTTTACTGTACGAGCAGTGAGACTATGGAACTCTCTGCCGCATGATGTTGTAATGAGTGATTCACTACTAACATTTAAGCAGAGCCTGGACGCCTTTCTTGAAAAATTTAATATTACCAGTTATGTATATTAGATTTTATGACAGGGTATTGATCCAGGGAACTAGTCTGATTGCCGGATGTGGAGTCGGGAAGGAAATTTTTCCCCATTGGAACTTGTTTGCCACATTGGGGGTTTTTTTTTGCCTTCCTCTGGATCAACATGTTAGGCTATGGGTTGAACTAGATGGACTTAGAGTCTCCCTTCAACCTTAAAAACTATGATACTATGAAAACAGATATGATTCTTGAGTGTCATGGTCATATCCCTGCTGTTTTGAGACTAGTGAAAGCCTAAGGACTGGAGCCTCCCCCCTCCACCTTGATACTTCATTTAAACGAGGTTTCCTTTCATTTGGTGTCTCATGGGGTCATTTCAGTTTTGTTGCCAGCAACTCTTAGCAGGGTAGGTCAGCTGCAGCTGCTTTGGGTCGACAACCATTAGGTTAAATACTGGAGCTTTACCAGCAGTCCTTGCTGTTAGAATCATTTATACTTTGGCCAGCCTGGTGGAAAGAACTTCTGAGGTCCTGTGTCCTGTGTCCTGTGCCCATCCACCTTCTACTATAGAGTCCATCTGCTATAGTGAAGTTTGGTGTTTTGTTTCCTTCTGTTTATTCCCCCGTCTGTCTTTCCTTTCCCTCTGTGTTTGTTAGTTTAGTGGCGAGTCTAGTGTACTTGTGACGCCCTGGGCAAGCCAGGGGTCACAGGTCATCACACCACCACACCCTACACCCCAGCTAGGCACACCAGCTAACCCAAAAATCCTTGTTGCCTTCCTCCAGGAGCTGGTGTTCACACCAGGGGGTGGGCCAGGCGGTTGGCTCCGCCCACCGAGGAGTTCACAGCCGTGGAGGCGGGAAGAACCAGGCAGATAGAGTTTGGAGGAGGAAGTGAGAGGAGTCCAGTGAGGGACGTGAAGGAGTAAACAAGTAGTCAAGTAAAAGTAGAAGGAAGTGAAGTTGTAGAGGAGCAAAGGAGAAAACTGGAGTAAAGGAATAAAAGTGACAGTAAGAAAGCCTGAAGCTGGTCCGGGTGTGTGCCCCGGACTGAGACAGCAAGGTCAGCAGACGGCGGTGATTGTCCGCAGGGGTAGGAGGGAACTCCGGCACTCTTTATTACCCCAGTAAGAAACTCAAACGTATATAATGATCAAAATGATTATTTATTTAAAGGCAAAAAAAGTCCATAAAAAACGTTTCGACCTAATTCGGTCTTCTTCTGAGAGGACTTATCCTATGTACCGTTGGAGATGCAGGATAAAATTATGTTCCTCCTGTGTAAGATCCTCCTATGTGGATCCACTGTATCAAAATAGACCTGTTATGTCGAAGAAACTCAATGAGGGTTTTATTTGTGTGTTCGGACGTCTTAGTGACCTCAAAGGGAAATGACCTCACCCAGTCATTATGTCAATCAGCTGTTCGGAACAGTATCATTATAGATATAGAGATCAAATGTCCATAAGATCATTCATGGATATATATTCGGAATGCTGTCCTATAATTAGATAATACTGGATACCTGAGGTGAGGTCGGATTAGACAAAGATTAGACAAAGAGAGGAAATCCCTCACGGTTATATCGCGAGGTAGACGTATGTGTGTAGGAAAACGCTCCGTGGGATTTCACTGCTGAAATCCCACGGAGCGTTTTCCTACACACATACGTCTACCTCGCGATATAACCGTGAGGGATTTCCTCTCTTTGTCTAATCTTTGTCTAATCCGACCTCACCTCAGGTATCCAGTATTATCTAATTATAGGACAGCATTCCGAATATATATCCATGAATGATCTTATGGACATTTGATCTCTATATCTATAATGATACTGTTCCGAACAGCTGATTGACATAATGACTGGGTGAGGTCATTTCCCTTTGAGGTCACTAAGACGTCCGAACACACAAATAAAACCCTCATTGAGTTTCTTCGACATAACAGGTCTATTTTGATACAGTGGATCCACATAGGAGGATCTTACACAGGAGGAACATAATTTTATCCTGCATCTCCAACGGTACATAGGATAAGTCCTCTCAGAAGAAGACCGAATTAGGTCGAAACGTTTTTTATGGACTTTTTTTGCCTTTAAATAAATAATCATTTTGATCATTATATACGTTTGAGTTTCTTAGTGGGGTAATAAAGAGTGCCAGAGTTCCCTCCTATCTACGAATATTTTCTCCAGAGCACCTAGTTGGTAAAGCAGGGTCCTACCCTACTTGATTGTCCGCAGGGGTGACTGCTCGGAGGTTCCTGGAAGGACCGCGGACGGGTGGTGACCCGGCGGTCTGGAGCAGTGTACAAGCAACAGTCAGCACCAGGGCAGGGGCCTCTCGTATCCCGGCAAGGCTAGGAGTCGCCACAATTTGCCAAATCCGTCAGTGAAGGGGACGTCTGTCTCCCAACAACCAAGTCCCGATTGAAGGCAACAGCCCAACCATTAAAATAGAGACACCGCCACCGCCAGGGCACCAGTTTCTAAGGGCCAGCGCCTGCGGGCAAAGAGTAGAGCTCCTCCGGTCCAGCTTGAAGCCGGGGAGCGGGTTACCGGTGGGAACCCATCGAAACCATCAACAACATTAGGTGCAGGAAAAGGGACATCACCGTCACCTACTGGGGAAGCAAGTGCAGCCGTCCGTGGGAACCGTCTTTCCAGCCGTGTGTTTTACCGAGAACTGTGTCATCGTCTCAGGCTGAGTGAGTACCACAGTGCCGCAAGGCACAGCGCTGCCCCCGCGTCCCTGCGCCCACCAGGCCCTGCATCTCCCACCTCATCACTGGGCCCCGGGATCACCAACCCCTACCCACGGAGGGGCAACACAACAACTTGCTGCTTTACACTATCACTCCCGGGATCCCCACACAGAGCAGTGGTGGTGTCAACAACTCACCACAACCGTGGGTGGCGTCACGGACAATAACCAATCCCTACACCCAAAATCCCCTTTCACTCACGGGCGAGGAGCACCGCTCGAGAACCCCCGGGATCCGGCCCACCGCTCGAGCCACCACTGAGCAGCCGCAGCCGGACCCGAGCAGGGGGGTGAGCGCAGTGCTGACACCCTCCTCCCCGCCCGCGACAACTTGGCGTCACGAACAGGATCTTACCGCTCTGCCGTTGGGTAGAGGTGCGCCTTGTGACCGCCGGAGGTATTCGGCAGAAAAATTTCAGAAGCCGCCATCTTTGGCACGAAAAGTTCCCGCTCGAGCGTCTTCTCGAGTAGCAGAGGCGCGAAGGCCAAAACCCCGCCCCGAGAAAGGAGGGGCCGGAAAGAGCTAAGGGGGACGGAAACAAGATGTCTGCGCCCGACGGAGCCGCTGGAGGAGCGGCGGTCGCAGCCGCAGTGGCACCCGCGGATGGGAATGGGCCTGCCCAGGCCCCGGTTGCGCTCGCGGGAGGTGCCGCGGCCCCCGCGCTCGCTCAGGTGATGCCGTTCTCCTTGCCCTATGCGCCCGGAGCTACCTGGCTACCGGAGTATGACGGGAAACCTGACGCTTTGCAGGTCTTCCGGAAAAAGCTTAACCCATTGCTAGAACTGTACCCCCTGACCGATAAGCAACGTGCGGCGGTAGTGCTGGGCCAGTTAACCGGCGCGGCTGAGCAGGAGGCGGAGACCTGGGCCGAGGGGGACCGGCTCTCTGTAGCCACCATCTTTGAGAAGCTACAGACTGCCTTTGAGACCCGGACTGAAGCTGAGCTGAGGATGCAGTTTTACCAGTGCCGGCAACGGGCTGTGGATAGCATTCGGGACTATGCTTTACGTGTGCAGACCGCCCTCCGCACGCTAAAGCGGGTGAATCCTATCAGTGAGGTGGATAGCAACAAGATGTTAGTAGAGCAATTTGTGCAGGGGATGAGATCCCCTGAGGATCGCAAGCAACTCCGGCTGTGGGCCCTGGAACACCCTGATGTGGACTTTGCTGTGTTAAAGGAATGGGCCATTAAAGCACTACAGCCCCCAGCTGCAGAAGTCCTGGAACCGCCCCGTGGCCCGTCGAGACGGCCCCCGTTGTGGCGGCCCCTGCCCTACCAACCTCTCCAATACCTGCAGCCCCAAGCAGCACAGTGGAAGAACTGGCAGCCCAGGTCCGTCGCCTGGACGGAGACCTCGCCAAGATCCTTACTGCACTACAACCTCTGACCATATCTCAGCCTCCAGCACAGATACAGCTTGCTGACAGCCCCGAGGATGTTCCCTGGATGCAGCGGAGAAGTGCTAATAATCCGTGGAGCAGACCTCCAATCTGCTACAAGTGCCGTAAGCCTGGTCATTACTTCCGACAGTGCCCGTTAAACGAGCAACCCCTGGGGCCCCGGGCCAATCCTCAGGAGTAGAACATCGTGGCCCCCCGGACTGGCGGGACCGATATATCGGGGCCCGCCCCATCATCCCCGTGGCTGTGGACGGCATACCAGTGATGGCTCTCTTGGACACTGGATCACAGGTAACCACCATACCATACACGTTGTACCAGCGGTATTGGGGAATAGACGAGCTGGCACCCCCAGATAATAGTATAACGCTAATTGCTGCTAATGGACTCCCATTGACCCAGGTGGGGTATAAACAAGTGGCTATGACAGTGGGGCAAGCTGAACTGCAACACCAGGGTATGATTGTGATCATGAATGAACCCAGTGATCATAACCCGAAGATAGTGCTGGGAACCAATGTGATGGAGCACTGCATGGCTGATGTGTTAACCCTATTGCAACAGCTAGCCACCACAGCGGCGGGGAGCCGGCAGAGAGCTGTGCAGCGTGAGATCTGAGCTTTGATCTACCGCCAGCATGTAAGCTCAACAGGAGGGGAGATTGGTGGAGTGAGAGTGATGGATGTTGCTCCATTGACTGTGCCCCCTAGGAGTGAGATGATGATTTGGTGTATGGCAACAGTAGGGCCTCAGGGGCGTGACTACCCTGCTATGATGGAGCCCATGCCCTCCGAGCACTGGCCCACTGTAATGGCCGCCCGAGGGGTGGTGGATGTAAAGAAGGGGAGAGTGTCTGTGAGGGTGTTGAACTGTGGGGAGGAAGAAGTCTGGCTTCCCCGGTATGCCACCATTGCCAAGCTGCTCACCCTGGATCCCCACATCATCCACGAAGCCAGTCCCTCAGTCTCCCCACCTAACACCAGCACTTCCCCGCCTCAAGGGGTGGTAAAGGAGTGGCACCAACAGCTACACGTGGGTACTGACGATACTCCTACACATCACAAAGCAGGGGTGTACAGGGTGGTGCAGGAGTATGAACAGGTTTTCAGTAAACATCCACTAGACTTTGGGCAGATCAAAGGGGTCCAACACCACATCCCCACCGGTGAACACCCCCCTATCAAAGAGAGGTACAGGCCTATTCCCCCTGCACATTACCAGTGTGCCAAAGACATGTTGAGGAATATGAAGGAGGCAGGGGTTATTCGGGACAGCTGTAGTCCCTGGGCCGCTCCGTTGGTACTGGTCAAGAAGAAGGATGGTACCATGCGGATGTGTGTGGACTACCGGAAGATTAATCAGATAACCCATAAAGATGCCTACCCACTGCCTCGTATTGAAGAGTCTTTGGCCGCACTGAGAACTGCAAATTACTTCTCTACCCTTGACCTCACCAGCGGGTACTGGCAGGTGGCCGTGGCCCCGGAAGACCGGGAGAAAACCGCCTTCACCACTCCGATGGGGCTCTGTGAATTCAATAGTATGCCGTTCGGGCTGTGCAACGCCCCAGGAACCTTCCAACGGCTGATGGAGTGCTGTCTGGGACACCTAAACTTCGAGACCGTCCTATTGTACTTGGATGACGTGATTGTTTACTCCCAGACGTACGAAACCCATCTGGAGCACCTGGCCGAGGTGTTCGCATCCCTTGCCAAATACGGGATGAAATTGAAGCCTTCTAAGTGTCACTTGCTGAAACCCAGAGTGCAATACCTGGGGCACGTGGTAAGTGCAGAAGGTGTCGCCCTCGACCCTGAGAAGATCACTGCCATCCAGGGCTGGCCGAGACCAGCCACAGTGAGGGAAGTAAGGCAGTTTCTGGGTCTGGTGGGGTACTACCGGCGCTTTATCAAAGGGTACACGAAGATGGCTGCTCCCATGCAAGATCTCCTCGTGGGACAGACCAAAGGTGGTAGACCCCTAGGGGCCCCACTGGTGTGGGAAGAAAAGCATGAAGAATCCTTCTGCCAGCTGAAAGCGGCCTTGACTGGGGAAGAGGTCTTAGTGTATCCTCACTATGGCTGCCCATTCATCCTCTATACTGACGCCAGCAATGTGGGACTGGGAGCAGTCCTGTCCCAGGTCCAGGATGGGAAGGAGAAAGTGATAGCTTATGCTAGCCGGAAGCTTAGGCCAACTGAAAGGAACCCCGAGAACTACAGCTCCTTCAAGCTCGAGCTCCTGGCATTGGTATGGGCTATCACCGAGCGGTTCCGCCACTACTTGGCTGCAGCAAAATTCACCGCTTTCACGGACAACAATCCATTGACCCACCCGGACACAGCCAAGCTGGGCGCATTGGAGCAGCGGTGGGTGGCCCGGCTAGCCAACTACGACTTCACCATCAAGTACCGAGCTGGTCGTGTCAACATTAATGCTGATGCACTCTCCCGAATGCCCCATTTGTCAGAAGAAGGGGGCGAGGATGATGACCTCGAGGAGATTGAGCTGCCTGCATTTCACCAGCCACCAACTGAGAAGGTACAAATACACCAACAACGGGTGGATCTGGACGCACGGCCCAGTCAGGAGTGGCAGGAAGCTCAAAACCAGGCGCCGGCTGTCCGCCTCGTCAAGACCCTGGTGGAACAAGGTGCTGTTGGAATGGACCCTGCCGCTCCAGCTGAAGCCCAGCGCTTGTGGAAGGAACGGAAACGGCTTTATCTACATCAAGGGAAGCTGTACCGTGAGCTGATCAACCCGAAGACCCATGAGAAAATCTGCCAGTTGGTTATTCCCCAAGCTGATGTGGCTACTGTTTTGCAGGCATACCATGATGGTGCCGGACACTTCGGATGGAAGAAGCTGGAGATGCTGTTGAGAGAGCGGTTCTACTGGAGTGGGATGCGGGAGTCGGTAGAGGCCTGGTGCCGAGAGTGTGGTCCTTGCACGCTGAGAAGAAAGGACGAGACCAGCCAGAGGGCGCCCCTACACCCAATCATCACACATCAACCACTGGAACTGGTCGCCCTAGACCATGTCAAGCTCACCCCCAGCAGAAGTGGGTACGCCTACGCGTTGACCATCGTAGACCACTATTCAAGATTCATGGTGGTTGTCCCCGTCAAGGACCTAACTGGTCGAACGGCTGCTTGAGCGTTCCAAGCTTATTTCTGCCGCCCACATGGATATCCAGAAAAAGTGCTTACTGACCAAGGCCCGGCTTTTGAAGCGGAGGTGTTCCACGAGTTCTGCCAGTTGTACGGCTGTAAGAAGATCCGGACCACCCCTTACCATGCCCAGACCAACGGCATGTGTGAGAAGATGAACCACTTGGTCCTGGGACTCCTCAAGACGTTACCGCTGGAAGAGCGGAACCTGTGGCCGGAGAAGCTACCCGACTTGGTCGATATGTACAACAATATCCCGTCCAGCTCGACAAAGTGCACCCCAGCATACCTGATGAGGGCTCGTCCCGGCCGCCTGCCGGTGGACCTAGAAATTTTAGGAAAGCTGATTTCAACAAATTAAGGGAAGAGCTTAAATGTGTAGATTGGGACAAAGTCATGGTAACTGGGGATACCGAAGATAAATGGGGTAAGTTTAAGGATATACTACTAGAGTCCTGTAAAAAACGTATACCCTCTGGTAATAAAATGTCCAGGAATAAAAAGAAACCACTATGGATAAATAAGACTGTACAAAGTATAATAAAACAAAAACAAAGGGCATTTAAAATCTTAAAGGCTGAGAATACAGAAATAGCATTGCAGGAGTATAAAGATATCAATAGGAAATGTAAAAAAGAAATCAAACAAGCAAAATTAGCTACTGAAAGAAAAATCGCATGACATTAAAATAATTCCCAAAATCTTTTATAAATACATTAATGCCAAAAGGAAAACAAAGGATAGTATCGGCCCCATAAAATATAATAACAAGTTAGTTATAGAGGACAAACAAAAGACTGAGATATTAAATAGGCATTTCTCATCTGTATTCACAAAGGAACTGACTGTACCAGGGATTATTCAACAAGTGAAAAATCAAAGTCCACCACCCGATATAATAAATTTAACACAAGATGAAGTACGCCTACGTCTGAGTAAATTAAACATTGACAAATCCCCAGGGCCAGATGGCATTCATCCACGAATATTGAGGGAATTGAGCTCCGTAATCGACAGACCGCTGTATCTCATCTTTTTAGACTCACTTGTAACAGGGTTGGTGCCTCAGGATTGGAGGATTGCTGATGTGGTACCGATATTTAAGAAAGGTAAGAGGGTAGATCCAGGCAACTACCGTCCAGTAAGCCTGACATCAGTAGTATGCAAAGTTTTTGAGGGCATTTTAAGGGATGACATGCAAAAATATATTGCAGAAAATAATATGATAACTGACAAACAGCATGGATTCATGAAAGATGAGTCGTGTCTAACCAACCTGTTGGGGTTCTATGAGGGGGTAAGTTCAAACCTGGATATTGGTAATGCAGCTGATGTGATTTATTTGGACTTTGCAAAGGCATTTGATACTGTACCACATAATAGCCTTATACTAAAGCTCCAGAAGCAAGGACTAGGGGACACAATATGCAACTGGGTAAGGAATTGGCTAAAAGATAGGAAACAAAGAGTAGTCATAAATGGTACATTCTCTAAATGGGCTATAGTCAGCAGTGGGGTGCCACAGGGATCTGTGCTTGGACCGATTCTTTTTACTCTCTTTATTAATGACCTTGTGGATGGGATTGATAGTACAGTGTCAGTCTTTGCCGATGACACCAAACTATGTAGGATATTAAAAACTGACCTGGATAGTACAATATTACAAAAAGATCTGGATAAGATGTCAGAATGGGCAGATACTTGGCAAATGAGATTTAATGTTGATAAATGTAAAGTAATGCACCTAGGACGGAGTAATCCTATAACTGCGTATACATTAAATGGAAGTAAACTCGGGACTACAGAACAGGAGAAGGACTTGGGTATTCTCATTACAAATAAGCTGAGCAGCAGCACTCAATGTCAAGCAGCAGCTGCTAAAGCAAACAAGATTTTAGGGTGTATAAAAAGAGAGATTAGATCCCGTGATCCCAACGTATTGTTACCCCTCTATAAATCACTTGTAAGGCCACATCTGGAATACGGGATCCAGTTTTGGGCTCCACATTTTAAAAAGGACATTCAGAAGTTAGAGTCAGTTCAAAGGCGGGCAACTAGACTACTACAAGGAATGGAAGGCCTCCCATATGATGGCAGGTTGAAAAAGTTAGATATGTTTAGCTTAGAAAAAAGACGTCTCAGAGGAGATCTCATTTATATGTATAAATACATGTGTGGTCAATATAAAGGACTGGCACATGACTTATTTCTTCCAAAGACAGTACTAAGGACCAGGGGGCACTCACTGCGAGTGGAAGAAAAGCGATTCCGACACCTAAATAGGAAAGGGTTCTTTACAGTTAGAGCAGTCAGACTGTGGAATGCCCTACCACAAGAGGTAGTAATGGCAGATACTATAACAGCTTTTAAAAAAGGGCTGGATGATTTCCTCAGTACACAAAACATTGTTGGTTATAAATGACTTAGTGACTAAATGTAGAACTGGTGGAGGAAGGTTGAACTAGATGGACCTAGGTCTTTTTTCAACCTAAGTAACTATGTAACTATGTAACTAAGGGTTGGAGGCCCCAGAAGCACTCCCTTCGACAGCTGAATGGGAAACTCGGCGGAGAGCACAATACCGGCAGATTCAGGAGTATGTGGAGAATAGAGTTGAGCGCGGTTCGTGGTTCGTGGTTCTCCAGTTCGCGGCTCGAGTGATTTTGGGGCATGTTCTAGATCGAACTAGAACTCGAGCTTTTTGCAAAAGCTCGATAGTTCTAGATACGTTCGAGAACGGTTCTAGCAGCAAAAAGCAGGGCTTTTTACAGCTACAGTGTGCAGGAGCCATCGCTGGCAGCCTGCCACAAGCTGGTAACCAAGATAAACATCGGGTATCCAAGCAAAGCGCTTTGGTTAGTAACCCGATGTTTATCTTAGTTACGTGCAGGAAGCCCACACTTTCCCGCTCAGCTCGCTCCGCCCCCTCCTGCCCGCGGCATGTACACATACATACACAAACACACACACACACACACATCCCCCCCCCCATCCCCCCCCATCCCCCCCATCCCCCCCCGCCCGCCCGCTCGCTCGCTCGCTCGCTCGCTCGCTCGGCTTACCTGCGGTGATGAAGTCCCGCCATCCCGACCTCAGCGCTGTCACTGTCCTCCATGGCCGCCGCTTGTCACATCACCTATCGCTTCCGACCCGAGACTGACTAGCGGTGACGTCACGGACCTCTCGCGATACTTGATGTGAAGGCGCCGGTCATTGACCTCAGTGACAGGGGCTGTCAGTGTGCTGGAGATCAGCGCAGGTAATGTACCTCGCTGACAGCAGCACTTGTCACCCCCCTGCAGTGACCTGGGCTGACCCATTGATGTTAGCTCAGGTCACTGCACTGCTCTCCCAGTCAATGGGGAACATCCTGCTCTTCATTGACTGGGACAGTGTGGATCGTCATGGCAACCCCTTGGATTACACCAGACCTGGATTTGTTTTTCAATCTAATAAATTGGTTAAAGAGGGAATGTTTTGGGGAGTGTTTTTTCAAATAAAAATGTGTTTGTCGTCTATTTTTTTTTATTACTGACTGGGTTGGTGATGTCGGGTATCTGATAGACGCCTGACCTCACCAACCCCAGGGCTTGATGCCAGGTGACATTACACATCTGGTATTAACCCCAAATATTACCCCGTTTGCCACCGCACCAGGGCGCGGGATGAGCTGGGGCGAAGCACCAGGATTGGCGCATCTAATGGATGCGCCACTTCTGGGGCGGCTGCGGCCTGCTATTTTTAGGCTGGGGAGATTCCAATAACCATGGACCTCCCTAGTCTGAGAATATCAGGCCCCAGCTGTCTGCTTTACCTTGGCTGGTGATCCAATTTTGGGGGACCCCTACGTGTTTTTTTTTTTAATTATTTATTTAATTTAAAATAACAGCGTGGGGTGCCCTCAGTTTTGGATTACCAGCCAAGGTGAGGTTGCCAGCTGTGGTCTGCAGGCTGCAGCCGTCTGCTTTACCCTAGCTGGCTACAAAACTAGGGGGAACCCTATGTCATTTTTTTTTCATTTTTTTGGCTAAATACAAAGCTAAGCACCCCTTAGTGCCACATGAAAGGTACCAAAGGGTGTTCCACTTTTTCTCCATTTTTTTCTCCACTTTCTCTCCACTTTTTCTCCACTTTTTCTCCATTTTTTTCTCCACTTTTTCTCCACTTTTTCTCCACTTTTTCTCCACTTTTTCTCCACTTTTTCTCCACTTTTTCTCCTCTTAATCTCCACTTTTTCTCCTCTTATGCTCCACTTTTTCTCCACTTTTTCTCCACTTTTTCTCCACTTTTTTCTCCACTTTTTCTCCTCTTATGCTCCACTTTTTCTCCACTTTTTCTCCACTTTTTCTCCTCTTATGCTCCACTTTTTCTCCACTTTTTCTCCACGTTCTCTCCACTTTTTTCTCCACTTTTTCTCCTCTTATGCTCCACTTTTTCTCCACTTTTTCTCCACTTTTTCTCCTCTTATGCTCCACTTTTTCTCCACTTTTTCTCCACTTTTTCTCCACGTTTTCTCCACTTTTTTCTCCACTTTTTCTCCTCTTATGCTCCACTTTTTCTCCACTTTTTCTCCACTTTTTCTCCACTTTTTCTCCTCTTATGCTCCACTTTTTCTCCACTTTTTCTCCACGTTCTCTCCACTTTTTTCTCCACTTTTTCTCCTCTTATGCTCCACTTTTTCTCCACTTTTTCTCCACTTTTTCTCCACTTTTTCTCCACTTTTTCTCCTCTTATGCTCCACTTTTTCTCCACTTTTTCTTCACTTTTTTCTCCACTTTTTCTCCTCTTATGCTCCACTTTTTCTCCACTTTTTCTCCACTTTTTCTCCACTTTTTCTCCTCTTAATCTCCACTTTTTCTCCACTTTTTTCTCCACTTTTTCTCCTCTTAATCTCCACTTTTTCTCCACTTTTTCTCCACTTTTTCTCCACTTTTTCTCCACTTTTTCTCCACTTTTTTCTCCACTTTTTCTCCACTTTTTCTCCTCTTATGTTCCACTTATTCTCCACTTTTTCTCCACTTTTTCTCCACTTTTTCTCCTCTTATGCTCCACTTTTTCTCCACTTTTTCTCCACTTTTTCTCCACTTTTTCTCCTCTTATGCTCCACTTTTTCTCCACTTTTTCTCCACTTTTTCTCCTCTTATGCTCCACTTTTTCTCCACTTTTTCTCCACTTTTTCTCCACTTTTTCTCCTCTTATGCTCCACTTTTTCTCCACTTTTTCTTCACTTTTTTCTCCACTTTTTCTCCTCTTATGCTCCACTTTTTCTCCACTTTTTCTCCACTTTTTCTCCACTTTTTCTCCTCTTAATCTCCACTTTTTCTCCTCTTATGCTCCACTTTTTCTCCACTTTTTTCTCCACTTTTTCTCCACTTTTTCTCCTCTTATGCTCCACTTTTTCTCCACTTTTTTCTCCACTTTTTTCTCCACTTTTTCTCCTCTTAATCTCCACTTTTTCTCCACTTTTTCTCCACTTTTTCTCCACTTTTTCTCCACTTTTTTCTCCACTTTTTCTCCACTTTTTCTCCTCTTATGTTCCACTTATTCTCCACTTTTTCTCCACTTTTTCTCTACTTTTTCTATGGTCGGTCTACCCATTAGCTCTGCCATGCATAGTGTAGCTCTACACCTACTGCACATGTTACTTTATGATTGACATCTCTTTCGTACCAGAGCTGTCTAAGTCTACTCTGACCCCATATTTGTCATTACTATATTGTCCTTGTACTGTATTATGACATTTGTATCATGTGTTTCATTTCTTGCTGTGTTGCAATTTTTTTGCTGCATCCCAATTGTACCTCTACATTGTTCGAGTTTATGTTATTGTTCTCTCACTCTTATGTGATACTGATTATTGTCATTTTTCATGATTACATGCAGATAAGTCCAATCTGACGAAGGCTCAGGCCGAAACGTCATTTGTAACTTGTTTTGGACAAAAACATATATGCTTATGAAAAAAAAATTTTCTTAATACGGACCAATAAAGAGTGATTTTGCATTACTATCCATTGTGACTTACTGACTTAGTCTGGGAGATATAGAGTGCCGAGGTTACTCACTAATTTTATCTATTATTACCTCTGAGCACCTATATACCAGTGAGCAGAGCTTCCTCTACAGTAGTTCTCCTGATTAGGCATGCCCTTACCTCATGAGCAGGGCATTGCAGCTTTGGTAGCAACCATTACGACATGGACTCTGCTGCTGTGGACCCGGGGAGAGTGAGTGCAGATTCATTGCACCCACACTCCTCACATGAAGGGTCCGCACTCCTAGAAAATGGGGGATACGTTCCCTGAGTGTCTCCCCCCCATATTCTAGACGGTCCAGAGTCGTCGTGGGACCCCTTTATTTTTTTTCTTACAATAAATTGGTGAAAGAGGAAATGTTTTGGGGACTGTTTTTTCAAATAAATTTCTTTTGTCGATTTTTTGTTTTTGTTAGTACTGACAGTTTATGATGTTGGGTATCTAATAGACGCCATGACATCACAAACTGCTGGGCTTGATCTCAGGTGACTTTACAGCTAGTATCAACCCGATTTATTACCCCGTTTGCCACTGCACCAGGGCACGGGATGAGCTGGGGTGAAGCGCCAGGATTGGCGCATCTAGTGGATGCGCCACGTCTGGGGTGCCTGCGGCCTGCTATTTTTAGGCTGTGAAGGCCCAATAACTATGGACCTTCCCACCCTGAGAATACCAGACCACAGCTGTCCGCTTTACCTTGGCTGGTGATCCAATTTGGGGGGTCCCCTACTTTTATTGTGTAATTATTAATATTTATAAAATAATTATAAAAAAGAGCCTGAGGGGACCTCCACATTGGATCCCCAACCACGGTAAAGCTGCCAGCTGTGGTTTTCAGGCTACAGCCGTCTGCTTTACCCTAGCTGGCTATCAAAAATGGGGGGACCCAACGTAATTTTTTTTTTTTAACTATTTTTTAAATAGAAAAAATTAATGGGCTTCCCTGTATTTTGATTGCCAACCAAGGTAACGGCAGGCAGATGGGGGTGGCAACCCATAGCTGTCTGCTTTATCTGCGCTGAGAATCAAAAATACCGCGGAGCGCTACGTCATTTTTTTAAAGATTTATTTTTACAGCACTGTGATGTCCAGCAATCAAAATACAGGGAAGCCCATTTTATTTTTAGTTATTTAAATAAATAATTAAAAAAAATATATGTTAGCTCCCACTGCATTTTTTGTATTGCTAGCTAAGGGTAATCCAAGCAGCTACTGGCTGCTAACCCCCACTGCTTGGTGTTACCTTCACTGGCAATGGAAAATCCAGGGAAGCATTTTTTTTTTTTTTTTTTGCCAAAAAGCTACAAAAAAAGGACGTGAGCTTCGCCATATTTTTGTATGCTAGCCAGGTATAGCAGGCAGGTGCTGGAAGAGTTGGATACAGCGCCAGAAGATGGCGCTTCTATGAAAATGCCATTTTCTGAGGTGGCTGCAGACTGCAATTCGCAGCAGTGGGGCCCAGAAAGCTCAGGCCAACCGGTGGTGCGGATTCCAATCCCCAGCTGCCTAGTTGTACCTGGCTGGACACAAAAATGGGGCAAAGCCTACGTCATTTGTTTTCTAATTATTTCATGAAATTCATGAAATAATAAAAAAAGGGCTTCCCTTTATTTTTGGTTCCCAGCCGGGTACAAATAGGCAACTGGGGGTTGGGGGCAGCCGTACCTGCCTGCTGTACCTGGCTAGCATACAAAAATATGGCGAAGCCACATAATTTTTTCAGGGGGCAAAAAACTTCTGCATACAGTCCTGGATGGAGTATGCTGAGCCTTATAGTTCTGCAGCTGCTGTCTGTCTGTATGGAGAAGAGCAGACAGCAGCTGCAGAACTACAAGGCTCAGCATACTCCATCCAGGACTGTATGCAGAAGTTTTTTGCCCACCAAAAAAATGACGTGGGCTTCGCCATATTTTTGTATGCTAGCCAGGTACAGCTGGCAGCCACGGGCTGCCTCCAACCCCCAGTTGCCTATTTGTACCCGGCTGGGAACCAAAAATATAGGGAAGCCCGTTTTTTTTAATTATTTCACTTATTTCATGAAATAATTAAAAAACAAATGACGTGGGCTTCGCCCTATTTTTGTGTCCAGCCGGGTACAACTAGGCAGCTGGGGATTGGAATCCGCAGCACAGGTTAGCCCGAGGTTTGTGGGCGCCTCTGCTGCGGATTTCAGTCCGCAGCCGTCCCAGAAAATGGCGCTCTCATAGAAGCGCCATCATCTGGCGCTGTATCCAACTCTTCCAACAGCCCTGGAGCCGGGTGGCTTGTTGGGTAATCATGAGTTAATACTGGCTTTGTTTTACCAGCCAGTATTAAGCCAGAGATTCTTAATGTCAGGCACGTTTGACCCGGCCATTAAGAATCTCCAATAAAGGGTTAAAAAAAGACACCACACAGAGAAAAAATACTTTAATAGAAATAAATACACAGACACATTAGAGACTCCATCTTTATTACCCCTGTCAGCCCTCCACGATCCTGCTCTTCTGTCTTCTTTCTTTCTAGTGTAGTAGTAGTGACGATTGTAGTGAGGAAGGATGAGATTCACCAGCTCATCACTTGGGGCTGGGGAACCTCCATCCTAACTACAATGCTCACTACAATCGGGAAGCAGCGTGCAGCCTTCACTCCGTGAGTGATCACTGCTGGCTGCTAGCGGTAACGCTGACAGACGCGTTACCATAGCAACGGTGCTCTCGGAGCCGCGGTTAGCGGTGACGTCACCGCTAACTGCGTTGCTATGGCAACGGTGATCTCCGTTAATGACCGGCTGTGTCAGCCGGTCCCTAACGGAACGGGGAGTCGACCGTGTGCTAGAGCATGTCGTCGGTACACGGCGATACACATATGTGCACCGTGTACCGGAGAGATGCACTCGCAGGTCCTACATGACGTGTCATAGTCATGTGACCAGTCTGTAGCCAATGAGATAATAGCCACGTGACTGGTCACATGGCTATTTTGACGTCACGATAGGTCCTGCTTCTCTGCTGGCAGTGCAGGTCACCGGGAGGATTCAGCGATCATCGGATGGAATAGCGGCAGGAGACAGAGTGCAGAAGGGATCGCGAGGACCGGTAAGTGTTATGGCAATGTTTATTAACTGTTTGTGTACATTTATAATGCATTTTTATATGTTTGTGATTGCCTCCCATTATAGCCTATACGTTCGAGTTCGGTTCGTCGAACGTTCGACGAACCGAACTCGAACGGGAGCTCCGTTCGGCGAACCGACCTCGAGCCGAACCGCGACCGGTTCGCTCATCTCTAGTGGAGAAGAATCTAAGTCGAAGTCGAGAACAGCAGGAGCAGCGATTCAACCAGAAAGCATCTACGGGCCCTTTCCAGCCAGGAGATGTGGTGTTAAAGCGGAAGAGGAAGACCCACAAGCTGGATGATCAATGGGAACCAATCCCATACGTCGTACAACCCACAGGATGGGAAGATGGGAAGGCCTACCAGATCAGTCGTGACCAAGGGGGCACTTTGGCCACGGTTTCCCGGGACCATCTTAAAAGGTGCCCACCAGCATTGAGGGCACTGGCTGACGTACCAGTTCCTCCACCAGCAGAGAAGGCAAAAGAGGTGATCCACACTGTGATGGGTGACTTCCCAGCAGACTGGCCTACACAGAACGGCGCGGTGATTCTTCCAGTGATACTGTTCCCACAACCTGTGGATGAAGAAGTGGTGGAAGCGGTCGACCGTGAGCCAGAACTAATGCCAGTGCCCAGGGATGAACCTGTACCCAGCTCCCCTATGCCTCCGCCTGCCCCACACGATAGAAGGGAGGAGGAACCGATTGTTCCCTCTGCCCCACTGCATAGCCCCACTGACACCGGACCCCGAAGCTCACCCATCCCAACCTAGGTAGACCCCCACTTAGGTACAGGGAGACTGTTCATTAAAGAGGGGGGGTCAGGAAGTTTGTTTGAGTTTGTGTGAAAGTTTATTGAAAAATGATGACAAAGATTACCGAACAGTAACCTGATTGTCCTACCGTGATTTGGAAAACCGGCCGTTGCCGGCACCGTTGTCCCCGTGGGGACCGTTTAAAAAGTTTGCATGAGGAACTGCTCATGGACAAGCCCGTGAACTTGCAGGGCAACCACAAACGTTAGTGGCTTGTAAATAAGTTGTTTACCGTTACCATTTTCGTGTTGCCGCCTCCGGAGAGGCAGGTTGGAGGGAGGGCCCGCAGTAGAGCCGGCTGGGGCCCAGCCACCACAGGGACCGGTGGCTACCCTCTGGAGGGGAAGGACAGATCCCGCTCGGGTAACTTGTGCTGGACTTGGGGACAAGGGGTGCTGCCTGGGTTTTAGGGGCAGCATCAGGGCCAGGTTGCTTGGGTGGGAGAGAGCGGAAACCGTAACCGTAACCCGTTTGCAACGTTTAAGTAAAGTGCCTCCCGTTATGGGAAGAAGTATTAAAAATGTAAATATGTTACCGTTTACCTTTTATACCTTTACAGAAAAATAAAACCGGTGTTGGACGGGCAGCCCGCGGACGGTCTGCATTTTGCTAAGGGGGAATGTGACACCCTGGGCAAGCCAGGGGTCACAGGTCATCACACCACCACACCCTACACCCCAGCTAGGCACACCAGCTAACCCAAAAATCCTTGTTGCCTTCCTCCAGGAGCTGGTGTTCATACCAGGGGGTGGGCCAGGCGGTTGGCTCCGCCCACCGAGGAGTTTACAGCCCTGGAGGCGGGAAGAACAAGGCAGATAGAGTTTGGAGGAGGAAGTGAGAGGAGTCCAGTGAGGGACGTGAAGGAGTAAACAAGTAGTTAAGTGAAAGTAGAAGGAAGTGAAGTGGTAGAGGAGCAAAGGAGAAAACTGGAGTAAAGGAGTAAAAGTGACAGTAAGAAAGCCTGAAGCTGGTCCGGGTGTGTGCCCCGGACTGAGACAGCAAGGTCAGCAGACGGCGGTGATTATCCGCAGGGGTGACTGCTCGGAGGTTCCTGGAAGGACCGCGGACGGGTGGTGACCCGGCGGTCTGGAACAGTGTACAAGGAACAGTCAGCACCAGGGCAGGGGCCTCTCGGATCCCGGAAAGGCTAGGAGTCGCCACAATTTGCCAAATCCGTCAGTGAAGGGGACGTCTGTCTCCCAACAACCAAGTCCTGATTGAAGGCAGCAGCCCAACCATTAAAATAGAGACACCGCCACTGCCAGGGCACCAGTTTCTAAGGGCCAGCGCCTGCGGGCAAAGAGTAGAGCTCCTCTGGTCCAGCTTGAAGCCGGGGAGCGGGTTACCGGTGGGAACCCATCGAAACCATCAACAACATTAGGTGCAGGAAAAGGGACATCACCGTCATCTACTGGGGAAGCAAGTGCAGCCGTCCGTGGGAACCGTCTTTCCAGCCATGTGTTTTACCGAGAACTGTGTCATCGTCTCAGGCTGAGTGAGTACCACAGTGCCGCAAGGCACAGTGCTGCCCCCGCGTCCCTGCGCCCACCAGGCCCTGCATCTCTCACCTCATCACTGGGCCCCGGGATCACCAACCCCTACCCATGGAGGGGCAACGCAACAACTTGCTGCTTCACACCATCACTCCCGGGATCCCCACACAGAGCAGCGGTGGTGTCAACAACTCACCACAACCGTGGGTGGCGTCACGGACAATAACCAATCCCTACACCCAAAATCCCCTTTCACTCACGGGCGAGGAGCGCCGCTCGAGAACCCCCGGGATCCGGCCCACCGCTCGAGCCACCACTGAGCAGCCGCAGCCGGACCCGAGCAGGGGGGTGAGCGCAGTGCTGACACCCTCCTCCCGCCCGCGACATACTCGTTGGCCTACTCACTAGATAGGGTGAGTATAGGGCCAGCTACTCGCCGACAAGTTGAAAGAACCTGTATAGTGACACTAGGGAGCTCAGGAGTCAGCTTGAGATGAGTGCAGAAGGTGCCCCCTCACCAATCTCCCTAGCGACAGGGATCTCCATTGTATCTTTACCCTGGTGTTTTCCCATTTGAATGGTGTTGTTTGGTAGTGGGTCAGACACCCATTAGTCTGATTGCGTTTGTCATGAGTTATATGCGGACATATTCCACTCCGTGCGTGACACAGAGTTGTTCTAGTTAGCCATATTGTTTTATCCCAGTTCTTTTTCCTCTCTAGATCAGTTCATTAAAACCATTTTTAAAATCTTTCAAGTGAACCTGACAGTTAATACATGCTGCCCATGGATAGCAGCATGTATCTGGCTCCATGATTTTAGCCAGGTATGTTTAAAGGGGTTGTCCACTAGTAGGACAATGCCTTCTGATCCACGTTTCCCACAATTAAAAAATAAAACGTTTATTCTCCACTCCATGGCCGGTGCATTTCCTACAGGCTAACATGACTTTACGTTCCTATAGTACTGGGGCTCGCCACTTCCAATCAACAATGGCTTCTGTCTCCCTGCCTTCTGACAAACGAGATAAACAACAGGAAATGGGCTCTGTGGCTGCTTCCTGGTGATTGCTCCTGTGTCCGAAGGTGGAGAGAAGGAAGCCGGCGCTGATTGGATCTGGGGCTCACGTGACATCATTGGAAGTGGTGCTGAGCCATCTCTGGATATCTTTGCACTTTTGAAGAAGAACTACTGAAATTGGACCACTCTATGAAATGGCCATGGCGAAGGTAGACACAGGTGTTTGGGATAAATTAAGAATACTCAGTCTTATAGGGGAGTCGCTGCGTGATACTAACCCGCTGGCATACCCAGACACTAAGAAAAATAATGAACGCTATTTACATTATACGTTGGACTAATAGGGGACTTTGTTATACAACCATATCTCTATGAATGGTAAGTTATAACATATACAGCAGGTAAAATAAGTATTGAACACGTCACTAATTTTCTAAGCAATTATATTTCATGCGTCTTGCTCCCACTTGCGTATAAAATTGCATTGTACTCGCACCAATGATATTCAATGAGGCAGTTGTCATCTGTGAGTTTTTTATTAGTTGGAATCAAGCTGAGGAAAAAATAGCAGCATGCTGCATATGGCTGTGTATATCACATGAGACTCGCCATTGCAAGTCACTGGGTGGTAGAAAAATATCAGAAAGCACATCCGTGTGGCATCCCATTTTTACGCACACATCTCAAAGGAAAAAAATAATACTAAGATATAGGTAGATAGATGATGAAAAATATTACATAGACAGACTAGAAAGATAGATAGATAGATAGATATCTTGAATCTATATAATGTCACAACCCCCTACATAGTATAAAGTTGTACACCTTAGTGCCTTTCATGTGGCACTAAAGGGTGTTTAGGCCTGTTTGACATAATAAATATATCATTTTAAAAAACAACATGGGGTCACCCCTTTCTTTGATAACCAGCAAAGGTAATGAAGACAGCTTTGGGCTGATATTATCAGGTTGGAAAAGTCCATGGTTATTTGGCCCTTCTCAGCCTAAAAATAGCAGCCCGCAACCGTCCCAGCAGTGGCTTGTTACACAAGATGCGCTAATTCTGATGCTTCACACCGGCTTTACCCATTGCCCTGGTGCATTGGCAATCTGGTTAATGTTATTTGGGGTATATTCCAGCAGTGTATTGTCAGGTGGCATCAAGCGCTGGTGTTAGTAATGGAGAGGAGTCAATCAGACATCACCATTACTAACCCAGTAAGTAAAAAGAATAACACACACACACAAAAATAGTTCTGAGTGAACAAGTTATGTAGTAAGGTCCAAATTTGTGCCATTGATTCATCACCTCTCTCCCATGGGATCTTTATGGATTGTGTACAGGAGTTAGAACTCCACCTAGGCATATTCCATTCAGAATGCATTTCATTCTATGTGCTCAAAGATCTTACTGCTTAAATTGTGTTAGGCATCGCTTGGCTTATATTACAAAACCATGTTGTTGACTGGAAGACCCAGGACATAATTAAATGCAGCTCTTATTGTAATGACCACTAATCAGGAACCTGTATCTCGGCAATAACCACTAGTATACTGGATCCTTTCTGAGAGCTTGTTGATGTGTTCTCTGAGAAAGGTTGTCAGGAACTCAGGAACTGCAGAACAGACCTTATGACTGCACCATAAGGTTGAAGCCAGTGGCCAATTTGCCCAAGTGCACACTGTATAATCTGTCTGGTTCTGAGAGACAAGCTCTCCAAGAATACATAATGGAGAGTTTGGCTAATGGTCACATTAGGCTAGCTTCGTCCCCGGTGGCTGCGGGTTTCTTCATTGTCAAAAATAAGGATGGGGGACTGCGTCTCTGCCTGGATTTGCGCAAGGTTAACCAGATTATGGCTTGGGACCCATATCCTATGACACTCATTCCGGACCTATTCAGTCAGATTACTAGAGATGAGCGAACCGGTCGCGGTTCGGATCGAGGTCGGTTCGCCGAACGGAGGTCCCGTTCGAGTTCGGTTCGTCGAACGTTCAACGAACCGAACTCGAACTGCATAGGAAACAATGGCAGGCATTCACAAACACATAAAAACACCGAGAAAACACCCTCAAAGGTGTCCAAAAGGTTACAAACAACTCACAACACAACACAAACACATGGGAAAGTGACAAGAACAAATTCTCATGCGAAAACAAAAGAGCGTAACGAGGAAAAAGAGGACGAGACACAGATATAGGCATGGCACGCCCTTCTAAAATCATGTAAAACACCGCAAGGTGACTCCAAGCGGAGTCTTCCTTTTTTCCAAAAATTGGGCCCCACACACACCCACCCCTTCAGTGGCAGCACTTATGCCCTAGTTGTACACTTCACAGCTAGATTGGCATCAAGCACATTCAAAAATACGCCATTCTTAACCGTCCCCAGGATGACACCGGGGTAGGTAGCAAAGTCTTTCCTGATCCCAGCTCTGTTCATCTTGGATCATTTTTAAAAAACACAGCAAGCAAGGGTTACTCCAAGCGGAGTCTCCCTTTTTTTTCCAAAAATTGTGCCCCACACACCCCCACCCATTCAGTGGCAGCACTTGTGCCCTAGTTGTACACTTCACAGCTAGATTGGCATCAAGCACATTCAAAAATACGCCATTCTTAACCGTCCCCAGGATGACACCGGGGTAGGTAGCAAAGTCTTTGCTGAACCATGACTTGTTCATCTTGGCTCCTTTTAAAAAACAATGTAAGCAAGGGTTACTCCAAGCGGAGTCTCCCTTTTTTCCAAAAATTGGGCCACACAGACACCCCATCAGTGGCAGCACTTGTGCCCTAGTTGCAAATAGGATGTTTTGATTTGCATCAAGAACATTAAAAAATACGCCATAATTAACTGTCTCCAGGATGACACCGGGGTAGGTAGCAAAGTCTTTCCTGATCCCAGCTCTGTTCATCTTGGCTCCTTTTTAAAAACACTGTAAGCAAGGGTTACTCCAAGCGGAGTCTCCCTTTTTTTCCAAAAATTGTGCCCCACACACACCCACCCATTCAGTGGCAGCACTTGTGCCCTAGTTGTACACTTCACAGCTAGATTGGCATCAAGCACATTCAAAAATACGCCATTCTTAACCGTCCCCAGGATGACACCGGGGTAGGTAGCAAAGTCTTTGCTGAACCATGACTTGTTCATCTTGGCTCCTTTTAAAAACAATGTAAGCAAGGGTTACTCCAAGCGGAGTCTCCCTTTTTTCAAAAAATTGGGCCCCACAGACACCCCATCAGTGGCAGCACTTGTGCCCTAGTTGCAAAAAGGATGTTTTGATTTGCATCAAGCACATTCCAAATCCACAAGCATTTACTCTCCCCAGGATGACACAGGGGTAGTAAATTCCTTGTGGATCCATGACTTGTTCATTTTGATGAAAGTTAGTCTGTCCACATTGTCACTGGACAGACGCGTGCGCTTATCTGTCAGCACACACCCAGCAGCACTGAAGAAACGTTCCGAGACAACGCTGGCAGCTGGACACGACAAAATCTCCAAGGCGTAAGTGGAGAGCTCTGGCCATTTTTCAAGATTTGAAGCCCAAAATGAGCAAGGCTCCATTTGCAAAGTCATGGCATCGATGTTCATTTGGAGATACTCCTGTATTAGTGATGAGCGAGCATGCTTGTTACTACTCGGTACTCGCACGAGTATCACTGTACTCGGTCTACTCGGCGGGGACCGAGTAATCTCGCGATACTCGTGCTGTACTCGTGGTCTTCATTTCTGCATGTTGGCGCTCTTTTGAGAGCCAGCCCTCATGCAGGGATTGGCTGGCAGACCACTGCAATGCCACAGCCCTGTTAGTTGTGGAATTGCAGTGATTGGCCGGCCTGCACAGCGTGACCGAGCCTTTATACCGGCCGGCGCGCTGTGCTCTGCTCACAGCTATCCAGACAGTGAGGGCAGGGAGAGTGTCGCTGATTCAGGGAAAGCTTTGCGGCCCTTTATAGCTTTTTCAGTTGCAGGGCTGCAAACAGTGTGACCAAAAGTCCTTCTCAGGACTATTCTAGTTGTATACAGGCAGGCAGGGTATAGCCAGGTCGGAGTACAGTAGCAGAGTCCTTCTCAGGACTATTGTTGCTATATACAGGCAGGGTATAGCCAGGTCTGAATACAGGGTAGTGACCAGAAGAGTCCTTGTCAGGACTATTGTACCAGTATACAGGCAGGCAGGCAGGCAGGCAGGGTATATATAGCCATTCCTAGTGGTGACCGTATACCAGCCTTCATCATATCTGGGGCTGGTGTATACAGTCTAAAACAGTCCAGATAGTGTCTGACTTGTCTGTAATTGTCGCTCCCCAAAAAAACCTGTTAGGTTCTTAGTGCGTCCGTGCTTGGTTTTTAAAACCGCATGTGTGTGCCTGTCGGTGGCAGCGTACAGGTGCACTTGTGTGCAATTTCCACAAACTTTGATATAATGCACAAGTAGTGAATACACGTCAGCACAGCATTGCAAAATGCGCAAGGGCATTGGCAAGGAACAAGAAAGTGGACGTGATGGTGGTGCAGGCAGAGGCCGAGGTCTTGGGCAAGCTCTAATTTCGCCACAACAAAGGGCCACATCTAGTCGCTCGCACGTCCTGTCCCAAATTCTTGGGGACCGCAGCAGTACACCGCTCTTGAACCAAGACCAGTGTCAACAGGTTGTTAGTTGGATAGCAGATAATGCTTCCAGTCAGATTGGCACCACCACAAACACTCTGTCTTCCACACGGTCAAGTGTCAGTAGCCGTGATACTGCACCGCACATTTCTGAACCTGATCCTCCTTCCTACCACCAGGCTGAGTACACGTCCTCCTCGGACATTAATGATCCCACACTTGGACACTCGGAAGAGCTGTTCACGTTTCCATTCACACATTCTGGCCTCTCGCCAGCTCATATTGAAGTGGGTCATGAGAAGATCGTCTGTACAGATGGCCAAATATTTGAGCAGCCACGTTCTCACGAAGTTGGCAACGTGTCTCAACAAGTGGTGGACGATGATGAGACACAATTGTCAGGAAGTCAGGAGGAGGAGCAGGGTGCGGAAGAGGAAGACGACGTGGTGGATGATCCAGTAACTGACCCAACCTGGCAGGAGGATATGCAGAGCGAGGACAGCAGTGCACAGGGGGAGGGAGGCGTAGCATCACAACAGGCAGTAAGAAGCAGGGTGGTGGCCCCAGGCAGAAGTCAGGCAACCGTTCCCCGGAACAACACGACGACACAAGGTGCCTGTACAAATGTTAGGTCTTCCCGAGTCTGGCAGTTTTTTAAGTTGGCTCCAGATGATCCTAAAAAGGCCATTTGCAACACCTGCCGTGCCAGCATCAGCAGGGGTACCAAAACTAGCAGCCTGACCACCACCAGCATGATCAGGCACATGTCAGCCAAGCACCCGACTTTGTGGGAAGTACAACAGAGTCGAGGAGCAGTGCTTGCTGATGTCACTGCTACGTCTTCGCTGGTTGTGCATGCGAGCCAATCCCCTGTCCATGCTGCCTGCGAACAAGCCTCCTCCACTCCTGCACCTGCAGTTGCCTACGCAGAAAGAACACCATCATCAAGCACGTCCTTGTCCCAGCGCAGCGTTCAGTTATCCATTCAGCAAACCTTTGAACGCAGGCGCAAATACACTGCCAACACCCCACATGCCACAGTTCTAAATGCTAACATTTCGCGACTGCTTGCGCTGGAAATGTTGCCTTTTAGGCTGGTGGAGACAGAAGCATTCCGCGACCTGATGGCGGCAGCTGTCCCACGTTACTCGGTCCCCAGCCGCCACTATTTCTCCCGGTGTGCGGTCCCCGCGTTGCATAACCACGTGTCACAAAACATCACACGTGCCCTGAACAACGCTGTTTCACCCAAGGTCCACCTAACCACAGACACGTGGACAAGTGCTTGTGGGCATGGCTGCTACATCTCGTTGACGGCACACTGGGTTAATATTGTGGAAGCTGGGACCCAGTCTGAGCGAGGGACGGAACACGTCCTTCCCATACCAAGGTTTGCAGGCCCTACCTCAGTCAGTGTTTCACCCACACTCTACAGCTCAGGAATGTCATGCTCTTCAACCTCCTCCTCCTCCTGCGCATCCTCATCCACTGTACCCTCCACACCAGTCCCAAGCTGGAAGCACTGCAGCACTGCCTCGGCGAAGCGGCAACAGGCTGTGCTGAAGCTAATCTGCATCGGTGACAAACCCCACAATGCAGAAGAGGTGTGGACAGCTCTGAAACAGCAGGCAGATCACTGGCTCACACCTCTGAACCTAAAGCCAGGAAAGGTCGTGTGTGACAATGGCCGGAACCTGGTGGCGGCTTTGAGGCGAGGCCAGCTGACACATGTTCCATGCGTGGCCCATGTGCTCAACCTCGTGGTTCAGCGGTTTATAAAGTCATACCCAGAGCTGTCTGATCTGCTGGTAAAAGTTCGCCGCCTGTCTGCACATTTTCGAAAGTCACCTACTGCTTCAGCCGGCCTTGCCGGCTTTCAGCGCCGTTTGCATCTCCCGGCTCACAGACTGGTGTGTGATGTCCCCACGCGTTGGAATTCAACTCTGCACATGTTGGTCAGGATATGTGAGCAGAAGAGGGCAGTTGTTGAGTACCTGCATCACCTAAGCCATCGGGAAATGGGTCAAACTCCAAACATAACACCTGAGGAGTGGAGATGGATGTCAGACCTATGTACCATCCTCCAAAACTTTGAGGACTCCACCAAGATGGTGAGTGGTGATGACGCCATTATTAGCATCACCATACCGCTACTCTGCCTTCTAAAACGGTCTCTGCTGAAAAACAAACATGATGCATTGCAGGCGGAGCGCGATGAGTTGCAGCAAGAAACAGTAGTGTGTGTGGGTGATAACACACAGCCCAGCCTCGTCTCATCACAACGTGCAGTGGAGGACTATGACGAGGAGGAGGATGAAGACATGGAGCAACTCTCCGGCCAAATTGAGGATATGACATGCACACCAGTCATATCCTCGGTTCAGCGTGGCTGGCCAGAGGACAGGGTAGATGAGGAGGAGGAGGAGGACAGCATGTTCAGTCATCTTGTTGGTCAGGCTACTGAAGTCCTGGCTGTTAAGAGTCTGGCGCACATGGCTGACTTTATGGTAAGCTGCCTGTCTCGTGACCCTCGCGTTAAGAACATCTTGGCCGACAATCATTACTGGTTGGTAACACTGTTAGACCCACGCTACAAGGAGAACTTTTTGTCTCTTATTCCCGTGGAGGAGAGGTCAATCAAAATGCAGCAGTTCCGGAAGGCCATAGTCACGGAAGTAGGCAAAGCATTCCCCTTACAAAACGCTAGCGGCATAGGTCAGGAATCAGTGGACAACCGAGGCGTACAGCCGAGAGAGGCACAAGTCCAATCCGCCAGAGGTAGGGGAACAGTCTTTAAGATGTGGGACAGTTTTCTCAGCCCCTCACGTACCACAGCCCCTGAGGTGCGGGGTAGTGCCACAAGAAATCCTAAGTTTGCCCAGATGCTGAAGGAGTACCTTGCAGATCGAACAACTGTACTCCGACATTCCTCTGTGCCTTACAATTATTGGGTATCCAAGCTGGACACGTGGCATGAATTGGCTCTCTACGCCTTGGAAGTCCTGGCCTGCCCTGCCGCTAGCGTTTTGTCAGAGCGTGTTTTTAGTGCCGCAGGTGGAATCATTACAGATAAACGCACCCGCCTGTCAACTGAAAATGGTGACAGGCTGACTCTGATCAAGATGAACAAGGGTTGGATTGGGCCAGGCGTCACCACACCACCAGCAAATGAGAGCGGAATTTAAAGTTTGCCATGTACCTCCACTCACCCATGGGTACACACTTCTGGACTTTGGATAATCGCTGGACTGCTCCTCCTTCTCCTCATGCGCCACCATGATGACCGTTACAAATTGCAATACTTAGGCCTTTGTTTCAGGTATACCCCCAGTGGTAAATTTTTTCGCCCATGGACATTACAACGACAGGAGACCCGCTCCTTTGCAATGGGAACAATGTTTTGAGGCCCTCATGCACGTCTCTACCCAGGGACAACGTGGAGCCTCCCAATTTTTGGCTGCCCTGCCTAAGGGCTATACTATAATACACCCACTTCCTGACAATGGACACTTAATGTTTTGAGGCCCTCATGCACGTCTCTATCCAGGGACAACGTGGAGCCTCCCAATTTTTGGCTGCCCTGCCAAAGGGCTATACTATAATACACCCACTTCCTTACAATGGGCACTTCAAGTTTACAGGCCCTCATGCACGTCTCTACCCAGGGACAACGTGGAGCCTCCCAATTTTTGGCTGCCCTGCCTAAGGGCTATACTATAATACACCCACTTCCTGACAATGGACACTTAATGTTTTGAGGCCCTCATGCACGTCTCTATCCAGGGACAACGTGGAGCCTCCCAATTTTTGGCTGCCCTGCCAAAGGGCTATACTATAATACACCCACTTCCTTACAACAATGGGCACTTCAAGTTTACAGGCCCTCATGCACGTCTCTAACCAGGGACAACGTGGAGCCTCCCAATTTTTGGCTGCCCTGCCTAAGGGCTATACTATAATACACCCACTTCCTGACAATGGACACTTAATGTTTTGAGGCCCTCATGCACGTCTCTATCCAGGGACAATGTGGAGCCTCTCAATTTTTGGCTGCCCTGCCAAAGGGCTATACTACAATAGACCCACTTCCTTACAATGGGCACTTCAAGTTCACAGGCCCTCATGCACGTCTCTACCCAGGGACAACGTGGAGCCTCCCAATTTTTGGCTGCCCTGCCAAAGGGCTATACTATAATACACCCACTTCCTTACAATGGGCACTTCAAGTTTACAGGCCCTCATGCACGTCTCTATCCAGGGACAATGTGGAGCCTCTCAATTTTTGGCTGCCCTGCCAAAGGGCTATACTATAATACACCCACTTCCTTACAATGGGCACTTCAGGTTTACAGGCCCTCATGCACGTCTCTATGCAGGGGCATTGGTGAACCTCACAATTTTGGACTGCCCTGGCAAAGGAAAATACTACAAAGACTCACTTCCTCAAAATGGGCACATTAGACTCAAGAGGCCTTCATGTACGTCTCTTCTCAGGGACATCGGAGTGCCACACAATGTTTTCACGTAAAATCTTTCATGTATTAATCTCAAAAAGTAACATACACCAGCTCTATCTCACTATTGGGTATGTGCCCTTAACATTTCTGCCATGAAAAATCATTTTGGGGTCATTTTGGAAGATTTTCTGGTGAGTCCGTAAAAATGGCGTGAAACGCGGACAAAATTGTTCACAGCTGTGACTTTTGAGTGATAAATGCTTCAAGGGGTCTTCCCCATGCTGTTGCCATGTCATTTGAGCACTCTTCTGAGACTTTTGTGCCATTTTTAGGGTTTCTCCATGCTGCCGGGGGGTCATTTCACAAAAATACTCGGGTCTCCCATAGGATAACATTGGGCTCGTTGCTCGGCCCGAGTACACGAGTATCTTGGGACGCTCGGCCCGAGCTTCGAGCACCCGAGCTTTTTAGTACTCGCTCATCACTATCCTGTATCATCCTCTCCAGCCGTTGACTATGTGTTAGACTTGTTGTCTCTGTTGGCCTTGCAAAGGAGGGTCTAAAAAAATTATGAAAAGATTCCATAAAATTGCTGTTACCAGCACCAGATACGGTGCCACTGGTACCGGTAGACTGTTGAAGATGACGAGACCGTCCCATGTTTGTCAAGTTACAACTGGGAGATTCACTCCCTGCACCTGCACGGTTGTTTGGTGGAAAAGCCGAGCTAAGATCGAGTAACAGCTTCTGCTGATACTCCTGCATACATGCGTCCCTTTCTATTGCTGGAATTATGTCACAAAATTTGGACTTGTACCGGGGATCTAATAGTGTGGCAAGCCAGTAGTCATCATCACTTCTAATTTTGACAATACGAGGGTCATGTTGGAGGTAGTGCAGCAAGAAAGCACTCATGTGTCTTGTGCAGCCATGCGGACCAAGTCCACGCTGTGTTTGTGGCATAGAGGTGCTAACCGTTCTTTCTTCCTCTGACATCTCCCCCCAACCTCTTTCAACTGAAATTTGACCAAGATCTCCCTCATCCGCTGAGTCTTCCATGTCCATGGACAGTTCGTCCTCCATTTCTTCATGTTCTCCTGCACCTTCCTCAACATTTCGCCTGCTACCATGCGCCCTTGTTGATCCCTGTCCCCCATGGTCCCATGCCTGCCGCGTTGGTGATGGTGAACGTCTGGACCTTGGTGATGTTGTTGTGTCTTGCGCATATGAATCCTCCTGTAGTTCCTCCCCTTCCTGTTGTCCCACCCCCTGACTCCAAATAGTGTTTAGCGTGTGATCCAGCATGTAAATGACTGGAATTGTCATGCTGAAAATGGCATTGTCAGCGCTAAACTTATTCGTCGCCATGTCGAAACTGTGCAGAAGGGTGCATAGGTCCTTGATCTGAGACCACTCCATAAGGGTGATCTGCCCCACCTCTGCATCTCGTTGGCCCAGGCTATACGTCATGACGTATTGCACCAGGGCTCGGCGGTGCTGCCGCAGTCGCTGTAACATGTGGAGAGTCAAATTCCAGCGTGTCGGCACATCGCATTTCATTCAATGAACCGGCAGGCAAGACTTCTGGAGCGATCCAAGTCGCTCAGCTGCAGCGCTTGAACGGCGGAAGTGAGCAGACAGTTTTCGTGCCCTGGTCAGAAGGCCATCTAGGCCGGGATAGTGTGTTTAAAATTGCTGGACAACAAGGTTTAACACGTGAGCCATACAAGGTACGTGTGTCACCTTGCCCAACCGAAGGGCCGCACCCAGGTTTGCAGCATTGTCGCACACGGCCTTACCAGACTGCAGGTTGAGTGGAGACAACCATTTATTAAACTCGGACCGCAGAGCTGACCACAACTCCTCAGCTGTGTGACTCTTATTCCCAAGATATGTCAAGCTAAAGACCGCCTGATGACGTTGCGCTCTGCTGCCAGCATAGTAATGAGGGGTGCGTGATTCCTTCTGCGCAGTGAGAATGCTGGTGGCCTGACCAGGCAGGCTTTGGGCGGAGGTGGAGGACACAGATGAGGTGGAGGAGGCAGAAGCAGTGGCGAAACTTGGACAGACAGAGGATTGACACACAAGTCGTGGGGACGGCAAGACTTGTGCAGCAGACCCTTCACCATCTATCACCATAGTTACCCAGTGCCCAGTCAGCGACATGTAACGTCCCTGTCCATGCTTACTGGTCCAAGTATCGGTGGTAAAATGCACCCGTTCACACACAGAGTTTCTCAAGGAAGCGGTGATGTTGTGTGTGACATGCTGGTGTAGCGCGGGCACACCTTTCTTAGAGAAGTAGTGGCGACTGGGCATCTGGTACTGGGGCACAGCGACAGACATAACATCTCTAAAATCCTGTGTGTCCACCAGGCGGAAAGGCAGCATTTCGGTAGCCAAGAGCTTACAGAGGGATAAAGTCAACCTCTTAGCTTTGTCATGGGTCGCAGGAAATGGCCTTTTATTTGTCCACATCTGAGGGACAGAGATCTGGCTGCTGTGTGTAGACGGTGTTGAGTAGGGTGTCCCTGGAAAAATGCAGGTTTGTGAGGAAAGTGCAGTTGGAGACATGATGTTGCCTTCATCCAACATTGGTGCTATCGATGTCTGAGAGAGCTGTACACACGCACTTGTTTCCCCTTCCAAACCAACTGACGACCTACCAAGCAAACTGCCTGTTGCGGTTACAGTGGTGGAAGTTGTGCATAGAAAACCAGGTGTGACAGCTGTCCCCACAGTCCTAGAAGATGAAGAGCGCGCGGATGCACTGGAAGGGGCAGGCCGTGGATGGTTCGCTCCGCTAGGCCGCATTGCAGCACGGTGAGCTTCCCACTGGGACCTATGATATTTATTCATGTGACGATTCATGGAGAAGTTGTCAAACTGCTGAGGTTTTGACCTCTACTAACAGAATCACGACAAATTTTGCACATCACATAATTTGGGTGATCTTTTTCTATGTCAAAAAAGGACCAGGCTAGGCAAGGCTTAGAGGGCATGCGACCTGCTGAGCCCCCCCGACTAGTGCTCAGAGGCAGAGTGGTGGCTGATGATGCAGTTGTTGACGTGCTACCAGTGTTCCGACTCTGTCCAGGAAGGCGCAAGGTAACTTCGTCGTCGGTTGCATCCTCCTCCACCGCCTCTGTTGACCTCCTCGAGTGCCTGACTGTGGGTTGACAGTAGGTGGGATCTAGAACTTCCTCATCAATTGTTGTGTTTGCACTCCCCTCACCCTCAGACCGAGTCTCTTCTTGCCCTGACCGAATTTTTAAGTTGTCATCCCAATCTGGTATCTGCGTCTCATCGTCATCAGTATGTTCCTCATTGTCTATAACCACAGGTTACAGTTTGTGACAAAGGGTCAACATTATGCTCAGAAACTTGGTCCTCACGGCCTGAATCAGAGTCACAAAGGTTCTGGGCATCACTGCAGACCATTTCCTGGTCTGTACTCACTGTAGCTTGGGAGCAGACCTCTGATTCCCAGGCTATAGTGTGACTGAACAGCTCTGCAGACTCAGCCATCTCACTTCCACCATACTGTGCAGGGCTGATGGAGACTTCAGAGCTGGGAGAAAGCAAGTTTGATCGGGATGACAACTCAGAGGACTGGTGTTTTTTGGATGCGGTAGTTGAGGTGGCTGAGAGGGCACTGGTTGGACCACTTGAGATCCATTCAAGCATTTTCCTTTTTTGGCCATCATCTACCTTTGTTCCTGTTGTTCGTGTCCGTAAAAAAGGGAGCACATCGGATTGTCCACGGTAAGTAGTAGACATCTTACTTTTGCTGGTAGATGGTCTATCTTCAGCAGATGTTAATGGAGCTTTGCCACCTTCCCCACGGACAAACCCTTTTTTTCCTTTTCCAACACGCCTCTTCCCCTTTCCACCAGCATCTGTCATTTTGCCACTCATTTTGATTGCGACAAGATTGTGCACTTAAAATGTGGTAGTAAAAATTGAGAGGTGGTGTAGATTGCAGCAGTGGTCTAGCTTTATTAACAGCAGAATAGTGATGAGCGAGTACTAAAAAGCTCGGGTGCTCGAAGCTCGGGCCGAGCCTCCCAAGATACTCGTGTACTCGGCCCGAGCAACGAGCCCAATGTTATCCTATGGGAGACCCGAGTATTTTTGTGAAATGACCACCGGCAGCATGTAGAAACCCTAAAAATGTCACAAAAGTCTCAGAAGAGTGCTCAAATGACATGGCAACAGCATGGGGAAGACCCCTTGAAGCATTTATCACTCAAAAGTCACAGCTGTGAACACTTTTGTCCGCGTTTCACGCCATTTTTACGGACTCACCAGAAAACCTTCCAAAATGAACCCAAAATGATTTTTCATGGCAGAAATGTTAAGGGCCCTAACCAATAGTGAGATAGAGCTGGTGTATGTTACTTTTTGAGATTAATACATGAAAGATTTTACGTGAAAACATTGTGTGGCACTCCGATGTCCCTGAGAAGAGACGTACATGAAGGCCTCTTGAGTCTAATGTGCCCATTTTGAGGAAGTGAGTCTTTGTAGTATTTTCCTTTGCCAGGGCAGTCCAAAATTGTGAGGTTCACCAATGCCCCTGCATAGAGACGTGCATGAGGGCCTGTAAACCTGAAGTGCCCATTGGAAGGAAGTGGGTGTATTATAGTATAGCCCTTTGGCAGGGCAGCCAAAAATTGGGAGGCTCCACGTTGTCCCTGGGTAGAGACGTGCATGAGGGCCTGTAAACCTGAAGTGCCCATTGGAAGGAAGTGGGTGTATTATAGTATAGACCTTTGGCAGGGCAGCCAAAAATTGGGAGGCTCCACGTTGTCCCTGGGTAGAGACGTGCATGAGGGCCTGTAAACCTGAAGTGCCCATTGGAAGGAAGTGGGTGTATTATAGTATAGCCCTTTGGCAGGGCAGCCAAAAATTGGGAGGCTCCACGTTGTCCCTGGGTAGAGACGTGCATGAGGGCCTGTAAACCTGAAGTGCCCATTGGAAGGAAGTGGGTGTATTATAGTATAGCTCTTTGGCAGGGCAGCCAAAAATTGGGAGGCTCCACGTTGTCCCTGGGTAGAGACGTGCATGAGGGCCTGTAAACCTGAAGTGCCCATTGTAAGGAAGTGGGTCTATTGTAGTATAGCCCTTAGGCAGGGCAGCCAAAAATTGGGAGGCTCCACGTTGTCCCTGGGTAGAGACGTGCATGAGGGCCTCAAAACATTAAGTGTCCATTGTCAGGAAGTGGGTGTATTATAGTATAGCCCTTAGGCAGGGCAGCCAAAAATTGGGAGGCTCCACGTTGTCCCTGGGTAGAGACGTGCATGAGGGCCTCAAAACATTAAGTGTCCATTGTCAGGAAGTGGGTGTATTATAGTATAGCCCTTAGGCAGGGCAGCCAAAAATTGGGAGGCTCCACGTTGTCCCTGGATAGAGACGTGCATGAGGACCTCAAAACATTGTTCCCATTGCAAAGGAGCGGGTCTCCTGTCGTTGTAATGTCCATTCTGCAAAGAATGGGCGAAAAAATTTACCACTGGGGGTATACCTGAAACAAAGGCCTAAGTATTGCAATTTGTAACGGTCATCATCATGGTGGCGCATGAGGAGAAGGAGGAGCAGTCCAGCGATTATCCAAAGTCCAGAAGTGTGTACCCATGGGTGAGTGGAGGTACATGGAAAACTTTAAATTCCGCTCTCATTTGCTGGTGGTGTGGTGAAGTCTGGCCCAATCCAACCCTTGTTCATCTTGATCAGAGTCAGCCTGTCAGCATTTTCAGTTGACAGGCGGGTGCGTTTATCTGTAATGATTCCACCTGCGGCACTAAAAACACGCTCTGACAAAACGCTAGCAGCAGGGCACGCCAGGACTTCCAAGGCGTAGAGAGCCAATTCATGCCACGTGTCCAGCTTGGATACCCAATAATTGTAAGGCACAGAGGAATGTCGGAGTACAATTGTTCGATCTGCAAGGTACTCCTTCAGCATCTGGGCAAACTTAGGATTTCTTGTGGCACTACCCCGCACCTCAGGGGCTGTGGTACGTGAGGGGCTGAGAAAACTGTCCCACATCTTAAAGACTGTTCCCCTACCTCTGGCGGATTGGACTTGTGCCTCTCTCGGCTGTACGCCTCGGTTGTCCACTGATTCCTGACCTATGCCGCTAGCGTTTTGTGAGGGGAATGCTTTGCCTACTTCCGTGACTATGGCCTTCCGGAACTGCTGCATTTTGGTTGACCTCTCCTCCACGGGAATAAGAGACAAAAAGTTCTCCTTGTAGCCTGGGTCTAACAGTGTTACCAACCAGTAATGATTGTTGGCCAAGATGTTCTTAACGCGAGGGTCACGAGACAGGCAGCTTACCATAAAGTCAGCCATGTGCGCCAGACTCTTAACAGCCAGGACTTCAGTAGCCTGACCAACAAGATGACTGAACATGCTGTCCTCCTCCTCCTCCTCCTCCTCCTCATCTACCCTGTCCTCTGGCCAGCCACGCTAAACCGAGGATATGACTGGTGTGCATGTCATATCCTCAATTTGGCCGGAGAGTTGCTCCATGTCTTCATCCTCCTCCTCGTCATAGTCCTCCACTGCACGTTGTGATGAGACGAGGCTGGGCTGTGTGTTATCATCACCCACACCCACTACTGTTTCTTGCTGCAACTCATCGCGCTCCGCCTGCAATGCATCATGTTTGTTTTTCAGCAGAGACCGTTTTAGAAGGCAGAGTAGCGGTATGGTGACGCTAATAATGGCGTCATCACCACTCACCATTTTGGTGGAGTCCTCAAAGTTTTGGAGGATGGTACATAGGTCTGACATCCATCTCCACTCCTCAGGTGTTATGTGTGGAGTTTGACCCATTTCCCGACGGCTTAGGTGATGCAGGTACTCAACAACTGCCCTCTTCTGCTCACATATCCTGACCAACATATGCAGAGTTGAATTCCAACGCGTGGGGACATCACACACCAGTCTTAGAGCCGGAAGATGCAAACTGCGCTGAAAGCCGGCAAGGCCGGCTGAAGCAGTAGGTGACTTTCGAAAATGTGCAGACAGGCGGCGAACTTTTACCAGCAGATCAGACAGCTCTGGGTATGACTTTAGAAACCGCTGAACCACGAGGTTGAGCACATGGGCCACGCATGGAACATGTGTCAGCTGGCCTCGCCTCAAAGCCGCCACCAGGTTCCGGCCATTGTCACACACGACCTTTCCTGGCTTTAGGTTCAGAGGTGTGAGCCAGTGATCTGCCTGCTGTTTCAGAGCTGTCCACAGCTCTTCTGCATTGTGGGGTTTGTCACCTATGCAGATTAGCTTCAGCACAGCCTGTTGCCGCTTCGCCGAGGCAGTGCTGCAGTGCTTCCAGCTTGTGACTGGTGTGGAGGGTACAGTGGATGAGGATGCGCAGGAGGAGGAGGAGGCTGAAGAGCATGACATTCCGGAGCTGTAGAGTGTGGGTGAAACACTGACTGAGGTAGGGCCTGCAAACCTTGGTGTGGGAAGGACGTGTTCCGTCCCTCGCTCAGACTGGGTCCCAGCTTCCACAATATTAACCCAGTGTGCCGTCAACGAGATGTAGCGGCCTTGCCCACAAGCACTTGTCCACGTGTCTGTGGTTAGGTGGACCTTGGGTGAAACAGCGTTGTTCAGGGCACGTGTGATGTTTTGTGACACGTGGTTATGCAACGCGGGGACGGCACACCGGGAGAAATAGTGGCGGCTGGGGACCGAGTAACGTGGGACAGCTGCCGCCATCAGGTCACGGAATGCTTCTGTCTCCACCAGCCTAAAAGGCAACATTTCCAGCGCAAGCAGTCGCGAAATGTTAGCATTTAGAACTGTGGCATGTGGGGTGTTGGCAGTGTATTTGCGCCTGCGTTCAAAGGTTTGCTGAATGGATAACTGAACGCTGCGCTGGGACAAGGACGTGCTTGATGATGGTGTTCTTTCTGCGTAGGCAACTGCAGGTGCAGGAGTGGAGGAGGCTTGTTCGCAGGCAGCATGGACAGGGGATTGGCTCGCATGCACAACCAGCGAAGACGTAGCAGTGACATCAGCAAGCACTGCTCCTCGACTCTGTTGTACTTCCCACAAAGTCGGGTGCTTGGCTGACATGTGCCTGATCATGCTGGTGGTGGTCAGGCTGCTAGTTTTGGTACCCCTGCTGATGCTGGCACGGCAGGTGTTGCAAATGGCCTTTTTTTAATCATCTGGATCCAACTTAAAAAACTGCCAGACTCGGGAAGACCTAACATTTGTACAGGCACCTTGTGTCGTCGTGTTGTTCCGGGGAACGGTTGCCTGACTTCTGCCTGGGGCCACCACCCTGCTTCTTACTGCCTGTTGTGATGCTACGCCTCCCTCCCCCTGTGCACTGCTGTCCTCGCTCTGCATATCCTCCTGCCAGGTTGGGTCAGTTACTGGATCATCCACCACGTCGTCTTCCTCTTCCGCACCCTGCTCCTCCTCCTGACTTCCTGACAATTGTGTCTCATCATCGTCCACCACTTGTTGAGACACGTTGCCAACTTCGTGAGAACGTGGCTGCTCAAATATTTGGCCATCTGTACAGACGATCTCCTCATGACCCACTTCAATTTGAGCTGGCGAGAGGCCAGAATGTGTGAATGGAAACGTGAACAGCTCTTCCGAGTGTCCAAGTGTGGGATCATTAATGTCCGAGGAGGACGTGTACTCAGCCTGGTGGTAGGAAGGAGGATCAGGTTCAGAAATGTGCGGTGCAGTATCACGGCTACTGACACTTGACCGTGTGGAAGACAGAGTGTTTGTGGTGGTGCCAATCTGACTGGAAGCATTATCTGCTATCCAACTAACAACCTGTTGACACTGGTCTTGGTTCAAGAGCGGTGTACTGCTGCGGTCCCCAAGAATTTGGGACAGGACGTGCGAGCGACTAGATGTGGCCCTTTGTTGTGGCGAAATTAGAGCTTGCCCACGACCTCGGCCTCTGCCTGCACCACCATCACGTCTACTTCCTTGTTCCTTGCCAATGCCCTTGCGCATTTTGCAATGCTGTGCACTGCTGACGTGTATATTCACTACTTGTGCGTTATATCAAAGTTTGTGGAAATTGCACACAAGTGCACCTGTACGCTGCCACCGACAGGCACACACGTGCGGTTTTAAAAACCAAGCACGGACGCAATAAGAACCTAACAGGTTTTTTTGGGGAGCGACAATTACAGACAAGTCAGACACTATCTGGACTGTTTTACACTGTGTACACCAGCCCCAGATATGATGAAGGCTGGTATACGGTCACCACTAGGAATGGCTATATATACCCTGCCTGCCTGCCTGCCTGTATACTGGTACAATAGTCCTGACAAGGACTCTTCTGGTCACTAGCCTGTATTCAGACCTGGCTATACCCTGCCTGTATATAGCAACAATAGTCCTGAGAAGGACTCTGCTACTGTACTCCGACCTGGCTATACCCTGCCTGCCTGTATACAACTAGAATAGTCCTGAGAAGGACTTTTGGTCACACTGTTTGCAGCCCTGCAACTGAAAAAGCTATAAAGGGCCGCAAAGCTTTCCCTGAATCAGCGACACTCTCCCTGCCCTCACTGTCTGGATAGCTGTGAGCAGAGCACAGCGCGCCGGCCGGTATAAAGGCTCGGTCACGCTGTGCAGGCCGGCCAATCACTGCAATTCCACAACTAACAGGGCTGTGGCATTGCAGTGGTCTGCCAGTCAATCCCTGCATGAGGGCTGGCTCTCAAAAGAGCGCCAACATGCAGGGATGAAGACCACGAGTACAGCACGAGTATCGCGAGATTACTCGGTCCCCGCCGAGCAGCCCGAGTACAGCGATACTCGTGCGAGTACCGAGTAGTTACAAGCATGCTCGCTCATCACTACAGCAGAATAATAAAGAATAATTATCCCTGACAATGCAACTACAGCCCTTAAACTGGCAGCATAAATTGCTAGTATAATGGCTTAGTAACAATGAGTTTGAGTGTGCAATGCAGGCAGACGTGCTGCAAATATCTTTGCACTAGTGGGACGATACAGAAGTCCAACAGCCACGTTTAGGATGCCACTAAGTTCACTCAGTGTTTGCTAGTATAATGGCTTAGTTATATTGAGTTTGAGTCTGCAATGCAGGCAGACGTGCTGCAAATATCTTTGCACTTGTGGGACGATACAGAAGTCCAACAGCCACGTTTAGGATGCCACTAAGTACACTCAGTGTTTGCTAGTATAATGGCTTAGTAACAATGAGTTTGCATGTGCAATGCAGGCAGACGTGCTGCAAATATCTTTGCACTTGTGGGATGATACAGAAGTCCAACAGCCACGTTTAGGATGCCACTAAGTTCACTCAGTGTTTGCTAGTATAATGGCTTAGTAACAATGAGTTTGAGTGTGCAATGCAGGCAGACGTGCTGCAAATATCTTTGCACTACTGGGGCAATACAGCGGTCCAACAGCCACGTTTAGGATGCCACTAAGTTCACTCAGTGTTTGCTAGTATAATGGCTTAGTAACAATGAGTTGGAGTGTGCAAAGGGCAGGAGGGTACAGTGGCAGGGTTGTGGGTCTCTGGGTAGAGGAAAGGAAGCCTGCCTTTCTATCCCTCCTAATGGGGAAATGCAGCGAGGAAATCCCTGACCTTAGCTACACAGACGCTGTTTCTGTTTTCAGGACCTGTCACCTATGGCTCTGACCCTGCCGGTATGAGCCCTTAAAAGGACTGATAGGAAGTGCTATCCCTAAGCTGTCCAGCGCTGTGTATGGAGCGTATACAGCAGTATCGGCGATAGGAGCTGCGCCAGTGATGTCTGACACCAAGGACGCAGAAGGCAGATAATGGCGTGCTGGAGGAAAATGTCCGGTTTTATAATGCAGGGACATGTGACATGGACATCCTATCACACATGCCGTTGCTTCTCTGGCTAAAAGTCCACTTAGCTGTGTGTGTGTCTGGGATTGGCAGACATGCTGGCCCTCCCCACTACACGCGCGCGCTTAGGGAAGGAAGACAAGGAAAAAAAAAAAAAAATGGCCATTATACAAACAGCAGTGATCTGAATGCGCTGTTCCCACACACTATACACTGAAATGTCATAATAGTGTGAGTCACAGAGTGACTTACACTATTACAGCGGAAAGCCAGCTAGGAATTAGCTGTTTTTTTTGCTGCTAGAACCGTTCTCGAACGTATCTAGAACTATCGAGCTTTAGCAAAAAATCTCAAGTTCTAGTTCGATCTAGAACAGCCCCCAAAATCACTCGAGCCACGAACTGGAGAACCTCGAACCACGAACTGCGCTCAACTCTACAGATTACCAGTGCCAAATGGTTTTCCAAACTCAATCTTAGGGTGACCTATAGTCTGATTCAGGTCCAACATGGGGAAGAGTGGAAGACGGCATTCAACACACTAGAGTTTCAGTTCGAAAATATGTTGATGCCGTTTGGCCTGACCAACGCGCCTGCGTTTTTTTTAACACTTTGATAATGATGTATTTGCTCATCTGTTGGGGAAATTTGTAATCATTTACTTGGATGATATTCTCATCTATTCACAGGATTCGGGGTCACATTTGAGACATGTTAAACAAGTTCTGCAAATTCACAGAGAAAACAAATTGTACGCTAAATTAGAAAAGTGTATTTTCCGTTCAGAAACTTCTGTTTTTGGGTTATATAATTTCCACCTTTGGTTTCAAGATGTATCCCGCTAATTACAGGCTATATTAAAATGGAACCATCCTGAAAGCCTTAAAGCGTTGCAATGTTTGTTGGGGTTCTCAAATTAATACAGGAAGTTTATTAAAAAAAAATTCTGCCATAGCAATTTGGCATGACATGACTGACCTGACCAAAAAAGTTATGAATTTTTCTAACTTGTCTGAGAGTGATTTATATGCGTTTGATTGTCTAAACAAATGTTTTGCATAAGCAACCATATTAAAAGAACCTGATCTGTCTTCATCCTTGACGGTGGAAGTTGAGGCATCATTGGTGGTGATCAAAGATGTATTGTCTCAAGGTCCATCTGTTGGTAAACTACAGTTAGGTCCAGAAATATTTGGACAGTGACACAATTTTCGCGAGTTGGACTCTGCATGCCACCACATTGGATTTGAAACAGAATTCAAGTGCAGATTGTAACGTTTAATTTGAAGGTTTGAACAAAAATATCTGATAGAAATTGTAGGAATTGTACACATTTCTTTACAAACACTCCACATTTTAGGTCAAAAGTAATTGGACAAATAAACCAAACCCAAACAAAATACTTTTATTTTCAATATTTTGTTGCGAATCCTTTGGAGGCAATCACTGCCTTAAGTCTGGAACCCATGGACATCACCAAACGCTGGGTTTCCTCCTTCTTAATGCTTTGCCAGGCCTTTACAGCCGCAGCCTTCAGGTCTTGCTTGTTTGTGGGTCTTTCCGTCTTAAGTCTGGATTTGAGCAAGTGAAATGCATGCTCAATTGGGTTAAGATCTGGTGATTGACTTGGCCATTGCAGAATGTTCCACTTTTTTGCACTCATGAACTCCTGGGTAGCTTTGGCTGTATGCTTGGGGTCATTGTCCATCTGTACTATGAAACGCCGTCCGATCAACTTTGCGGCATTTGGCTGAATCTGGGCTGAAAGTATATCCCGGTACACTTCAGAATTCATCTGGCTACTCTTGTCTGCTGTTATGTCAGCAATAAACACAAGTGACCCAGTGCCATTGAAAGCCATGCATGCCCATGCCATCACGTTGCCTCCACCATGTTTTACAGAGGATGTGGTGTGCCTTGGATCATGTGCTGTTCCCTTTCTTCTCCAAACTTTTTTCTTCCCATCATTCTGGTACAGGTTGATCTTTGTCTCATCTGTCCATAGAATACTTTTCCAGAACTGAGCTGGCTTCATGAGGTGTTTTTCAGCAAATTTAACTCTGGCCTGTCTATTTTTGGAATTGATGAATGGTTTGCATCTAGATGTGAACCCTTTGTATTTACTTTCATGGAGTCTTCTCTTTACTGTTGACTTAGAGACAGATACAACTACTTCACTGAGAGTGTTCTGGACTTCAGTTGATGTTGTGAACGGGTTCTTCTTCACCAAAGAAAGTATGCGGCGATCATCCACCACTGTTGTCATCCGTGGACGCCCAGGCCTTTTTGACTTCCCAAGCTCACCAGTCAATTCCTTTTTTCTCAGAATGTACCCGACTGTTGATTTTGCTACTCCAAGCATGTCTGCTATCTCTCTGATGGATTTTTTCTTTTTGTTCAGCCTCAGGATGTTCTGCTTCACCTCAATTGAGAGTTCCTTAGACCGCATGTTGTCTGGTCACAGCAACAGCTTCCAAATGCAAAACCACACACCTTTAATCAACCCCAGACCTTTTAACTACTTCATTGATTACAGGTAACGAGGGAGACGCCTTCAGAGTTAATTGCAGCCCTTAGAGTCCCTTGTCCAATTACTTTTGGTCCCTTTAAAAAGAGGAGGCTATGCATTACAGAGCTATGATTCCTAAACCCTTTCTCCGATTTGGATGTGAAAACTCTCATATTGCAGATGGGAGTGTGCACTTTCAGCCCATATTATATATAGAATTGTATTTCTGAACATGTTTTTGTAAACAGCTAAAATAACAAAACTTGTGTCACTGTCCAAATATTTCTGGACCTAACTGTACGTCCATGTGCCTTCATTTCAAAGAAGTTATCTCATCTGTGTCCGAATACAATTATGACATTGGTAATACTGAACTACTCGCTATCACATTAGCATTCAAGGAGTGACAACACTTTTGGAAGGAGCTATTCATCCTGTTACTGTTATTACTGATCATAAAAATCTCCTGTACCTTGAGTAGGCTAAACGTCTTACATGGAGACAAGCTTGGTGGTATTTGTTTTTCAATACTTTTAACTTTTTCATAATTTATCATCCAGGATCTAAAAACACTGATGCATTGTCCAGGAGTTTTCTGTGGGGGATACCTTGTGCCCATCCTGTAGAAGGGAGTGGTGGTGTCAGTGCTCAGTACTAAGGTTGCAACTGAGATTTGGAAGCACCAAGATGAGGTAATATCTGGGGTCCCAGCTATCAAGTCATTTGTTGCATTGAATCTTCGCCTTAGGGTTCGGGAGGAACATCATGATTCACTCCTGGCTGGTCATCATGAGGTGAAAGATACTCTGGATCTCTTATTGCGTCGTTTCTGGTGGCCAAAAATCCGGAGTGATATGGTGTCCTGTGTGTCTGCATGCGCCACTTGTGCGTGCTCTAAGCCATCGCCCTCTCATCCGTCAGGTTGTCTGCAGTCATTGAGGGTCCCTAGCAAACCTTGGACAGACATTTTCATGGACTTTATTAAGGATCTTCCTCCCTCTGCTGGTAATATGGTCATTTTTGTGGTAGTGGAGAGGTTTTCCAAAATGACATTTTTTATTGCATTACCAGCACTACCCAATGCTAAAACCTTAGCTCAGGTATTTATACGTGAAATCAACAGACTCCATGGAGTCCTGTTACATCTCGTGGCTCTCCTGAGGCAAGGACTGAGGCAGTCTCCCATTCCTTGCCTGCCACGAGCACTCCTGCTCAGCAGCGCCGAAGGTCTGCCAGACTGCGCAGTGCGCAGGAGATACCTTCTCAGAGAGGCAGCAGAAGGGTGACACCTAGTGGTTCTCCTGTTACAAGGAGTGAAGCGGTCTCCCATTCCTGGCCTGCCGCAGACTCTCCTGCTCAGCGGCCCCGAAGGTCTGCGAGGCTGCTCAATGTGCAGAGGTTTACTGCTCAGGGAAGCAGTGAGATTCCCGTTATCTCTGCACATTGTGAGACCGAGGATCCCGTCTCTATTTCCCAGAGGCAGGAGGGTGAGCATGTGCAATGCGTGGTGGGTCCTGATTCGCTCACTGACGTCACACGGCTTGATGACAAAGCTGGTGACATGGTGAATCCTGACTGGCCAGGCTGGGACATCGTGGACCCTGATTGGGTCAAGTCCGTCATCTCCGCCTCGCGCCCGCCCTCGGGTGGGGCTGCACCTCCTTAAAAGCTCCCCCTGCCATCATGGCGGCGCGCGACCGTCCTTCTATGTTTGGATGTCTGGCAGCGTGCTGCCACGCCACTGCTCAGGCATTACTGTCTCTTGTGGGCTTGGCCCTTGCTGCTCCGGCAGTACCTCGTTTGCAGGCCGTGTTCCTGCCTTGCTGCTCCGGCAGTACCCCCATCAACAGGCCGTGTTCCTGTCCCAGGTGAGCTCCTCAAGTCTCCATTGGACTCACCTGGTTATTGAAAGCACACGTGCGTGGGCACCTCTGTGCTACCCTCGTGCCATATTCTCGTGACTTCCACTGGCACACGTGCGTGGGCACCTCTGTGCTTCCCCGTGCAACAGGTACACCGAGCCGTGAGATCTGTGCCATACAACCCTCAAGGGTTAGGGCAGATCGGTGTACATAGATTGTCTGTGACATTCCAGACGATCGCTAGCAGCAACCCGCTCACTCTTCACCCACCATAGCGGCGGTCCCTTACACCGCACAGTGGACCTTGACCGGCGGAAGCAGTCCATTTCAAATCTTGGCACGCTTCCCCGGGTCCCCCTCGTAACATTACGGTCGCGCCAAAGGTCTGGCTATGGCTGAAGAGCAGCAGCAGTTGCTGCGTTATGTGCAGCAGTTGGAGTCACGATTGGCAGCAGTGGAGCAGTCTTCCTCCGATAAGACTACTCTGACGACAGTCGCCACCCAGGTGGCTACCCAGGCTGTGCTATTGGGCGGAAGGTCTCCTCGCCTTGCGCTTCCAGAGCGCTTTAGCGGCAACAGCTCTGAGTGCCGTGGTTTTATAAACCAGGTTACCACCTACTTAGAGCTGTCCGCGACTCTTTACGCTACCGAGAAGGCGAAGGTAGCCTTCGTCCAGTCCCTGCTCACAGGGAGAGCGCTGAAGTGGTCCACGCCATTGTGGGAGCGTGGAGATCGTGTGGTGAATAACTTAGCAGCTTATCTTGGGGCCATGAGAATGGTGTTCCTCGGGCCTCAAGTCACCCACGATTCCGCGCTGCGCCTCCTACGACTTCGGCAAGGGTCTGCTTCAGTCGGGGACTTTGCTGTACACTTTAGGACACTGGCCGCAGAGCTGGACTGGCCGGATAAGGTCCTTGTCCCTGTGTTTTGGGAGGGCCTGGCAGGGTTTGTCAAAGACGCACTGGCCACACGTGAGGTGCCTGCCACTTTAGAGTCCTTGATTCAGGTTGCCTCTCGCATAGACATCCGCCAGGCGGAGCGAAGGCTTGAGGTCTCTTCAGCACCCACGTCTTCTCGGCCTAAAAAGCGTCTGACTCCCGTCTTCCATCAGACAGGTCCCCCAGCCAGTCCTGTAGGCGACTCCGTGGAGTCAATGGAGGTGTCCAAGGTGGTCTCCTCTGCCCCAGGTTCTCGGTCTTGTGTCATCTGCTTTTCCTGTGGGCAGAGGGGACACATAGCTACCCGATGTCCCAAACCGTCGGGAAAAGACAGCGTCTAGTTTCTATCAGAGGGGGGACTCTAGACGCTACTTCTCCCTCTAGGTTGACTATCAGCGCCCAGTTGCAGTTCGGCACTACTCTCTTCTCTGCCCTGGCTTGCTTGGACTCAGGCGCTGAAGGCAATTTCATCTCGACCTCCCTGGCAACCCGATACTCAGTTCCCCTGGTTCTGTTGCCCAAGCCACTCAGGGTCCGGGTAGTCGACGGGTCCATACTACTCGATCCTATCACCCAGATCACCATCCCTCTCAGGATGGATGTACCACCGGGACACCATGAGCAGGTGTCCTTCCTGGTGCTTCCAGGGGGGACGGATGAGATCCTACTGGGCCTTCCCTGGTTGAGACAGCATGCTCCTATACTCAACTGGGCAACAGGGGAGATCTCATCCTGGGCAGGATCCTGTAGAGAGTACCTCGTGACTACCGAACCACCCGCTACCATTAGGTCGGTTGGGTCCTCACGGAATACTGAGGGGCCGGGTTTACCGACACCTTATGATGCCTACAGGGATGTCTTTTCCAAAAGGGCCGCAGATACTCTTCCTCCCCACCGGCCATATGATTGCCGAATAGACCTGAAGCCAGGCTCCGAGCCCCCCAGGGGCAGAGTGTATCCACTCTCTGCTCCAGAGACGGAGGCTATGTCCAAATATATTCAGGACAGCCTGGCGAAGGGATTCATTCGCAAGTCTATTTCACCGGCTGGTGCAGGGTTCTTTTTTGTGCAGAAGAAGGAAGGGGATCTGCGCCCCTGTATCGATTACAGGGGATTAAATGCAATCACAATCAAGAACAAATACCCTTTGCCCCTCATTACTGAGCTATTTGATCGATTCCGCGGGGCAAAGGTCTTCACAAAGCTGGATCTACGCGGGGCGTATAATCTAGTGCGAGTCCGAAAGGGCGATGAGTGGAAGACCGCCTTTAACACCAGGGACGGTCACTACGAGTATCTAGTAATGCCCTTCGGACTCTGCAATGCCCCCGCCGTATTTCAAGACTTTGTGAATGACATTTTCCGGGATTTGTATCTTTCCGTGGTTGCATACCTGGATGACATTCTTATCTTCTCCCCCGATCTTACCACCCATCGGAGGGATGTCATCCGAGTACTTAAGAGGCTCCGCACCCATTCGTTATATGCTAAGCTGGAAAAGTGCGTTTTTGAACAGGAATCCTTGCCGTTCCTGGGGTACATAGTGTCCAGTCAGGGGTTAGCAATGGATCCGGGGAAGTTGGAGACAGTGATGAACTGGCCTGAGCCCCACTCGCTGAAGGCGATCCAGCGATTCTTGGGGTTTATCAATTATTATCGCCAGTTCATTCCCAACTTCTCGACGGTGGCAGCACCCATCATTGTCCTTACCCGCAAGGGCGCTAATCCCAAAGCATGGACACGGGAAACGGTAGAGGCATTTCACACTCTCAAAACTCACTTCTCCAGAGCTCCCATCCTTCATCGTCCAGACATCTCCAAACCCTTCCTACTGGAGGTAGACGCCTCTTCGGTCGGTGCAGGTGCAGTCCTGTACCAGAAAAACGAACGAGGAAGGAAACATCCGTGTTTCTTTTTCTCCAAGACCTTTTCTCCGGCCGAGAGGAACTACTCCACAGGGGATAGGGAGTTGCTGGCGATGAAACTAGCATTCCAGGAATGGCGGCATCTCCTGGAGGGTGCGAAGCATCCATTTGAGGTTTTTTCTGACCACAAAAACCTCACATACCTCCAGACAGCACAATGCCTGAACCCAAGGCAGGCCCGTTGGTCTTTATTCTTCTCCCGGTTCCGCTTTATTATCCGCCACCTGGCCGGTGAGAAGAACGTACGGGCCGATGCCTTGTCACGTTGTATGGTTGTGTTGGAGGAGGACGAGGAGGAGCCTCGTCTTATACTACCCCCGGACAGCTTGAGGATGGTCACTCCCACTTCTTTGGACCAGGTGCCACCTGGCAAAACCCTCGTTCCCCCTGAACTACGGAACGAGGTGCTATCGTGGGCCCATGCCTCCAAGGTCGGGGGTCACTTCGGGGTCAAAAGGACCAGAGACCTGGTGACCAGGCATTATTGGTGGCCGAGACTACCCCAGGACATACAGGAATATGTGGGAGCCTGTATGTCGTGTGCTCGGAATAAGCCGTCCCGGCAGAGACCGGCAGGTCTTCTTCACCCACTGCCAGTGCCGGATCGTCCCTGGGAAGTGGTAGGGATGGACTTCCTGGGAGATCTGCCCAAGTCAGCAGGGCACAGGGTCGTATGGGTCATCACGGACCACTTCTCTAAAATGGTCCACTTGGTGCCTCTCCCACGACTCCCGACGTCACGTGCTCTCGCCACCTTGTTCATTCGGCATGTATTTAGGTTGCATGGCATGCCTGACAAGGTGGTGAGCGACCGGGGTCCCCAGTTCGCGTCTCGCTTCTGGAGAGAGCTCTGTAAGCTCCTGCAGATAGAGCTGAACATCTCCTCCGCATACCATCCCGAGACCAATGGACTAGTGGAGAGGACTAATCAGACCTTGGTAACTTACCTCCGCCATTTTATATCCGCGCACCACGACAACTGGGCTAACCTCCTTCCTTGGGCCGAATTTGCCATTAACAATTCGGTCCATGAATCCTCTGGCCAGACTCCGTTCCTACTCAATAACGGACAACATCCCAGAATCCCGGTTCCGATGCCCATTACGTCACCCGATACTAGAGTGGAGGATTGGGCGACCAAGGCCCGGGAGATCTGGGATGACACCCAAGAGGCTCTTAAAAGGGCTAAAGACCGGATGGTGACAACAGCTGATGTTCGCCGCCGCCCTGCACCATCCTTCGCCCCTGGTGACCTAGTATGGCTGTCCTCTAAGAATGTTAACCTACGGGTACAGGCAGCCAAATTCGCCCCTAGGTATCTGGGTCCGTTTAAAGTACTACAGCAGGTAAACCCAGTGGCATATCGACTCCAGCTCCCTCCACGCTGGGCTATAGCCAACACCTTTCACGTGTCCCTCCTGAAACCCGTACGACTTAATAAATTCTCGGGGTCCCTTCCGGCTCAAACCGACTCCCCGTCCGACGACCCTGAGGTGGCAAAACATGTGGAGACAAAAGTCATACAGGGCAAGAGGTACTACCTCGTGGAGTGGGCCGGCCGTGGTCCGGAGCATAGATCCTGGGAGTTGGAGGATCATATCTGTGCCCCGGGTTTGATAGCGGCCTTCGAGCACGGACAGGGGGGGGGGCCTAGACGGGGGGGTAATGTTACATCTCGTGGCTCTCCTGAGGCAAGGACTGAGGCAGTCTCCCATTCCTTGCCTGCCACGAGCACTCCTGCTCAGCAGCGCCGAAGGTCTGCCAGACTGCGCAGTGCGCAGGAGATACCTTCTCAGAGAGGCAGCAGAAGGGTGACACCTAGTGGTTCTCCTGTTACAAGGAGTGAAGCGGTCTCCCATTCCTGGCCTGCCGCAGACTCTCCTGCTCAGCGGCCCCAAAGGTCTGCGAGGCTGCGCAATGTGCAGAGGTTTACTGCTCAGGGAAGCAGTGAGATTCCCGTTATCTCTGCACATTGTGAGACCGAGGATCCCGTCTCTATTTCCCAGAGGCAGGAGGGTGAGCATGTGCAATGCGTGGTGGGTCCTGATTCGCTCACTGACGTCACACGGCTTGATGACAAAGCTGGTGACATGGTGAATCCTGACTGGCCAGGCTGGGACGTCGTGGACCCTGATTGGGTCAAGTCCGTCATCTCCGCCTCGCGCCCGCCCTCGGGTGGAGCTGCACCTCCTTAAAAGCTCCCCCTGCCATCATGGCGGCGCGCGACCGTCCTTCTATGTTTGGATGTCTGGCAGCGTGCTGCCACGCCACTGCTCAGGCATTACTGTCTCTTGTGGGCTTGGCCCTTGCTGCTCCGGCAGTACCTCGTTTGCAGGCCGTGTTCCTGCCTTGCTGCTCCGGCAGTACCCCCGTCAACAGGCCGTGTTCCTGTCCCAGGTGAGCTCCTCAAGTCTCCATTGGACTCACCTGGTTATTGAAAGCACACGTGCGTGGGCACCTCTGTGCTACCCTCGTGCCATATTCTCGTGACTTCCACTGGCACACGTGCGTGGGCACCTCTGTGCTTCCCCGTGCAACAGGTACACCGAGCCGTGAGATCTGTGCCATACAACCCTCACGGGTTAGGGCAGATCGGTGTACATAGATCGTCTGTGACATTCCAGACGATCGCTAGCAGCAACCCGCTCACTCTTCACCCACCATAGCGGCGGTCCCTTACACCGCACAGTGGACCTTGACCGGCGGAAGCAGTCCATTTCCCATCTTGGCACGCTTCCCCGGGTCCCCCTCGTAACAGAGTCCCATCTGAAATTGTTTCTGATAAAGGTACTCAAATTGTTGTCAATTTTTGGAGGCGTTTCTGCTCTCGCTTAGGGATTAAACTGTCTCATTTGTCAGTGTTCCATCTACAGTCTAATGGACAAAATGAGCTCATGAATCAGGAGCAGTATTTGTGCTGTTATGTCTCAAATAATCATGAGAAGTGGTCCTTGCTCTTGCAGAGTTTGCAATCAATAATCACAGTCTTGAGTCCTCAGGTATATTTCTTTTGTGTCTATGGTTACCATCCCCAGTTCTGTACTTTTTTTAAGAAACGCTCATCCAGGGTACCTGGAGGACCAATTGGGCTCAGCACTATTGTCTCATGGGAAAAGGTTCAGCACCAATTGTATAACATCTAAATATAAGCGCGTGGCTGACTGTTGATGTATGCTTTGACTGGACCTGTATGTGGGTGATCTTGTGTGGATGTCCACTAAAAACATATAGCTTAAAGTACCATCACTAAAGTTAGGACCACGGTTCATCGGTCTATTCAAAATGACTGCAGTCATCAATCCATTGCTTTCTGTCTGGCCTTACCAGCTTTATACAAAATCCATAATGTGTTCCAAAAACCGACATTTGTGGGTTCGGAAGTTCCTCTTTCCGCCCCTCCACCTCTGGTCTTAGTTCATGGATTGCTGGAGTTCAAGGTTGATTTATGCACAGCGCCGACCTCACCAGCGCCATGCTCGTACCCGCCCTTAATCTCGTGCCTGCGCATTTAGCTCACCGGCACGAGCTAGGGCAGCTATGTTTTCTGCTCTGGCCGCGATATGGCAGAGTGAACTGTGCCTGCGCGAGCAGACCTAACTGCACAGGCGCAAGATTTCAAAATGCGACTAGGAGTATGACGGAGGCGTCATCCCGCCAATCAAGGAAGGAGGATGGGGATCAGCGGCAGGAGGGGGATAAAGGAGCAGAAAATGAGCCCGCCCATCTGGTCAACCAAGGTAATTAGCATACCTAACGGACAAGTTTTATAAAGTTATTTTTCGGGTCTGGAAGGGGAGTCAGGGCCAAGGTGTACCTTCATAGAATGCAGCCCAGGAGCTGCAGAAGGGGATTCTTTTAGTTTAATAGGTAAACATCTGGTGACAGGTTCCCTTTAAATATGAATATGTTCCTAAAGAAAAAGGTTTTGTGAATTTCTTGAAAAATTAGAAATTGCTGCTAAACATTTAGTCCTTCTAACATCTTAAAGGGAATCTGTCAGCAGGTTTTTGCTACCTCATCTGAGAGCAATATGATGTAGGTAAAGAAGCCCTGAATCCAACAATATATCACTTAGATTACTGGGTGCAGTAATCCAAGATTTTAGATTTTGCAAATAGCAGAGCCCATACAGCTGCCCCGCTCACACCAAGATTTCAGTGTACATTTCCATAAATAGAAGCTAGAATTGGACTAGTCTCAGACCCACTAATGATAAAACTAAGAAGCTTAAACTAACATTGCAGGTAGGCAAAAACAGACTTTGTGATAAGAGACACAGAGCTGAATTCTCTGTTTTAACTCTTCTAGCAGAAACCTGCTGACAGAGTCCCTTTAAAGGTAACCTGTCAGGTCCCATATGCATTCTAACCCACAAGTAGAGTGATGTGTGGCCTAGAAACCCCTTCCTACCTACCCCTGTGTTGTAATATTGTGTAAAATGAATGTATAAAAAAAGTTTTATAACTTACGTGTTCCCTATGTAAATGAGCAGAGGGACGTCACTGTTACTGCCTAGAAATCCCGCACGTGCGCGCTTCTCATTCGCGCAGCCTTCTTAGCCGGGTGCACCTTACAAATACTGTATGTCCTCTCCGTTTGGTCTTTGGTTTTACTGTGCACTTAAGCCAGGTTAGAGGCTCCGGCCATGCGCAGAGCGTGCCTAAAGTCGGCAAGCAAACACCCAACACAGCGCATGACCAGAACCTCTAACCTGGCTCAAGTACACTGCGGAACGAAATACCAAACAGAGAGGACATATTTGTAAGGTGCACCCGGCTGCGTAATGAGAAGCATGCACACGCGGGATTTCTAGGCGGTAAAGATGACGTCGCTCATATAAATCAATAGTATCATGCCCATGGGGTGAAGCAACGTCCAGGGGACTAGTCCCTCTGCTCATTTACATAGGGAACACGTAAGCTATAAAACCTTTTTATACATTCATTTTACACAATATTACAACACAGGGATGGGTAGGAAGGGGTTACTAGGCCACACATCACCCTGCTTCTAGGTTAGAATGCATATGGGACCTGACAAGATCCATTTAACAAAATAAAATGACGTTTGAAAAATGATGCAAATGTAAAGTAGATATATGCAAAATGTTATTTATTAATTACTTTGTACAGCATGACTAACTGGTTTACAGATAAAAAAATAAAATGTTGAAAATTGCAAACTTTTCTCAATTTTTACCAAAGTTCTGAATTATTCACAAATAAATGCAAAAAAATAGCAACCTCAATTTTCCACTAACAAAGTGCAATTCATCATGAAAAAAAGATCTCAGAATCACTGGATATGTTGAAGCGTTCCAGAGTTATTATCTCATACAGTACAGGTAAAATATATCTTTGTACCGTGTTAGCCAGTAGAGATAAAAAATTGTTTAAAAGAACTGAAGTCCTCAGTGGTTGATACCTTTTAATGGCTAACTGAAAAGATGGTAATAATTGCAAGCTTTCGAGACTACTCAGGTCTTTTCATCAGGCTCAATATAACACAAAATCTGAAGAGTCACATATTAATACACAACAGGATTCTATGGCCCCATTCTATGTCCTGTTGTGTATAAATATGTGACTCTTCAGATTTTGTGTTATATTGAGCCTGAAGAAGAGACCTGAGTAGTCTCGAAAGCTGCTATTATTTCCATATTTTCAGTGACATTGGTCGGATTTAAAAAATTTGGCCTGATCATGCAAGTCAAAATTGTCTCAGTCACTAAGGGGTTACAGTCTTTCCGAACTGTTCTAAAGCCTCATGATAATTCAAATTACAATGATCGCAAAATATTTGTTTTCTCAAACAATTTTGCATGCATATGGAATAACACGTATACCTGTATTTGGAGCGGATGTACCAATGCTCTGCTATTACACAGTACGACTCCTGGATAATGTGTTATTCTGTAGGATTTTGACACGAGTCCAACTCAGTTTATTGTAAACTATAATATTTGAGTATAATGTCTGTGCTTACTGGACCGTGAGGATACAACGTGCTGGGTTCTTTCCAATACTCCCCATCATTACCATCATCTGACTATTTTTTCTGGCAGAGAACATCTCTTACCTTCATAGGAAGCATAATTAAGGTTCAAGCTGTCTGCTGTATATCAATGGGATCATTCTGACTGTATTTTGTAAATAAAGTGTTACTTATTTCCTTTTTTACATTGCAGTGTACAGTTGATCCTAAACATGGAAGTCTTACACGTCGGTGTTAGTACATTGATTAACTCACTTAACCCAAAAAGATATACATGCTTTATTTCTTTCTCTTAGAAACTGCTCCTTAACATACACTAACAATGAATATAGTTATATTCTTGACTTAGTCACAAGATATTCCATCATTCACAATTAGTGTTGCCAACCATCTACATGGACCACTGTAGAAAATTTAAAAAAATTATTATTTTGTTGAATTTTTTTTTGAGGGAGGTGTGAGCTGGGATTACAGGTTATTGTGATTCTGTAACATTTACTTACTTTTTTTTTCATTTTTGAAAACATTTTAACTGGCCATAATTATTTGAACTGTCCCACAAAGGTGGTGTTAACAACTCTGAGCTAGTAAGTTGTCAACATGTTAGTTTTCGAATGTCAAGCCATCAGACCACTCAGGCAGGAGACTGGTTTTGTGTACCAGAGATGAACGTGCTTTGATCAGGAATGTGCATATCAACCCAAGAAAAAAAGCAAAAGACCTTATGAAGATGCTGGCGGAAGCTGGTAAGATTGTGTCATTATCCACAGTGAAGCAAGTACTGTATCAACATGGGCTGAAAGGCCACTCTGCCAGGAAGAAGTCATCACTCCAAAAGAAAAAGCTAGATTAATGTTTGCATATGCAAACAGGAACAAAGACCTTAATTTTTTCAGACATGTCCCGTGTTCTGATGAAACTAAAATTAAACTGTTTGGACAAAATGACCATCATTTCGTTTGGAGGAAAAGGGAGAAGCTTTGAAGCCTAAGAACACCATCCCAACTGTTAAATACGGGGGTGGCAGTATCAGGTTGTGTAGTTGTTTTGCTGCAGGAGGGACTGGTGCACTTCATAAAATAGATGGCATCAAGAGTAAAGAGGATTATGTGGCAATACTGAACCAACATCTCAAGACATCAGCCAGGAACTTAAAGCTTGGGTGGAAATGGTTCTTCCAAATGGAAAATGACCCGATGCATACTGACAAACTGGTTACAAAGTGGTTTACTGATAACCAAGTCAATGTTTTGGAGTGTTCATCACAAAACCCTTATCTCAATCCTATTGAATATTTATCGGCAAAGCTGAAAGGCTGGTGCAAGCAAGATGACCTACAAACATGGCTCAGTTACACCAGTTCTATCAGGAAGAAAGGGCTCAAATTCCTGCCAACTATTGTGAAAAGCTTGTGGAACGATAGCCAAAACGTTTGACCAAAGTCATATAGTTTAAGGGCAATGGTATTAAATACTAATGAAATTATGTAAACGTTTGATTTCACAGAAAGTAATAAAATGCCTTCAAACATTCTCTCTCTCTCATTATTCTGGCATTTGGCGAATATACATATTATTATTTCATGTCAGATAATGAGAAAAACCTGCAGATGTGTCTTTTTAGATAGCAGAATGAAAAACCTGCAGATTTGTCTTTTTAGAGAGCGGAGGGTAACTTATGGTTTCAACTGTATCTATCTTTTTTCTACTTTTCTGGAATAATACTTAATTGCATTGCACACAATTGCTCATCCTAGAAGATGCTGCTTGGTGTTGCTTATATATATTTTTAGCAACCATTTATGAACAACATTCATTTCTCTAAATTAAAATTGATCCTTTCCTTTATCACCAGACGACACCGTGGCTGTCACCTCATCTTGCAGCGTACATCGACAGGTCACAATGACCCTATACGGCGAACACAGGCTGTGACTTTTCATCCTTCCAGTATTAAATTCTCTGGATTGATTGAACATTTACCAAGTTACTAAGTTACCTTTGTGTGATAATCCAGGAGATACTTTGTTAATATTTACTGGCTAAGCATCATTAAGAAACACCATTCATAGGGTATTCAAATTTTTTAAATATTTTTGCACCATTTCAAAGTGTTTTTATGGGGGGTCAGAAAAGTGTTGTACTCGCTATATATGTAGTGATGTAATAGTAAATTGAAGTTAGAAGTACGTTCCTACACAATGCCCTACTATATGGTACTTTTGTGCCCACGTGATCAAAGGTGAGAGGTACAGCTTGCAATTTAAAGCCGAAATCCCTCTTTAGAGGTGGAGATCTGAAAGATTTTGGATATTTCCATGCAATTGTTCCTTGGTCAACGCTCATTGTGGAAGGCTGAGTAAGTAGGGACGATGCTTTTTAAGAATCTGTCTTGGTTCTGTCTTTAAATGGTATTGCTGGAGAGCCCAGAATCCAGTAAGGCTATGTTCACACAGGGCATCTTTTATTGCGTTTTTGGTGCATTTTTGAGGTCACAAAGATGCACCAAACTCCATGCATTTCCTTCCCCCAGCAAAGTCTATGAGATTTCTATTTTGCTGTCCACACTGGGCATCTTTTTTTGGCTGCATCTTGGCTGCGTTTTTGAAGATGCAGCATGTCAATTCTTTTTGCGTTTTTCCAGCGTTTTTGAGCCCTTCCACTCAATAGATTTGACTTTAAAAACGCATTGGGCAAAATGCAGTATAAAATGCAGCAAAAATGCATGCGGTGTTATGCGTTATACCACGGGTGCATTTTTGGTGCAACTGTGTGAACATAGCCTAAAGGATGCTAAGGTAGCCCTTATGAGAGCACTGTATTTTTTTTTTATTGCCCTTTTTATTACCAGTCAGTAATATGTTTGCAGTGAGTACATTATATTACTTACAGTTGCTGTCTCTTGTCCTGCATTGTGCAACCACAGATCTGAATTGTTCACTCACACAGAAAACTGGTAGATCCTATCTGAATGAAAATCTATTAGTCTGGTAGACTTATGCAGCACCCCTAAAGCCATCAGGGTGCTACAAGGTTCTGCATCCCCACAAGAATGCAGGGCCTACCCCCTTAGGAACAGAGAACCCCTTACTAGGGCTGTATATATATATATATATATATATATATATATATATATATATATAAAGTTATGGAATATAAAATATATAAACATCATAATTATCAATTAGTTAAATGAAAGAAAAAGATATATGTATCAGGTACTATTAGACATCGAGTATTTCATTTTCCAAACCTTCCCTACGAATCTGTAGACTACCTTTGACACTTTTTGAGATTATTTCTACATGGTTTAATACAATAATATTTATATTTTTTTATGTTTGTCAAAATTGAACAGGAACCTACATGCTCTAAAATGGTACCCTTTAAAAATTCGACATGTCCGGCAGAAACCAACCAATCATCAAGGCAGATCGGATTAAAAATTAAAAAAGTATGATGCTCAGAATGTAAAAAGGCAAAAACTAAAAAATATGTACCTCACTGCTTCACCACCGTGCGGAGCTGCCGCCCCACCACCGTGCGGAGCTGCCGCCCCACCTACACCCCACCTACTGTCTCCTCCCCATAATCCTATAGAATGTAAACCCGCAAGGGCAGGGCCCTCTTCCCTCTATACTAGTCTGTCTACTGTTACTTGTATATGTATTTTGTATGTAACCCCCTTCTCATGTACAGCACCATGGAACTAATGGTGCTCTATAAATAAATAATAATAATAATAATAAATGTATAGCTCCTAATGTCCACACCAATGAGGTCCTCTTGGTCCATATAATTATTAGTGATAGAAGACTCATTTTTTCAAGATTCTTAGCAAATCGATGATTCAAAAGAATCAATGGGGAAGCAGATTTTATAAATGTCTCCATCTGTAGAAAATTATACAAATGTCTGCAACATTACAAAGTGCTGCTGCCAATATTACAACTATAGAGAGGAAACGGGTGACGCATTATTTATACAATACAATCACATCTCCGCCTGTGATGTTATGCAGGAGATGACTTGGGCGAGCTTTATTAGTATGAATATGAAGACAAGAGCGGATCCCTGCCAGGAGTCATAGTGAGATGATTACAATGACGTGGAACATTGGAAAGAAATATGTGTTCTCAGTAATTACAGAACATATACACAGAAAATGTTTATAGAATGACTACATTTTGTACAAGTGTTTTTTAGTATTTCATCCAAAAAACAAAAAGATCAGTGAACCAAATTTTTAATTCACCCCGAGACAATGGCTGCCGAACTCTGGCAAAAGGTGATGGCCAAAATCACCAAAAACCTACGCTGAAAGAGGCGCAGGGATGATGCTGACTTTGCAGTGCTATTTTAGAAATTTTTATGACATTTCCATTCATCTGAATGCAATCTTCATTTTGCCTTTCTCATCGCCTAAAACACAAGGGACCATTTAGCTATGGTGTAAATGGAAGCTTTTGAGTCCAATACAAAATTTAAAATAGGACCATGAACTATACGGGGACTTTAAAAGGAATCTGTCAGCAGGTTTTTGCTATGAAATCTGAGAACAGCATGATGTAGAAGCAAAGATGTATCACTTACTGGGCTCTCTCAGGCTTGGACTGGCCCACAGGGGAACAAGAGAATCCCCCGGTGGGCCCTTGTGAATGAGTGCACATACAGCTCAGGGGGAAAGCCCATACAACTCACTAGGGCCCATTAGATCTCGAGGGGGGAGGGCACATACAGCTCAGGAGGGAGGGGACACACAGATCAAAAGAGGGGTGTGTGTGGAACATACTGGAACATACCACTCAGGTCACGGTGGAGAGGAGACCCATACAGTGATGACAGCAGCGCTGTGAGCTGGCTGGTGCTGTGCTGCGGCTCCTTTTCATCTGTGGGACTGGAGCACACCGCACGATAGCTCTGCCCACAGATGAGCTCCAGACCAGGAGCACACAGCCAATGCTGTGGACTGCATGCCAGTGTGGATTATGGGACAGCAGCTGCACTTTCCTGCCAAGTACAGCAGCTCTTGGAACGGAACACGGACGGGGGCCGCAGAACTGACAAAGGCGAATGGGCCCCTCTGGCTGTCCAGGACCGGGTGCTGACGCTGGCCCTGCTTGTGACGATCCATCTTCATCTTGATTATATTCCAGAGGTTTTCAATGGGGTTCAGGTCTGGAGATTGGGCTGGCCATGACAGGGTTTCGATGTGGTGGTCCTTCATCCACACATTGATTGACCTAGCTGTGTGGCATGGCGCATTGTCCTGCTGGAAACAACAGTGCTCAGAGTTGGGGAACATTGCGTGAGCAGAAGGAAGCAACAGTTTTTCCAGGATAACCTTGTATGCAGCTTGATTCATACGTCCTTCGCAAAGCTTAATCTGCCCAATTCCAGCCTTGCTGAAGCATTCCCAGATCACCACCGATCCTCCACCAAGTTTCACAGTGGGTGCAAAATGCTTGTACGCTTCTCCAGGTCTCCGGCTAACAATTAGATGACCAGGTGTTGGGCAAAGCTGAAAATTATCCTCTATGGTCCAATCCTTATGGTCTTTGGCAAACTTCAGCCTGGCTCTCCTTTGCTTCTTATTGACGAAAGGCGATTTTCTAGCTTTACATGACTTGAGCCCTGCCTCTAGGAGCCTGTTACGAACTGTTCTTGCCGTGCTCTTCACCCCAGCTGCCATTTGCCATTCCCCTTGTAGGTCACTTGATATCATCCTGTGGTTGCTGAGTTACACTCGAATAAGATGACGATCATCCCGGTCAGTGGAGGGTCACTTTTGCCCTCTGCCGGTCTGTAGCTTTGTTGTCACCAATGTCTACTGCTTGACCTTGTTGTAATGAACTGTCATCTTAGAAATGTTAAGGTTGGAGGCAACATGATGCTCACTGTATCCCTCTCAGGGCCGGCGCCAGCACCCGGCAAACCCGGTCAAATGCCGGGGCCCTGAGCTGCCGGGGGGGCCCACTCGCGGTGGCAGGAGTGGCGCACCGCTACTCAGGGGGGCCCGGTGGCCGCGCTGTCACCGCCCCCCGCCGAGGATCGAGCTTTCAATTGCATCGGCATCGCAGGTGCCGATACAATTGAGAGCAATGATGAGAGAGTGAGCGGCGCGCTCCCTCTCTTATCATTCTCCCCGCTGTGACTGTCGGCGTTCTTCTGACAGCTCTGCAGAGGACCGCGGTGACGTCATCACTGCGCGCCTGCTGAGAGGTCAGAGCGAGCGACAGCAATGGACGACGCGCCGAGGAGACGTGAGCCGCCCCTCTACTGACACTGGGCTCCCCTGAATCACAGGCCGGCCACTACACAGCGGCACTAGTACACATAGGGGCCCGGCAGCCGCTCTGCAGAGCCGGCTGCCGGGCCCCTATGTGTAGTGCCGCTGTGTAGTGGCCGACCTGTGAGTCAGGGGAGCCCAGTGTCAGTAGAGGGGCCCCTGACCTGGAGAGGCCACCAGCCGTGTCTGAGCTGCAGGAGTGCTAGTCCTGACCTGCACAGCAGACGGGATCTCCATCCTGCAGGACCTGCGATGATGTCACGCCCATGTGACTGTGTGGGAGGAGACACAGGATGCCGGGCAGAAAGCAAGATACTGAATCCTGAAGGAGATGTGGACACATGATGACTGGTAATAAGAAAAGAGGGGACATGAGGGGAAAGGCCGGGGCTGCAGGGTGAGTGACATATGAGGGCTGCAGACTGACAGAAGGATGTGAAGGGGTGCACAGTGTTTGAGAGGGGTAAGTTGGGGTACAGGCAGGGTGAGATATGTGGGCAGGGTGTGTGTGATATGGGGGTGTATTGTGTGTGATATGGGGGGTGCAGGCTGTATGGGGAGCAGGGTATGTGACATATGGGGGTGTAGTGTGTGAGATCTGGGGGGGTGCAGGCTGTATGGGAAGCAGTGTGTGTGGGATATGGGGGGTGCAGGCTGCATGGGGAGCAGTGTGTGTGTGATATGGGGGGTGCAGGCTGTATGGGAAGCAGGGTGTGAGAGATATGGGGGTGTAGTGTGTGTGATATGGGGGTGTAGTGTGTGTGATATGGGGGTGCAGGCTGTATGGGAAGCAGGGTGTGAGAGATATGGGGGTGTAGTGTGTGTGATATGGGGGTGTAGTGTGTGTGATATGGGGGTGCAGGCTGTATGGGAAGCAGGGTGTGAGAGATATGGGGCTGTAGTGTGTGTGATATGGGGGTGTAGTGTGTGTGATATGGGGGTGCAGGCTGTATGGGAAGCAGGGTGTGTGAGATATGGGGGTGTAGTGTGTGTGATATGGGGGTGCAGGCTGTATGGGAAGCAGGGTGTGTGAGATATGGGGGTGTAGTGTGTGTGATATGGGGGTGCAGGGTGTGTGACATTTGGGGGCAGGGGCGTAACTACCGCAGTCGCAGGGGTCGGAAGGAGAAGAGAGGTACTTGTTTTTTTATTTTGCTGGCTGCATGATACATGGAGGTCTATGGGACTGCATAATAAACATGAAGGACACCTTATACATGGACTAGGGGTGCATTATACATGGAGGAGTATGGGGCTGCATAATACAAAATGAAGGACACCTTATACATGGACTAGGGGTGCATTATACATGGAGGAGTATGGGGCTGCATAATACAATATGATGATTTATGGCGCTACATTATAATACATATAGCACTATCGGGGCTACATTATAATAAATGGAGAAATATGGAGGCTACCTTACACATGGTCACACATGGGTGTGCGTTATAAAACATGGAGGACTGTGGTGCAGTATAATATATGGAGTACTATGGGGTGAATTATAATACATGGAGAACTATGGGGGTGCATTATAATATATGACGGGTTATGTGGGACCCTTTATATTATATGGAAGGCTATGTGGGGGCCATTATAGTATTTGGAGATCTATATACAAGGAGGACAAAGATACAAGTATGGGATGGGAATGTTTTGTGCTGAGGGAAAAAGGCTCTTTCCCTCAGCACCCAGCTTTCCCATGCTCTGCTATACATCTCTCAGCACCCAGCTTTACTCTGTTATGGGAAAGCTGGGTGTTGAGGGAAAGATGGATATCAGAACATGGGAAAGCAGGGTACTGATAGAGGGATTTCAGATCATGGGAAACCTGGGTGCTGAGGGTAAGAGCCAAGTGTCAGCATCATTATCCTGTACCCCGAGTGTCAGTGTCATTATCCCGCACCCTAAGTGTCGGTGTACGTGGAGGGGGGCCCCGGTCCAAATTTTGCACCAGGGCCCATCAAACTCTAGTTACGCCACTGAGTATTAATCACTGTATTCTACATGAGGGTGCCTACTGCTATCTGGCTCTGCACTGTGCTATATACAGGCTATGCTATATACAAGCTGTATGCTACATGAGAGTGCCTAATGCTATCTGGGTTTCCACTGTGCTGTCTGGGTCTGCACTGTACTATATAGGTCGGTGTACTACATGAGGATACCTAATGCTATCTGGCTCTGCACTGTGCTATATAGGTGCTGTGTACTACATGAGGGTGCCTAATGCTATCTGGCTCTGCACTGTGGTATTTAGGGGCTGTGTACTACATGAGGGTGCCTATTGCTATCTGGGTCTGCATTGTGCTATATGTGTGCTGTATACTACATGAAGGTGCCTAATGCTATCTGGGTCTGCATTGTGCTATATGGGGGCTGCATAGTGCATATGGGGGCTACATAATACTATATGGAGGACAATGGGGGCTTCATAACACAATATGGGGCTGCATACTACTATACCCCCAGAGTTGTATGTCCCCTCCACCCAGGTGCTATATGTCCCCCCCCCACCCCAGAGCTGTATACACCCAGAGCTGCATGTCAAGCCCCCACCTCACAGCTGTCCCCCCCACCTCAGTCACTGCCCTCCTCTAGAGCTGTATACCCCTTTCCTCAGTAATATGTATTCCACCCAGTATTGTGTTTGTCCCCAGCCTCTCTTGTGATGTATATACAGCAGTGTTAGTGTGCCCTATGTGCGGCCATGTCTGTTAGACAAGCCGGGAAGTGAATGAGGCTGTTGCCGGCTTCCCAATATTAGAAATATATATACAGGATAAATATATAAAAATAATGTGTGTGTGTGTGTGTGTGTGTGTGTGTGTATGATGTGTATCTATGTATGTCAGTGTATATGACTGTGTCTAGATTTATGTCTATTTATGTGTTTTTGTGAATTTCTCTTTAAATAAGTATGTGTACGTGTGCCTGTATGTGTATGTATCTGTGCATGTCTATGTGTGGATGGGGCCCACTGAGACTCTTTCGCCCAGGGCCCACAAAAACCTGGAGCCGGCCCTGATCCCTCTGTTAGTAAAGCCATAATTGAACCCTTCTTTTCCCCATTAAAAACTTTTCTTTTCAACTCCTTTTGGCATGGTTAAAAGTTATTTTTTCATTCCTATTACTTTTGGGATATTACTAGCACTTGTTTTGCCCTCCAGATTGTCCTATTGCAAGAGGACTGTGAAGACCACAGCAGTGTTTTTTATACTTTCCCACATTAAATAAGATTTGGTTCATGTGATCACCTAATCAGAAGCACATTAAGTAGAATGAGGTGTACTCTGGTGGAATTCATCTGACACTGGAATGGAATGGCTTCAGACATGTAGAGGAGCTAATTTTTCTAAAACTGTGCAGTGGTCTCTTAATTTTTGCCAGAGCTATATATATATATATATATATATATATATATATATATATATATATATGGCACCCTGGACTAGCCAGGTCGTCACAGGGACTACAACACGACACCCCCACCCCGAGATAGGAACATCAGCCAGACACAAAATCCTCGTTGCCTCCCTCCAGGGGCTGATGTCCACACCAGGTGGGGTGAAGCCAGGCAGTTGGCCCCACCCACTGAGGAGTTCACAGTCCTGGAGGCGGGAAAAGGAAGTTAGTTGAGAGCAGAGTGAGATCAGTTAGGGAAGTGAAAGTGAGAGGAGTGAAGTAGTAGGAGAGGAGCAAACTGACCGTGTCCGGGTACGTGGCCCAGGCACCGAGAGCAAGGTTGGTAGACGGTGGTGGCCGTCTGCAGGAGAGGCAGATCAACGCGGAACCGTAGGACCGGGGACGGGCGGTGGCCCGCCGGTACCGAACCGGGAAGTGAAGTGAAGCCAGCACAAATCGGCAGGGCCTGCGGACCCCGACCAGGCTTGGAGTCGCTGTTAAACAGGTCAAATCCGTTAGTGACTGGAACCCCAGGGGTTTCCAAACAGCCAAGACCCGATTGAAGGCAACGGTCCAACCAGCACAAGGGAAATACAGCTACCACCACAGCTAGAGTTCCCAGGGCCAGAGCCTGCGGGCAAAAGGGCTCCTCCGGCCTATATACACGCTGGGGAGCGGGTTACCGGTGGGAAGCCATCGGGACTGAAGATACACAAAAGGTGCAGGGAAAGGCAGCCACCACCAACCATCCGGGAGAAACCACAGCAGCTGGCTGCGGGACCCGTCCATCCAGCCGTTTGTTTTACCAGAGACTTTGCATCCATTTGTGGCTGAGTGAGTACTACCGTGCCGTCCGGCACCGCGCTGCGCAGTCCAAGCGACCCTGCACCTTGCCCGACCCTGCCTCCCCGTTATCTCACCGGGCCCCGGGACCACCAACCCCTACCCACGGAGGGGAAAAACAACATCCCAGCTGCTCCCTGCCATCGCTCTTGGGATCCGCGGCACCAGCAGCAGTGGTGCCCATCTTCACCACGACCCGTGGGTGGCGTCACGTACTAAATCCCCCAAACCAACCACCCCTTTCACTCACGGGCAAGGAGCGCCGCTCGAGTCCCCGGAGCCGGCCCACCGCTCGAGCCACCGAGCAGCAGCAGCAGCGCTGGACCCGAGGGTGGTGAGCGCAGCGCCCTCCCCGCCCGCGACAACTTGGCGTCACGAACAGGATCTTACCATTCTACCGGCTGGTAGAGGTGCGCCTTGTGTCCCGCCGGCGGTGTCCGGACGAAAAATTTCTGAATCCGCCATCTTGGGCGCGAAGATTTTCCCGCTCGAGCGTCTTCTCAAGCAGTGGAGGCGCGAAAGCCGAAGCCCCGCCCCTGAAGAGGAGGTGCTGAGAAAAGACCAAGGGGGGTGGAAACAAGATGTCTGCGCCTGACCAGGCCGCTGGAGGAGCGGCAGTCGCAGCCGCAGTGGCGCCCGTGAATGAAAATGGGCCAGGCCGTGCTCCGGCCGCACGAGCAGGGGAGGCCGCGGCCCCCGCCATTGCTCAGGTGATGCCGTTCTCCTTGCCCTATGTGCCCGGAGCTACCTGGCTGTCGCAGTACGACGGGAAACCTGACACTTTACAGGTCTTCCGGAGGAAGCTTAACCCGGTCCTGGAACTGTACCCCCTGACTGATAAGCAACGTGCAGCGGTAGTGCTAGGGCAGCTAACCGGCGCGGCTGAGCAGGAGACGGAGACCTGGACCGTGGGGGACCAGTCTTCCATGGCCACCATCTTTGAAAAGCTACAGATTGCCTTCAAGACCCGCACGGAAGCTGAGCTGCGGATGCAGTTTTACCAATGCCGACAGTGGCCTGCAGATAGTATTAGAGACTTTGCCTTGCGACTGCAAACTTCCCTCCGAACACTGAAGCGAGTGGATGCCATTAATGATGCGGACAGCAACAAAATGTTAGTCGAGCAGATCGTGCAGGGGATGGGATCCCCGGAGGACCACAAGCAGCTCCGGCTGTGGGCCCTAGAACACCCTAACAAGGACTTTGCCGTGCTGAAAGAACGGGCAATCAAAGCTCTGCAACCCCCGGCGTCCCACATCCCGGATGCGGCCCCATAGCCAGCTGAGACGGCTCCCATCGTGGTAGCTCCTTCTCTCCCAGCTCCCTCGGTGCCTGCAGCCCCTGGCGGAATGATGGAGGAGCTGGCTGCACAGGTCCGTCGCATAGATGGAGACCTCGCCAAGATCCTCGCCGCACTCCAGCCTCTGACGAGACCCAAGCCCCCGGGGAGGATGCAGCTCTCCGACAGCCCGGAGGATGTTCCCTGGATGCAGTGGAGAAGGACCACTGACTCACGGTATGGACCTCCAATTTGTTACAGGTGCAGCAAGCCCGGCCACTACTCCCGACGGTATCCGTTAAACGAACAACCCCTGGGGCCAAGGGCCAATCCTCAGGAGTAGAACCCAGTGGCCCCCCCGACTGGCGGGACCGGTACATTGGAGCCCGGACCATTATCCCTCTGGCAGTGGACAGCATCCAGCTGATGGCACTCCTGGACACTGGATCCCAGGTAACCACGATACCCTACACACTGTATCAGCGGTATTGGAGAAATGACAAACTTGCCCCTCCAGACAGTAGCACGACACTGGTCGCAGCCGATGGACTCCACTTGACCCAAGTGGGGTACAAACAAGTGGCCATGACCGTAGGACGGGCTGAACTGCAGCACCAGGGAATGATTGTGATAATGAATGAACCCAGCGATCATAACCCGAAGGTAGTGCTAGGGACTAATGTGATGGAGCCTGCATGAGTGAGGTGTTGACCCTACTGCGGCAGCTGGCCGCCACAGCAGCGGGAGGCTGACAGAGGGCTGTGCAGCGTGAGATCTGGGCCTTGATGTATCAGCAGCAAGTGAACTCCACAGAAGGGGAGATTGAGGGAGTGAGAGTAATGGATGCGGCCCCTTTGATTGTGCCTCTCCGGAGTGAGATGATGATTTGGTGCAGGGCAGCGGTAGGTCCCCAGGGACGGGATTACCCAGCCATGGTAGAGCCCATGCCCTCCGAACACTGGCCCACAGTAATGGCCGCCCGAGGGGTGGTAGACGTCAAAAAGGGTAGAGTGCCTGTAAGGGTGTTAAACTGCGAGGAGGAGGAGGTTAGGCTTCCCCGGTATGCTACCCTCGCCAAGCTGCTTACTCTAGACCCCCACACCATCCAGGAGGCCGTTCCCCCGACCTTACCACCTTACACGTAGGCACTTACCACCTTACTTACACGTAGGCACTGATGATACCCCCACAAATCACAAAGAAGGGGTATACAGGGTGGTACAGGAGTACGAGCAGGTTTTCAGCAAACATTCACTAGATTTCGGGCGGATTAAAGGGGTCCAACACCATATCCCCACTGGTGAGCATCCCCCCATTAAATAAAGATACAGACCTATCCCCCCCGCACACTACCAATGCGCCAAAGACATGTTGAGGAACATGAAGGAGGCGGGGGTTATTCGGGATAGCTGCAGTCCCTGGGCCGCCCCCACTGGTGCTGGTAAAGAAGAAGGATGGCACCATGAGGATGTGTGTGGATTACCGGAAGATTAACCAGATAACGCATAAAGATGCCTATCCTCTGCCCTGTATTGAAGAGTCCTTGGCTGCGCTGAGAACCGCTAACTACTTCTCTACCCTTGATCTCACCGGTGGGTACTGGCAGGTGGCCGTGGCGCCCGAAGACCGTGAGAAGACCACCTTCGCTACACCCATGGGACTCTGTGAGTTCAATAACATGCCGTTCGGGCTGTGCAACGCCCCTGGAACCTTCCAACGGCTGATGGAATACTGTTTGGGACATCTGAATTTTGAGACCGTCTTGCTGTACCTAGACGATATAATTGTTTACTCACAGATGTATGAAGCCCATCTGGAGCACCGAGCTGAGGCGTTCACGTCCCTTGCCAAGTACAGGATGAAATTGAAGCCCTCCAAGTGCCATCTATTTGAAGCCCAGGGTGCAGTACCTCAGACATGTGGTTGGTGCGAAAGGCGTCGCCCCAGATCCCGACAAGATCACTGCCATTCAGGACTGGCCGAGGCCGACCACAGTGAGACAGGTGAGACAGTTCCTGGGTCTGGTGGGCTATTACCGCCTCTTCATTAAGGGATACATGAAGATGGCCGCCCCCATGCAAGACCTCCTCGTGAGACTGACTAAGAACCATCCGGTTCGAAACGCGTCCTCTGTTGTACAGGACCCTGTCTGGATATTTTTATGTATTTTTTAAAATGAATCAATAAAGAATTTTTGGTTTTATCATCCGTTGGACTTTGCTGCTGGAGTTCCTCTCTATACATACTTGGATCTCCTCGTGGGACAGACCAAGGGTGGCAGGTCCTCTGGAACCTCGTTGGCATGGGAAGAAAAACATGAAGAGTCCTTCCGCCAGCTGAAGACGGCCTTGACCGGGGAAGAAATCCTGGCGTACCCCGACTACAGTCTCCCATTCATCCTCTATACCGATGCCAGTAATGTAGGCCTGGGGGCAGTCTTATCCTAGATCCAGGACGGAAGAAAGAAGGTGATCGCTTATGCTAGCCGGAAACTCCGACCTACGGAAAGGAATCCCGAGAACTAGAGCTCTTTCAAGCTTGAGCTCTTAGCACTGGTGTGGGCCATCATTGAGCGATTCCGCCATTACCTAGCGGCAGCCAAGTTCTCCGCTTATACGGACAATAACCCGCTAACCCATCTGGACACAGCTAAGCTGGGTGTATTAGAGCAGCGGTGGGTGGCCAGGTTGGCTAATTATGACTTCAGCATCAATTACCAAGCCGGCCGTAAAAATGCCAATGCAGACGCACTCTCCAGGATGCCCCACTTGTTGGGAGAAGGGCCGGATGATGATGACCTCGAAGAAGTCGAGTTGCCTGCGTTCTACCGGCCGCCAGCCGAGAAGTTGCATGTCCATCAACAACAAGTGAACTTAGATCCGCTGCCCAGCCAGGGGTGGCAAGAAGCCCAGGACCAGGCACCTGCTGTCCGCTTGGTCAAGACCCTGGTGGGACAAGGCTCTGCCGGAATAGACCCTGCCGCCCCCGCCGAGGCCCAACGACTGTGGAAGGAACGACCCCGGCTGTACCTGCACCAGGGGAAGCTATATCGGGAATTGATCAACCCGAAGACCCATGAGAAGGTTCGCCAGCTGGTGATTCCCCAGACTAACGTGCCCACTGTCCTGCAGGCATACCATGACGGTGCTGGGCAATTTGGGTGGAAGAAGCTGGAGATGCTGTTGAGGGAGCGATTCTATTGGAGTGGGATGCGAGAGTCTGTGGAGGCCTGGTGCCGAGAATGTGGTCCCTGTGCACTGAGAAGAAGGGACGAGGCCAGCCAGAAGGCCCCTTTGCGGCCAATCATTATGCATCAGCCGCTGGAGCTGGTCGCCCTCGACCACGTGAAGCTCACCCCTAGCCGAAGTGGGTACACCTACGCCCTGACCATTGTGGACCACTATTCAAGATTCATGGTGGTTGTCCCAGTCAAGGACCTGACCGGCCGTACCGCCGCTAGAGCATTCTAGGCCTATTTCTGTCAACCGCACGGGTACCCGGAGAGGGTGCTTACCGACCGGGGCCCGACTTTTGAAGCGGAGGTGTTTCAAGAATTCTGCCAGTTGTATGGCTGCAAGAAAATTCGGACCACGCCTTACCATGCCCAGACCAATGGCATGTGTGAGAAGATGAACCATCTGGTCCTGGGTCTCCTCAAAACACTACCGCTAGAAGAGCGGAACCTGTGGCAAGAAAAGCTACCTGACCTGGTTGATATGTACAATAACATCCCTTTCAGCTCTACCAAATGTACACCGGCGTACCTGATGAGAGCTCGGCCCGGTCGGCTGCCAGTAGACCTAGAAATGGGTTTGGAAGCCCCAGAAGCCCTCCCTTCGACTGCTGGATGGGACACTCGGCGAAGGGCGCAGTACCGACAGGTCCAAGAATACGTAGAAAAGAACTTGTGTCGGAGTCGGGGACAGCAGGAGCAGTGCTTCAACAGGAAGGCTCCTGCAGGTCCCTTTCAGCCTGGGGATGTAGTGCTGAAGCGAAAGAGAACCCACAAGTTGGACGATCAATGGGAGAAGACCCCATATGTTATACAACCCACTGAATGGGAGAATGGGAAGGCCTACCAGATCAGTCGTGACCAGGGGAAGACTTTAGCCACGGTTTCCAGGGACCACCTGAAGAGGTGCGCACCACCATTAAGGGTGGGGACTGAAGTCCCGGCCCCCAGACCGGCTGGGGAGAAAAAGAGGTAATCCCCACCATGATGGGCGATTTCCCGGCAGATTGGCCTACGCAGAACGGCACAGTGATTCTTCCAGTGATACTGTTCCCACAACCCGTGGAGGAAAAAGAGATGGAAGTAGCTGACAATGAGCCAGTGTGTTACGGGGGGACCGGCAGATTAGGACCAGGGGTATATATCCCAATCGCCAGTTGGGGCCCACCGTGCTCCAGATGGTAATGGAGCTGCTGGCACCCTGTGGGTTAGGCGGAGACTATAGAGCTGGATGGCTCTGAGATAACTCAAGGAACCGGTCACGTGTGTAGGGACACGTCAGACCGGATGACAACCCAGTTAGCGTTTTGGTGGAGCGGACGCTACTCCGACCACGTGTGTAGGAACACGTCAGGCCGGATGGTAACCAGTTAGCGTTGACCGAGAAGACCGCTGCGACAGCGCCCTGTCGGCCAAGTGTGTAAGACACGTCAGGCCGAGCGGTCCTCTGATTAGCGTTTCTGTCCACCACTCGACTGGCCACGTGTGTAAAGGACACGTCAGACCAGGTAGTCACACCAGTAGCATTTGACTGCGAAGCCGAGGAGGATAATAGGGTTCACACATCCAATCCAGGAACACCCTGTTAACTTCACAGGGGTTCTGGAGTGAGCTGTCCGTGCACGTAGAGGCCACAACAGGACAGGTGGCGCAGCAGGTACACTGTCCGTGTGCGTAGAGGGCACTCTCGGACAGGTGACGCAAGAGGTATTCTGTCCGTGTGCATAGGAGGCACAACTGAACAGGTAACGCAGCAGCCGCAGCCCAGTTAACGCCACTGGACTGCTCTAGCACAACAGGAACGGTAGCAAGGAAGCACGGCGCCTGACCCTCATGTGCTGAGCCACGAATCTTGGCGTGATAGGCACCGTTCGGCTAGCCCTACCTACCGCTTCCAACAAGGGTTATGCCACCAAGAACTCTAAATGAAGACTGCGCACCTCCATGTTGTCTCCAGCCCCTTTTATAACCTGGGTCCGCCCCAAACCCAGGGTGGAACCACCAAGGTCCAATAGCAGAGTGCCATGTCATCAGTGACGTCACATGCGACCTATCCGGAACTGCCACGTCATTGATGACCTCATGGCAGCCACGCCCCAAACACTTCACCAGTCACCGTCTGACGACCAATGGTGAGGTGCCAGATCATAGGGGCGGGCCTCTGCGAGCCAGTCCGGAGTTGCCACGTCATCAGGACACCTGACACCCTCTGCCCTATCAGGGCCTGCCACCTCACAGACGTGCTCAGTGAGGTCCTTACCGGACCTAGCCTCTGATGCACTAAGTACCTGAGCAGGCTCAGTAGCCTGAGCAACAGGCTCAGAAAGCAGACTATCAGTTTGAGCATGCTCAGTAGGCACATCCCAGAACTTAGACACATCACGAAGTCCAAGTACCTGTGCAAAGAGGCTGTTAGGGTTAATTGTGGGAGCATGCTCAGTAGCCTGAACTGAGGACTTAGTCTCAGACATAACACAATCAGGCTGAGCATGCTCACTAGGCAAAACACCGGGCTTAGACTCTGGCTGGGGTAAATCGGCGCACGCATGCGCACTAGCCGCCTCTCCACACTTAGACGTGGTGGAAGGAGCAGCCAACTGGACGACCCGAGGCATGGCCAAGAATGGCAGCCGGCGCCTGGGCGCAACAGGAACCGCAACAGGCTGCTTGCGGCTATGGCGGCGCCGGTTCGTAACAGTACCCCCACCTCTAGCGGCCCTCCCACTCGAATGGTCTATAGTCGCCACAGATACCACTGAGCGACGGGCGGACGATGGAGACATGCAGTGGGAGCTACAAGACTCGCTCCACCGCGTAATCACTCCAGACGACCAGTCGATATGTGGGGAATGCCGCTTCAACCAAGGAATACCCAGCAGAATATCATCTGCACCCTTAGGGAGAACCAGAAATGAAATGGTCTCCCTATGCCCAGATGACATGGCAAGGGTAATGGGCACTGTCCGCTGGTGAATCACCTTGGGCAACAAGGATCCATCCACCACACGGACTCTCACTGGCCTTGGCATTTGCACCAGCGGGATGGCATGCCGCCGGGCAAAAGAGGAGGAGATTAAACTATCCCCAGCACCTGTGTCCACACTTGCCCTTGTGGACCATGTTGACCCCTTAAAGGAAATGGACGTGGGAAACGTCACCCTAATGGATGACGCAGAGTCCAGTCTACCTCCAGCTATGGTCACCAATCGCGGTCGCTTACCCTGACGCTTTGGGCAACGGTTGGCATAATGACCATACTGCCCACAAGCGAAACAGGAAATGCCCTTGCGACTCGAAGACCTAGCAACACCAACCCTAGCGATGTCCATCGGGACAGAGATGTCCTCTAAGGGAGGTGCAGTAGGAGAGACCACTACAGTGACTGAACGACTCTCTGACCTGCGCTCCAGCTGACGTTCGGAGGTCCGCAGGTCAATGCGGGTAGCCAGAGTCATGAGGCCCTCAAGGGTAGTTGGTACCTCACGCGATGCTAATGCATCCTTCACGTGCGAGGCTAATCCCCTCCAGAACAGTGGAATGAGAGTCCTCTCTGACCACCCCAGTTCTGCAGCAAGTGTCCTGAAACTCACAGCATATTGACTTGAGGAGGTACGCCCCTGCTCCAAAGTCAGTAGCTGTAGGGCCGAGTCGTGAGTGACCTGAGGCCCCAGGAACACTTGTCGCAAGGACTCCAAAAACTCCTTAGAGTCCTGTACTACGGGGTCATTCCTCTCCCACAATGGTGTAGCCCACTCCAGTGCTCTATCAGAGAGCAAGGAGATGATAAACCCCACCTTCGACCTCTCTGTAGGAAACCGTACAGCCAACAGCTCTAGATGGACTGAGCACTGGTTCACGAATCCCCTACATGCCTTTCTGTTCCCCGTAAACTTGTTGGGCAGCGAGAGGTGAGGGAGGGTTGGAGTAGGCTTGGTGACGGACACCATTGCAGCCGCTTGAGCCACCACATCATCCATATCAGCAGCAAGAGCAGACTTCTCCAGAGACCTCACTCTGGCATCAAGCTGCAGTATGAACTGACGTAACTGCTCCATCTCCGCCATGCCAGCCAGACCCTGGCGCAGTCTTACTGTTACGGGGGGACCGGCAGATTAGGACCAGGGGTATATATCCCAATCGCCAGTCGGGGCCCACTGTGCTCCAGATGGTAATGGAGCTGCTGGCACCCTGTGGGTTAGGCGGAGACTATAGAGCTGGATGGCTCTGAGATAACTCAAGGAACCAGTCACGTGTGTAGGGACACGTCAGACCGGATGACAACCCAGTTAGCGTTTTGGTGGAGCGGACGCTACTCCGACCACGTGTGTAGGAACACGTCAGGCCGGATGGTAACCAGTTAGCGTTGACCGAGAAGACCGCTGCGACAGCGCCCTGTCGGCCAAGTGTGTAAGACACGTCAGGCCGAGCGGTCCTCTGATTAGCGTTTCTGTCCACAACTCGACTGGCCACGTGTGTAAAGGACACGTCAGACCAGGTAGTCACACCAGTAGCATTTGACTGCGAAGCCGAGGAGGATAATAGGGTTCACACACCCAATCCAGGAACACCCTGTTAACTTCACAGGGGTTCTGGGGTGAGCTGTCCGTGCACGTAGAGGGCACAACAGGACAGGTGGCGCAGCAGGTACACTGTCCGTGTGCGTAGAGGGCACTCTCGGACAGGTGACGCAACAGGTATTCTGTCAGTGTGCGTAGGAGGCACAACTGAACAGGTGACGCAGCAGCCGCAGCCCAGTTAACGCCACTGGACTGCTCTAGCACAACAGGAACGGTAGCAAGGAAGCACGGCGCCTGACCCTCATGTGCCGAGCCACGAATCTTGGCGTGACAGGCACCGTTCGCCTAGTCCTACCTACCACTTCCAACAAGGCTTATGCCACCAAGAACTCTAAATGAAGACTGCGAACCTCCATGTTGTCTCCAGCCCCTTTTATAACCTGGGTCCGCCCCAAACCCAGGGTGGAACCACCAAGGTCCAATAGCAGAGTGCCATGTCATCAGTGACGTCACATGCGACCTATCCGGAACTGCCACATCATTGATGACCTCATGGCAGCCACGCCCCAAACACTTCACCAGTCATCGTCTGACGACCAATGGCGAGGTGCCAGATCATAGGGGCGGGCCTCTGCGAGCCAGTCTGGAGTTGCCACATCATCAAGACACCTGACACCCTCTGCCCTATCAGGGCCTGCCACCTCACGGACATGCTCAGTGAGGTCCTTACCGGACCTAGCCTCTGATGCACTAAGGGCCTGAGCATGCTCAGTAGCCTGAGCAACAGGCTCAGAAAGCAGACTATCAGTTTGAGCATGCTCAGTAGGCACATCCCAGAACTTCGTCCAAGTACCTGTGCAAAGAGGCTGTTAGGGTTAATTGTGGGAGCATGCTCAGTAGCCTGAACTGAGGACTTAGTCTCAGACATAACATAATCAGGCTGAGCATGCTCACTAGGCAAAACACCGGGCTTAGACTCTGGCTGGGGTAAATCGGCGCATGCATGCACACTAGCCGCCTCTCCACACTTAGACGTGGTGGATGGAGCAGCCAACTGGATGACCCGAGGCACGGCCAAGAACGGCAGCCGGCGCCTGGGCGCAACAGGAACCGCAACAGGCTACTTGCGGCTATGGCGGCGCCGGTTCGCAACACTGTGCCCAGGGATGCGCCTATACCCAGTTCCCCTATGTCTCCGCCTGCCCCACACGATAGACGGGAAGAGGAACCAGTTGTTTCCTCTGCCCCACTGCCTGTCACCACTGACATTGGGCCCCGAAGGTCCACACGTCCCAACCTAGTTCGACCCCCGCTTAGGTACAGGGAAACTACCATTTAGGGACATTATGCGTTGAGTGTGAAAATAAGAGAACGAATGACTCTGAATCAAACCAAAGTTTTTACCTAATTGTCGACTGTGATTGATCCGGCCGTTGCCGGCAAGTAGTCGCCGTAGGGACCCTTTGTACCGTTGCATAAGAAACTGCTTATGGACATGCCTGAGAACTAGCAGGGCACCCACAAACTAGTGGAAATGTAAATATTTTGGGCATATTTCCGTTGCCGCCTCCGGAGAGGCTGATTTGGAGGATGGGCCTGGAGGAAAGTGTTGGCCCAGGCCCGCCACTACCGCAACCGGTGGCGATCCTCCGGGGGTCAGGGGTCCCCCATGGACGTGGGGTCCCCTGAAGTGACAGTCGGATGCGAGACACCATACCCATTCCCGCTCGGGCAGCCTGGATCTGGACTGGGGTCAAGGGGTGCTGCCCACTTCTTAGGGGCAGCATCAGGGCCAGGTTGTTTGGGTGGGAGAGCGGAAGCCGACCGTTATCAATAAAAATGTGTTTGTAACGTTAAAGTACCGTGCCTCCCATTAAGGGAAGATTCATAAATATGCTTTGTTGAATGTTTTCATATGTTTTTACCTTTTGCAGTTAAAAAGAAAAATAAAACCGGTGATGGACGGGCAGCCCGCGGACGGTCTGCATTTAGCCAAGGCGGAATGTGGTGCCCTGGACTAGCCAGGTCATCACAGGGACTGCAAAACGACACCCCCACCCCGGGATAGGCACATCAGCCAGACACAAAATCCTTGTTGCCTCCCTCCAGGAGCTGATGTCCACACCAGGTGGGGTGGAGCCAGGCGGTTGGCCCCACCCACTGAGGAGTTCACAGTCCTGGAGGTGGGAAAAGGAAGTTAGTTGAGAGCAGAGTGAGATCAGTTAGGGAAGTGAAAGTGAGAGGAGTGAAGTAGTAGGAGAGGAGCAAACTGACCGTGTCCGGGTACGTGGCCCGGGCACTGAGAGCAAGGTTGGCAGACGGTGGCCGTCTGCAGAAGAGGCAGATCAACTCGGAACCGTAGGACCGGGGACGGGCGGTGGCCCGCCGGTACCGAACCGGGGAGTGAAGTGAAGCCAGCACAAACCGGCAGGGCCTGCGGACCCCGACCAGGCTTGGAGTCGCCGTTAAACAGGTCAAATCCGTTAGTGACCGGAACCCCAGGGGTTTCCAAACAGCCAAGACCCGATTGAAGGCAACGGTCCAACCAGCACAAGGGAAATACAGCTACCGCCACAGCTAGAGTTTCCAGGGCCAGAGATTGCGGGCAAAAGGGCTCCTCTGGCCCATATACACGCTGGGGAGCGGGTTTCTGGTGGGAAGCCATCGGGACCGAAGATACACAAAAGGTGCAGGGAAAGGCAGCCACCACCAACCGTCCGGGAGAAACCACAGAAGCCGGCTACGGGACCCATCCATCCAGCCATTTGTTTTACCAGAGACTTTGCATCCATTTGTGGCTGAGTGAGTACTACCGTGCCGTCCGGCACCGCACTGCGCAGTCCAAGCGACTCTGCACCTTGCCCGACCCTGTCTCCCCGTTATCTCACCGGGCCCTGGGACCACCAACCCCTACCCACGGAGGGGAAAACAACATCCCAACTGCTCCCTGCCATCGCTCCCGGGATCCCCGTCACCAGCAGCGGTGGTACCCAACCTCACCGCAATCCGTGGGTGACGTCACGGACCAAATCCCCAAACCAAAATCCCCCTTTCACTCACGGGCGAGGACCGCCGCTCGAGTCCCCGGATCCGGCCCACCGCTCGAGCCACCGAGCAGCAGCAGCAGCGCCGGACCCGAGCGTGGTGAGCGCAGCGCCCTCCCTGCCCGCGACATATATATATATATATATATATATATATATATAGTACACACCTCCTCATTCAAAGACTTTTCTTTATTTTAATGACTAAAAATTGTAGATTCACATTGAAGGCATCAAAACTATGAATTAACACATGTGGAATGAAATACTTAAAAAAGTGTGAAACAACTGAAAATATGTCTTATATGCTAGGTTCTTCAAAGTAGCCACCTTTTACTTTCATTATTATTTTGCACACTCTTGGCATTCTCTTGATGAGCTTCAAGAGGTAGTCACCGGAAATGGTTTTCCAACAGTCTTGAAGGAGTTCCCAGAGATGCTTAGCACGTGTTGGCCCTTTTGCCTTCACTCTACGGTCCAGCTCACCCCCCAAATAATCTCGATTGGGTTCAGGTCTGGTGACTGTGGAGACCAGGTCATCTGGTGTAGCACCCCATCACTCTCCTTCTTAGTCAAATAGCCCTTACACAGCCTGGAGGTGTGTTTGGGGTCATTGTCATGTTGAAAAATAAATTATGGTCCAACTAAACGCAAAGCGGATGGAATAGCATGCCGCTGCAAGATACTGTGGTAGGCATGCTGGTTCTGTATGCCTTCAATTTTGAATAAATCCCCAACAGTGTCAGCAGTAAAGCACCCCCACACCATCACACCTCCTCCTCAATGCTTCACGGTGGGAACCAGGCATGTAGAGTCCATCCGTTCACTTTTTCTACAAAGACACAGCGGTTGGGTCCAAAGATCTCAAATTTGGACTCATCAGACCAAAGCACAGATTTCCACTCGTCTAATGTCCATTCCTTGTGTTCTTTAGCCCAAACAAGTCTCTTCTGCTTGTTGTCTGTCCTTAGCAGTGGTTTCCAAGCAGCTATTTTATCATGAAGGCCTGCTGCACAAAGTCTCCTCTTAATAGTTGTTCTAGAGATGAGAAGGTGTGACCAAACTTTTGGTCTGTACTGTATATGTGTGTGTGTGTAGTACATACATGGATATGTATGTATGTGCATGTGTATGTACATGTTTGTGTATGTATGTTTATAGATAAATATAAACACTGAATTTTCCACTTTATCATTCACTTTAGTGCATATACCGTTCCTGGTTACCATAACTACCTGCACCCTGATTAGTTTGTTGGCATGTTTAAAACCCCTCCTGTGGTTTGGCACCACAACCCTGAGGAAGGCCACACGCCAAAACGTGCGTTGGGACTTGGCACCAGCATCAGTGGGAGGGGATGCCTTCAGGTATTGTTCTTATGTTTGTTTGAATTGATTTATGGTCACTTTTCCTACAGCTGCTCCATCTTATTATACTTCCAGGAGTTGAATTGCTCTTTTGGCACTTCCTATAATAATTTGAGCCACTGAATTTTCAGATAGAGCCTTTATACATTGCTGTTACTGTCTATTTAGTGTCCTCACATTTGTTTGTTGGCAGCTTTTGTTCACCATTTGCACTTTGGCACTTATCAGCACTTTATTATATAAATTATACATTAAGTGCTGATCAAACACTATCGATTTGGTGACCTTTATATACTATTTATATTTATATTTGTACTTTATTTTAGTGAATTTCACTATTTTGCTCCCAGCATGTCCACCCTGCTTTATTGTGCCCCTTTCTCTCCCCCTTATTTTTGTTCACTGTTTGTTGCCTTGCAATTTTAAATTTTTAATTAAAATGATAAATTTTATCATGGTTGCCATATACTCTTTCTTTTTTAGATATAAATACACATATCTGTATGCACTGATCACCTTCGGACAAACACATGTATACAAAAGGTAGATACATACAGACAAATATATACTTTATGTGAGACTCATGTGGGATTAGTGGATGAGGGCAGGTATATCTCACCCCGGTATCGGTCCTATGTGACTTAGCCTGGCCAGGATCACCTGGCTACTAATGGATTAATGGGAGGTGAAGGACGGAGGTAAAAGGAATCTGGGAAGTTGGGGGAGGGTCTCCATCTGGGAACACAGTAAGCCTGTCTGTGTAGGAGACACTTGTGAGTGGGAGCAGTGCCTGATGTTTGTATGGTTTAGCTGGAAGGGAGAAGCCCTCCAGTTGGTAGTTAGGATAACACCGTGTATAGTTAGCGCCGGACAGGCAAGGATTTATTTTGTTGGTGTTTTTTTCTTTTTGTTTATGCTTCACTGCAATAAACCTGACCAAGCGTCAGTTACACCTTGAATTCGGCTGTCTGCCTGAGGTGAATACGTGCCCTTTGAACCCAGCAAAGGCGATCCCGGAGCGTGTTATCACATTGTGGTGGAGAACGCGGGCAGCACGTTACAGCGCATCATAATGGATGACGTGGTGAAAGCGCTGGTACAATCCGCAGCTGTGCAGCAGGAAGCTAATCGCTTGATGTCGGCACAGTTGAAGGAACTGGTGGAATCGACGGTTAAAGACCGCCAACTTTTGCAGCAGGTGGCGCAGCGTCTGGCGACCGTACCGGAGAGTAATGCGGAGGCTGACCAGAGGGTGATTCATGTGAGTCGGTGCTGGCAGAAATTAACCACAGAGGACGATGTGGAAGCTTACCTGACCACGTTTGAACGGACGGCGGAGCGGGAAAAGTGGCCAAAGGAGCGAGGCGCCGACTTGCTTGCACCGTTTCTGGCAGGTGAGGCCCAAAAAGCCTACTTTGATCTTGAGCCTGAAGCAGCGCATGACTTTGGTAAACTAAAAGCCGAGATCCTTGCCCGGCTGGGAGTGACGACGGCCGTGCGAGCACAGAGAGTTCATCAATGGACTTATCAGCCCGATAAACCACCGCGGTCACAGATGTTTGACCTCATTCACTTGACCAAGAAATGGCTACAGCCTGAGGTTTTGACGGCGCCAGAGATGGTACAAAGAATCGTTCTTGATAAATACCTAAGAGCTCTACCGCCATCTTTGAAGAGGTGGGTAAGCCATGGAAACCCCACGACAGCGGATCAGCTAGTGGATCTAGTGGAGCGTTATTCCTTGGCAGAAGGACTTATGGACGATGCTACACATCCTCGCTCTTCCCCTTCTCGACGAGGATCTGGTAAGACTGTTCCAGGGTCATGGGGAGGAGGAAAATATCCTAAGGCAGTGGAGGAGGAAAACAGGACTGCTGGCCCTGTGAGGGCTAAGGTGCCAAACTATGGTCTTAGCAAGGGGCCCGTGAGGTGTTTCCGCTGCCAGGAGGTGGGCCACATTGCTGCAAACTGTCCATTAACTGCAGAACCGATGCAGTGCGATGTCACGGACTTTGAAAAACGCAGGGCTATGGTTGCACGGGTAGTGTGTGTTGCTGCATGTCAAGGCGATATGAAAAAACACCTGTGTGAAGTGTCCATTGATGGCAATACTGTTGTTGCACTATTAGACTCGGGAAGTGTGGTGACTCTGGTAAAGGCCAGTCTGGTAGCAGTCCCGATGGGACCGTCAGATAAATTTTCTGTGACGTGTGCATGGAGACACCTGCTCGTACCTCACAACGGTCTCCTGCATTACTACGCCCTATGGGTCTGTGCATCATAAGGTGGGACTAGTACCAGCACTATTGCATGATATCATTTTGGGCAGGGATTTTCCCCACTTCTGGCAGTTGTGGGAGAACCAATTAGTACCCCAGGGTAGCCGCACGGATGATCCTTCTCCCACACCTTGTGTGGGCCCGGAGCCACTAGAGGATGCCCCACAAGAGGGTTCAGAGGAGGAATCCGCTGAAAACAACCCCCAGTTCCCCTTTTCAGTTCTGGCGGGTGATTCCGATGAACCCGGGGCAGAGGCGGACATGGGTGGCTGTCCCCCTTCCTCTTGGCTGAATTTGGAAGTCCACAAAGATGACTTCCAAAGTGAGCAAATGAGAGATCCTACCCTTTCTCAGGCTATAAAAAATGTTAAAATGATAAACGGGGTGCAGGTGGATGCAGGTACTAGGCTGTCTTACCCCTACATGGCACTGGAGAATGACTTTCTCTATCAGATAGAGAAGAAGGGGGATGACACAGTACAACGATTGGTTGTGCCGAGAGCCTACAGGCGGAGAGTGCTGGACCTGGCACACGGACACATGATGGGGGGACACCTGGGGGTCCAGAAAACTACCGAAAGGATATTACACTGTTTTGTTTGGCCCGGCATGCATCACGATATTCGCACCTATTGTGAGTCTTGTCCTGACTGCCAATTGTCTGCACCTAGGCCCCGTTTCTGTAGCCCCTTAGTACCTCTGCCTATCATCGAGATCCCATTTGAGAGAATTGGGATGGATTTAGTTGGACCCCTCCCCAAGTCTGCACGAGGACACCAGCACATCCTTGTCATCTTGGATTATGCCACTCGTTACCCCGAGGCCATCCCTTTGCGTAACACGGCCACCAAGACCATTGCCAAGGAGCTGGTCCATGTGTTTAGTCGGGTTGGTGTCCCAAAACAAATACTCACAGACCAAGGAACCCCCTTTATGTCTAAAGTAATGAAAGAACTCTGCAGGCTGTTACAAATAGCACAGTTACGCACCTCCGTGTATCACCCTCAAACGGACGGACTGGTCGAACGGTTTAACAAAACTTTGAAACAGATGCTCCATAAGGCGATAGACAAGGACGGGAAGAACTGGGACTACTTACTCCCGTATTTGCTTTTTGCCATCCGGGAGGTGCCCCAGTCTTCCACCGGGTTCTCTCCTTTCGAGCTTCTGTACGCCCGACGTCCCCGTGGACTGTTAGATGTCGCTAAAGAAACCTGGGAGGGACAGGTCACCCCGTTCAAAAGCGTAATAGACCATGTAACCCAAATGCAGGACCGTATTGCGGCGGTGATGCCCATCGTTAAAGAGCATATGATACAGGCTCAAGGAGCACAGAAAAGGATTTATGATAGGGGGGCCAAGATCCGTACTTTTGCACCCGGAGATAGGGTGTTGATCCTGGTCCCCACGGCAGAAAGCAAATTTCTGGCAAAGTGGCAAGGCCCCTTTGAAATTAAGGAACGGGTGGGTGAGGTAAACTACAAAGTGTACCAGACTGGTAAAAGGAAGCCTGAACAGATTTATCACGTGAATCTGATAAAACCCTGGAAGGACCGTCCAGCTCTGTCAGCAGGTCTGGCCCTTCCGGTCTGCAAGCAGACCATACCGGATGTCGGGATTGCGGAGACGCTGTCAGAGCGGCAAAAGACAGACGTCAAGCAGTTTGTAATCAACCATCACGAGTTTTTCTCGGAAAAGCCCGGGCAGACCACTCTCATTAAACATGACATCATAACAGAGCCTGGGGTAACAGTTCAGGTAAAGCCCTACCGAATACCGGAAGCTCGGCGGGAAGCTGTCTCCCGAGAAGTGAAGACCATGTTAGAGTTAGGTGTAATCGAGGAATCGCATAGCGCCTGGTCGAGTCCGATTGTGTTAATACCGAAACCAGACGGCTCCATTAGATTCTGCAATGACTTCAGGAGATTAAATGCGGTCTCCAAATTTGATGCATACCCTATGCCACGGGTCGATGAATTAATAGATCGGCTTGGAAAAGCCCGGTATATCACGACCCTAGACTTAACGAAGGGCTATTGGCAGATCCCGCTAACAGAGGCCGCTAAAGAGAAAACTGTGTTTTCTACACCGGAAGGTTTATACCAGTATGTGTATATGCCGTTTGGACTACACGGGGCACCGGCAACCTTTCAAAGGTTGATGGACCGAGTCCTGAGGCCCCATAGGCAGTATGCTTCTGCGTATTTGGATGACATAGTCATTTACAGCCTGGACTGGGAGACGCACCTCCAGAAACTAGAGGCCGTGATTGAGGACCTGCGGGAGGCAGGCCTAACAGCAAACCCCAAGAAATGTCATATCGGGCTGGAAGAAGCCCGGTATTTGGGATACGTAATTGGGAGGGGAATTGTTAAACCCCAGATTGACAAGATACAAGCCATTCAGAAATGGCCGCAACCAGTCAACAAGAAGCAGGTGAGAGCGTTTTTAGGAATAGCCGGCTACTACCGACGGTTCATTCCCAATTTTGCGGCTACCGCTGTTCCCCTGACGGACCTTACCAAAGGGAAAGACTCTGTCATGATCAAATGGACCACGGCAGCCGAAGAAGCCTTCCATAACTTAAAACTAGCTCTTTGCTCTCAACCTGTGCTAATGACTCCTGACTTCCGCAGCGAGTTCGTGGTCCAAACGGACGCTTCTGATGCCGGTATAGGGGCTGTATTGTCACAACTGAAGGACGGAGAGGAACATCCGGTCCTTTATCTTAGTCGGAAACTTAATAAGCATGAACGCAACTATGCCATAGTGGAAAAAGAATGCTTAGCCATTAAGTGGGCTCTAGAGTCCCTTAAATATTACTTGATTGGTAGGAAGTTCCGGCTGATCACTGACCATGCCCCTCTCAAGTGGATGCACTTGAATAGGGAACGGAATGGCCGAGTGACCCGGTGGTTCCTTGCACTTCAGGCCTACCGTTTTACAGTGGAGCACCGCCCGGGAGTGCGGATGGGGAATGCTGATGCCCTGTCTCGTGTGCACTGTTTTGTGGGTGCTGTTGCTCAGCTGCAGTGGTCTGAGCAGAGGGGGGGATATGTGAGACTCATGTGGGATTAGTGGATGAGGGCAGGTATATCTCACCCCGGTATCGGTCCTATGTGACTTAGCCTGGCCAGGATCACCTGGCTACTAATGGATTAATGGGAGGTGAAGGACGGAGGTAAAAGGAATCTGGGAAGTTGGGGGAGGGTCTCCATATGGGAACACAGTAAGCCTGTCTGTGTGGGAGACACTTGTGAGTGGGAGCAGTGCCTGATGTTTGTATGGTTTAGCTGGAAGGGAGAAGCCCTCCAGTTGGTTGTTAGGATAACACCGTGTATAGTTAGCGCCGGACAGGCAAGGATTTATTTTGTTGGTGTTTTTTTTCTTTTTGTTTATGCTTCACTGCAATAAACCTGACCAAGCGTCAGTTACACCTTGAATTCGGCTGTCTGCCTGAGGTGAATACGTGCCCTTTGAACCCAGCAAAGGCGATCCCGGAGCGTGTTATCACATTTATTAGTGAGGACATCAGAATGTATGGCCTCCTGGTGGTATATCGTATATTAGTGAGGACATCAGACTGAATTGTCTCCGGGTGGTGGGTGGTGTATATTAGTGAGCACATCTGAATGTATATGCTCCTGGTGATATATTGGTGGAGACGTCAGAATGTATGGGCTACTGTTAGTAAATATTAGTAAGGCCATCAGTATGTATGGGCTTCTGGTGGTATATATTAGTGAGGATGTCAGAATGTATGGGTTTCTGGTAGGTATACAGTCATGGGTGAAAGTGTTGGCATCCTTGAAATTGTTGCAGAAAATAAATTATTTCTCCCAAAAAATTATTGCAATTACACATGCTTTGTCATACACGTTTGTTTCCATCATGAATTGGAACAACACAAAAAAACTGAGGAAAAAGGTAAAGTGGACATAATTTCACACAAAAAACAAAAATAGGCTGGAAAAAATTGTTGGCACCTTTCCAAAATTATAGGGAAACAACTTTGTTTTAACTCACTTTTGGCAAACAATAGGTATGGGCAATATGAATATCACACCAGATAATAAAGGGAGAAGTTGACTCAATCTTTGAATTGTGTGTCTGTATGTGCCACGCTAAGCATACAGAACAAAAAGAGGAGAAGAGAACTGTCTGAGGACTTGAGAACTGAAATTCTTGAAAAATATCAACAATCTCAAGGTTACAAGTCCATCTTTAGATATCTTGATGTTCCTTTGTCCATAGTGCGCAAATTAATGAAAGGTTGCAATGCAGGACAGTATAGATGGTGGATAAGCAGCCCCAATCAAGTTTCAAAGAAATTCAAGCTGTCCTTCAGGCTCAAGGTGCATCACTGTCAGCACTATCCATCGACATTTGAATGAAATGAAACACTATGACAGGAGACCCAGGAAAACCCCACTTTTGAGACAGAAATGTAAAAATGCTTAACTGTAGTTTGCCAAAATGTACGTGAGTAAGCCAAAATACGTCTTGGAGAGTTTCTTATGGACACATAAGACCAAAGATAGAGCTTTTTCGTAAAACATCATTCTAAAGCTTACTGAAAATGGAATGAGACCTACAAAGAAAAGTTCGCAGTAAAATATGATGGAAGTTCAAAAATGTTTTGGGGGTATTTTGCTGATTCTGGAACCAAATGCCTTGAATGTTTGCAAGGCATCATGAAATCTAAAGGTTACCAATATATTTTGGGTTTCAATACAGTGCCCAGTGTCAGAAAGATAGCTTTGTATCCTACGTCATGGCTCTTCCAGCAGGAGAATGACACCAAACATTCTTCAAATATCACCCAGAAATGGATGGAATCAAAGTCATGGATTGTTAAGTTTCCAGCAATGAGTCCAGATCTAAATATTATTTAATCTTTAAACTGCTGTTGGGAGAAGGCACCTTTAATATGAGACCTGGAGCAGTTTGCAAAAGAAGAGTGGTCCAAAAGTCTAGTTTAGAGGTGTAACAAGCTTGTTGATGGTTATAGGAAACAATTGATTGCAGTTATTTATGAGGGTATACAACCAAATATTAAGTTGAGCGTGCCAACATTTTTGGAATTTTGTGTGCACTTATATTCAATTTGCCTTTTTATCTCTGTTTTTTGTAATTGTAATAATTTTCTTGGTGAACATGTTTGGAAATAATTTCAAGGGTGCCAAGACTGTAAATACCACCAGGAGCCAATACACTCTGATGTCCTCACTAATATATACCACCAGGAGCCAATACACTCTGATGTCCTCACTAATTTATACCACCAGAAGCCCATTCATTCTGATATCCTCCCTAACATATACCACCAGAAACCCATACATTCTGATGTCCTCACTAATATATACCACCAGGGGCGTAACGATCGCGGTCGCAGAGGTCGCCACTGCGACCGGGCCCGCAGGGTTATAGGGGCCCGGCAGCCGGTCTGCAGAGCCGGCTGCCGGGCCCCTATGTGTAGTGCCACTATGTAGTGGCCGACTGCGCGACCGTTAGGGGGCCGGCCTGTGAGTCAGTGGGGCCAGTGTCTGCAGGGGGCAGAGGGGCCCCTGACCTGGAGAGGCCACCAGGCGTTCCTGACCTGCTGCAGAGGAGATGTGCTCCTGCACGGCAGACGGAAACCATCCCTACCAGGACCTGCGATGACGTCACGCCCATGTGACTGTGTGGGAGGAGACACAGGAGGCCGGGGAGAAAGCAGGAGAAGAGACTTCGAACACATGAGTGGTAATGAGAAAAGAGGGGACATGAGGGGAGGGGCTGCAGGGTGAGTGGGATATGAGGGCTGCAGACTGTGACAGAAGCATGTGAAGGGTGCAGAGTGTTTGAGAGGGGTAAGTTGGGGTACGGGCAGGGTGAGATATGTGGGTCAGGGTGTGTGTGTGATATGGGGGTGCAGGCTGTATAGGGAGCAGGGTGTGTGACATATGGGGGCAGGGGCATAACTACCGCAGTCGCAGGGGTCAGAAGGAGCGGAGAGGTACTTGTTTTTTTATTTTGCTGGCTGCATGACACATATAGGCCCGGGGAAGCTGCCTGCATGATACATGGAGACCCTGGTGGGGCTGGCTGGCAGGCTGCATTACACATAGAAGCCCTGGGGGCTGGCTGCATGACACATGGAGGCCCTGGGGGGGGGGCTGGCTGCATGACACATGGAGGCCCTGGGGGGGCTGGCTGCATGACACATAGAGGCCCTGGGGGGGGGGGGGGCTGGCTGCATGACGCATAGAGGCCCTGGGGGGGCTGGCTGCATGACGCATAGAGGCCCTGGGGGGGCTGGCTGCATGACACATGGAGGCCCTGGGGGGGCTGGCTGCATGACACATAGAGGCCCTGGGGGGGGGCTGGCTGCATGACGCATAGAGGCCCTGGGGGGGCTGGCTGCATGACACATATAGGCCCGGGGGAAGCTGGCTGCATTACACATGGAGGCCCTGGTGGGGCTGGCTGCATGACACCTGGTGGTGCTGGCTGCATGACACATGGAGGCCCTGGTGGGACTGGCTGCATAATACATGGAGGCCTGGGGGTGCTGGCTGCATGATACATGGAGGTCTATGGGACTGCATAATAAACATGAAGGACACCTTATACATAGACTATAGCAGCGCATTATACATGGAGGTCTATGGGGCTGCATTATAATACATATAGGACTATGGGGGCTACATTATAATATATGGAGGACTATGGAGGCTACCTTATACATGGTCTGTGGGGGTGCATTATAAAGCATGGGGTACTGTGGTGCAGTATAAAATATGGAGAACTATGGGAAATGCATTATAATACATGGAGGACTATGGGGGTGCATTCTAATATATAAAGGGTTATGTGGGACCCTTTATACTATATGGAAGGCTATGTGGGGGCCATTATAGTATTTGGAGAACTATATACGAGGGAGGAAAAAGATACAAGTATGGGATGGGAATGTTTTGTGCTGAGGGAAAAGGGCTCTTTCCCATGCTCTGCTATACATCTCTCAGCACCCAGCTTTCCCATGCTCTGCTATACATCTCTCAGCACCCAGCTTTCCCATGCTCTGCTATACATCTCTCAGCACCCAGCTTTCCCATGCTCTGCTATACATCTCTCAGCACCCAGCTTTCCCATGCTCTGCTATACATCTCTCAGCACCCAGCTTTCCCATGCTCTGCTATACATCTCTCAGCACCCAGCTTCCCCATGTTCTGCTATACATCTCTCAGCACCCAGCTTTCCCATGCTCTGCTATACATCTCTCAGCTCCCAGCTTTCCCATGCTCTGCTATACATCTCTCAGCACCCAGCTTTCCCATGCTCTGCTATACATCTCTCAGCACCCAGCTTTCCCATGCTCTGCTATACATCTCTCAGCACCCAGCTTTCCCATGCTCTGCTATACATCTCTCAGCACCCAGCTTTCCCATGCTCTGATATACATCTCTCAGCACCCAGCTTTCCCATGCTCTGATATGGGAAAGCTGGGTGCTGAGGGAAAGATGTATGACAGAGCATGGGAAAGCAGGGTGCTGATAGAGGGATTTTAGATCATGGGAAACCTGGGTGCTGTGGGTAAAAGCCAAGTGTCAGCATCATTATCCCGTACCCTAAGTGTTGTGTACATGGAGGGGGGCCCCGGTCCAAAGTTTGCACCAGGGCCCATCAAACTCTAGTTACGCCACTGTATACCACCAAGAGCCAATACATTCTGATGTCCTCACTAATATATACCACCAAAAGCCAATACATTCTGATGTCCTCCCTAATATATACCAGCAGGAGCCCATACATTCTGATGTCCTCCCTAATATATACCAGCAGGAGCCCATACATTCTGATGTCCTCACTAAAATATACCAGCAAAAGCTAATACATTCTGATGTCCTCACTAAAATATACCACCAAAAGCCAATACATTCTGATGTCCTCACTAATATATACCAGCAGGAGCCCATACATTCTGATGTCCTCTCTAAAATATACCACCAAAAGCCAATACATTCTGATGTCCTCACTGATATATACCACCAAAAGCCAATACAGTCTGATGTCCTCATTAAAATATACCACCAGTAGCACATACATTCAATGTGTAACTACACACAGATAGATACAAAGACAGACACACACAGACAGATGCTGTCATGGCTGAACTCTGCTGCTCAATCCAGTGACCTCTGGTTGTGTGGTCAGGTTCTCTGTTGGACCACAGCCTGTTTTGTCTAAATCCAACTGCTGGGATTTCTCTTGTCTTCCTTTACTTTGCCTTTCTTTTTTATTTCTATTCAGGTGTGTTAATTTCCTCATTTTTTTTTGCCCTAACAAATCTTGGGAGAGGCTATTTTTACTCGCCATGCACATGGTTTCAGTACTGGCTATATTCTAAAGTTTATGGATGTTTGGCGTCCCAGCTCCTCAGGTTAGGATAATCTTGTTGAGTAATCGCTTTTGTTTTTCACTTTGTTTTTGTGTTTCCCCTTCCAGCATTCTCCCATTCAGTTTCATTTAGGATTTGGAGGGTTTCCATTTATTCCATAAGCCTTTTTGGTTGCCGATCAGTTCCCTCTGTGTTTGCTGTATGACTGTGTGAACACATTATTATTATTATTATTATTATTTATTATTATAGCGCCATTTATTCCATGGCGCTTTACATGTGAGAGAGGGTATATGTACAACACTCATTAACAGTACAAGACAGACTGGTATAGGAGGAGAGAGGACCCTGCCCGCGAGGGCTCACAGTCTACAGGGAATGGGTGATGGTACAATAGGTGAGGACAGAGCTGGTTGCGCAGTGGTGTACTGGACTGAGGGCTATTGTAGGTTGTAGGCTTGTTGGAAGAGGTGGGTCTTGAGGTTCCTCTTGAAGCTTTCCACGGTAGTGGAGAGTCTGATCTGCTGAGGTAGAGCGTTCCAGAGTATGGGGGATGCACGGGAGAAATCTTGTACGCGATTGTGGGAAGAGGAGATAAGAGAGGAGCAGAGAAGGAGATCTTGTGAGGATCTGAGGTTGCGTGCAGGTAGGTACCGGGAGACTAGGTCACAGATGTAGGGAGGAGACAGGTTGTGCATGGCTTTGTATGTCATGGTTAATGTTTTGAACTGGAGTCGTTGGGCGATGGGAAGCCAGTGAAGGGATTGGCAGAGTGGCGAGGCTGGGGAGTAGCGAGGGGAGAGGTGGATTAAGCGGGCCGCACATCTTTAGTTCTGTGTATTACCATCTGCCTGTGTGCACTTCCTTTATGTTTATTGTTGTTTTGTGTTACACTTGGTTTATTTATTTAGGACACAATTAAGGACACTCAGCGTCAGCCGTGTGTCACTTTGAGTGCGTAACTTTAGGGTGCCAACCTCCACGGTAAGGCAAGGATGAAACAGGGAAAGGTTTAGGGTTCTTCTAATCTTTATAGGGACCGGTAGCTAACATCTCCTTTGATCTGTTCATCCCAGTGTGAGTGTAAGGGCTCAGTCGTAACAGGTACAAAGACAAAAACAAAGACAAAAGTGCACACACACAGATAGCTACAAAGACAGACACACCTACTCACACACCTAGACCCAGAGATAGATACAAAAACAGACATACAAATGCACACTGACAATAGAGGACTTACCACAAGTGCATCTCTACTTCAGCTTTTCTGACTTCTGCAGAGTCCAGGACCTGTGGTGACATCCCGGTCAAATGACTAGTCACATGATTGTGATGTTACCAAAGGTCCTAAAGCAGTCTCCACATCGGAAGCTACACTGAGCGCTATTATCAGTGCAGCTCTTGGTGTAGAGGCTGGGCAATTGATCACTTAGCCCCATTCTAATGCCGGTCCTGAACATCAACTGATCACAAAAACAAAGTGGTTATAGAGTGACCTGATCCTTGAAGGCCAAGCAGATGAGTGTACACACTCATATGTTCTATGACTCCATATCAGAAGAGCCTATTGTTTCAGCAACATCTTAGGTTCTTAACCATTGCTCAAAACATTTGACATGTGGCTATGACATGTTAAACGTTTCTTCTTCTTCTCCTTCTCCGTCTTCTCCTTCTTCTCCTCCTTCTTCTCCTTCTTCTCCTCCTTCATCTCCTTCTTCTTCTGCTTATCCTCCTCCTCCTTCTCCTTCTCATTTTTCTCCTTCTTCTTCTTCTCCGTAAATCTGCTATAAGGCACAACTTCCAGATTTTCAGGATTGTCAATAATCTTGAATATCGTTTGTCCAATATGTTTAGAAAACACAAAAAAATTCATCAAAAAACTTTTCCTCATTTTTTAATCAATTGGTTTGTTTTTGAAGTCCATGTTTTCTACTTGATGTGCTTATTAATGCATTACTTACTATGCTTGCAAAATAAATTTTAAGCATGAAAACTTTGGGATAAAATTGATATAGCTAATGTGAATAAGTATCAGCTAAAGGTTAGAATAAAGCAAAACCTTCTTCAATTGTTAATTAACCTTTAGGGTAGAATTTACTTCTGAGGCGAAGTAATAAGTCCCTATAGCAGGTCGGCATTGACTTTTTCAGCATTTATGTTACGAAATGTCAGCGTTAGCTCCTAGGGCACATAGATGTATGAGCCTGAAGCCTCAGCAGAGAGATTATCATTATTAAGCTACCATAATTAATATTTCTTCCAGGATAATATCTCTAATTAGAAGATGCTTCCCATTTCAACTTTTTTGTTGCTTTTCATCAGGAGCTAATAAAACAAATGGAATAAAAATACTAAAAGAATAATAAAAACAGATTTATCATAATTATTAACATAATATCACAGTTTTCTATTAGTTGTTGCAGGGGGTATTATAAGGGTATAGCTGCAGGGAACTCTTTTTTGCCGATAGTCTGTGTTTCATATGGCCATTATGGACAAGAGTGGTGCAGCTTCTGGAAAACGTCTCATAAACCCTACCATATGAACAGAGTATCATAAATGGTTTGTGGGACACTTTATTACATTGTATAATGACTCGTATATAGTGCAAATTTAATCAGAGAGAAAAATTGCCCCCTCCACACCTTAGGCTTTGTTCACATGTATCGTTTTTGCTGTGTTTTTGCACTCACATTGCTTTCAATGGTGTAAAAATGCTGAAAGCATTGACATGCTCCTTCTTTTAAAAATGCAGCCTTTTTCCATTTCAATCAGGAAAAAAAAATAATTTTGGTACATGGGATTTCTTTTTTTTTCCCATTTGTAAAGAGTGGCAATCCTAGACTGGTGAAGCCTATGCACATAGAGGAAGTCCTCAGAAAGCATTTTTTTCCCATTTGGAAAGAGTGGGACACCTAAACTGGTAAAGCATATGCGCTATGTGCAAAAACTCCCAAAAATTAAAAAGAGGAGCTCCAATACACCCTGGAAGACACATAGAGTAAGGCCTCAGAAAACATTTACATTTGGAATGTGTGGGACTTCGTTGGCCAGCAACAAGGTGTCCCAGACTCAAATATTTCAAGTATAAGTGGCCCAACAAGGACCTTCAGATATCCAGCTCCAATATTGCTCTAGGTAAGGTGGGCAGCAGTTTCTCTTGTGCCAGCTCAGGGTATTAGGCAGCCCCAAGGCTTCAAATAGTTTGAAGCAGGGGTTTCCAAACTTTTTTATTTATGTACTTGGAGACCTTTGCCAATGAGAAATTAATGAATGGTGGAGGAAACGGATTCAACCCATTTTAGAGGAACCAGAAGTCCTTGGTCCATTTATTCACACAAGAGGTGCATTTTGGCTTTTCTCCCATTGTATGAATGCATCTTTTGTTTTTACATGGAGTTGAGGCATATTTTAGCCTCACAGGCCAGTCACTGCTCCCTCCCTGCTTAAGTTGATTCCATCGGGTTTTAGTAATACCAAGGGCATAATAACTAATAGGTGCCTCAGCCTGTCAACTGATAATGCTGATAGGCTGACTGTTCTCAAAATAAACAAGGTTTAGATTGTCCTCAACTTCTTAACCCCAGCAGATGACAGCAGCAGAATAATTCAAAATTTATTTTTTTTCTGGTGTATTCCCATGCACCTTTTCAAGCCCAAAAAAGGATATATGGTTCATGTTTTTTTTTTTATTTTCATGTCCTCCTCCTTCACCATATTCACAGTCATTATATGGCACTCGCTCATAATTTGTAGACAGCCAGCAGGAGGGCCTCAATCAATTTTTAGAGGGCCAACAGGTGCCCCCACTTGGTTTGTAGAAGGTCAGCAGCCGGCCCTCACTCATAATTTTCAAAACCTCATAATTTCAAAACCACATCAGCTGAGGTTTTGATGCGATTTTTTGCAACCATATTTTAAAAATTATTTACTTAAATAATTGATAAAAAGCCGCATGCAGTCCCTCTTATTTTGATACAAGATAAGCACACGACTAGGGGTCTGCAGCCTGTGGCCGTATGCTTTTTGTGCATAGAGTATCACAATATGGGGTAAACTTACGCCAACTTTTAAATTTATTTATTTATTTTTATACCAAATTTACACTGTTATACAAGCTGTACACTGCCTACTGTACATTGTATCAAAGTGTCAGATCTTCGGTGTTGTCCATTGAAGAGATATAATAAAATATTTACAAAAATTGACGGTTGTATTCACTTTTGTGATATGCTGTACATATATCACATATGCATCAAAAGTACTTGGAATAATTAGACCTTCACACTTTAGTAAACTATTCCCTCTCAGCGGCATTTCGTTTGCATATACTATAATAAATAGCTCTTTTGTTTCTGACAGCCTACAGCGCAGCTTTCATTGTGCGCTAAAACATTGCAATCATGATCCATAAGTATAGCAATTATTGTTGAACAACTTTTGCAAGCCATAATAGCAGGCAGTCTCTATGTTGAAATGTTTTGTAAAGCACCTAAAGTACTTAGCTCTTCCATTAAGATAATAGTCATTTTCCTGTAATCTGTAGAGGGAACATACTGTATGGAAGACATTGTTTTATCCTTACAATTGTGATTACATTAAAAGTTATATTTATCACATCCAACTGCAAGAAAAAACATCCTTGATTAACAGAATGGCTCCCTCGTTACTCAGTGACACATTTGTTAACTATATTTGCACAATCTATTCACAAAGAATTATATATATATATTGTTTTCTTCTAGTGTAGGAATGGGATTTGCATATACAGTGGGTGAAATAAGTATTAAACACATCACTAATTTTCTAAATAAATGTTTTTCTAAAGGTACTATTGACATGAACGTCTCATCATATATCGGTATCAACCCATCCAATCCACACAGGCAAAGAAAGCAAACTATAAATGTCTATAAATTATCAGTAATAATGAGAAATCTATTTGTAATTAGAAACCAATCCTGACACTTATTAAAAAATAATATCAGTTGGTTCAACTGGTGGCCTATAAAAAGGTGTCTCATTACCAAGGTGCTACACAAGAAACATGCCATGATGAGTAAAACCAGTGAGCTACCTTAAGACCTTTGCAATCTTATTGCTGTAAACCTTTACCGATGGCATTGGTTACAGAATTTAGAAACTACTGGTGATTCCAGTGAGCATTGTTGGGGCCATAAACTGAAAGTGGAAAGAACAACATTTCATCATTAGCTGGCGTCGACCAGGTGCTCCCTGCAAGATTTGAGCCAGAGGAGTGAAACAACATTAGTCTCAACAGTTGTCCAATGAACACTTGTGGAGACCTACAGACCTTGGTTCAATAGGCAATGAACTCAACCTCCATGACCTGTATGCACGGTCACTACGTAAGACTCAATTGTTGAACAAATAGCATGTTCAAGCGCATTTAAAGCTTGCTCAATAAAATTTAGACAAGCCTGTGAAATATCAGGAGAGTATAGTCTAATCAAATCAGACCAAAATGTAACTATTTCAATGCCATAAAATGCACCATGTTTGGAGACCTTTAAGACCATATCAGCCGTGAAGCTTGGAGGTGGGAACATCATGCGGCTGTTTTTCAGCATACGGCACTGGCAAACTTCATATAATACAAAAAAGGATGCATGTCAAATGTACCAAAACATTAATGATAAAAATCTGCTGCCATCTACCAGGATGATGAATATGAAACAAGGTGAGCATTTCAGCAAGATACTGATCCCAAACACACAGCCAAGGAAACTCTCAGTTGGTTTCAGATAAAGAAAATAAAGCTGCCAAAATGGTTGAGCTGATCACCTGACCTAAATAAAAAAATTATGGAAGGAACTAAATCTCTGAGTTCATAAAAGGAACCCACGAGACCTTCAGGATATGACCAATGTTTGTGTTGAAGAATGGAACAAAATTACACCTGAGCAATGCATGCAACTCCAAATAGTTTCTCCATACGGGAGGCATCTTGAAGTTGTCATCACCAAAAAAGGCTTTTGTACAAAGTATTAAATACATTTCAGTACGCGTGTTCAATAGTTTTTCCCTGTGCCATTTCTTATTACTACACATAACTTGTTTTATTGACAGCTATGGTTTGATTTATTTGCCTGTGAGGATTGGATGGGTTGTTATCAACAACTGGTGAGAAATTTATGTCAATGGCATCTTTAGAAATATATTTAGTAAGAAAATTGAATTTGTGTATTTATTTATTACTAAAATTGTGTATCAGAGATTTACTGTCCTAGGGTGAACCTCATGGAAGTTCCTTTATTGCAAACTTGTATGCTCGCAAAGTGAGCAAGGGATTAGCAGACCCACTGGGTCACAGCACACAGAACACCCAGAGAGGCTTGACTACGGAACTGCACCTGGTTTTCCCCAAAGCCTCTAATGGTGAATGTGTTGCACTGCAGGTGTTAAACCGGGTGTACTTTGGAAGACTGATGCTGTGGTGGCTGGCCCCTGGGGTACAGACACAGACAGTCTCCAAAGGTAGGAATGGCAGCAGCACTCGGAGTTGTGGATTCAGCCAGGATGGATGGCTGGATGAATGCAGTAGCAGAGGCCAATGATGATACTTGCAGCAGTGGGTGTCGTGGTAGACAGCCGGTGTGGATACTTGCATCAGCGGATATCGAGGTATCCAGCCAGCATGGATGGTTGCAGCAGCAGACTGGCAATTGACTGAAATACAGCTATTAATCAACAGCAGAACACAACACAATGACAATAGCAGCACAAAGGGACCTGAGAACAAGTGTGGCGCCCTGGACTAGCCAGGTAGCCACAGACAGAACACACACACACCCCCACCCCCGGACAGTTACACTAGTCAGACACAAAACCCTTGTTGCCTCCCTCCAGGGTCTGATGTCCACACCAGGTGGGGCGGAGCCAGGCGGTTGGCCCCACCCACCGAGGAGTTCACAGGCCTGGAGGCGGGAAAAGCAGACAGATGAGTCTAGGAGGTGAAAGTGAGAGGTCACGTACTGCGAGTGTCTGGGTTAGAGCCCAGGCACTGAGAGCAAGGTTGGCAGATGGTGGTGGCCGTCTGCAGGAGTTGGTGGAACTCCGCAGAGCCGTAAGGACCGGGGCTGGGCGGTGGCCCACCGGTACCAGACCGGGGAACGGAGTAAAGCTAAGCACACACCGGCAGGGCCATCGGACCCCGACCAGGCTTGGAGCCGCCGTTAATAGTCAAATCCGAATGTGACAGGAACCCCCGGGGTTCCCTAACAACCAAGTCCCGATTGAAGGCAACCGCTCACAATGTGAAGACATACAGCCACCGCCACTGGCTAGAAGTCCAAGGGCCAGCGCCTGCGGGCAAAACAGGCTCCTCCAGTATCTATACACTGGGGAGTGGACTACCGTTGGGAAGCCATTGGAGTCAACACAGTACGCAAAGGTGCAGGGAGAGACAGCCACCATCACCTGTCCGGGGAGAGACACAGCAGCCGGCTGCGGGACCTGTCCATCCAGCCGTTTGGTTTACCGGAGACTTTGTGCATCTCTTGCTGAGTGAGTACACCCATGCCATCCGGCACCGCGCTGCGCTGTCCCTGCAACCCTGCACCTCACCGACCCTGCCTCCCCGTCTCACCACCGGGCCCCGGGACCACTAACCCCTACCCACGGAGGGGGAAAACAACATCCCAGCTGCTCCCTACCATCACTCCCGGGATCCCCGTCACCAGCAGCAGTGGTGCCCATCTTCACCACAACCCGTGGGTGGCGTCACAGACTAAATCCCCAAACAAACCACCCCCTTTTCACTCACGGGCGAGGAGCGCTGCTCGAGTCCTCGGATCCGGCCCACCGCTCGAGCCACTGAGCAGCAGCAGCAGTGCCGGACCCGAGCGTTAGCGAGCACAGCGCCCCGCCGCCCGTGACACTAGCAACGTTAGAAAGTCATTGCCCAGGCACCTCTCTTAAGGGGAAGGTGCTTTAACTACCTGAAACCTCTCAACTGACCTGAGAGTCACTTCCGGGTCAGGATGCACTGGCCCTCCAGGCATTTCCAGGAGGCCTGTGTGGTGTGTGCATACCCAAGGAGTCAGCAGCATGATCCGACGACGGGGCAGCTACCGCAGAACAGCCGAGCAGGTGAGAGAACAAACGTCCCTACCAGGGGAGGGGGGCAGGACAGTGTGGGGATGCCGGTATGTTCAATACACTTACGTGTTTTATCAAATGATACGCAGGTGAATACATTTTACCATCTCTATACCAAGTATAATTTTATTCACTATTTCTCATTTTTATTACTAAAATTGTGGATTAGAAATGTATTGCTTTTGGGAGTACCTCATAGGAAGTTCTTCATGGCAAGCCTAGTGCATATCATTAAAATTAGGAGAAAAGTTGATTGAAATATGGACCCCCTTCAAATAATTATAATGCTATGCTGTTATGATGGGTGCAATATGTGATTTAACAATATTTTGAACATAAATGCTGTCCTATGTCTGGCATCCATATGGTAACAAAAGGCCATTGCATTGTTACTAAATCATAAGGGCTCACTCAAGTAGGAGAAGTGGTATGTTGGCCATACATTGTCAATAGCTGAAGGCAGATGATTATTCCTCACCATCTCCTAAAAACCCTACACATTTGGTTCAGCAGAGTTTGCATGTGTTTGTAGTTTGAGGAGGGGACTCCATATCTCACTTAAGAACAAAGAACCGAGAATGTTGTAATTCAATACACCTCGACCTGATTCATGACGGCATTTTTGCCAGTTTCCTAGCTTAAAACACCTTGAAATGTTGCACAATGTTGGAACATATCAAAGTTGCACAAAATGTTTTGACTTCTGGTGCTTTTTATGCCAAACTGGGTGTAAATTGGACGAGATGGAGCATGATGAAGCCTGACTGGCAAATTAATCCAAACTTATGCCAATTGGTTTGCACAGTAATGTGCCGTAGTCCTTGTCTGGAGTAACATTTCTTGCAGAGGTAAACAACAGTTGTGAGATGCATCTAATTCATTAAAAAGCATGTACCACTTAGTGAATTAGGTGGATCTTACTTTAGCAGTGCCTTCAGTAAGACTGACAGTCAAAATGGCTCTCTGAATGAATGAATTGGGAACCTTTTTCTTTTTTTTCCAACATTTGTAGAAAGTACAGTATGTCAGACAGACATAAAGAAGATTGTCCTGATCCTAAGGGGGAAAAACCTCTCTCCTTGCGGAGACTAACAAACCAATCTGGCTGCCAATGAGGAGTCTCATAGCTGCAATGTTTCTCTAGGAAATATTCAAATTGTCTCTTCAGTGAGGAAGGAGACAAACTCTAGTGCCAATTTAGACCCCACGATACCTTCTCATATAGCCAGATTAGATCTCATACTTTGCACTGACAAGGGGCAGTCACCCCGAAAAACTGTGTCTGCAAATTGAGGTTCTGATCTGGCATAAATCCTGTCATATAAAAAGGCTCGTCAAAGGGCCGCTCTTGACTTCTAGGATTGCTACTTTCAATAGGTGGCACTAGAGTTCATCTCCTTCCTCCCTGAAGAGACAATTTGAATATTTCCCAGAGGAGCATTGCAGCTATAAGACTTCTCACTGGCAGCCAGGTTGGTTTGTCAGGCTCCGCAAGAAGAAAAGTTTTCCTCTTAGACTCCACTATAGCTTCTCATATAGCCAGATCAGATCTCATACTTTGCATTGACGAGGAGCAATTACCCCGAAACATCATGTCTGCAAATTGAGGCTCTGATCTGACATAAATCCTAAGTCATATAAAAAGGCTCATCAAAAGGCCACTTTTGACTTGTAGGATTGCTACTTCCAATAGGTGGCACTAGAGTTTGTCTCTTTCCTCCCTCAAGAGACAATTTGTCCTGATCCTGACAGATTTAAAGAGACCTGCAGACATCAGATTATTTAAAAGGCCACATTAGGCATCTTCTTAATTATTGTCGAGATAACTAATAAAGATAATTGTAAAGGCAACATTTTTTAATTAGATTTATACTTAAGGCCCCGTCACACTAAGCAACATCGCTAGCAACATCGCTGGTAACGAACAACTTTTGTGACGTTGCTAGCGATGTTGCTGTGTGTGACATCCAGCAACAACCTGGCCCCTGCTGTGAGGTCGTTGGTTGTTGCTGAATGTCCTGGGCCATTTTTTAGTTGTTGCTGTCCTGCTGTGAAGCACAGATCGCTGTGTGTGACAGCGAGACAGCAACAACTAATGTGCAGTGAGCAGGGAGCCAGCTTCTGCGGAGGCTGGTAACCAATGTAAACATCGGGTAACCAAGAAGCCCTGTCCTTGGTTACCCGATATTTACCTTTGATACCAGCCTCCGCCGCTCTCACTGTCAGTGCCGGCTCCTGCTCTGTGCACATGTAGCTGCAGGACACATCAGGTAATTAACCCGATGTGTGCTGTAACTAGAAGAGCAAGGAGCCAGCACTAAGCAGTGTGCGCTGCTCCCTGCTCTGTGCACATTTAGCTGCAGCACACATCAGGTAATTAACCCGATGTGTGCTGTAACTAGGAGACTGGGGGCTGGTCACTGGTTGCTGGTGAGCTCACCAGCAACTCGTGTAGCCACGCTCCAGCGATCCCTGCCAGGTCAGGTTGCTGGTGGGATCGCTGGAGCGTCGCAGTGTGACATCTCACCAGCAACCTCCTAGCAACTTACCAGCGATCCCTATCGTTGTTGGGATCGCTGGTAAGTTGCTTAGTGTGACTGGACCTTTAAACTTATGAGACTGTGTTACAATCAGATGTAATAGTATTGATCTATACCTGGAAGGCCATATGTACTTTCCCCTGACAACACAATTCTAAGTAATGAAACTTCACAGTAAGGCTAAGTAAATACATAACACAGGGTTTGTGGACATTTTTTTTTGTCTATGGAGGATGAAACAGGATCTATAAATCTGTTTGCTATAACGTCACCATAGTGTCAACAATGGAAAAGTCATGTGTCAAAGAAAATCTGTCAAATATCACTTCATGGACTAGTAAGAATAATGATGAATACATACTTCAATGTACAAAATGTTAAAAATAGATAATGGCTCTCATCAGCCACATAAGGATGACAGACATTATTCGTTTAGTCAACACATTCGAATTGTCCATTTTTGGACAATCACTATCTTTCTATAGGTCTCCTAAAAAAATGGTGATTATAAGGACTTGATCTGATGATGGCCGACAGAGCACTGTCTGACCTGGAATAATCTGAGACCTGATACTAAAAACCTCCCCATAACAAATAATTTGGGTGATGTTCTGCCAGTAACGACAATTTGAGAACTGAGCATCCAAAGGTATAGGATCATCCTACAACCACAACACAACCCATAGACTTCCTAGAATTTACACCTCTTAGAAATAAGAATTAGGATTATTATAAAAATGGAAAACTAAATATAGAGCAAGACAATCAGAAAAAGTAAAATGACTACAGCACAGAGCTGGGGAACACAGGACAACAGGAGGTCAGACACTCTGGAGATCACATACGATGTAGGGCAGAAGAGCAGTCAGGCAAAGAAAGCCATAAAACAAGCCACAAGGAGAGATAATCCAGAAACTCTGCTGACTTTACTTCTAAAGAGGAAGAGAAAAGAAAATCCAATGTGTTATTCTGTTATTCTTCACAGACCAAACCATGGACTGGAACACTAACCTGTGCATGCAATATACAGGGTGGGCCATAAGTATGGATACACCCTGATAAAATGAAAGTGGTTGCTGATATCACCTTACCGTTTGTGGCCTGAAGACCAACCTCTTCCGACAAGCCTATAACCTGCCGTAACCCTCAGTCTGATATAGCACCGGACAATCAGCTCTGCCCTCATCTACTGTATCTTCACCTATCCCTTGTAGACTGTGAGCCCTCGTGGGCAGGGACCTCTATCCTCCTGTACCTGTCTGTGTCTTGTATTGTTTATGATTATTGTACTTGTCCCTATTATGTATACCCTTTTCACATGTAAAGCGCCATGGAATTGATGGCACTATAATAATAAATAACAATAATTAAAACATTGGAAGGGCCAAACATTTGAGGCCATGTGACGCCCATGGTAGCCATCTGCAAAGCTGCCATTTTGAATTCAACTTTAAAATTTTCAATTGGAAGGAGGTCAAGTGACACCTCAAGCACAGAGAATTGCACAAGAAAAACAGTGGTGTGCTCATTTTTAACGTAGCTTTATTCATTATTGAGTTATTGACACGTTTTTGACATGGAACAACGACAGTAAATCACTAAAGGATCTGCTCAAAGTGCTGCCCATTGTGTTGAATTGTCAACGTGATTCTCTTCTCCCACTCTTGAAACACCGAGAGCAATACCGCAGATCCAGGATGTGGGGCACCTGAAACAACGGATACAGGAGGCCTGTGGTAGCATTTATTCTGTGGTATTGCTCTCGGCGTGTCAAGAGTGGGAGAAGAGAATCGCGTTGACAATTCAACACAATGTGCAGCGCTTTGAGCACATCCTTTAGTGGGTTACGGTCGTTGCTCCATGTCACAAACATGTCAATAACTCGATAATGAATAAAGCTACATTAAAAATAAGCACACCATTGTTTTTCTTGTGCAATTCTCTGTGTTTGATGTATCACATGACCTCTTTCCCATTGAAAAAATTAAAGTTGAATTCAAAATGGTGGCTTTGCAGATGGCCGCCATAGGCATCACCTGGCCTCAAATGTTTGGCCCCTCCCATGTACTAATATGACACAGACAGTAAAGCAGGCTTTACACGCTGCGACATCGCTAATGCGGAGTCGTTGGGGTCATGGAATTTGTGATGCACATCCGGCCGCATTAGCGATGCCGTTGCGTGTGACACCGATAAGCGATTTTGCATCGTTGCAAAAACGTGCAAAATCGCTAATCGGCGACATGGGGGTCCATTCTTAAAAATCGTTACTGCAGCAGTAACGAAGTTGTTCCTCGTTCCTGCGGCAGCACACATTGCTGCGTGTGACGCCGCAGGAACGAGGAAGCTCCCCTTACCTGCCTCCCGGCCGCTATGCGGAAGGAAGGGGGTGGGCGGGATGTTACGTCCCGCTCATCTCCGCCCCTCCGCTGCTATTGGGCGGCGGTTCAGTGACGTTTCAGTGACGTCGCTGTGACGCCGCACGGACCGCCCCCTTAGAAAGGAGGCGGTTCGCCGGTCACAGCGACGTCGCCGGACAGGTAAGTATGTGTGACGGCTCTGGGCGATGTTGTGCGGCACGGGCAGCGATATGCCCGTGTCGCGCAACAGATGGGGGCGGGTACCCACACTAGCGATATCGGGACTGATATCGCAGTGTGTAAAGTAGCCTTAAGGTGATATCAGCAACCACTTCCATTTTATCAGGGTGTATCCATACTTATGGCCCACCCTGTAATATATATAATATATATAACATATAATGTGTGTATGGCAGCAGTAAGGACCGACATATCAGAATTAAAACCAAGAAGATGATGATGTCAACTTACATACCATCAATCTGTACAACAACAGCACCGTCATGATACAAGTGAGTGAGTAACACTTGCAGCATTTTGAAGACAGATTTTTCTCATATTAGTCCCAAATTCACAAAGAACATCAACCCCCAGCCACCTCTGATGTCCAAACCTCTACAGAAACCCAGAGAGATCCAGAGACATCCCTGCTGCCCCCAAACTTTACACCCCTCACCCGTCACATCTCAATTACAACGAGATTTTGCGTAATTTAAGGAAGAGCTGCAAGGGCTGCACATTTTCAGGAATATTTGTATATGTGAATAATTTCATCCCGGGCGATTTTCCATTTTTCATTTTCGTTTTTTTCTCCCCTTCATCCGAGAGCCCTAACATTTTTATTTTTTGTCAATCTTGCCATATGAGGGCTTGTTTTCCGCAGGAAATGTTGTACTTTTGAAAGAAATCATTAGTTTTACCATATAGTGTTCTAGAAAACAGGAAAAAAAATCCAAGTGAGGTGCAATTGTAAAAAAAGTGCAATTGCACGATAGTTTTCGGGGTCCTTTATTGACAGTTGTCACTATATGGTAAAACTGATGCATCAGTATGATTCCCCAGGTCAGTGGGAGTTTGTAGATATCATACATGTATACTTTTACTTTTATCTAAGGGGTTAAAAAAAAATCTGAATTTGTCCAAGAAAGAATTCCACTTTTGTTGCCATTTTCCACGACCCATAACGTTCTCATTTTTCTGAGATCTGGGGCTCAGTGGTGGTTTATTTTTTGAATCTTGAGCTGATATTTTTAATTATACCATTTTTGTACAGATGCTACTTTTTGATCACCCGTTATTGCATTTTTGAAAAATGTTGCGGCAACCAAAAAACATAATTTTGGCGTTTGGAAATTTTTTCTTGCCACGCTGTGTTCAGATCAGATTAATTGATGTTAGATTTTTATAGATCGGGTATTTCTGAATGTGGAGATACCAAATATGTGTATATTTTTTTATCTGTTTTGTTTTCAATGGGGCGAAAAGAAGGTGATTTGAACTTTTAGATTTTTTTTGTTTTTTCATATTTTTAAAAACTTTTTTCACATTTTCTTTATTTTACTAGTCCCCCTAGTAGTGGTAATAAGGAGTTAATGACAGGTCACAGCTACCACTAAGCCCTAGATTAGTAATGTGGAGGGTTGACGAAACCGCCATTACTAATCTGTATGTGAAAAGAAATAAACACAAATACAAAAAAAATCTTTTATTTGAAATAAAATACAAAAAAAAACCACCCTTTTTCACCTCTTTATCAACCCCAAGAACACCCAACTCTGACGTAATCCACACGAGGTCCCTCAATGATTCCAGCTCTCCTGCATTGCTGAAGTCACAACGTGAGGGAACAGACCATGACCGCCTGCTGTGAGCTTCAGGCAGAGAGTGAGCCACAGCAATGAGCAGTGACATAACTCAGTTTATTTGTGGTCACAGTTGGAGGTTCGCCCGGTCCTCCACTTGTGATGCCAGGTAACCTGACCTCAGGTAACCTCATCAAACTCAGTGACCTCAGTAATGTCACTGATTTCTCAAACCTTCTTCACCTAGCCGAAAACCACATTTTTTTATGCCAAGAGATGCAGATTTGGTGCTGACTTTTTTTCCATATTCCAATCTACATCTCCTGGCAAAAAATTGCATCAAAACCTCCTCATAGCAGATGAGGTTTTGATGCAATTTTTCGCCATTTTTTTAAATTATTTATTTAAGTAACTTAAAAAAAAGCCTCATGCTGTCGCTCTTATTTTGATACATAGCCAAGATACGCACACGGCTGGGGGCTGCAGCCTATAGCCGTAAGCATTATCAGTGCTGGGTATCATAATATGGGGGAACTCTAGGCCAATTTTTTTATTTATTTTTATATTTTTATACCAATATAGACACACACAGCGCCACTGATTGAAATCACTTGCATCTAACTCCAACCAATCAGAGACTGGGAATGCCGCATGGGAGAAAGGTAAGTATATCACACTTGTCTAATCCCCTATGCTTTCTCCCACCATTTTAATGCACCAGTTTCTGGTCCCCATAGACTTATATGGGGACCGGCATCCGGCCAGATATCCGAGATCAAATATGGAGTTTTTTTTAAACCCAGTTGGACCCGCCGATCCTGGGTATCTGCCGATCTGCTCATAACTATTCCTAGCAAACTTTTTGATAGTTCTGTGATTGTGCCCCAATAGTATAATACTCAATACATTAGTGTGGCGCCCTGGCCTAGCCAGGTCGTCACGGATGGCATACAGGCACCCCCCACCCCCATTGGACAGGGACACCAGCCAAACACAGGACCCTTGTTGCCTCCCTCCAGTGTCTGATGTCCACACCAGGTGTGGCGGAGCTAAGTGGTTGGCCACACCCACTGAGGAGTTCACAGGCCTAGAGGCGGGAAAAATGACAGATAGAGTTTTAAGTGAGAGGAGTGAACACTTGGGTGTCTGGGTTTGTGGCCCAGGCACTGACAGCAAGGTTGGCAGATGGTGGTGGCCGTCTGCAGGAGTGGTGGAGCAACGCGGAACCGTAGGACCGGGGACGGGCGACGGCCCGCCGGTACCGACCGGGGACCGAAGTGAAGCCAGCACACACAGGCAGGGCCATCGGACCCCGACCAGGCTTGGAGTCGCCGACTATAGTCAGATCCGAATGTAACTGGAACCCCAGGGGTTTCACAAGAGCAAAAGTCCCGATTGAAGGCAACAGCCCACACCGTGAGGGTATACAACTACCGCCTAAGGCTAGAGACCAAAGGGCCAGCGTCTGCGGGCAAACGGGCTCCTCGAGTACCCATACACCGGGGAGCGGACTACGTTGGGAATCTATAGTAGTCAGAAAGAGAACATTAAGGTGCAGGGAAAGACAGCCGCCATCACCTGTCCGGGGAGAAGCACTGCAGCCGGCTGCGGGAAACGTCCATCCAGCCGTTTGGTTTACCGAAGACTTTGTACCTTTCTTGCTGAGTGAGTACACCCGTGCCATCCGGCACCGCGCTGTGCTGTCCCTGCAACCCTGCACCTCACCGACCCTGCCTCCCCGTCACAACATCACCGGGCCACTGACCCCTACCCACGGAGGGGGAAACAACATCCCAGCTGCTCCCTACCATCGCTCCCTCACCAGCAGCGGTGGTGCCCATCTTCACCACGACCCGTGAGTGGCGTCACGGACTAAATCCCCCAAACCAACCACCCCTTTCACTCACGGGCGAGGAGCGCCGCTCGAGTCCCCGGATCCGGCCCACTGCTTGAGCCACCGAGCTGCAGCAGCGCCGGACCCGAGCGTTAGCGAGCGCGCAGCAGCGACGGCGTCCTTCCCGCCCGCGACATTAGTATTCTATAACATCTTAGCAATTGAAGACTTTTAACAATTTGTGACTTTTCAAAGTAAGTTAAATGTCTCTTTTGGCCAAGCTGACATAAATACATATCACATGATCTTCTTCATCCAATAAGCACTCAAGCTTATACTGGAAATGGAAAATCTAAAAAAAATAATTTTATCAATAGACTTACTTGCCTAATAATTGTGCACGGAATGTGATCTATTTCCTTGTCAATGTAAAACAGAACAATCCTTCGAAATTGTATTAATTTCCAATTTCAATTAATCACAGTGGTGCGATGTTCCTCTAGGTATAATCCTCATTTATTGTCTCCCGCTAGCATGGTCTGAGGCCATTGCTCAATTCTAATGAGTTCTGTAGGAGGTTTAATGTGAGTGTGTAAAGTAACATGGTGTATTTATCATGAGGGTACTATTATATCAATTAGAACATTGTAAAAGATTAAATCCTTGCTTTACGCCTATCACATGGAGCTATATAATGTGCTGGAGGTGAAGGGGTACCATTAACCTCTCAACAAGTTCAACCAAGCCTGTTCCCAATTATTTAAATGAGCCCGCCACACAATAAATACACTCTGCCTTCAGTCTGTGCGGAATTAATTGCCCTTCCTAATTACAGATTGCTTTTTGTTATAATAGATGACTGCAAACATGGACGTCCATCCAAGACTCAGTCGCTGGAGAACATAGTCGCCACAAGCAAAAGGTGTCCTTGAAATGAATGAAATAGGATTGATAAATGATAGATAATGCTGATTTATTCACTGACGCATCATTAATAAGGTGAATTTTTTTTTTTTCATATACATGCAGTTTTTATTAAAATATTTTTTTATTTTTTTCTGTAACATGTCGCACTTAATGTTTTTTGTCATCTTCATATTTTAATTTTTAATGATATCAGGGAAAAATACAAAGAAAAAAGGAAATACGTCTGTTTTCCAAATTTTGTCATTTTTTTTTAAGATTACAGTGTTAGTAAAATACATATTAAAGTGTTTATTAATTTTCCCTCTTTTTACTAATTATTTTACATATTAAACATGTTTATTTACATTAGGGGCAAGGCTAGTGTACAGTGATGCAGAAGTAAAGAGACACACGCAGTAATGCTAAACCAAGTGTCTTGGTGGCCATCCCCGAAGAAGCCCATGTAAACAACCTGGTGCCCCCCCAAAGAAGCCCACGTGAAACGCGCGTCGGGATCCTGGAGGTACCTCACAGACAAAGAGTTATTATGAGTGAGTGTTCATTCATAGGCGGCTGAATACATCTTGCAGCACTAAGCATATGCACTTTATTGGGGTTGAGCACTTCCAGCATCGCACTTGATTATCTATTGGCTACTATATCCTTGTTTTGACTCACAAGTTTTGCCAAATTATATACATTTCCCCACCTGAGTGGTAAAGCTTCTATAGCAGAGCTAATCAAACAAAATCTGATGTTCGTATTCAGATTAAAGAAGCTCAAAAAATCAAAAATAATAAAAATACTTTTTATTGAAAATATTTTTTAAAAAATAAATCATAATTCCACAGTATAGTACCCAAGGACATGGAGAAAAAGGTCATACAATAAATATATATTTATATAATATATAATTTATAATAGATATTTATTGTATGACCTTTTTCTCTATGTCCTTGGGTACTATACTGTGGAATTATGATTTATTTTTAAAAAAATATTTTCAATAAAAAATATTTTTATTATTTTTGATTTCTTGAGCTTCCTTAATCTGAATACCAACATCAGATTTTGTGTAATTGATTATATCCTTGTTTTGGTTGTCTGGACTCCCCTCCTTGTTTGTGCAATATTTACATTTTGGCTGCTATTATGCACTGACACTTTATACCCACCTCCCATTAATTGTCTGTGCCTGGGTATCCTTTTCTTTTTGTTATCCACATTAGCACTAATTCTTCTATTTTTACTTGTATTTTGTAGTGTTACGATTTTATAGTCATTTAAAAAACAAAATCATTTTTTGTACTCACCCTAGAGGTTGCATGACTCTTCTTTGTTTATAGGTTGAATTATGCTTTTCTCAAGGAAGGTAACAAAAACCTGGTGACTTATTCCCTTTAATGGTGCGGCGCCCAATGTGCTAATCACTGCGACAGTGGACCAGCAAAACAGGTGACCTGGCGCCTCACAGTGCCCATGCTGCAAGGCTGGGTCCCCATAACTCCAGGCCACAGCATCCCACCGATGCAAAACCTCTGTAACAATGGACGCCACACAGCACAAACACATTGTTGCGGTATCTTTGTGTTTATGGGGCAGTGTGACCTGGAGCCTTGCAGCATGGGTGCTATAAGGTACCAGGTCACCTATTCTGATGGAGCATTGTCACTGTGGTTGTGGTTGGCGCACAGTGCCGCACCTTTAAAGGCTTAAATAATAGAGGAACCCACTCATAGGTTCACCGTGATGTTGCAGTAGGCTTCATACAGTCTGAATGTTAAACTAAGAACCTCATGTTCAGCGATATACATTTTTGCCTAGCGGCACTAGATCGACTGATGATTTTTGGACTGTCTTTTTCTTCAGCTATTGCACACTTACTAAATATAAAAGATATTTACGCATATCAGTTTTATGTTTTTAATCCTCTTTTATGCCTTTATTTTCCCTCCCTGGTATAAGCACATTGTTATGATATGCCCTGCACTAAAAGTGTCATATTTTCCTTTTTTCCATTCAGTCTAGTCCTGGATTGTTTGCCATTTCTTTTTGTCTTGAGAGACTGGCTTGTGAAAATAAATATAACGGATGAATTGACCATCTACACCATGAATAAAGAATGAAAGGAACATCTTTCCTGATCTTGAAGTGATAAAGAATGTACTCATATACTTTCATTTTTTGATAATTTATATATGTAATATGGCATGCTTTCCCCCGACTGTATACTCAATATTATTACTATACATGGCTTCTGTAACGGTAGGATTGATCTTTTCTCATGCGTTATTGCCATCTATACTTACCATGTACATCACCCCTCCTTTTGTACGCATGCGCTGTTGGTCCCTGCTTCACCGTCGGCCAAGTGCCATCTTGGTGGCAGTGGCACGTGCGTGGGATCGGAATGACACGTCTCCGCTCTCGCGCATGTGCCGTGCTGACTAGATGGCTTCTCTGCCCGCGGCGTCGCGGTGAGCAACTGCGCATGCGTCAATCCATAGGATTACACAGATGGAAACAGTGCAGGGTGGGCTATTTAAATAGACATATCTCTGTGAAGAGCCCATGCCTTTCTCCGTCCCTGTTGAAGCTGCTAACGGGACACACAGACTCCCGGACAGCGAAACACGTGTCAGTGGGTTGGGCGTCTGATTGTGTCCTGCATAGAAGGGTTGTGTGAACCAATTTGTAAGTTCATTGATCATTACCTAAAACCCATTGTTGAGACACTCCCCTCTTTTGTCAAGGACACTACGGATGTCCTGAATACGGTTGACGGCATCTTTGTGGAAGAGGATGTCCTCATAGTCACAGCGGATATTGAAAGTTTATACACCAGCATTGGACATGAGGATGGTCTGACAGCAGTTCGCTTCTTCCTTGGAATGGACAGTCGGTGTGGCAGGATGGGGGATCTGATTATCGAGTTGCTCCACTTTGCCCTTACTCACAATTTTTTCCTGTATAAAGATCAATTTTATCTTCAGAGGCGGGGCACTGCGATGGATGTGGCCTGTGCGTCTTCGTACGCCAACCTCTTCCTGGGTTTCTGGGAGAGGTTGGTTTTTGGTGACGGGTGCGCCGGTGGTAGCACCCATGTGCAGTGCTGGCTAAGATATATTGATAATGTTTTAATTTTTTGGCAGGGCACTGTGGAGCAACTCGAATCTTTTATGGAGCAACTTAACTGTAACGATTTCAATATCAAACTCACTTATAAGCATAGCAGCAGTTGCGTTGACTTTTTAGACATCAAGATTGAGGTGGGCCCGGATAGCATTATTCAAACTGACGTTTTTGTAAGGGCACCTCTGTCAACGCACTGCTGCATGCTTCATCTGCCCATTCCCCCTCCACTATCTGAGCCATACCGACTGGATAATTTCTAAGGATGAGGCGGATTTGCTCTTCAGACCAAAAATTTGAAGCACAATCCTTGGATCTCAGACGCTGTTTCCATGATTAGAATAACATAGCAATCCATTAGGCACAAAACATGATGTCAATAAAGAGAAAACCACGGAAAAAACAATGAAATTAAAACCGTGGAACAGGATGCACACCACAGGCAGCAATCAAAAACTGGAGGACAAAAGGTGGCTAATATGCAAAAGAGTACAAATATTTATTAAATGATAAACAATTCATTGCAAAGAGTCGTGGAGAAGATGAAGCAGACATGACAAAACACTGGCACAATAAGGTAATATAACAATTAGTACAAAAAGCTGCACAAGGGACCAGACTGGTAATATACAATGCAATGACAATGTAAGTACATGGATAATCTAAAGAACATACCCAGTGCAGCCAAGATAACAAGTGATAAAGTGCCAGAGTGCAAATGAAGAAGGTCTGGATACCCCCCTAGGAAGGGTAACGCGCGTTTCGCGTGGAAAGAGTAACACGCTTCGTCAGACCATGAGGGATATGAATTTCTCCGTTACCGGAAGTACTAAATGGGCCAGGTGACGCATCACATGGTCCTTGTTAGCCAATGGATGGTGAAGCGGTCGGCGCATGCGTGGTCGGCGCAGGCGGCCGGGGATGCGCGTACAGCGTCAGGCAGGGCGTGCACGAAGGGGGGCGTAGCTCCCCGTCATACACGCCGTTACCAGGGAGACGCCGTCGGGCAAGCCGGGACGCCAAGCGCGGACCACGCATGCGCACAAGCACACCATCCACGTCGGGGAAAGAACAGCTGGAAATAATATCCTCGATATATAAACATAAGTGGTGCCCGCCAGGTGCCAACGGTAAATCACATCAAGGCATATAATAATGAGTCTAATCCACAAATAAGAATAATGGATTCCATGATGGGCATGATGTTAAATGTCCATGACGAGCACACATGCAGAGACCAAAAGACTCCGAAATAAGTTCTTCAAACCGACAGTGGTGGTTAGGTGCTGGTCACACAGAACGGAGAAAAAGAACTGTAGAAAAAAATGAAGAAATAAGAAAAAATTTTTGATTAAAAACAATGTAAAATCGTTAAAATTCTGGAACAAGTGCCCGAGAATAAAGAACAGGCAAATGTTCCAGAAAAAGAAAACAGGGGGGAGGAAGGGAGGAGCTAAAGAAAAGGGGCAAAGGTAAGGGACTCATTCAGACCAGCTGGGGTCATAGACCCCAAAGTGGTAATCCACTTAGTTTCCCTTTGGGCAAGAATTTTCTTAATATTGCCACCCCTGCTACCGACATGAATAACATCAATGCCCTTAATCCTAAGTGACTTGCTGTTACAGTCATGATGGCTACGAAAATGTCGGGGCAGGGTTTTAAGAGTCGAAATGTCCACCACCGTCTTAGCCGCACCAATGTCCCTCACATGTTCACGGACCCTAATTCGGAGTTCCCGTGAAGTCAGACCTATGTAGACCTTTGGACAGCCGCAAGTGGCATAATAAACCACATTCGAGGTTGCACAAGACACGTAACACCTGATGTCAAACGTGCGGCTGCCATCTACAGTTGTGAAGGTCTTACTGCGGGGGACATTGGTGCATGCAAGACAGTGGCCACATGGAAAACAACCGTGTAAGGGGGCAATTTGGCCAAAAGGATGGGACACTGCTGGAACGTAGTGACTGCGCACAAGGTAATCCTTCAAATTCCTGGAACGTCGCGCCGTCATAAGTGGATGGTCAGACAAATGGGAGCTCAGGCTAGGGTCACTCTTCAGAATTGGCCAGTATTTGTTGAAAATATTGCGCATAGTTTGCCACTCATGGTTAAATGTTGAAATAAAGCGGACCTCTCCGAACCCCCTATTCCCTCGACCAGAAGACTGTAGGAGCTCCCGCCTCTGGGTATTCCGAGCCCGATTATAACCCTTTTTGATAGAACGGTGACTATAGCCCCTAGCAACCAATCTGGAGCTGAGATCTTCAGCCTGCGCCTTGAAGTTATCAGAAGTAGAACAAATCCGCTTCATTCTGAGAAACTGACCAACCGGGATAGCCTGAATAGTACTAGAGGTGTGAGAAGATGATGCATGTAAAAGGGAGTTGACCGATGTCGGTTTCCTAAAGACATCTGTCTGTAGTTGCCGACATGGGTCAACTCCAATGGAAATATCTAAAAAATCAATCTGCTGTAAATCAAATTTGACATCAGGTGTTACGTGTCTTGTGCAACCTCGAATGTGGTTTATTATGCCACTTGCGGCTGTCCAAAGGTCTACATAGGTCTGACTTCACGGGAACTCCGAATTAGGGTCCGTGAACATGTGAGGGACATTGGTGTGGCTAAGACGGTGGTGGACATTTCGACTCTTAAAACCCTGCCCCGACATTTTCGTAGCCATCATGACTGTAACAGCAAGTCACTTAGGATTAAGGGCATTGATGTTATTCATGTCGGTAGCAGGGGTGGCAATATTAAGAAAATTCTTGCCCAAAGGGAAACTAAGTGGATTACCACTTTGGGGTCTATGACCCCAGCTGGTCTGAATGAGTCCCTTACCTTTGCCCCTTTTCTTTAGCTCCTCCCTTCCTCCCCCCTGTTTTCTTTTTCTGGAACATTTGCCTGTTCTTTATTCTCGGGCACTTGTTCCAGAATTTTAACGATTTTACATTGTTTTTAATCAAAAATTTTTTCTTATTTCTTCATTTTTTTCTACAGTTCTTTTTCTCCGTTCTGTGTGACCAGCACCTAACCACCACTGTCGGTTTGAAGAACTTATTTCGGAGTCTTTTGGTCTCTGCATGTGTGCTCGTCATGGACATTTAACATCATGCCCATCATGGAATCCATTATTCTTATTTGTGGATTAGACTCATTATTATATGCCTTGATGTGATTTACCGTTGGCACCTGGCGGGCACCACTTATGTTTATATATCGAGGATATTATTTCCAGCTGTTCTTTCCCCGACGTGGATGGTGTGCTTGTGCGCATGCGTGGTCCGCGCTTGGCGTCCCGGCTTGCCCGACGGCGTCTCCCTGGTAACGGCGTGTATGACGGGGAGCTACGCCCCCCTTCGTGCACGCCCTGCCTGACGCTGTACGCGCATCCCCGGCCGCCTGCGCCGACCACGCATGCGCCGACCGCTTCACCATCCATTGGCTAACAAGGACCATGTGATGCGTCACCTGGCCCATTTAGTACTTCCGGTAACGGAGAAATTCATATCCCTCATGGTCTGACGAAGCGTGTTACTCTTTCCACGCGAAACGCGCGTTACCCTTCCTAGGGGGGTATCCAGACCTTCTTCATTTGCACTCTGGCACTTTATCACTTGTTATCTTGGCAGCACTGGGTATGTTCTTTAGATTATCCATGTACTTACATTGTCATTGCATTGTATATTACCAGTCTGGTCCCTTGTGCAGCTTTTTGTACTAATTGTTATATTACCTTATTGTGCCAGTGTTTTGTCATGTCTGCTTCATCTTCTCCACGACTCTTTGCAATGAATTGTTTATCATTTAATAAATATTTGTACTCTTTTGCATATTAGCCACCTTTTGTCCTCCAGTTTTTGATTGCTGCCTGTGGTGTGCATCCTGTTCCACGGTTTTAATTTCATTGTTTTTTCCGTGGTTTTCTCTTTATTGACATCATGTTTTGTGCCTAATGGATTGCTATGTTATTCTAATCTTATCTTCTGTGTTTTGCACAGTGCCTCCAGTTTTGGCTATGGATTTCCATGTGCGAGAAGAGACATGGCGGTCTCAGCTGAATGATTTTTTCAGACATGACAGTGGTGCAGATGCCAGGTCCGGTGAGGTGTGCTTGCGGGACGAGGTGGCTAAGTATAAGGGGCTCATTCACAAACGCACCAAAATATGGTGGAACCGTGCCTTCCTGGAACGGTATCTACAACAGGGACTTATACCACGAGGACTTAGGGTCCAGGTTTTTCCATCTTTTGATATTGACGATAACACTTTTAAAGACAAATGGGAAGATTTTGCCAATAATTGCTCAAAGGGTTTTATTCAATTATTATGTGACCTTAATAGTTCACAACTCCGGGCAATTGAAACCGAGACAGCTGATTTACAGAACAGGATTACTGCGGGACTCAGTACGGAGGCCTTCAAGACCTTTGAGACGGACATTGAGACTGATATGTCCAGATGGGAGAAAGAAGTTAAGGACAGTAAAATTAAAAAATTTCATCGAGATGAATTAGATTTGCAATCCAACAGGGTTTATAAATGGAGGATGTCATCTGATCGATCTAGACCATTTAGACGATTCAATCAGAACCGATCACGCTCTAGATCCACCTCAACACGGTCGTACACCTCAGGTGAGGAATCCTCCATAGAAGCGCATGATCCCTCCACATCCGGTAATAGGATGTTTATACCACAAAGGAAATATAAGAAGAAACAGGCGGACATGCCTAGACCTCTAATTGATCCCCCTATGACTAGACAACAACATAAAAATGCCTTACAGGTAATTAACCTGTCTTCACACCCACTCTCTCAAACTCAGATTGAATTACTATCTAAAGGCCTTAGTTTTTCCCCCACTAACTCATTTAATTTCTTTACAGCCTTGAAGGACCTCCATATTTTCTCTCGCAAGGTCCTGTTGAAAAAGTTACATTCCAAAAACCCTTTGTCTTATAATCCCACTGACCGGGCTGAAAAAGAAGCTCTTCAGGCTTTGGAAGACCTCCTGATTGAACAACAGGTAGACCAACAGGGCGTTTTTCCACCTTCTATTTTACCTCGATCCACACGGTTCCCTCCCTTGTCCCTCTGTTCCTCTGTAGAGATCTTTACCAGACTCGTCTCTGATGAATTTAAACTCTTATCAACGAGACGTAGATTTGATAATCTTAACTATGCACAGAGGAGGGCACTTCGTGATTTACAAAATCTGGATGATGTCCAGATAAAACCGGCGGACAAGGGAGGCAACATTGTGGTATGGCCCAATAGTTTATATGAGAAAGAGGTATATCGCCAGTTACGCGACAGACAAACCTACTCGAGATTGGAGTCGAGCCCCCTGGTCCCCTATTCCGATTCACTCCACCGGATACTGCTTGGAGCTCTCGAGGATGGTATTATCACCAAAAAAGTCTTTGATGGCTTATTTGTAACCTATCCCAAGATTCCGACATTTTACCTCTTGCCCAAAATCCACAAAAATCCCGAAAACCCGCCGGGGCGTCCGATCGTGTCTGGCATTGATGGTCTCTGTGATCCAGTGTGCCGATTTATAGATTACTACCTAAAGCCACTTGTTGAGACCTTACCATCTTATGCCAAAGACACGACGGACGTCCTGAATAGGGTTGACGGGATTTTTGTGGATACTGATACCCTTTTGGTGACAGCTGACATCGAGGCCCTATATACTAGCATCAATCATGAGGATGGCCTGGAGGCGGTCCGCTTCTTTCTGGGCAACACCAACCGGGATGGCCATTTCTGTGAACTTATACTTGAGCTGCTCCGTTTCATTCTCACACACAACTTTTTTATTTTCAAAGACCGTTTTTATTTACAGACACGCGGCACTGCGATGGGCGCGGCCTGTGCGCCTTCGTACGCTAATCTGTTCCTCGGCTATTGGGAGAGGGGCATTTTTGGCGACGAGGGCGTGCAGGCGGCTGCCCATGCGCAGTGCTGGATTAGATACATCGATGATGTGTTTATCCTTTGGCAGGGTACAGCGGAGCAGCTCACCACATTTATGGATACATTGAATCATAATTCCATTAATCTTAAACTCACATTCAAATTTGATTTACAGCAGATTGATTTTTTAGATATTTCCATTGGAGTTGACCCATGTCGGCAACTACAGACAGATGTCTTTAGGAAACCGACATCGGTCAACTCCCTTTTACATGCATCATCTTCTCACACCTCTAGTACTATTCAGGCTATCCCGGTTGGTCAGTTTCTCAGAATGAAGCGGATTTGTTCTACTTCTGATAACTTCAAGGCGCAGGCTGAAGATCTCAGCTCCAGATTGGTTGCTAGGGGCTATAGTCACCGTTCTATCAAAAAGGGTTATAATCGGGCTCGGAATACCCAGAGGCGGGAGCTCCTACAGTCTTCTGGTCGAGGGAATAGGGGGTTCGGAGAGGTCCGCTTTATTTCAACATTTAACCATGAGTGGCAAACTATGCGCAATATTTTCAACAAATACTGGCCAATTCTGAAGAGTGACCCTAGCCTGAGCTCCCATTTGTCTGACCATCCACTTATGACGGCGCGACGTTCCAGGAATTTGAAGGATTACCTTGTGCGCAGTCACTACGTTCCAGCAGTGTCCCATCCTTTTGGCCAAATTGCCCCCTTACACGGTTGTTTTCCATGTGGCCACTGTCTTGCATGCACCAATGTCCCCCGCAGTAAGACCTTCACAACTGTAGATGGCAGCCGCACGTTTGACATCAGGTGTTACGTGTCTTGTGCAACCTCGAATGTGGTTTATTATGCCACTTGCGGCTGTCCAAAGGTCTACATAGGTCTGACTTCACGGGAACTCCGAATTAGGGTCCGTGAACATGTGAGGGACATTGGTGCGGCTAAGACGGTGGTGGACATTTCGACTCTTAAAACCCTGCCCCGACATTTTCGTAGCCATCATGACTGTAACAGCAAGTCACTTAGGATTAAGGGCATTGATGTTATTCATGTCGGTAGCAGGGGTGGCAATATTAAGAAAATTCTTGCCCAAAGGGAAACTAAGTGGATTACCACTTTGGGGTCTATGACCCCAGCTGGTCTGAATGAGTCCCTTACCTTTGCCCCTTTTCTTTAGCTCCTCCCTTCCTCCCCCCTGTTTTCTTTTTCTGGAACATTTGCCTGTTCTTTATTCTCGGGCACTTGTTCCAGAATTTTAACGATTTTACATTGTTTTTAATCAAAAATTTTTTCTTATTTCTTCATTTTTTTCTACAGTTCTTTTTCTCCGTTCTGTGTGACCAGCACCTAACCACCACTGTCGGTTTGAAGAACTTATTTCGGAGTCTTTTGGTCTCTGCATGTGTGCTCGTCATGGACATTTAACATCATGCCCATCATGGAATCCATTATTCTTATTTGTGGATTAGACTCATTATTATATGCCTTGATGTGATTTACCGTTGGCACCTGGCGGGCACCACTTATGTTTATATATCGAGGATATTATTTCCAGCTGTTCTTTCCCCGACGTGGATGGTGTGCTTGTGCGCATGCGTGGTCCGCGCTTGGCGTCCCGGCTTGCCCGACGGCGTCTCCCTGGTAACGGCGTGTATGACGGGGAGCTACGCCCCCCTTCGTGCACGCCCTGCCTGACGCTGTACGCGCATCCCCGGCCGCCTGCGCCGACCACGCATGCGCCGACCGCTTCACCATCCATTGGCTAACAAGGACCATGTGATGCGTCACCTGGCCCATTTAGTACTTCCGGTAACGGAGAAATTCATATCCCTCATGGTCTGACGAAGCGTGTTACTCTTTCCACGCGAAACGCGCGTTACCCTTCCTAGGGGGGTATCCAGACCTTCTTCATTTGCACTCTGGCACTTTATCACTTGTTATCTTGGCTGCACTGGGTATGTTCTTTAGATTATCCATGTACTTACATTGTCATTGCATTGTATATTACCAGTCTGGTCCCTTGTGCAGCTTTTTGTACTAATTGTTATATTACCTTATTGTGCCAGTGTTTTGTCATGTCTGCTTCATCTTCTCCACGACTCTTTGCAATGAATTGTTTATCATTTAATAAATATTTGTACTCTTTTGCATATTAGCCACCTTTTGTCCTCCAGTTTTTGGCTGTTTCCATGATTGTGGCTATAGCAATAGAGCCATTAAAAGGGGCTATGTGAGGGCGAAAAAGACACCCAGACCCCAGCTTCTCTTGTATACGTCCAAAAAGGAATCCTCTGGAGCCTGAACTAAGATTCATCGAGACATAGAAGCATGAGTGGTGTGCCATGAGGGACGTTTTAAATTGGGATTGGCCTGTCCTTCTAGCTGACCCCTTCTATCAGACGACCTGACTGACACTCCACTCATGACGGCACGACATTCCCGAAATCTTAAAGACATTTTGGTGAACAGTCACTATCTCCCTCCTATCCACAATGCTTTTAGTACTGGCCCCCCTTTAACAGGCTGTTATAAATGTGGACACTGTATGGCCCTTAGAAACATAGTTCGGACTAGGACCTTTTTGTCTTCGGATGGAGTGAGATGCTTTGACATAAAGAAATATATCACGTGTGGTACCACACACGTGGTATACTATGCCACGTGCCCGTGCTCCCTGATCTATGTGGGGTTCACTTCCCGTGAGCTCCGCATTAGGGTCAGGAAGCACGTGCGTGACATTAAGGCAGCAAGATCAGCCGATGTCAACACCTTTTTGAAGACCATCCCTCGACATTTCAAGGCTTTTCACTCCTGTGACTCCTCTAAGTTGGAGATAAGGGGTAATGACGTGATAAGTGGTGGATCCAGAGGCGGAGACCTCAAAAAAAAGTTGGCCCAATGGGAGGCCCGGTGGATCAGCACTCTTGACACATTGGTCCCCAAGGGATTGAACAAAACTATTAGTTTCATACAATTTTTGTAAGGATCTGCACACCTTTGACAACCCTTCTATTATATATACAGTACGCATATCAGTTTTATGTTTTTAATCATCTTTCATGCCTTTTTTTTTCCCTCCCTGGTATAAGCACATTGTTATGACATGCCCTGCACTAAAAGTGTCATATTTTCCTTTTTTCCATTCAGTCTAGTCCTGGATTGTTTGCCATTTCATTTTGTCTTGAGAGACTGGCTTGTGTAAATAAATAGACTCTATACTCAATATTATTACTAAATGACGCATCTCCGCTCTCGCGCTTGCGCCGTGCTGATTTGACAGCTTCTCTGCCCGCGGCGTTGCGGTGAGCAACTGCGCATGCGTCAATCCATAGGATTACGCAGACGGAAACAGTGCAGGGTGGGCTATTTAAATAAACACGTCTCTGTGAAGAGCCCATGCCTTTCTCCCTCCCTGATGAAGCTGCTAACGGGACACACAGACTCCCGGACAGCGAAACACGTGTCGGTGGGTTGGGGGGAACTTTCTATCCTGAATCCTAGTTGTTTGAGCCTCTAGTACTGACAACTGCACTTCTGCACTTTATTGGTGGGTACCTGCACTAATTGGTGGCTACAATGCCCCGTGCTTTGGGTCATTTATGCATTTGACATTTTAAATCATTAATTGGCATGTAGGCAGTTTATTGTATACTTTTTCGAGATATATTTGAGCCATGTGCACTGGTCACTTTAATATAATATTTTTGCCTACATCCCCTATAATATCAATGTAATTTATTTTTATCTATGATAAGATTGTACCCATTTGTTCCATCCATTTAATTACAGTTATGTGCAACATGTGCATTATATGCTCACACCCAGTTCTTCCTTTTGTATGTTTTTAAACACCCCTTTTTATATGTGTATTCACCTGAACCCCTTTTTCCCCCCTCTCTTTTTTTGAAATAAAAATATTTGCACAATATACCGTACTTCTTTTTCCCCAGTTTTTTTCATATGTCTATATGAAGTTTGTGCTTGCGGCATGTGACCCTGGGCTGGCACTCTGACTGCAATTATGGTCATAATGGTATCATGGAGATTTTTTGATTTAAATATAAAAGACTCAGCTGGGGAATGAAGGGATGGAGTTGGTGCCTAAACCTGGAGCAGAAGAGTTGCGGGAAGCAGAGTGATCTTATAGCTGAAAGATCTTGACCTGTGCTGGTAGGAGGATTATGTGCCATGTCTAAGGAGGATCGTGTTCCATGCCTGCGGAGGACCAAGGACAGGTCATGAAGGAATATCTGTGACCTGATCATGGATACGTCCCGGCTGAAATGGAGGATCATGTTTGTGAGCCATTGCTTCTTCTGCAGACTTACGGTACCAATTGGGGACTGAGACCGCACTTCAGAGAATGAAGGCTGTCAGCATGTTGTGTGAAAGGGCTATCAACTAAATTGGAATTAGCAGGGTGTGTTGTAGTTCCCTGGTATGGCCTTCGTGGCAGTTAACAGATTTAATAGAGTGACAACTATGATGGCCATGAAACTTTAGTTACAATATTGAGTCGAACATACCTGTATAGTCATTCAATAGCGATTTAGTAAATCTGTCTTAACACTCAATAATTATAACAATAGAATATTAGTGAATTATTTTATTTGTCCTAATGTCTTGTGTACTTAAGTTAGTATAATCGCATTGCATAATATTTTACTGTAACTTTATTGTTTTCATTATGCTTTGATATCACACATTCATGGTTCCTTTAATGAACTGTTGCTCCTCACAGCTGGTAGCACTTATGCAGCCCCAAACCATCACACTCCCACCACTATGCCAGATTGTAGGCTGGGCACACTTGTCTTTGTCCTCCTCACTTGGTTGCCGCCACATAAGCTTGACACAATCTGAAACAAATAAGTTTATCTTGGTCTCATCAAACTACAGGACATGGTTCCAGAAATCCATGTCCTAAAGCTGGGTTCACACATAGCGACAGCGACGTCGCTGTTACGTCACCATTTTCTGTGATGCAGCAGCGACCTTGTAAGTCGCTGTTATGATCACTGCTTAGTTGTCAAACAAAGCAGACGCAGCAGCGATCATAATGACACGCGTCGCTGTGGAAGCGATGCTGCGCTTGGTAACTAAGGTAAATATCGGGTAACCAACTAAAGTGCTTCTCTGGTTACCCGATATTTACCTTGGCTACAAGCGCACACCGCTTAGCACTGGCTCCCTGCACTCATAGCCACAGTACACATGCGGTTAATAAGCAAACCTTTGCTTATTTCCCGATGTGTACTCTGGCTATGTGCAGGGAGCTGGGAGCCGGCAGCACTGGCAGCGTGAGAGCGGCGGACGCTGTAACTAAAGTAAATATCGGGTAACCAAGGAAAGGGCTTCCCTTGGTTACCCGATGTTTACCGTGGTTACAGCTTACCGCAGGCTGCCAGAAGCCGTCTCCCTGCTTCCTGCTCGCTTCAGTTCGTCGCTCTCTCGCTGTCACACACAGCGATGTGTGCTTCACAGCAGGAGAGCGACGAGCAAAAAATGAAGCAGGACATTCAGCAACCGGCGGCGACCTCACAGCAGGGGCCAGCTAGTTGCTGGATGTCACACGCAGCGACAGGACATCGCTGCTACATCACAGAAAATGGTGACGTAGCAGCGACGTCGTTGTCACCGTCACTGTGTGTGACACCACCTTTAGTCTGCTTGTTTTCAGCAAACTGTTTCTAGGATTTCTTGTGCATCATCTTTAGAAGAGGCTTCCTTCTGGGACAATAGCCATTGCAAACCAATGTGATGCAGTGTGTGGTGTATGGCCTGAGCATTGAAAGGTGGACCCCCCACCACCACCTTTTTAACCTCTACAGCAATGCTGGCAGCACTCATATGTCTGTTTTGAAATGATATGAATATGACGCTGAGTGCATGCACTCAACTTCTTTAGTTGACAATCGTGAGGTCTGTTCTGAAAGGAACCTGTGTTGTTGAACTGCTGTATGGTCTTAGCCACCGTGCTGCAGCTCGGTGTCAGGGTGTTGGCAATATGAAACGCGTAGAAGTATAACAATAAAATCTGCTGAATATATAATTTGCTCTCCTGAATCCAACCGGAAGCATGGCATGACAACCCATTTCTTCTCTTCCACTCATTGATATTTCCCCTCATGGGCCAGCAGCAGCCAGTTTTCACGCTAACAAATGTATCATAGGAGTTGTGACTAGCACAACATACCCAGGTGAGTGATTCCCTGCATCCTCTTATACTGGTTCCTACCAGGATAAAAAGTCAGTTTTGCACCTTTGAACTTTTTAGCCTCATCGTTTCAAGGAAATCCTAAAGACACACACTGTTGGTGGACATTGAGGACCGGAGTAGAGGAGACACTGGTCTAGAGAACAAAATGTCACTGACTAGTGCTTTTTAAATAACAGTGCCCATCTTTGGAGCTTACACTCTGAGTTCGGAGGTGAAGCTCATAGATGATAAAGCACCCAAGGCATTTTCCTTGTTTACATCTCCTGTAATCTGGATAACTTTGAAATCTACAAATAAGGTCTCATTTAGACTCTTTATTTTGTTTCTTTGCATAGAAAAAAGCCACCGGTAGTCAGAGATGAGTGGATCAGGCAAAATTTGAATTTGCATATTTTTGTGGGGAGTTTTCCAGGGAAATTCGATTTACAGAGAATTAATTCCAACCCCCAAAGCATAACAAAGGTAATACCGTATGTAAAAAATGAAAGATCCTAAAAGTCACTTCTCCGGCACCTCCACTCCTCACTGTCTCCCATCCGGTTTATGTCATTTCTTAGGATCCAGCCACTCGCGCTGAGGGAAGACTTCTGTCATCGGCAATGCTCGGGAGGGTTCTGTGCATGCGCACAAAAGGTGAAGAAGTCATGTCATCATGACATACATTATGACCTTCCATGCGCATTTGTAGCGCCCCACGGGGACTAAAGGGGGCTTTACATGCTGCGATATCGCTAGCGAGCGTACCCGCCCCTGTCGTTTGTGCATCACGGGCAAATCGCTGCCGGTGGTGCACAATATCGCCAACACCTGTCACACATTCTTACCTGCTTAGTGACGTTGCTGTGGCCGGCGAACAGCCTCTTTTCTAAGGGGGCGGTTCGTGCGGCGTCACAGCGCCGTCACACGGCAGGTGTCCAATCGAAGCGGAAAGGCGGAGAGCAGCCAAATGAAAGTCACGTCCACCTTGTTGCTGGAAGACGCAGGTACTGTGTTGTTCCTCGTTCCCGGGGTGTCACACATAGCGATGTGTGCTGCCTCAGGAATGACGAACAACCTGCGTCCAGCACAAGCAACGATATTTGGGAAAGGAATGACGTGTCAACGATCAAAGATTAGGTGAGTATTTTTGATCGTTAACGGTCGTTCGTAGCTGTCACACGCAACAACATCGCTAACGATGCCGGATGTGCGTCACGAATACCGTGACCCCGACGACATTTCGTTAGCGATATTGTTGCGTGTAAAGCCCCCTTTAGGGGTTGCTCATAACCGGGTCAGTGGTTTTTTGGGGTTGCTGTGACTGGCCTGACTCGTCTCCGTGGCCCCGTTGGCTACATGTAAAAGACAAACAAGTGGGTGCAAGATGTAAAGGGGGAATGGAAGGAGAGTGAAGGGTTCCTGGGAAGCATGTCACCATTTGCAGCTGTGACGCCCTGGACTAGTCAGGTCGTCCCAGGTAGTCACACACACACACACCCCTTCCCCGACTAGGTGACAGCAGCCAACCTAGAAACACTTGTCACCACCCTCCAGGTTTGATGTCCACACCAGGGGGGCAGAGCCAGGCGGTTGGCCCCGCCCACCGAGGAGTTCACAGGCCTGGAGGCGGGAAAACAGTGAGTCGAGTAGTAGAGCAGGGTAGAGAGAAGTCAAGTTCAAGGGCAGTCCTATGCCGAGGCCTGCCAACAGATTACCCCGGTGGCTGGGTCGGAGCCCAGTCACCTTTGGCAAGGAGGTAGATGGTGGTGGCCGCCTGCAGGAGCTGGGATTACAGCTGGTGGAACCGTACGGACCGGGGTCGGGCGGTGGCCCGCCGTTACCGAACGGGGAACCGATTGGAAACCGGAGCATCAGGAGGGGTACTCAGACCCAGTACAAAGCCCTGAACCAACAGGGCCGAGTCAAATCAACTGATTGCGGACTGGACTTTAGGACCTATCCCACACAAGACCCGTTAGAAGACAACAGCCCAACCATACAGGGTAAAGCCACCACCAAGGCATAGAGACCCGAAGGGCCAGCGTCTGTGGGCAAACGGGCTCCTACGGCATATACAAGTCGGGGAACGGACTACCGTTGCTTAAGCATAGGAGTCAAAACATCCATACAAAGAGGTGCAGGAGAAAGGCGGAAACCACCAACCTATTCCGGGAGAAGCTGCAGCCGGCTGCGGGCCCCGTTTCATCACCCCATTTGATTTACCAGAGACTCCAGTGTATTGTGTCATAGTGAGTACACCAGTGCCTTCGGGTCGCGCACCGTGCTGCACCGCACCAGCATACGCTCGCAACCGCTCCCACGCTTCAGCACCTCCCTCGGGCCCCCGGGACCATCACTCCCCTACACACGGAGGGATCAACACCAAGCTGTGCAACACCGTCCCCGGGAGGCCTTGTTAACAGCAGCGGTGGTGTCCATTTATTCACCACAACCCGTGGGTGGCGTCACGAACCTACATCCCAAACCAAATCACCGCGGCCCCGGCTGTGGAACCACTCCGTTAAGTCCCTGCATGTAGCGCCAACTTCCTTGCAGAGCGACGTGACCCTCGAATCCTTGAGAGGCTCGAGCCACCACCCACCGTACGAGCATGGATCAGAGCGGCTCGGCGGTCGCAGCCGAGTCCGCGGGGCCATACACAGCAGTGACTAGGGTCTCGGCCTCCTCTGCCGCAGACCTTTCCTGTGACTTTTCCTCTTCCAGGGGCGGCATTGGATGGGAATAGGGGATGCTTTGCAGCGCCACCCGTGGTGAGCAGCCAGAAATCGGCCGCCGCTGCGAGATGTTGCTCTCCTCCGGGGCTGATGTTAACGCAGCCCAGATAGTCCAGCTCTCCACAGGTGGAGCAAGCCCCAGGAAGAATGAGGGCGGTGGGGACGGCTGATAGCGCCAAAGCGCAAGGTGGTGGTACCGGCAATAACAAGGATGACACCGGGGCTGCGGTTCAAAGCTCTTTTTACTCACAGTTCTTAAAGCTCCCCGGAGGTGCCGCTTTCTGCCGCCATGGATGGACTTCATCCGGTCCCGAGTGAATTGGAGGCAATCACCGATGTCTGTGGAAATGTGTGAGATCTTCCTCCTTGCGCTGACTCACGGCTCCCCATGGCCTGAAGCAAGTTCGAGGACCCCGCTGTCCGTGTTAAGTGTCCCGTCCCGTATGCAGGTGATGCGGGTCCTCACCATGGGGCCTGGCCGTAAACCCGACCCCGGATCCTATATGTCACTGTGCTCCGGGAAAGTGGGTGGTGGACAATGGGACATGAAATCCCTATCCCCTGCAGATTTGTTAGATTCCATGAAGGTTCCCCAACCGAGGGCTCTGCACCCCGACTGCACTGGCACTGTGGGAACGGTTAGGCTCGGCCTCAGCTACCATGTCTTCTCTGTCTCGCCATCTCCACCAATCGCCTCTCGCCCTATTCCAGTCTCATTCCTGCAGACCTAGTGCGGTGTTTTGGCCCCTGGTCTTGGGACAATTTCCACCTGTCTCCCATCCCTAGAACCAGTCTGTTAAACGCTGCTATCCCTAGGCTGTCTGCTCTCTTCTCTGTCCTGGACTGATCTGACTAGAATCTGTTTGTGTGTTCTTACTCACTCAGTGCCCCCACCCTTGGCATGACTCTTTGTGGCTGTTACCCTGGTAATCTGGATTTCCCCAGATTGTCAGGCTTCCTGTGTAAGTGGTGACTCATAGCTAAATGTTTTACAAGTGAGGAAACAACACCAATGATTAACTCCATCACCCGAGTCCAAGCATCGCATTTTAAATGAAATGCAATGCCTTGTGGCGACTGAAGCCTCAGGGGCGCCACACATTCACGAAACTGTGGATTTTAGTGTGAGCGGTGGGGATTAGAAGACTTGATGAGGACTAGATTGGAGGTAAGCGAGAAGGCGAGTTTAGGTATTTTTATTTTATGTTTTTACTTTTTCATAGTCCTTTACGATTTAAAAGAAATAGCGTCCAGCATATTTTCAATTATTGCATATTTTCAATTATTTTTCCAGCTATGTGAACTGCTTTCTGCTGCGCAGATACGTGATATTCTGCTTTGGTGCTTGTCTATTTTATTCAGTCTCTTTGGGATCTCGAGGATAGAAAATACATTACCGATCACAAACAAAATATTAATTTTCAATCTTTTCAATGTAATCTTCAAAGTTCAAAGCAACATTTCTTCCCGTCTCTGCAATGAAAATCTGCTTAGAAATTTTATTACCTGAAAATGAAAAAAAAAAAAAATAATAGAAAATAATATGTAATTTTCTTGGAAATGTCTCCTCTAAACATATTTTTGTAACAATAGGAAACTCGAAAAATTGCATGTCTGACTGTATGAGGAATTAAGATTTCTGCTGTGAGCATAAAAACATAAACATAAGAAGACATTGTGAGAGGAGCTGATAGAACGCAATAAAACAATCTCTCCTTTCTGCTAAAAACAGATAAATAAAAAGAAAGTCTGTAAGTACATCCAGATAAATGAGATTTATATAATCTCTTCAGGGCTGTGTACATAAAATATATCCCTGCAGCGGCTGCACTTCCATCATACTTGTTAGATGGATTGTGTGAGTTGACTGGCTTCTTCTTCAATGTGCAGTAATGGTGTCATTTTGGGACAGTACTTTATGATTCAGGTTTTCTATTATGGGGATTGGGAGTCATTTAAAGTTGAGCAAAAGTTTCAAAGAGACAACTTTATTATTTTAGTACATTTTGAATATTTTGCACAACAGAAAAGTAAAATTGTGCAGAACATGCATATTTACAATGGGTATAGGGTGGTATAGGGAGTAGGGTGAGGGAGATGGGACATTTTGTTAAGCCACCATTAGCAATGTACATCATGTGTAGGTGGTTTAAATTTGGTGTTATCGCTCACACACACTCTCTCATACTGGTCACTGACAGCTCAGCGTGGCTCCTCATGGGAAAGAATTCTCTGAGTATCTGAAAAAAGACTTGTTGCTCTTGATAAAGATGGCCTAGGCTATAAGAAGACTGCCAATACCCTGAAACTGAGCTGCAGCGCGGTGGCAAAGACCATACAGCGGTTTAACAAGACAGGTTACACTCCTCGCCATGTTCAACCAAAGAAGTTGAGTTCATGTGCTCAGCGTCATGTCCAGAGGTTGTATTTTCAAAAAAGACATATGAGTGCTGGCTGCATTACTGCAGAGGTTATAGGGGTGGAGGGGAGGAAGTCAGCCTGTAAGTGCTCAGACAATATGCACAATGCATCAAATTGATCTCCATGTCTGTAGTTCCAGAAAGAAGCCTCTCCTAAAGATGACTCAGAAGAAAACCACAGTTTGCTGAAGTCAAGCAGACTAAGGGCGGCTTTGCACACTACGACATCGCAGGTGCGATGTCGGTGGGGTCAAATCGAAAGTGACGCACATCCGGCGTCACTTGCGATGTCGTAGTGTGTAAATCCTAGATGATACGATGAATGAGCGCAAAAGCGTCGTTATCGTATCATCGCTGCAGCCTCCGACATTTCCATAATGCCGGTGCAGCGACAGGTGCGATGTTGTTCCTCGCTCCTGCGGCAGCACACATCGCTGTGTGTGAAGCCGCAGGAGCGAGGAACTTCAGGTTACCTGCCGCCGGCTGCAATGAGAAGGACGGAGGTGGGCGGGATGCTTACATCCTGCTCATCTCCGCCCCTCCACTTCAATTGGCCGCCTGCCGTGTGACGTCGCTGTGATGCCGCACGACCCGCCCCCTTAGGAAGGAGGCGGGTCGCCGGCCAGAGGGACGTCGCACGGCAGGTATGTGCGTGTGAAACTGCCGTAGCAATAATAATCGCTACGGCAGCTTTCACTAGATATTGCACGTGCGACGGGGGCGGGACTATCGCTGCAGCATCGGTAACACATTGTTACCGATGTCGCAGCGTGCAAAGCCCGCCTTAGGATATGGATTACTGGAACCATGTCCTGTGGTCTGATGAGACCAAGATAAACTTAGGAAACATTCCATAGAATAATCTAGAGAGAAAAAAGAGTCCAGGACTACTGACACATAGAGGCGGCCACTGAGACAGCATAAACAGAAAGCTAGGATGGGGATACAAAAGTCATGGGGTGCTTCAACCAAGTAGGCACCAAGTAAAGAACCCATTGAAGTGCGACCATCCGCGCGAAATGGCAGCCGTCGTCCTTCTGCTCCCTGCATTCTCCCTTTCCCTACTGTTTCGCTTTTATTGGATGAAATAAAATATTGATTTTTCAAGTAATCAAGTGAGTGCTGACCTTTGCTTTGTTGGTCTGCTGCAGCCAAGATAAACGTATTTGGTTCAGATGGTGTCAAGAGTGTGTGGTGGTAACCAGATGAGGAGGACAAATACAAGTGTGTCCTGCCTACAGTCAGGCATGGTGGTGGAAGTGTTATGGTTTGAGGCTGTATGAGTGCTGCCAGCTGTGGGGAGCTACAGTTCATTGAGGAAACCATGAATGCCAACATGTACTTAATAGAGAAGAGAAAGTGCTGCGGTATTATTCGGGCGCCAAAGCTTGGAAGCAGGGGAATCAGGCACAGTAACAGTTACTTCTTTATTCAGAAATCAGGAACATTACATCACAAGATGTTTCGGCAGCATACTCCGCCTTCATCAGCATTACCTGATGAATGTGAAGTATTGTACCAAAACATGTTGTGAAGTGATGTTCCTGATTTCTAAATAAAGAAGAAAATGTAGCAGTGCCTGATTTCCCTGCTTTGAAGCTTTGGCGCCCAAATAATACCGCTGCACTTTCTCTTCTCTACCTACCATCCCTCATCGGGGGGCAAGCGGACAGAGCTGACATAGCAAGGAGCCTTCCAAAAGTAAAGGACCTGCCATTCCAGGATCTGCTGTGGCGTCACACATCACATGACTGGCCGATTGCAGAACCCAGAATCACTCGGGCGTGTGGTGGGCATTACACACCAGCAGTGTTCACCGGGGTTGCACAACCCTTTTGGGTTAGTGGTTCTAACTTCACCCCCTATGGACCACCAGGTTTTACACTAGGAGCGCCCCTCCGTCTCTCTTTTTATCTCCAACATGTACTTAATAACTAAAGGTGGGGTCACACATAGCGACGACGACAACGACATCGCTCCTAAGTCTCCATTTTCTGTGACGTAGCAGCGACGTCCCATCGCTGTCGCTGTGTGTGACATCCAGCAATGACCTCGCCCCTGCTGTGAGGTCACCGGTCGTTGCTGAATGTCCTGCTTAATTTTTTGCTCGTCGCTCTCCAGCTGTGAAGCACACATCACTGTGTGTGACAGCGAGAGAGCGACGAACTGAAGCGAGCAGGGAGCAGGGAGCCGGCATCTGGCAGCCTGCGGTAAGCTGTAGCCACGGTAAACATCGGGTAACCAAGAAGCCCTTTCCTTGGTTACCCGATATTTACCTTAGTTACTAGCGTCCGCCACTCTCACGCTGCCAGTGTCGGCTCCCTGATCCCTGCATACATAGCTGGAGTACACATCGGGTAATTAACCCGATGTGTACTCTGGCTAGAAGTGCAGGGAGCCAGCGCTAAGCGGTGTGCTCTCACGCTGCCAGTGCCGGCTCCCTGCTCCCTGCACACGTAGCTAGAGTACACATCGGGTAATTAACCCTATGTGTACTCTGGCTAGGAGTGCAGGGAACAGGGAGCCGGCACTGGCAGCGTGAGAGTGGCGGACACTAGTAACTAAGGTAAATATCGGGTAACCAAGAGAAGTGCTTTCCTTGCTTACCCGATATTTACCTTAGTTACGCTTCCACACATCACTGCTAGCTGGGGACTGGTCACTGGTCGCTGGTGAGATCTGCCTGTTTGACAGCTCACTAGCGACCATGTAACGACGCAGCAGCGATCCTGATAAGGTCAGATCGGTGGTCGTGATCGCTGCTTCGTCGCTATGTGTGACACCACCTTTAGTGAGCATAGTGATGAGGCCAAATTCTTTAAAATTTGACATGTGTCATTTTATGTGGCAATCACTGTAATGTTTCAACATATCAAAATGATTTTGAGAATGTTTTTTCATGACACATTATATTTTATAATAATGGTACATTTAGGTTGATATGTTTTGCATTTATTTAGAAAAATATCAGAAATTTGACAAAATTCTTTAAAAATTTGTAATTTTTAAACTTTGAATGATTATCCTCTTTATCCCCAGATAGCCCCATCAAACAAAATAGTTAATGAGTAACATTTACCTCATGTCTGCTTTACATCAGCACCATCTGTAAAATGTTCATTCATTTGTTAGAATGTTAGAAGGTTTAACATTATAGCAATAGTTCTTCATTTTTACAAGGAAATTTACAAAGCTTATTTGTTTAGGGACCTAGTCAGGGAAGTCCATGTTACTGTTCAGGTTTATCTGCTGGGATAAAAATAAATGTATAAAAAAGGGAAAAAAGAAGCAAATTGAGGTGTAAACCAGGACAATTATATTTACCAAGTTTCAGGTCACACTGCTTCCGGGTCTGCTCATTAAGCCTTATCAATAATCACTGTTTCCCCCGCCCACCCTCTGAGACATCACCTGTGATTGGTTGAAGTCAGACTGCGCTCCCACCCTCTTTCTTCAATTTATTAACCCCCAAACACCCCTGCAGGTCTAATGTAATCCACACCACAACGTCTCATGACAATCCCGACTTTGCTACATCCTGACATCACAGTGTGTGGCCACATTAGAAAATGTGACTGATCACTGCAGGCTGTGGGACACACTAATGAAGCCACAGCTGTGAGTGGTGACATCAGTGAGTTCACCTAAGATCACAGCTGTTGGTTCCTACAATACCCCAGCTGTGACCTCAGGTAAACTCACCACAGGTAAACTCATTGAACTCAGTGAACTCACCTCAGATGACATTATTGATCTCAATGCCAGATTACCAGATTAGGCTCTGTGCACACATTGAGTATTTGGTTGCAGAAATTTCTGCACTAAATTTGCATCTCCTGGCATAAAAATGCATCGAAAACCCATCAAAAAGCATCACATTTTTTATTCATTTTTTTATTCATTTTTCTGCTAGGAGATACAGATTTGGGGCAGAAATTTCTGAAAACAAATACTCAATGTGCACATACAGTATAGCCTAATCCTGTAATCTAGTATTGAGTTCAATGAGTTCACCTGAGGTGAGTTCAATGAGTTCTTCTCAGGTGATGTTCACCTGAGGTCACAACTGGGGTACGATGGGAACTGGCAGCTGTGACCTCAGGTGAACTCAGTGACGTCAGTGCTCCCACAGCCCGCAGTGATCGTTCACATTTTCTAATGTGACTGTGCACGGAGATCTTATAATGTTGCAGAGCCAAGATTGTCATGGGATGTTGTTTTGGATTACGTAAGACCTGCAGTGGTGTTTGGGATTAATAAATTGGAGAAAGAGGATGGTTTTTAATACAGGATTTTTCTCTGTGTTTTGTGTTTATTTCTTTTTACCTACATGATTAGTAATGTCTTATAGACCCCTACTAATCCAGGGATTCATGACACCTGTGATTTTTTGATAAATCACAGCTGTCATTAACTTCTTATATTACCCTGATTGCCACCGCTCAGGATGAGCCAGGTCAGCGCTAGAATTGTCACATCTAATGGATGCTCCATATCTGGGGTGGCTGTGTGCTCCAAATTTCAGGCTGGAGAGGACACAATAACCATGGTCTTCCCAAGCCTGAGAATACCAGCCCCCAGATGTCTGCTTTATTTTGACTGGAAATCAAAATGGGGGGGAATCCAAGCTGTTTTTTTCAATTATTTATTTAAATAATTAAAAAAATTGTGTGGGATCCCTTGTATTTCATACACAGCCAATATGAAGCATACAGTTGGGGGCTGCAGCCTCCAGCTGTCTGCTTTATGTGTGCTGGGTATCAATATGCGGGTGATCATATGCCATTTTTTCCAATTATATATATATAGATATATATATATATATATATATATATATATATATATATATATATATATACAGTATATACTGTATATCTATATTGCACATATAGTGGTCTTATATACAGTATATTGCACATATAGTGTGGGAAAACAAGGCATGTAATACATGTATACCAAATGTTTGGCAAGGGGAAAGTAGCTGAATTTTAACATCTTTGTGCTATGGCTTGTTCTCCAGTCTTTACTCATGTGAGCCTACATACAATTTTTCTTGTTCCTTCCTTTTCCTCCTTTGCCTTAATGGTACCTGAACTCCCTGTGACTACTTCAGTATACATAGACATATGTACTGTAATGGAAGTCACCCAGACTACAAGTCAAGTGGTTGCCAGCCAATCTATAGTGCCATAGCTGGAGCTCCTGGGAAAAGCATGTAATTTTAATCAATCACACTGTGTATGTGGCAACTACAGATAGCAGTGAGGCCGTGAATCATTTCCTTTAGTTTATATTGCCCATCTGTTACCACCAGTTGCATAACTCATAATACTGACACATATTGCAGCAATATTTCTCATTTTTTTGCATTCCTTTTATGTAGTATTTGAAATTTTCAATTGACTTGATATACAGTGCCTTGTGACACCAACCATAGTGAATGCAATGTTGCTGAAAGAAATTACATTAGATATTTTTATATGTAGTTTATTTATTAGATTCTCTTTATCTATAGTACAATACGGTAACATTACAAAGGAATATACTCACATCTGAACCTACTGACCTTTCTGGGGCAGTTAGCTACTAAAGTAGGTAATGGGAAATGCATTAGTACAAACAAAACCAAAGCCAATGAAATATATGGCCAGCCAGATCTGCCATAACAGTAGCCACTGATATTCTGAGATTCTAAAGTCTGGCTTTTGGATAGGGTTTCCAGTTGATGACTATCCTCTATGATGTTGTTAGGGCCAGATGGACGGGCAGACCCAGGAGGTGGATCCACTGGGCCGAACTCCTTGATGAAGGTAAGGGGTTCGGTAGCCGGAGCACTACGGGTAGCAGGACAGTCCGTGCACAAGCGTAGAATGGAGAAGTCCCTGGGACCACGGAGTCACTGATGGTAGTCCAGGTGACGGAGCTCAGGTTCGGAAGCCGAGATGTTGTCAGGCGGAGTCCGGAACCGATGGAGCAAGAGGACGGGTCACCACAGGGATCAGAGATGGAACGGACTGTCAGGATGGCAGATGGTCAGCGTTCGGGGTTCGGGATTCGGCAGGACCGGATGGCGAGGCAGGATCAGCTCTAGAAGAGAGAGAGGTGAGTATCTCACAGGAACACAAGGAGACCTGACTCCTAGCTTGGGAAAACACGAAGAACAGGCCCCGCCCACTTGGACACTAACCCCTTTATACCCTGTACCTGTGTGCTCAATTTCCTGTCAGTGGACGCTGGCCCTTTAAGAAAGGGTCAATGACCGCGCGCGTGCCCTAATGCGCATGCGCGAGGCCCGGGTGCCAGAAGCCAGGGCAGGGAGCGGTGAGGAGGAAGCAGGAGAGCCGGGCTGGGGCTGAGAAGCCGACGGGCGCCGGGAGCGGGGACCTGGACGCCTGGGAACCGCAGGCAATGGAGGCTGGAGACCGGGGAGCGGCGGACGCCGGACAGAGGAACCGGGGAGCGACGCAGGGAAGCCGGGGAGCGTGGCAGGTGAGCCGGGGAGCAGAGCAGGGGACCCGGGGAGCGTGACAGATGTCTATATATTCTAATAAGACAAATGGACAGTGGATATCATGGAACAATCACGTATCCTTTTTCTTATACGGTGATACAAGTCTCCAAAGTTGGCTCTTCCTTTTCTTGCACCTGGAGCAAAAAATTAAGATTTGTGCCACCCTCCTATACAAAGCTTATGCAGTATGAGTGTTCATCATGTTACCATTAGCATGAGATTTGTGTACCTAAAGTCACATGCAGACTATCTGCTCCTCCTGCTTCTCTCAGTATTCAGAGAAATATTGCAGTCCCTGCTTCATGGAGAGAATAAGTAAGTGAACCTGTGGGTATAATGGCGAAGAGTGGTCACCTCTATTTCAGGTTTCATGAGATCGTAAGTGTAACACATGGCTAAATCTGCTAGCTTTCCAGATTCTCCTTGGTCTGTTACTCCAAGCGTTAAGGAGTTTGGTTGGTCTCCTAACTCAGGATGAAAAGCCTGATCTCAGCTGTTCTGATTTTCCCACTCAACTCTTCTATAAATACTCTCCTCTTAAACCAGGGAGTTGCCAGTGATAGCTTAGCTATACCTAGCCTTCAGAATGGAATTGTGAGCTGTGGACTAAGGAGTTGTTTTTGGAGTTGCAGCCAGATTGCTGCGTTGAAGAGTTTTGTGCTGTTTTCCCTTCCTTTAACTTCTTTTCAGTTTGCCTCACTTATACGTTGCCTTTACTCCTTCCTGTAGTTTGTTGTACTTTGTACCATTGTTGTTTCTTGTACTCCTGTCTTATCCTCTCTGTGTCTTTAACCTAAAGTATTACTAGTGTACATGCTGCCCTGTGCAGGGTTGTGTTCGAGGAAAGACAGGGATAGGAATGCGATCACTGCATGGGGTGAAAGAACCTGTTTAGGGACGTCAGGGAGCTCAGGGTTGCTTAGCGTAAGTGTCAGGGGTTATGCCTTCTTATCCTTCCATAGTGGCTATGTATCCCTTGTCCTGTCTCTCCTTGTGCTGACCAGCCCTCTTGATTGAGTGCAACAACTAGGACCTGTCCCGAAGTGGTACCTGGTGCCTATCGTCAGACAAGTCCAACCTCAGCATCAGAGTGTCTGGTTAAGACTGGCTAGGTACTTAGTCATGTCCCTCCTAGAATAAGCCTTGTTCTGGGAGCAGTGGGTCTACGTCACTCTCTCTCCTCCATCTTGTAGCGTGACAGGAAGAGACACTAGTTGTCACATGACAATAAGTATGAAAGTTGAAAGTCGAATGAGTGGTCATGTGATAACCCCTTGAACTGGCAACCAGAACAGATTCCTGACAGTGAGTTTATTGCATGCTGTTATGATGACTGCAGACCATGTGACTGCAGACTTCTGAATCCTCACAGAGCATGCACTGCATGCTGTTAGGATTCCCCAGTGCTGACAATGAAAGGTGGTGGTCATGTAACTGCAAGTACTGTATGCGATTTGCATACCTTCATTCTCGATTTGTATTAGATGTTCTGGGCCTCAATCAATTTACCTGTACAACACTTTATTAATATAGCCATGTATCATGGTAACTGACAAGTTATGGATTGTTACATGTGTACAGGATAAGAATCAATACTAGCACAAGAATATATCATCAGAACCACCAACAGTACAGAAATATAGCACCAGAACCATCAGTACATGAATACAGCACCAAGCTCAGCACAGCAATCAATTGCAATGTCAGGTCAGCTCCATATATAATTGTATTGCATCACATTAACCTATATTTCCAAGTATGTTCTTAACAAGAGTAAGGGGACACTGTGAGTTTTTGTTAGAAGTTATCATCAGACTGCAAACAATGCAGAAACCACAGCACTAATGAGCCGTAGTCAATATGATAAATTTACATTTACATCCAGGTACCCTATAATTGCAATTCTTTCTTTCTTTCTCTCTTTCTTTCTCTCTTTCTTTCTTCTCATCTCTGCAGACTTCCATCTTTTCCGGTCTTCTGTAGCACATCCCAACATGGTGCCCTTATAATAAGAGTGTGAGTATAATGTTCCTAAAAAAAATATTTGTCTCCTTCTGTGCTCCTGAATAATTGTTTCTCACTATGCTCCCTGCACAAAATATTACCCCCACATGTTCACTCTTATCGTACATAATCTCCACACTGCCCTCTCCTTTCCATACTGGGACCCCTCTTTACACTGTCCTCTCACACTGTGTCTATCCTGTACTGTCCAGTCTCCATATTGTGCACCCTTCTCACACTGCTCCCACTCTTCATACTGTCGCCTCCATACTGTGCCATCACACTGTCCTCTATGTAGCCCCCTTTTGATACTGCCCTCTCACACTACCCTGTCTCTATACCAAGGGTCTCAAACACGCAGCTGGCATGCAACCCCTGATGCTGTTTCATGCAGCACCCAGGCACCATAGACTCCTTGACAATTGTGGCCTAGTTTAGGGGGTCGTCAATGTCAAAACTTCATATCATTTGAAAAAAAGTGCATATTTATTATCACCACATCCATAATGACTCATGCTTTAAAACTGTGCCATAACTCATACAATGAATGTCATTTAAAAAAATAAAATAAACATGCCAAAAATGTTCAAAAAATGATCAAAAGGCGATAATATGGTATCACTAAAAATGTAACTTTGTCTTGGAAAGAAATTAATTTTTTTTTCAATGTGCCCATATACCCAGCCACTTTGAGATCCACAGTAGACTGAGTGGTCATGGAAGATTTGTTGCTGCTTTAGAAATGCGAAGAGGCCTTGTCTGCCATCCAGGACAAAATCTGCTCTCGCTCTTCTGGCTTCCACACACGTTTTGATTCCAGACCAGTAAATTTGACAAGGAACATAGAGGATGCATCAAGCTCTTCTGACTCTACACAGATTCAGTGCTTTACCGCCCACCACTGACAACACCACGCCCACGTCCACGTCCCTGTCCTTTAACAACTGGAATGTTTGTCATTTTGGGTTTTGGTGACATATTTGCAGATGTTGATGGCCTAAGCCAAGCAAACTTTGACCCCAAAATTATTCTGGAAAAAGTACAAGTTTAATATTAATGTCGCTGATGTGGACGTATGGCACAAATCAGGCTGTGACCCCCTAAATATTGTGGAAACAGGATCGGTGTATTTAGTGTATCAGTTAGCATTCATTGCTAGAGTACAGCTTTGTAATCATTTGCAAAGGCCACTAGCAACGTATTAATGTGGCTGATGTGGATGCCACAAGCCAGGCTGTGAACCGCTAAATATTGTGGAAACAGGTCCCAATGCCCTACCTAATCAACAATCTCTCCCTCCCTGCTGTGACCTTGTTCAGTGGTTTCAGCTCTTAAAAGAGCTATTGTATTCTGAACGGTACTATGGAGGGCGTGACATGATGCTTTAAACTCTGTTCCTGCTCCAAAATCTGTCCCTCTGTGCTACACTGACCTATACACTGCAGGCAGCCCTGTAAAAGGCTTTTTGTGTTATTAGTAGCCCTACACTTTCCATAGCAGCTGCTCCCTCTATCCCTATACTAATTCAATGCTGGCTCTGGAAGCAATGTGAGCAAAATGACGGCAGAAGGGCTTTTATAGACCCTATGACGTTGCATGGCCAGACAATCACAGTAGTTCCCCAACCAAGATGGCTGTGGCATTACTCTGATTGGTTAAGAAGCGCAGCATGTTTCGTGGCTGCAAATCAGGTGCCAAAACGGCTGAGTGAGACATCCGAATATAGTGAGGCGAATACACAACAAGTTGCGATATAACGAATACCCCAAATACAGTACTATTCATGTGAGTATCGAATAGTAACGATTACACTTGTTCATCACTAGTAGAAAGCTAATTAAGGGGAACAGTCCATGAAAGAGTGCATGACAAGGTGTAGAACACAGGAATCAAGACAGTTTTAAGATATATTAGATGACCATGCAAAATGATTAGATTTTTGGTCTATTCTACTTAACTTTTTGTCGCAAGGAATTCCTTCTTATGTGGTAACCGTTACACCACTGTTTTAGGGCTCATATATAAGGAGGTATTATGGACTATATAGGCTAGAAGAGATGTCCTATCAGAATATATTGGAACCCAGCATCCAATCAATGACCGTGTTTTAAGCTCCAGTGCTAGATAGCTGTAAACAGATGGAACGGATTTGCAGAGTGGAGCTCCACTCCATGTGTAATGGGCCCTGCCAGTTGTGATGAATCAATAAGATATTGATGACCTATCCTATGGATATAATATATTCTTGAGCAGACAAACTCTTTAAAGGGAACCTGTCACCAGATTTGGTGACTATAAGCTGCGACAACCACCACTGGGCTCTTTTATATAAGAGCCCAGGTCGCTATGTAGAACGTAAAAATGACTTTATCATACTTACCTAAACGGTCGGTACGATGCAGATGGGTCAGATGGGTGGCTCCATCCTCCGGGTGCGGCGCCTCTTCTTTTGGCCATCTTTGGCCTCCTTCTTATGAAGCTGGGGTGCATGACGCGTCCTATGTCATGCATACGTGCCCAGCACTGAAGTCCTGCGCAGGTGCACTACAATACTTTGATCTTCCCTGTTCAGGGAAGATCAAAGTGCGCCTGCGCAGGACCTTAATGCTGGCGTGTATGGATGATGTAGGACGTGTCATGCACCCCAGATTCAGAAGAAGGAGGACAAAGATGGGCGAAAGAGAAGGCGCCGGACCTAGAGAACGGAGAAACCCATCCGATCAAACTGCACTGCACCGCCCCTTAGGTGAGTATTATAAAGTCCTTTTAACGTTCTACACAGCGGCCTGGGCACTTATATACAGCATGTTAGGATGCTGTATATAAGAGCCCACTGTTGGTGCCAGTAGCTTATAGTCACCAAATCTGCTGACACGTTCCCTTTAACCGTTGCACAGAGCAGTAATTAAACCCTAATAGGACTCCATAATGTCCTGCTGAGGCACTTTCTGAATTTCCATGCCATAGGATGGTACAATATGGCTGTATATCTGTTGGCCATAACTTAGTAGTTCAAATTCTAATTTGTTCCTATAACTGTATACCATAGATTTGACACCTGCCAGGATCTATATTTCTATTGTATGTCTCCCTGCCTGTTAGATCATGGCAGGCGGCAGTGCTTTGTTCATATAAATGGTCAGCTAATATTTGTTAATGCCCGTGGCACTGTGCTTGAACAGACACTTTGATTTGACGGCCTTGTCGGAGGGAGTTGGAATTGACAGGTTTATGTTTACTCACTATCATTTTATAGCAAAACAGTTATTTTAATGCTACATGTCTAATAGAGAACAGCACAATTTGCTGCAACTGACAAAAATCAAAGCACATTCTTGCATATAATGTGAACGGCAGAGGAACTGGATACAAAGCGTGCCACAGCATATTTCTTCTATCCCAAAACATTATTTGTCGGAAGTCATTGAAGGAGAACCGTCCTTTTATCTTTTTTCATTTCCTGCTTCTCAAAGTGATGGGCTATTATCATAAGAAAACTGAAATGCAAGAATGTAATTGTCAATGCTCGCACACAAATGTGGAAGTAGGGCATTCATAGATGGAGAGCAGCGCGTAAAATCAACACGGAGGCCCCTACACAAAGGCAACACTCACAATGGCCTAAATTAAATCTGTTGGATTTTGGCTTTTACGGATATTTTCATATCTGCACATGTTCTGGAGATTGTTATGGAATGTTCTGGAACAGTATTTATTTTGTGCCATATGAGCAACTGACAAGTTTATAGATCTTGAGACATATCTTATGTATATCGGTTTTTAAAGTGAATCTGTCAGGGGTGAATATGCACACAGAACCATGAGCAGTTCTGGGTATATATTGCTAATTCCTGCCTAACTGTCCCTGTATCTACGGTAGTAGCATAGGTATAGAAATCCTTAGAAAAAGTATTTCTAAAGATCTTTTATCATATGCTAATGAGGTCAGTGACTAGTCGCAAAGGCATCAGTTCCCTTGTCTAGTCGACCCACATAGCATGTTAGCACGCCCCTGTGGGCATACTAACATGCTAATGAATGTGCAGCGACACTCGCACACCTCACTGTTCATGGCGGCTGCCGGATGATGGCTATGCACTGCACATGATCCGGAGTCCCCGGGACTTCCAATCATGCGCACTAAACTAATGCCGGGTGTAAGCTTCCTGGCTTCAGCGAGGTATAGTGCGCATGACCAGAAGTGCTGGGGACTCCGGATCATGCGCTGTGCACATCCATCCTCCGCCAACCGCCATCAAGAGTGAGGTATGTGCGGCGTCGCTGCGTAATCATTAGCATGTTAGTACGCCCACAGGGGCATGCTAACATGCTATGTGTGCCGACCAGCCAAAAAACCACAAATATAATAAAGTTAAACTCCAGCACACATTAGGGGGAAAAACAGAAAATAGAGTAATAGTCTTTTTGTAATGCTTTTTATTTGCTTGAAGAAGAAAATTAATGAACGGACATGCGTGTTCATACCGAACACAGACTTTACAAAAAAAATCATTGTTCAAGTTCGAAGTTGGGGTGCTTTATGTATGCACACCACTAAAGCGAGCATCGCTGTGCTCGGGTATGCTCAGTACTCGCTGCTCAGCCCAGTGTGCAGTGTTTGATAGGCTCACTCTGGGGGTAAAATCAGCTTTATCAAATGTAGTATGTACAAAAAAAATGAAAAAAAACCCATCTTCAATAAAAGGGAAATGCTCTGTTTATGGCTGGCTACATAAGGAGAGCCAAGCTGCCCAATAAGCGACTTTCAATGGGGTTCAGGTAAAGTCCGGGTCCCAAACAGAACTTAATCTAAAGTCCGACTGAACCTGCACACCCGATCTTAAATGGGTCCGCTCATCTCTACTCCCAATACAATTTTTACTCCATCCCTGATGGTCCCTATATCCTAGTCCTATCTCAACAAACCAAAAGGTCTGCTCGGCCAATCGATGGCTGAGGTCAATGACCAATGTGGCTCTGAATGGCTGATCTGTTTTTTTTTACACATTTCTGGTTTGCTGAGATAGGACAAAGAAGTAAAGACCAAAAGGAAATTAGTAAGCATGAAAATGGGAGCTTCATGTTACGATACTGGTGGAGCAAGGCTGGAATCCAATGGCAAGAGAAAAAGGAGTAGGGAACAGTAAGTGATAGTTCGAGTTCTTGGTTGTAGCAATTGGGATCGTGGGAACAATCTGGAGAGTATAGTACTGGGAACAGTCTGGGTAAGACAGTAGGGAACAGTAAGTCATAGTTTGAGTTCATGGTTGTTGGTTTGGGGATCTTTCAAGCCAGGATCCAATTCTTAACTTGGAACTAAACATATCTATATCCTATCCTTTTTTTTGTTATATATATATATATATATATATATATATATATATATATATATATATATATCTATATATAGACACACACTAGCTGTACTACCCGGCTTCGCCCGGGTTAATAACTGTTGTTAACAAAATAGAATGTATTAACAAAAATGTATTCTGCACACAAAAAACACAAAACAAATAGATAGAAATGTAATTATTAAAAGGGAAAAACTAAGCTAATAGAAGCATTTCACACCATATTTTTCAACACCACAGATATTCCTCACAGATTTAACTAAATTGGCCAAGTAATCTGCTCCATCTGCCGCTTTCCCGGTCTGTCTCTTTCCCGGTCTGTCTCTTTCCCAGTCTGCCTGTCTCTTTTTTTTTCTCTCTCTATCTCTCTGTTTCTTTTCCCATCTGTCTCTTTTCCAGGTCTGTCTCTTCCCCGTCTGTCTCCCCGTCTCTTTGTCTGTGTCTTTTCGTGTATGTCTCTTTCCCTGTCTGCCTGTCTCTGTCTGTCTCTTTCCTTGTCTGTCTCTCTTTCTCTGTCTCTTTCCCTGTCTGTCTCTATCAAGGTCTGTGTCTTTCCCCATCTGTCTTTGTCTGTCTCTCTGGCTGTCTCCTCCTTCCCTGTCTGCCTGTCTCTGTCCCTGTCTGCATGTCTGTCTGTCTCTTTCCCCATCTGTCTCTTTCCTCATCTGTCTCTTTCCCCGTCTGTCTCTTTCCCCGTCTGTCTCTTTCCCGGTCTGTCTCTTTCCCGCTCTGTCTCTTTCCTGGTCTGTCTCTTTCCCGGTCTGTCTCTTTCCCGGTCTGTCTCTTTCCCGGTCTGTCTCTTTCCCGGTCTGTCTCTTTCCAGGTCTGTCTCTTTCCAGGTCTGTCTCTTTCCCTGTCTGTCTCTATCTCCCTGTCTCTTTACTGTCTGTCTCTGTCTGTCTCTCTGTCTGTCTATCTGTCTGTCTCTCTCTATCCATCTCCCCACCGACATCTTATTACCTCACATATAAGCTTCTTATACTCTGAATATCTTTTGTTCCTATAGCAACCAAACACAGTTCCTACTAATAACCTGTAGTTCCAGGCTCCATTTACTTTAATAAAGGGAAGTTTTTTGGAGAGTAACTGTAAAGCACGGGGTTAAATTTTCCTGTCAAAACATAGTCTACAATGTTCCCTGGGTCACATGAGGTGTCTGTGCAAAATTTCATGATTGTAAATGCGACGGTGCGGATACACTTTTCGTTTCACTTTTTCCCCATTATGTAGATAGAGGCAAAATTGATTGGTAAATTGGAATGTGTGGGGTTAAAATTTCACCTCACAACATAGCCTTTGACGCTCTCGGGGTCCAGACGTGTGAGTGTGCAAAATTTTGTGGCTGTAGCTGCGACGGTGCAGATGCCAATCCTGGACATACATACATACATACATACACACACATACATACACACATTCAGCTTTATAAATTAGATATTGTGTATATATACAGTACAGACCAAAAGTTTGGACACACCTTCACATTCAAAGAGTTTTCTTTATTTTCATGACTCTAAAAATTGTAGATTCACATTGAAGGCATCAAATCTATGAATTAAAACATGTGGAATGAAATAGTTAAAAAAGTGTTAACTGAAAATATGTCTTATATTCTAGGTTCTTCAAAGTAGCCACTGTTTGCTTTGATTACTGGTTTGCACACTCTTGGCATTCTCTTGATGAGCTTCAAGAAGTAGTCACTGGAAATGGTCTTCCAACAGTCTTGAAGGAGTTCCCAGAGATGCTTAGCACTTGCTGGCCCTTTTGCCTTCACTCTGTGGTCCAGCTCACCCCAAACCATCTCGATTGGGTTCAGGTCTGGTGACTGTGGAGACCAGGTCAGCTGGCGCAGCACCCCATCACTCTCCTTCTTAGTCAAATAGCACTTTCACAGCCTGGAGGTGTGTTTGGGGTCATTGTCCTGCTGAAAAATAAATGATGGTCCAACGAAACTCAATTCGGATGGAATAGCATGCTGCTGCAAGATGCTGTGGTAGCCATGCTGGTTTAGTATGCCTTCAATTTTGAATAAATCCCCAACAGTGTCACCAGCAAAGCACCCCCACACCATCACACCTCCTCCTCCATGCTTCACGGTGGGAACCAGGCATGTACAGTCCATCCGTTCACCTTTTTCTGCAAAGACACGGTGGTTGGATCCAAAGATCTCAAATTTGGACTCATCAGACCAAAGCACAGATTTCCACTGGTCTAATGTCCATTCCTTTTGTTCTTTAGCCGAAACAAGTCTCTTCTGCTTGTTGCCTGTCCTTAGCAGTGGTTTCCTAGCAGCTATTTTACCATCAAGGCCTGCTGCACAAAGTCTTCTCTTAACAGTTGTTCTAGAGATGTGTCTGCTGCTAGAACTCTGTGTGGCATTGACCAGATCTCTAATCTGAGCTGCTGTTAACCTGCGATTTCTGAGGTTGGTGACTCGGATAAACTTATCCTCCGCAGCAGAGGTGACTCTTGGTCTTCTTTTTCTGGGGCGGTCCTCATGTGAGCCAGTTTCTTTGTAGCGTTTGATGTTTTTTGCCACTGCACTCGGGGACACTTTCAAAGTTTTCCCAATTTTTCGGACTGACTGACCTTCATTTCTTAAAGTAATGATGGCCACTCGTTTTTCTTTACTTAGATGCTTTTTTCTTGCCATAATACAAATTCTAATAGTCTATTTAGTAGGACTATCATGTGTGTATCCACCAGACTTCTGCAAAACACATTTGATGGTCCCAACCCCATTTATAAGTCAAGAAATCCCACTGATTAAACCTGACAGGGCACACCTATGAAGTGAAAACTATTTCCGGTGACTACCTCTCGAAGCTCATCAAGAGAATGCCAAGAGTGTACAAAGCAGTAATCAAACCAAAAGGTGGCTACTTTGAAGAACCTAGAATATAAAACATATTTTCAGTTGTTTTGCACTTTTTTGTTAAGTATTTCATTCTACATGTATATATATATATGTATATATATATATATATATATCTATATATATAATTGCCTTATTCTGTCTGTCTGTCTGTCTGTCTGTCTGTCTGTCTGTCTGTCATGCTCCGAAATTGTGTCCTTACGGTGACACAAAGCTGATTGGCCGCTGGGCTCGCCATGGCCCCGCCCCCCCACACGGATTGGCCTCTCGCCCCGGCTCTCTGCAGGCCCCGCCCCCTCACGCAATGCACGCTCGCTCTGGCCCAACTGACACGGAGCTCCGATTCCCAGGTGAGTACACACACACATCAGATCACACTCACTCTCACACTCACTCTCACACACACCTCACACATCACAACATGCTGGGATATCGCTTGCTTCTACACCGGCTCCGTCAGGATCCCGGCAGCGCCAGACATAACCTTGCGATGCTGGGATCTTGACTGAGGCCGTGAAAGCTGGTAACCATTATACACATCGGATAACTAAGGTCCCTTGGTTACCCGATGTGTATCATAGTTACCAGTGTACACCGGCTCACACTCACTCTCACACATACCTCACACACACATCACATCGCATCCACACATCAAGGTCCTGCAGCTGCGGAACATACACACACATAACAGCACACACACACACACATACACACACAAATCAGATCACACTCACACACACCTCACACATCACATCGCATCCACATACTCACAACATCCTGGGATATCGCTTGCTTCTCGGCGGCGATTATGTGCTGTTGTGAGCTTCCAGGACCTGCCGGGGGATCACATGGCCAGAAGCATGTGATATCCCCGGATGTTGTGAGTATCAGCGCGTATGTGCAATATCGTCAGTGTGTGTGTCTTTGTGTGTGAGTGTATGTGATCGGGTGGGTGTGAGTGTATGCGATCGGGTGGGGGTGTGTGGGTGTGTGTGAGTGTATGCGATCGGGTGTGTGTGAGTGTATGCGATCGGGTGTGTGTGAGTGTATGCGATCGGGTGTGTGTGAGTGTATGCGATCGGATCTGTGAGTGTCGGCAGAGGAGCACGGCGTGCTGGAGGAGGCTGAGCGGACAGAGGCTGATCCTGGGGAAGGCTGGGATGGGGAGGCTGATGCTGGACACGGAGAGGCTGATGCTGGGGACAGAGAAGCTGATGCTGAGGACAGAGAGGCTGATGCTGGGGACAGAGAAGCTGATGCTGGGGACAGAGAGGCTGATGCTGCGGGAGGCTGATGCTGGGGACAGAGCGGCTGATGCTGGAGACAGAGAGGCTGATGCTGGGGACAGAGAAGCTGATGCTGGGGACAGAGAGGCTGATGCTGGGGACAGAGAGGCTGATGCTGGGGACAGAGAAGCTGATGCTGGGGACAGAGAGGCTGATGCTGGGGACAGAGAGGCTGATGCTGGGGACAGAGAGGCTGATGCTGGAGACAGAGAGGCTGATGCTGGGGACAGAGAGGCTGATGCTGGGGACAGAGAGGCTGATGCTGGGGACAGAGGCTGATGCTGGGGACAGAGAGGCTGATGCTGGGGACAGAGAGGCTGATGCTGGGGACAGAGAGGCTGATGCTGGGGACAGAGGCTGATGCTAGGGACAGAGAGGCTGATGCTGGGGACAGAGAGGCTGATGCTGGCGACAGAGAGGCTGATGCTGGGGACAGAGAGGTTGATGCTGGAGACAGAGAGGCTGATGCTGGGGACAGAGAGGCTGATGCTGGGAGGAGAGAGGCTGATGCTGCAGGTAGAGAGGCTGATGCTGGCGCAGCATGGCGGATGGAGCACCTTTGGGAGTGCGCAGCATGGCGGATGGAGCACGTTTGGGAGTGCGCAGCATGGCGGATGGAGCACGTTTGGGAGTGCGCAGCATGGCGGATGGAGCACGTTTGGGAGTGCGCAGCATGGCGGATGGAGCACGTTTGGGAGTGCGCAGCATGGCGGATGGAGCACGTTTGGAAATGCGCAGCATGGCGGATGGAGCACGTTTGGGAGTGCGCAGCATGGGGGATGCAGCACGATGGGGAGTGCGGAGTATGGCGGATGGAGCACGTTTGGGAGTGCGCAGCATGGAGGATGCAGCACGATGGGGAGTGCGGAGTATGGCGGATGGAGCACGTTTGGGAGTGCGCAGCATGGCGGATGGACCACGTTTGGGAGTGCGCAGCATGGCGGATGGAGCACGTTTGGGAGTGCGCAGCATGGCGGATGGAGCACGTTTGGGAGTGCGCAGGATGGGAGATGGAGCACGATGGGGGGTGCGCAGCATACGGGATGGAGCACGATGGGGAGTGCGCTGCATGGGGGATGGAGCACGATGGGAAGTGCACACCTCCCCCCAACACACACACACACACGCGCGCACTGCACAACACACCACACCACACACACACACTGGGAACCACAAACAACTGCCCTACACAGACACCCACACACACAGACAACGCTGCACACACAAATATACGCACATACCGCACAACACGCACATTGCACAAAACATACCTCCCCCCAAAACACACCACACACACACAAACTGCGCAACACACACACAACGCTACAGACACACAGCGCTCCACAAACAACGCAACACACAAACAACACCGCTCTCACCCCCCATCACACCCAGACAACACCCAGAACATGTACAGCGCCCTACACAAACACTTGGTAACTACACACAACAACATCTATATATATATATATATATATATATATATATATATATAAATAACAAAAATCATACATGAACTACACAATACGTAAATTCTAGAATACCCGATGCGTAGAATCGGGCCACCTTCTAGTATATATATAAATGGAGTGATGTTCTTTACATGGGTCTTGCAATCCATCCCCCACGTCACCCAATAGCCTCATGTGTTTTTAACTTACTGATCTTATATGTAGGTTTTTAGTAGCCCAGGCAGATTAAGTATAGAGTAGGACCCAGCAATTGAGGATGCCATGACGTGGCTGCTGGGCTGGTATTGCAGTGGCCATTCTAATATTCCAAACATCTCTAAATGTTTTATATTAGTTTTTTATTAGTTTACTATTACAGTGTGCAACTGTTTTTCTCTTATATATCCTAACACATCTATGAAAGTTAGCCATTAATCAAGGAAGAGTTTTATTTGATAGAAATGTTATATCTGTTAACTCTGGTGTAAAAATGTATATTGGATATTCTTATTCTTTTTCAATACTTGGGGGAGGATCCAATGTTTGAACTTTTTATAACAGCGCTTTTTTTCTTCATTTTTTTTACACATTATTAATGACTCATCCTATTCATTGACAAATATGTCGTCGCCTGGCAACATATGAGATCACTTTGAGTGGGAGTCAATGTAACTTCTACCTAAATTCAGTAAAACATTTATGGGAATTTTATTCCAACTCAAGACTTAAAGTTGTACAATCTTTATAATGGTATACCTTATTTCTCTATGTTTTCACTCACCTGGCTCCGAAAAACCACAGACGTTCTGTGTCATATCTGATTGATAGAGGAGAATTCCCTGTGACTACATTGGTAGAGTGGATGTATAGGTCCCCATACATATTACATACATACCGGATGGACAATTTGTTCAGCTGACAGCTATATCTCCTGACTCCCACATGTACAAGAACACTTGGCTCAGGCAAGGGTTTTTCTGCTCTCGATGAAAGGGCCGCAGACAGATTATAATGGTAGGGGGGATTAAACAGAAAAGGATCAAGCATGGATAAATAGTGATATGTAAAGGGCCACTCAGGATAAAGTTATGCAAAAAAGAGGGGATTCTGAGTTTTGAAGGGCCATACATAGTCAATAAGTAATGAGTGCAACAATATTATGCAAAATATTTATTTAGAAAAATATAACATGAAGCACTTACATTTTACATAAGACCATATTAATACAAAAATAGGTGAAGAATTACAGAGTCAGATTATCCCTGATAAAAGACCTCAATAGCAGAAAATACATATATAGAGGGGTATAGCTCGAATCCCCCTACATATGGTCATAGGATCAAATCATGCATTCAGATCTCCACACAGAAGACCCAAAAAGATTTCCAAGTGGGGAGAAAGGGTACATCCAGCCCTATAGGGAGGGACCAAGCTTACCCATATATGAAGTGCCAGTGTCACCGCTGCAAGAGCTCCTGTGGGGAAAGAGGAAAGCCCCGACGCGTTTCGCAATGCTTCCTCGGGGGGCTATGCTATGCTATGCATAGCCCCCCGAGGAAGCATTGCGAAACGCGTCGGGGCTTTCCTCTTTCCCCACAGGACCTCTTGCAGCGGTGACACTGGCACTTCATATATGGGTAAGCTTGGTCCCTCCCTATAGGGCTGGATGTACCCTTTCTCCCCACTTGGAAATCTTTTTGGGTCTTCTGTGTGGAGATCTGAATGCATGATTTGATCCTATGACCATATGTAGGGGGATTCGAGCTATACCCCTCTATATATGTATTTTCTGCTATTGAGGTCTTTTATCAGGGATAATCTGACTCTGTAATTCTTCACCTATTTTTGTATTAATATGGTCTTATGTAAAATGTAAGTGCTTCATGTTATAATTTTTCTAAATAAATATTTTACATAATATTGTTGCACTCATTACTTATTGACTATGTATGGCCCTTCAAAACTCAGAATCCCCTCTTTTTTGCACAATGGTAGGGGGGAGTTTGGAGACCCCCATCCAGATTAGATATTCAGACAAACCTGCTGATACCATCTGACTTTTGGTCTAATGTGAATGTGGGCTTCAAAGAGTTTGGTTCGAAGAAAAAGTAATTTTCATTCTAAATCCCAATTTAGTACCAAAATCTAAACATCCTTCTTGTTCCCTACCTACACTATGTAACTGCTATTTTTTCCCCTTCTTCCTCTCTGATGACGCTTTGTTTCAGAATTCCAGTACATGCTGGGATGCTTAAAAAAAGAGTCATCAGGAAACAGAGGTTGCAGTCATTGTCACAGCCTCAACCCCCTCCGTGAAACAAAGCATCATCAGGGGCACAGTCTGCAGTCACTGCTACAGCCCTTGCCCCCCATAAGTGACACTTGTTTCAGGGGCTGAGCTCTGCCCCTGCATGATGCACACTGTACAATGTGCACAATGGTAGTGCACTCCCTGTTGTCAACTCAGATCAGCAGTAAGGAGCCAGAAACAGAGTAGTGTCAAAATACCCGACATGCAGTGACACGTGTTGCCAGCGTAAGAAAAGTCACTGGTCTATGAGTGACAGATCTATGATGTTTTGGGCTGCAAAAAAGATCATTTTAGCCAATGGGCAAGTCTGCCTATTTACACTGAATAATTATTGTGAAAACACGGTTCTTAAGAATGCTCATTCATGATTATTTTTCAGTGGGTCAACACCCAACTTAGGTTACTTCTTCGAGCCCTGAACCTATGACTGTCCAATGACCATTAACACTAGAACTACTGGACGCATGACACCTATATAGAAATACATGGTGCAAAGTAGTCAAAATGACTACCTCAGTAGTTCTAGTGTTAAATGGTTATTTTATTACACTCTCCGGGCTCCTATTTATCCTATATGAAATCCATTCTTTTGGCTCTCCAAACACAATTCCACATGATCCTAGCCCCATATTGTCCAGCTTCTTCTCTCTTGAACTCCTTTATGTACAGTGCTTAACTTCAGATACCTTTTCATTCTCCACCCAAGCTCTGTCGCCATGAGTTCTAATTCTTCTACTTCAGGTTTTATACTTTAACAGACTTATCACAACTTACTGGGTCTTCTGATATAGTGTTTCCTTAGGGGTACTTCTCACATAGCGAGATCGCTGCTGAGATCGCTGCTGAGTCACGGTTTTTGTGACGCAGCAGTGACCTCATTAGCGATCTCGCTGTGTGTGACACTGAGCAGCGATCTGGCCCTTGCAGTGAAATCTCTGCTCGTTACACACTGCTCTGGTTCATTTTTTGGACGTTGCTCTCCCGCTGTGAAGCACACATCGCTGTGTTTGACAGTGAGAGAGCAACGATGGGAATGTGCAGGGAGCAGGGAGCCGGCTTCTGGCAGCCTGCGGTAAGTTGTAACCAATGTAAATATTGGGTAACCAAGCGAAGTGCTTGCTTGGTTACCCAATATTTACCTTGGTTACTAGTGTCCGCCGCTCTCAGGCTGCCAGTGCCGGCTCCCTGCTCCCTGCACACGTAGCCAGAGTACACATCGGGTAAATAAGAAAAGCGGTTTGCTTATTAACCCAATGTGTACTTTGGCTATGAGTGCAGGGAGCCAGCGCTAAGCGGTGTGCGCTGGTAACCAAGGTAAATATCGGGTAACCAAGCGCTTGGTTACCCGATATTCAACTTAGTTACCAAGCGCAGCATCGCTTCCACGTGTCATTGGGGGCTGGGGGCTGGTCACTGGTCGCTGGTGAGATGTGTCTGATTGACAGCTCACCAGCGACCATGTAGCGACGCACCAGCGATCCTGACCAGGTCAGATCACTGATGGGATCGCTGGAGCGTCTCTAAAGTGTGAAGGTACCCTAACTCCAATCCTCAAAGACCACCAACAGTGCATGTTTTCAGGATTTCCAATTAGTATTACACAGGAGATAATTTAATCGTTTGCACAGGTGATAATTCCAACACCTGTGCAATGCTAATGCTGGGTTTACACACTGAGACTTTCTAGCGATCCAACCTGCGATCTCAACCTAGCCGGGATCGCTACAAAGTCTCTGGTGAGCTGTCAAACAGGCAGACCTGGCCAACGACCTAACAGCGATCCGGACCTGCAGAGCGACTAGCTGGTCGTTGGGGACAGCAGGTGAACTTCACCCGACTTCATTTAATGCCGCGGCTCTGTGTGCCGTGTAAATAAATAAATAATTAAAAAATCCGGCGTGAGGTCCCCCCCTATTTTAATACCAGCCAGATAAAGCCATACGGCTGCAGGCTGGTATTCTCAGGATGGGGAGCCCCACGTTATGGGGAGCCCCCCAGCCTAACAATATCAGCCAGCAGACGCCCAGAATTGCCGCATTCATTAGATGCGACAGATCTGGGACTGTACCCGGCTCTTCCCGATTTGCCCTGGTGCGTTGGCAAATCGGGGTAATAAGGAGTTATTGGCAGCCCATAGGTGCCACTAAATCCTAGATTAATCATGTCAGGTGTCACCCCGAGATACCTTCCATGATTAATCTGTAAATTACAGTTAAAAAACACACACCCGAAAAATCCTTTATTAGAAATAAAAAACACAAACACATTCCCTCATTACCAATTTATTACCCACAACAAATCCCTCCTTGTCCGGCGTAATTCACGGTCCTCCAACGTCGCATCCAGCTCTGCTGCATGCAGGTGACAGGAGCAGCAGAAGACACAGCCGCTCCTGTCACCTGCACGCAGCTAATGAAGAGAGCCGTGTGATCGGCTGAGCTGTCACTGAGGTTACCTGGATCCAGCGGTGGATGCAGCGGTGGCCGCGGGTAACCTCAGTGACAGTTCAGCTGATCGCGTTACTCACCTCATTTGCTGGTGATTTTCCCCCCTCTCTCATACTCACCGATCCCCGATCACCGGCGCTGCACGGCGTTCACACTGCTCCGGCGGCTTTTCCTTTTTTGAAAAAGCCGGCCACTCATTAAACAATCTCGTATTCCCTGCTTTCCCCGCCCACCGGCAAATGTGATTGGTTGCAGTGAGACACGCCCACACGCTGAGTGACAGCTGTGTCACTGCACCCAATCACAGCAGCCGGTGGGCGTGTCTATACTGTGCAGTAAAATAAATAAATAAATAATTAAAAAATCCGGCGTGCGGTTCCCCCTATTTTAATACCAGCCAGATGAAGCCATACGGCTGCAGGCTGGTATTCTCAGGATGGGGAGCCCCACGTTATGGGGAGCCCCCCAGCCTAACAATATCAGTCAGCAGCCGCCCAGAATTGCCGCATACATTAGATGCGACAGTTCTGGGACTGTACCCAGCTCTTCCCGATTTGCCCTGGTGCGTTGGCAAATCGGGGTAATAAGGAGTTATTGGCAGCCAATAGCTGCCAATAAGTCCTAGATTAATCATGTCAGGCGTCTCCCCGAGATTCCTTCCATGATTAATCTGCAAGTTACAGTAAATAAACACACACACACCCGAAAAAATCCTTTATTAGAAATTAAAAACACAAACACATTCCCTCATTACCAATTTATTACCCACAACAAAGCCCTCCTTGTCTAGCGTAATCCACGGTCCTCCAACGTCGCATCCAGCTCTGCTGCATGCAGGTGACAGGAGCAGCAGAAGACACAGCCGCTCCTGTCATCTGCACGCAGCTAATGAAGAGAGCCGTGTGATCGGCTGAGCTGTCACTGAGGTTACCTGGATCCAGCGGTGGATGCAGCGGTGGCCGCGGGTAACCTCAGTGACAGCTCAGCTGATCGCGCTACTCACCTCATTTGCTGCGTGGAGCTGACCGGAGCGGCGGTGAGTAGTGCGATCAGCTGAGCTGTCACTGAGGTTACCCGCGGCCACCGTTGGATCCAGGTAACCTCAGTGACAGCTCAGCCGATCATACGGCTCTCTTCATTAGCTGCGTGCAGGTGACAGGAGCGGCTGTGTCTTCTGCTGCTCTTGTCACCTGCATGCAGCAGAGCTGGATGCGACGTTGGAGGACCGTGGATTACGCCGGACAAGGAGGGCTTTGTTGTGGGTAATAAATTGGTAATGAGGGAATGTGTTTGTGTTTTTTATTTCTAATAAAGGATTTTTCGGGTGTGTGTTTTTTAACTGTAATTTACAGATTAATCATGGAAGGTATCTCGGGGAGACGCCTGACATGATTAATCTAGGACTTATTGGCAGCTATGGGCTGCCAATAACTCCTTATTACCCCGATTTGCCAACGCACCAGGGCAAATCGGGAAGAGCCGGGTACAGTCCCAGAACTGTCACATCTAATGTATGCGGCAATTCTGGGCGGCTGCTGGCTGATATTGTTAGGCTGGGGGGCTCCCCATAACGTGGAGTTCCCCATCCTGAGAATACCAGCCTTTAGCCGTATGGCTTTATCTGGCTGGTATTAAAATTGGGGGGGACCTCACGCCGGATTTTTTAATTATTTATTTATTTATTTTACTGCACAGTATAGACACGCCCACCGGCTGCTGTGATTGGGTGCAGTGACACAGCTGTCACTCAGCGTGTGGGCGTGTCTCACTGCAACCAATCATATTTGCCGGTGGGCGGGGAAAAGCAGGGAATACGAGATTGTTTAATGAGCAGCCGGCTTTTTCAAAAAAGGAAAAGCCGCTGGAGCAGAGTGAACGCCGTGCAGCGCCGGTGATCGGGGATCGGTGAGTATGAGAGAGGGGGGGACACTTCAGTCACTCGGGGGATTAGCGGTCACCGGTGAATCCTTCACCGGTGACCGCTAATCAGGACGCTACACAGACAGAGCCGCGGAGTCGCTGTAAAGTCCCCTTTACACACTGAAACTTGCTAGCGATGCATGCTGCACAGCGGGAAACAAAGGACCTAGGAATGGTCCTGAACGATTTGTAGCGATCACAACTTCACAGTAGGGGCCAGGTCGCTGATAGGTTTCACATACTGCAATGTCGCTGGGGAGGTCGCTGTAACGTCACAAAACGGGTGACGTTACAGCGATGTCGTTTGCGATGTTGCAGTGTGTAAACCCAGCTTAAGGAAATCCTGAAAACATGCAGTGTTAGTGGTCCTTGAGGACTGTAGTAGGGAAACATTGTTCTACTCAGCACAAAGCAATGTTGTCAGCTCACCTCCTCTGATTCTCTGGTATCCTGGTAGCTGCCTGGACTCTGTTTGGGCAACCGTATGAAGACAAGCAAAAGTATAGATCCGGCGCTTGTAAGGAACCAGCTTGAAGTAGTTCATATAAATTTTCCAAATTTATTTAGAAAAGTTGTGTATAAAAATACAGGACAGTCATGACTACCCCCTTGTAGGACTAGATGGTCAGTGGGGCAATGCGTTTCTGCCAATCTCTTGGCCTTAATTATGTACATTTCTATACTGACCGAAATTGTTCTACTCAGTAGCCCCCAGAACAACAATGCTCTCTTCTTAGAGACAAACATCCCTCAGTCTAACAAAACTGAACTTGCCTGCTGGTGGGGCCATTTGAAATGCCTTGATGGTTTTTAACTACTTATGGCATTACAAGAAAATTTTAAACATGCACCAATAAAGAAATGAGATTATACAGGAACGCTAGAGTAAATGTGTCCATAGAGAATACTACCTGCTGCCTGAGGAGCTCCATGCATTCTGGATTAATCCCAACTATTTTCCTATGCCTCAGGACTTGATCCGGTGACTTTGTGCTGCATGGTCAGTTTCCTTCCTTGCTGAGCCACAGCACACCAGAGATACATCTAATGGTAATGATGTCTGGGCCACCTTGCTTACCCTGCTCCTGGACAGCCATGATCAAATACCCCCTCTCCCCTCCCCAGGGGAGGACCAGGATAGGAGTGGTTGAACAAATAGATATGGAAAAACAGGGGAACCCAAAACTTTATCATAAATTTCAATAATGAAAGGAGGAATCAGGGCACTACTCAGCAACAAACATGTCCATAAGGTGAAGTCTAAAGCATAGAGGCATGAATCAATGCTGCTCTGGGGTGCACATGTGCGAGGAGACAAGGTATAATCCAATGTAGGAAGGAACGGCACTCACCCTGGTGAGTGCCGTTCCTTCCTACATTGGATCAAAACTTTATCATGCAGCACACTCACACAGAGTTAACAAACAACAATAAGGAGGATGATAAAGAGCAGGGAGGAAATAACCAGATGATAGGAGAAATTCCACAGCACACCAAGCAACAAGGAGTTAATCACCAGTTATTGGAACACTACAGCACACAGACCAGTTTAGCAAAAGCTATAGTTGGCATCAGAAGACAGATTCCTCCATCTTAAAAAGGAGAGGAGTAACTGTGATAATAGGTCTTCTGCAACAAGTGATCCAAAAGGCAACCAGCAAGCTAGCAGAAATTAACTCTTGCTAACCCGATCACTTAATGAGTACACAGCTAATTAACGCTGAGCCTACCTGTGCAACTCAAAAGAATCAGAAAGCCATGGACCCCATAGGGGGGAGGGGCAACATGACCAAAGGGAAGGGAGGGAGTGAGGGGGTTAATAAAGTGAAATAAGGGGATTATGGGACATCGTAGGGGATTGGTGGAAAAGGGTCCCTATAGGGGAGGGGGGGGAGTATATAAGCTATAGGGGAGGGGTCTTACCTTCCCTTGTGATTCCGAACGGCGAAGGACTCAGACCCAGGACAAAGGACCCAGCATGGCGGACCTCCAGGAGCTCGATAGGCTCCTCAGAGCGGCGATGGCGGTGCACGGGGTTCAGGCAGTGCAGTCCCACGTCAGGGCTGCCTGGGCTTCCTCGTCGGCACCTGCCCCTTGCTTCCCCCGTAGATACGGGCGGCATTCCAGGCCCCCCATCCGATATTCCCCAGGCGCAGGGGGGGCAAGGAGGCACAGCGAGAGCCCCCCTCGGGACCCTCCGCGGCAGGGCGGGCAGCGGCAGCTCCCTGCGTCTGCCCCGGCCGCCGGGAGGAATCTCCGGCAAGGCCGCGGCGGCCGAGAAGGGGGCGTGGCCAGCCCGGGGCCTTCTTCCGGTCTCCGGCCTCGGGCTGGAGTCCGAACCCCTGCGGCGTCTCCCGGCCGGGAGCGAGCCCGGCGACGAAGTGAGGCCAGCGGCGGCCTGGATGGAGGTGGGCCCAGCCTGGGGCCTACTTCCGGTCCCAGGCCTCGGGCTCAATTTTCCAGGCCGGCGGCAGCCCGGGATCGGGGGCGTGCCCAGCGCGGGACGGAGGCCTGGAGAGGGGGCGTGTCCAGCCTGGGGCCCGTTCTGGACGCCGGGCCCCCGGCGGTGGGGCTCGTCCCAGCAGCAGCAACCACACGGGAGCGTGCCCGGCAGAGGAATGAGGCCGGCAGTACCCCCCAAGGACCGTGGGGGGGCCGGGCGCAGGCAGCCAGCAGGGGGACCGGTGTGGGCAGGCACCACCCGGATACCTGCGAGGCTGGGGAAAGTAGGGGGGACGGCGGGAGCCCGGCGGTGACTGCCAGGTCCCTCAGATCAGCTGCACTGCGCCCGGCGGCCGCGGTCTCCCTCGGGCGGGGGAGGACTCAGCGGGCGGTTCCGGTCGGAGGCCCTGGAGGGCGAGGAACGACGGTGGGGAGCCCCCTGAGTCCGGGGAGCGGCTCCTCCAGGAAGAGGCCTCGGTCAGCGGCGGCCCAGGGGACAGGACGGTCTCGTGGGCTGTCGCCGCACAGCAAGCGACGGATGTCGACCGCCAGTGCCCACGCGGCGGCCCAGGAGGGCGGTCGTGGTGGAGGGGACGCATCGGCTGCGTCCTCTGGAGCGGGACCGGTAGGGGACAACTACAGTGAGGAAGAAGAGGGAGCCATCCGGTCGGGTGACGAACCAGAGGAGCAGCTGGCGGCTGACGTCGCGGAACCGTTTTCCATCTCTACGTCACGGTCGGGTGAGCTGGCCGTGGATTCGGCATTGATTGCGGCGCGGGGCGCTGGTGTTGGGGAGGCGGCTGCGAGCACGGCAGCACCGGAGGGTTCAGCTTTGCTTAGTCAGTTGTTGGCCTGGACGGGGTCAGCGGCGGATAGCGCGGCGGCGGTCGGCAGCAAGGCGGTGCCGGTGGGGGCAGCGGCAGTTAGCGGAGTAGTTGAGTCTGTAGGTGAGAAAGTGGTAGAGAAGGAAAAGGAGGATGAGGTAGTGCGGCTGGATGACAGGGCTAAGAGCGAGGTGTATGTGTGCTTTGAGGGGCCTCTGGGGGCGCACCTCAAAAAAGAAGTGAGGGACAAAATTTGGAAAGGGGAGTATGTGGAGATATTTTCCCTGCTACCCCTGGAAAAATTTAACCTGGACAAGGTCAGGCCGAGCGATTCCAAGAAAGAAAAGGAGGAGGAAGAAAAGCGCCATTATAGGCTCATTCCTCGTTCCTTTTCTAATTGGTTGTAGGCATTTTCAATTTTGGCTAGCGTGATAGGGGAAAAGGAGTCGGAGCACTGCTCGGCCCTTTTCGGCTATATGGATGCTATTGGGGAGGCGTATTATTGCACGTACGGGGGTTTGGCGTGGCTGCGGTATGACGAGCAGTTTAGGCAGAGGAAGGCGTTGCGGCCCAATATGCGGTGGGACCACAATGATATTTCCTTGTGGATGTGTCTAATGGCGGTCCCGAGTCAGCCCTTTCGTGGCGGTGTCGGGGGAACGGGAACCGGGCCCTCAGGTACACAGAAAAAGGGATTGTGCTGGCAATTTAATAAAGGCCAGTGCAAATTTGGCGCAGCGTGTAGGTTTAAGCATGAGTGTTCCGGCTGCGGGGGGGGACATGGTTTGTCCAAGTGTTTTAAAAAAGGGAGGGGCAAGGCCGGGGACGGATCTGGTAAAAGGGAGGACGCCAGTGAAAATAGAGGCGATGGCGCCGTTTTTAAATAGGTATCCGGACGGGGCAGCGGTGTCACTTTTGCGTGGTTTGTTTTTGTATGGTTTTCAGATTCCGTCAGCGGTTGAGGCACTGCCTCCGGTGTGTCGTAATTTGCGGTCGGCGAGGGACCACCCTGAGGTGGTGGGTGAGAAATTGGGGAAAGAGGTTGAGCTGGGCAGGATGGGGGGCCCATTTGTGAGCCCGCCGTGCAGTAATCTGGTGGTATCTCCATTGGGGGTGGTGCCGAAGAAGGAGCCGAACAAATTTCGGCTCATTCTCCATCTTTCATTTCCGGAAGGGTCATCTGTGAATGACGGCATTGAGCCGGCATTGTCGGCAGTGTATTACGTCTCATTTGACAAGGCGCTAGACTTGGTGCGGGCGGCGGGGCGTGGTGCGTTGATGGCAAAGGCGGATGTGGAATCGGCGTTTCGTTTGTTGCCGGTGCATCCGGAGAGCCAGCACCTTCTGGGTTGCTGGTGGGGTGGGAAGTTTTATGTTGATCGTTGTTTGCCTATGGGTTGTTCAATTTCTTGTTCGTATTTTGAGGCATTTAGTTCCTTTGTCGAGTGGGTGGTGCGGGACGTGTCCGGCTTGTCCTCTATTATCCATTACTTGGATGACTTTCTTTGTGTTGGGCCGGCGGGTTCCATGGTTTGCGCTGGTTTGTTGTTTACCTTGCAGAAGGTGGCGGATCGTTTTGGGATACCTTTGGTGCGGGAAAAAACTGAGGGGCCGGCGCCGGTTATGCGGTTCCTGGGGATTTAAATTGACTGTTTGGCGATGGAGTGTAGGTTGCCGGAAGAAAAAATTGCGGATTTGCGGAGCGCAGTAGCAGCAATGCTGACGGCAAAGAAAGTGCGGCTTAAGATGGTGCAGTCGTTGCTTGGGAAGCTGAATTTTGCGTGCAGGATTATGCCAATGGGGCGTGTGTTCGCCAGGAGGTTGGCTACTGCTACGGCAGGTGTACGTTCCCCAGGGCACTTTGTGCGGGTCACGCGGGAGATCAAGGAAGATTTGGTGGTTTGGGATGTCTTCTTGCGGTGTTTTAACGGCCGAGTTTTGTGGTTGAAGGTGGTGCCCAACGGTGCGCTGGAACTGTATACGGATGCGGCCGGGTCGGCGGGTTTTAGTGCAATTTTTCAAGGGCACTGGTGTGTCGGGAGGTGGCCTGAGGAATGGCGGCAGGGTGGCCTGGTTAAAAATCTGGCTCTGCTGTAGTTGTTCCCAATCGTGGTGGCGGTGGAGTTGTGGGGGTCACAATTTTCTGGACGGAAAATGTGTTTTCATTGCGACAATCAGGCGGTCGTGCATGCAATTAACAGCTTGTCAGCAAAGTCTGGGCCTGTGGTGGCGTATCTGCGGCATTTGGTGCTCAAATGCTTACTGTGGAACATTCATGTGGTGGCAAAACATGTACCGGGGGTTGACAACGGGGTGGCTGACGCTTTATCTCGTTTTCAGTTTCGCAGGTTTCGGGAGTTGATGCCGGGGGCGGACGAGATCGGAGCGGTGTGTCCAGAGGACTTGTGGAGCCTGGTGAGGCAGTGATTGTGGGTTTGATTCGGAATTCGGTGACTGAGGTGACTTGGTGCCGTTATGCTAAAGTGTGGGTTGAGTGGTAGGCAGTGTTAGGTGAGATGTTTGGTAATGGGTGAGCGGATTATTTATTGGCACTACTGGCGTTGGTGAGTGAGGATTTTAGGGCCGGGAGATCGGCATCAGCGGTAGCCCTTAGGGTGGCGGCTGTTGCCTTTTGGTTGAAGGTCAGGGGCGAGCGAGACGTGTCGCGGGATTTTCGGGTGCGGCAGGCCTTGAAAGGTTTTCGAAAAGGGGTGAAGGAACGGGACACTAGGCGGCCCATTTCATTTGAGTTGTTACAGCGGTTGGTGGATGGTTTGAGGGTAATCTGTGTCTCAGGGTATGAGAGGGTGCTTTTTGGAACTGCTTTTGTGTTAGCCTTTTTTGGGGCTTTTAGAATCGGGGAATTGGTAAGCCCGTCCAGGGTAAAAGGGGGTGGTTTGCTGTCTGAGGACGTGGCAGTAGTGGGACGGAGAGTGGAGTGTCGGCTTCGGCGGTCAAAAACGGACCAGATTAGTCAAGGCAGGTTGGTTGTGCTGTATGCGGTTCCGGGGGAGGAGTTGTGCCCGGTGCAGGTGGTGAGCAAGTTTTGCAGTTTGCGGGGCGGTCTTCCGGGTCCGCTGTTACGGCACGAGGATGGTATGTGGTTGTCTCGTTACCAGTTTGTGGCAGTGTTGCGAAGTTGTTTGCGCTGGGCGGGGGAGTGCCCGGAGGATTTTGGGTCCCATTCCTTCAGGATCGGGGCAGCTACGGAGGCTTCGCGTTGGGGCCTGGGAAATGACATGGTGAGACGGATTGGTCATTGGGAGTCCTCTCGTTTTAAGGGTTATGTGCGCCCACAGTTGTTGTCTCGTTGAGGGATGTGATTGAGTCGGTTGGTTTGCCGTTGGTTGATTGTTCCTTTGCGTGAATTGGGGAGTGGTGATTTTTTGTTTATTGAAATTGTTTCCTTTATTGTAGGAAGTTGTCTGATATGGATTCTAGGGCACTCTTTCGTGTTCTGGGGGGCTCGTCGGGCCGACGCTCGCCCAAATGGTCAGCAGCTGGGCCTGGACAGATCGGTGGCGTCGGTCAAGTGGATCGGCGTGCGGGGCATGGAATGGAGCCGGGTCGTGCCGGAGTTTGAGTATTATTGTAGGGTAGATAGACCTCCGAACGTGTTGGTTTTACACGTGGGGGGGAATGACTTGGGTGCATGGGCGTCCCGGGACTTGATCAGTGACATTAAGATTGTTTTATTACGTTTATGGACTAAGTATCCGGGTTTGATAGTGGTGTGGTCAGATATGGTTGCCAGATTTGTGTGGAGGGGGGCGCGGTCGGTTGAGAAGCTGAATCGCGCCTGGGCTCAAGTGAACAGGGTGGTTGCGCGTTTTGTGAGAAGAAACGGCAGTGTTGTGGTACGGCATGTAGACCTGGAGTTGCCCAAGTGGCAGTTTAGGAGGGGTGATGGGATTCACCTTAATGAGATTGGTTCAGATCTATGGGCCTTGGGTTTGCGTGAGGGTGTGGAGCAAGCCTTGGGTGTGTGGCGGGTCCAGGCCACGTAAGGTGTCACGTGTCCTGTCCTGTGGCGGGAGTAGGTCTGGTCCAGAGGCGGTTGTAAGGGATTGGTGGCTGGACCAAGAGGCACTGTCTTGGTATGGTGTCTCTGGGTTCCGGTAAATTGCAGACACGGGGTTCTGCAAAGTTTGGGGTGTATTAATCCGTGGGGTGATTAATACCTCATCTCTGGGTTGGAGTGTTGCGGCCAGGGATTTGGTGTAGGAAAGGGTTTTTGGACCGGGCCTACATAGGGTACTTGTACAGTGTATTATTTATGTGTTACCTATTATTATTTGTTTGGGGTCGCCCGTTGGACGGCGCCCCCTGGTGTTAGAATGTTAATAATAGGTAATAAAGGCTGCTGTGGCCAATTTGTTTAACCAAAGTCGCATGCAGTCGGTGTGTTATTTATTAGGTTAAGTTGGGGGGATATGGTAAACCATCACGACCGGAGAATCCTTTCTCAGTGGTCAAGAAAGCCATGGACCCCAAAAGGGGGGAGGGGCGACATGACCAAAGGGAAGGGAGTGAGTGAGGGGGTTAATAAAGTGAAATAAGGGGATTATGGGACATCATAGGGGATTGGTGGAAAAGGGTCCCTATAGGGGAGGGGGGGAGTATATAAGCTATAGGGGAGGGGTCTTACCTTCCCTTGTGATTCCGGACGGCGAAGGATTCCCGCCCACCCTCCCTTGTGTTTTGTGCGTGTTTTCCGGCTATGTCGTTTTAACAATAAAACATTAATTCAATGGATAAACTGGTTGAAGAAAGTTAAAAAAAAAAAAAAAAAGAAAAACAGAAAACAAAAGGAAGACTAAGTTGGTGGGGTCATATGTTCTGTCGCAGCAGCGGGGGTAGGTCTGGTCCAGAGGCGGTTGTAAGGGATTAATGGCTGGACCGAGAGGCACTGTCTTGGTATGGTGTCTCCGGGTTCCAGTAAATTGCAGGCACGGGGTTCTGCAAAGTTTGGGGGGTATTAATCCGTGGGGTGATTAATACCTCATCTCTGGGTTGGAGTGTTGCGGCCAGGGATTTGGTGTAGGAAAGGGTTTCTGGACCGGGCCTACATAGGGTACTTGTACAGTGTATTATTTATGTGTTACCTATTATTATTTGTTTGGGGTCGCCCGTTGGACGGCGCCCCCTGCTGTTAGAATGTTAATAATAGGTAATAAAGGCTGCTGTGGCCAATTTGTTTAACCAAAGTCGCATGCAGTCGGTGTGTTATTTATTAGGTTAAGTTGGGGGATATGGTAAACCATCACGACCGGAGAATCCTTCCTCAGTGGTCAAGAGAAAGCATAGTGTGGAGTATTAGTCTGTAGTCTGAACAACGTCTGATGCCACCATGACACTCGGCGAGTTTAGAGCTAAACACCGTGTGACACTTAATATGATGTGCGGTTATCACCTGTCCTCAATTGTTCATTGTCTCTGTAAAATGGGTTGGGCTATTTCTACTCTCCTTATCCCAGTCTTCTCTCCTGACTATAGTCGTGCACTGGCACCGATGAAGTTTAAGTACATAATGTGGAATATCTATTGAAAAAAAATGAATCAAGTGAAACAGCTTTTTTGTATTGAGCACTCATATTAAATACAAAAGAGCAAAGGATAAACAGTAATTAAAAACAAAACAGTGGGAGGGAAAAATAGAAAAACCTAAAGCTGCTGTGAGACTTGTATTGGCACCATTCACATTAAATAATATGGTAATCCCTGTTCCTTTGATACAATGATGAAGACAAAGGAGCTGTCTGAGGACATCAAAACTGCTATTATTAATTAGCAAACACAAGACTTCCAAAGGGTATAAGACCATCTTCAAAGACCTTGGTATCAGAGTTTCAACAGTGCACAATGTTATTAAGAGGCTTGCCAAGCATGGAACCATCAAGAATCTCCCTGAACGTGGGTGAAAGAGAAAAATTGACAAGAGATGTCTTCGAAGGTTGGTGTGAATGGTGGAAAAAACACCACGTCAAACATCCAAAAACTTGAAGGCCAACCTGAAACAGTCAGAGGATATATTTTCAACAAGTACCATACACCGCACACTAAATCAATAAACCAAGCAGATATTTATGGGTGAAGGCCAAGGAAAAAAATATTGATAAAGATAACACAGAAAAAGGAAAGACTGATATTTGACAAAAAATACTTTGACAAGCCACAATACTTCTGGGAAAATATTCTGTGGACAGAGTAAACATAAATAGACCTTTTTGGTAATGATAAGCGACAATTTGTTTACAGACGGTGCAATGAAGCTTATAAGGAAAAGAACACCCTACCAACATGTAAGCATCTTGGAGGATCCATAATGCTGTGTGGTTGCTTTGCTGTGTCTGGTACTGGAGGCCTTGACCATATCACAGGAATCAAGAAATCAGAGAATTATCAAGAGATTTTAGAGCGAAATGTCCTACCCAATGTAAAAAAACTTGGTTTGAGTCAAAGATCATGAGTCCTCCAGCATGACAAAGACCCAAAGTACACATGCAAAAGTATACAGGAATGGCTGAAAAAGAAAAAATAGACAGTTTTAAGATGGCCAGCAATGATTTCTGACCTCAATCCCATTGAAAATCTTTGGGGTGAGCAGAAATCTGCCATTGGGAAAAAGAACAATGCAAACATTCAAGAGCTTGAACAAACTGCAAAGGAAAAGAGGGAGAAAATACAAGCTGAGAAGTACAAAAAGCTTATAGATGGCTACAAAAATAGGAATTACTACTTACCGGTAATGATGTTTCCAGGAGCCAACATGACAGCACGGTAGGAGTTGCTCCTTTGACCTTTACAGGGACAGGAAACGCAAGAGTTTAAAAGCCCCTCCCCATCCCCCTTTCCTCAGTGATTTTTCAAGTACCACACCAGGATGGGAGATAACACCATTTTAGTAATGCAGAACGTACAACACACGGTACATAATCAGACGGGAGGGAAATAAGCGTGCTGTCATGTTGGCTCCTGGAAACATCATTACCGGTAAGTAGTAATTCCTATTTTCCAGGACGCCACATGACAGCACGGTAGGAGAATGCCAAAGTAATCCCTATGAGGGTGGGACCACAGCCTGTAAAGCCCTTCTACTGAACAACATGTGCTGATCGTTGAGAAGGCCCAGTGTATAATGCGCACAAAACGTGTGGGGACCCAACCACGCTGTCGTATGACAAATCAGCTCCAAGGAACCCCCCCCCGCCCTCTCCGCCCAAGAAGTGGACAGAGCCCTGGCGGAGTGGGCCCTAATGCGAGTTGAGAGGTCCCGACCCGCGGACTGGCCAATAGCTGAAATAGCGGACTTAACCCACCGAGACAGAGGTGTCTTAGACTCAGGCTTCCCTCGGTTCTTGCCCGCAAATTGCACCAAGAGGGCAGAATCTACGCGCCAGCTCTGGGCAGTCCCCAAAATGCCAGAATCGCACGTCCGATGACCAAAGAGGGAAGGTGCTTTTCATGTTGGGAAAGAGAATAAATGAGGGAGACCGCTTATACTACAGAGACCAGATATAGTGAGATATACCCGAATGGGTTAAATGAACATTCTGAACACCGCAACTATAGAATAGATGTTAAAGTCCTTAACAGCCTATCAAGGAATGAATAACCACAGCCCGATAGAATGACCACCGGCTAGATCAAGAATAACTTGTCGGAGCTTAATAAACCAGGTCAGCACTGTCATCAGCTCTCCTCGGTTCAAACGACTACCCCTGGTCACAGACCAGCCCACAGTACCACCAGAGTTTACATTCTGGCTCCAGAAGCCCAAGATGTCAAAGCAGAACTACTGGACCTCGAGGAATGAGAAGGACCATCAGAAACCCAAGACATGAAGGGTTGGAGCCCGGAAGGCACGGCTACCGATATGAGCAAGCCAAGGACATCATCCGACCTCGTGAAGAAAGCATTGTCCCCAAGATGCAGATGCCAAGGACAGCAGGGTATGGAATCCGGATGTGATGAAAGCGTCCCAGAATGTAGGTGGCCAACCTCATAGATACACTGTATACAGGAGATATATTGGAATTTAAAGAATTGGGTGTCATACCCGTGGCTGCAATACAGGAGCCCAGTGTTGCCCTGAGCTGGTGAAAAGAACCATTACCACCTGGGCAGACTACCCAACTAGAAATGCTACTGCTATCCTCCATTAGCATGCAATCACCACTATATCGGACACGAGCGTAAACATACCACACAGTCTTCCATAGTGACCAGGGAACATCTTCCAGAGGAGTGATAGGTCATTTGACAGTGGTGAGACCCTGGATTTTATCTTCGTGAGAGCAGTGAGCCTCTGAGGGAGACTATGGAGTTCCCTGCCACAAGATGTTGGAAAACCTCACAGGGTACGTACAAGATTCTGTATGTTGAACAATGGTCCAGAAAACCCAGTCCAAAAGCCATTAAAGGACCCGTCACAGTAAACGGGGATATTACCATGAGCGGCTGCATTCAGTTCTTTCCACCGTAGGACGAACTCGATAAACATTTCTCTTTAGCCATAATTTATAAATGAAAGACCAGAGCTAAGCAACCAAGCACCGCTGAATACTACGGATTAAAAGGGACCGTAGCTGAACTCAGATTCCAGTTCTGAAGCCATAATAAGGAGAAATACTAGGCCAACTCAAACATGGATGCCGATCATACTAAGCCAAGTGCAGTTCCAGAAGCGTGAGGCCTCTCTGACCAAAGCCGATGCTAGAGACCCAAGATGCGAAGTATGCAGCCCGAGGCGCAAGGGACGAGGCCACTGCAAGGCCCAAAGGCGCAGAGTCGCAAGGCCAAAGGCACAGAGGCATAAGGCCCAAGGCGCAGAAGCGCAAGGCCCAAGGCGAAGAGGCGCAAGGCCCAAGGTGCAGAAGCGCAAGGCCCAAGGCGCAATGCCAGAGGCACAATGTCAGAGGTACAAGGAATGCCAGAGGCACAAGGCGCAATGCCAGACACGCAAGGCCGGAAACATGAAGTGCAAGGCGCAAGCCCCGAGGCGCAAGGTACAATGCCAGAGGTGCAAGACACAATGCCAGAGGCGCAAGGCCAGTGGCGCAATGCCAGAGGCGCAAGGCTAGAGGCGCAAAGCCAGAGACACAAGACCAGAGGCACAAGGCGCAATGCCAGAGGTGCAAGGCCAGAGGCCCAAGGCGCAATGCCAGAGGCGTAAGGCCAGAGGCACAAGGCGCAATGCCAGAGGTGCAAGGCCAGAGGCACAAGGTGCCATGCCATAGGCGCAAGGCCAGAGGCACAAGGCGCAATGCCAGATGCACAAGGCCAGAAGCATGAGGCGTAATGTGCAAGCCTGGAGGCACAAGCCCGGAGGCACAAGGCACAATCCCAGAGGCACAAGGCACAAGCCCAGAGGCACAAGGCACAAGCCCAGAGGCACAAGGCACAAGCCCAGAGGCACAAGCCTAGAGGCACAAGGCACAAGCCCCGAGGCACAAGGCACAAGCCCAGAGGCACAAGCCTGGAGGCACAAGGCACAAGCCCAGAGGCACAAGGCATAAGCCCGGATGCACAAGCTTAGAGACACAAGGCACAAGCCCAGAGGCACAAGGCATAACCCAGATGCCCAAGCTTAGAGACACAAGGTACAAGCCCAGAGGCACAAGCCCAGAGACACAAGGCACAAGCCCAGAGACACAAGGCACAAGCCCAGAGACACAAGGTACAAGCCCAGAGGCACAGGCCTAGAGACACAAGGCAGAAGCCCAGAGGCACAAGTCTAGAGACACAAGACACAAGCCCAGAGGCACAAGCCTAGAGACACAAGGCACAAGCCCAGAGGCACAAGCCTAGAGACACAGGCACAAGCCTAGAGACACAAGGCACAAGCCCAGAAGCTCAAGCCTAGAGGCACAAGGCACAAGGCCAGAGGCACAAGCCTAGAGGCCCAAGCCACAAGGCCAGAGGCACAAGCCTAGAGGCCCAAGCCACAAGCCCAGAGGCAAAAGCACAAGTCCAGAGGCACAAGCCACAAACCCAGAGGCACAGGCCTAGAGGCACAAGGCCCAAGCCCGGAGGCCCAAGGCACAAGCCCAGAGGCCCAAGGCACAAGCCCAGAGGCCCAAGGCACAAGCCCAGAGGCCAAGAGCCAGTGAAGCCAAGCCATGAAGGGCAAGGCGGAGAAACAGTAAGACCAGAGACGTCAAGCAGTTAGGCCTTGACAGACCCAAGGTGCCAAGCCAACGTGTGGTCAGAGCTGTGTGGCGTGTGGGCCGAGGCCAAAGCCGTGAGGCGCGACGCCGGAGCCCCAAGTTGTGAGGTACGAGCCAGGAGGCGCGAGGCCGGAGCCTGGAGTCATGAGGCGCGAGGCTGGAGCCAGGAGGCCGGAGCCAGGAGGCCGGAGCAGTGCGTGAGCCAGAGTCATCACGAGGCCATAACCCCGATGCGCGAGGTCAGAGTTGTGAGGCCCCATCAGAGTTACCCCTAAGAGTGTAATTCCCCTGTGAACTTCAGGATACACCTACTGCATGAGTGGTATCCTAAATGCCAATTAGTCACACCTGAACCAATTAACTCATCTGGAGGTTCAGCTGGAGGGCAAGTTCCAAATGCAAGATAATGTGTTAAAATCCACAATTTTCCCTCCTATAGAAGGAGTAAATCAGGCAGAATCCGGTCTGGTGATATAATAGTGGAATCAATGTGTTATTAAACCACAACAGGAGGATCCACACAAGGGTCTATCAACAGGTAATTCTGAACTTAAACATGAGGTCTGCTGATTCCAGCAAAACATGAGGCAGCACCTCACCATGCAGCATTCCAAGGCCAAATTCTTAATTTTAGTGCAGGACTCTGACAGAGGTGAATGACAGACTGCACCCTTTTTTATTCTGGCCGACTTCCTTCGAACTTTTTTAGGGATAGTGTGTGGAAGAATCCTAAAAGGAAGGGGAGACCTTCGTATCATAGCCCTCATGTCTGTCAGCAGGGAAGTTTGTTCACTGGAGACCAAGTCTGCTATGCAAGGATCACATAGCTGTTTCGTGCAGGACTCTGACAGTTGTAAATGGCAGACTGCACATTTTTTTGTCCAGACAACTTTCCTCTGGGCTTTCCTAGGAATAGTGCTGGTGCGCGTGGCAGACTCCTAAAATGAAGGGGGAGACTGAATCAGTGACCACCCCTAGCATCCCTGGTCCTAACCCAGGTACGCCTGCACACACATGACCCTGGGATTCTGCCGGGGCTGCAGCATCTGACCGATCATCCTCCATGACAGGTGGAATACAGAGAATACAGAGCGGTCCCCCGGTACCCCGGATTTATTACCTGGTTCTGCGACGTCAGGGTCCATTCCCGCCTTCAGTGCTCTGTTCCGGAACACCTGCTGCCTCCCAGGTTACCACCAAGTTCCGAACCCGGAAATGCGGTGATCTCCGCACGGCGCATGCGTCAGCGTGCGAGTCATGCTGGAACGCAAGGCCTGCGCAGACCCGGAAGTGCCCCATGGCCGGCAGCAACAGCGGTCTGCCGAGAGCCCTCACCTGAGGGAAGCGGCATGGATACCGGGAGATCTCGCTCCACCGGTCGGCTGAGGGACCTCTGCAACAGAAGTGTCGGCCAGGGGCTGCTTGACCGGCAGGAAGGAGAGAGCAAGCCCCCCCGATCCGCCTGGACCCCATACCTCCGACGGTAAGACTTGCGTCCGTCCTGTACAGGGACAGGAAAAACACTGAGGAAAGGGGGATGGGGAGGGGCTTTTAAACTCTTGCGTTTCCTGTCCCTGTAAAGGTCAAAGGAGCAACTCCTACCGTGCTGTCATGTGGCGTCCTGGAAAAGCAATTTGAGGCTGTCATCAATACCAACCAAGTATTAATTAGTTCAACCTGTTTCTTCTTGGAATTTGCAACATGTAAATTGACAAACAATGTTTCATTGTTGTATTACGTTTGACTCCAAATTCAAAAATTCTAAGAATATAACTTTTGTACATTTCCATTTATTTTTGAAGATATTGAACAGTGTATGAATTAAACTAAGGGGTGCCAATAATGGTTTGGTATTTGCACTGCGCTTTCTCATTTGTCTTACCTACACCTTCTGTTTGTTGTTGGATTTGTAGTAGGTTGCATTTATTGTTTCTCCTCTTTCCACTTGTGCTTGTTTTTATTTTTAATCACTTTGGTTCCCTGTCTATCTTTGCACATTTTTCTTGGTTTGTAGTGCATAGTAAACCTCCATTCTGGTTCTCCAATTCCACGGCCTTTTAGGCAACCAGGTTCAGGTTCTGGGTTTCCAGTTGTGAGGCTAGCATTATTCCAACCTGTGTAGGAACCATTGGGTGCTGTGCAGCTAAGGATACAAGTCTGTAGAGGAACCAGTAGGGTGTAGGAGTGGCAGTAGAAAAATAGGCTCTATTTTCTCTTTACCGCTGTGGGCAAAGTTTCATCGCATGTCACAGCCCATCATTTCGCGTGTTCTCTCCTTCACAGCAGAGCACCGCAAGCATGAGCGATGTTGGGCTGCAATGTGCGGAGAAACTCCGCTCACAGCCCAATCACTCATGGAGACTGGGTCCCACCTCAATGATGCTGGGTGGACTTTCCAATTCATGAAGTTGATGTGACATCACCGAACATCAGAGGTCAATGTAGCCTGGGTCACGTGATGGGGGATGAGCAGACAGCAGTAGCACCACTCACAGACGGAATGGACAACAGAAGGCATTTAGAAAAAGCCTTCTGTCACAGCTTTACATTAATGTAGCCATTATGCTTTATAGTAGACAACCCCTTTAAGGCTGTTTTATCTCCTAGCATCCCAGAATTGAGGGGAAAAAAATCTGTCAGGCTTCCAGGTGATGGGGTAGTACTGGGTGCCTTGAGGGCAAATCTCCGGCAGAGCATTCAAAATGCTTGTAAGGATACTGGAGAATATGTCCATAACTGAAAAGTCTGAGCTAGAATTAAGACCTCTCTTCTGATCCCAATGGGTTTACCCTCGTCTAGCGAGGCTTCTTTACGACCTGGTACTCCCGTGACCAGTGACCAGCCCAGAAATGGTGTCAATCACATACCTCCTCTCCGTAGTGCGTGGTAGAGCTAGTGCGGAATTCTAGGCTGGTCAGGTGCCGTTTTCAGTATTTTGTCAAGTAGAAGGGTCATGCTCATGAAGATAACTCCTGAGTGTGTTTGGGAGGCCTTCATGAAGATCACCTTGGTAACAAATTCCATCAGCAGCATCAGATTCTGGCGGCTACTGAGAGTCCTTGTAGAAAGGGGGGTACTGTCATGCCTTGGGACTTGATCAGATGACATTGTGCTGCATGGTCAGTTTCCTTCCTTGCTGAGCCATAGCTTGGTCAATTTCTGTCCAAATGCTGATGGTCTATTTACTTACCTTTGCTTCTCTTCCTATGGTGTGTGGTAATCACCTGTTCTTAATTGCTCATTGTCTCTGTCCTGTCACACAATGGGTGGGACTATTTATACTCTCCTTATCCCAGTTTTTTCTGCTGACCATATTCATTCCTATGTGAATTCTGGTAAGGAGTATAAGCCCTGATTCAAGGAATTTGCCTGTTAGACAGAGACTAGTTTGGTATTTGCACTGCGCTTTCAGATTTGTCTTACCTACAACTTCCTTCTGTTTGTTGTTAGGTTTGTAGGATGTTACCGTTGATTGCATTTATTAATTCTCCTGTTTTCACTTGTGCACATGTTTTAGGTTTCCTCGCTCTGGTTCCTTTTCTATCTCTGCACGCTTGCCCTATCTTTGTTTGTAGTGCATAGTGAACATCCCTTCTTGTTCCTCAGAAGGTACTGGAACAGCCATTGCCTTTTAGGCAGCCAGGCCAGGGTTGTTGGTTTTTAGTTGTGAGACTAGGGTCATTAGAGTGCTGTGCAGCGAGGGATGCTAGTTTGTACAGGAACCAGTAGAGTTTAGGTAAAGCAGTAGTGAGATAAGCTCTATATTCCATTTACCTGCATTGGAATAAGTATGTGTGTAACATATTTGTTGGAGCATTAGTTATTTCTCTGTTCTACCTAAGGCCTTCAGTAAAACAAACCTCTACTATCATTCCTGTTTTGTCCCTCACAGAACTAGCTTGTTACAAGAGACCTGACTGAACTATTTACCATTTATTGGCCACCGTTGGAATAAGCTATGCACAGAAGATCCTTCCATGGTTCGAGGTGTACCATCCCTGCAGCAGTCGGACTGCTCGGATCCGGGGTTGCTGTGGCTCGAGGGTCTCCAGACTCGGCGGCTTACGGCCACTCAAAAATAAAAAGGGGGACTATTTACAGGGGAGTTAGGTTCATGACGCCACCCGTGGTTCGCGGTAAGGGGAGTACCGCCACTGCCGATGGGAGTGTGACGCCCCTGGACTATCAGGTTGTCACAGGGTATTGCACAATCTACCCTCCTGTGCAGTATCCACCTCCTTCTTGGTTTGGGGTCCTTAACCAAATGGTGTTGCATACATCAGCTAATCAAATCCTAGATACACCCTGCACCACATCCACCAGACACACAAGTGGACGGCTTAAGTGGAATAGAGTCGCCCACCTGGGGGGGTCAGGGAGGGGCGGTGAGGAGTGTAGTCAATAGAGTAGAGTTGAGTTAGAGAGGAGTTGTAGAGTAGCCCTCAAGCTGTGAGGAGCTCTGAGGAGGCCAGGAGCGGGGATTCTCATAAGGAGACTGTCTAGGTGGCAGACGGTGGTCTGGGCCTAGAGGAGTTGGACCCCTGGTTGCAGGGGATCATGGCAAGGGGGTCCGATCTGTCTAGAAGGACAGCCGGCGGCCTTGCACCATCACCGGGCTGGGACCTAGGCACGCCGGGGTACGTGGACCCTAGGTCGGGAAGTAGCTGCATGCAACCCGACAATTTACCCGTGGAGAACGGAGCTTTCAAGATTCATTACCAACTGCTCCAAAATCGGGGTACTAGCGCAACAAGAGGGATAGGACTTTCCACCCAAAATGGTCCAGAAAATCCCAAGCATGAACCCTGAGAGCAAGCTCCCACACTTAGCCATAGTGGGGAGCGGTACCCGGCAGGTTTCACACTACTGGTACTACCAGAGAAGTAAACTTAGTGCCAGGAGGCAGGTCACGGATCATCAGGCAGCACCATTGGGGATGGGACCCGAACTAGCTCCCCTCAGCGGCAGCGGTGTCCAGAGATTTGGTTTACTTGGTTGTTGGTGTCTGCTTAATGGACTGAGAGAGTACAAGAGTGATCCCTGCATCCCACGGCCTTATTCCCCACACACCGAGTCCCGGGGTATTCCCCTCTACTCGTGGAGGGTTCTAACACCTTGCTGCCCCATTCCATCATCCCTGGGTACTCCCAACTGCAGCGGTGGTACTCTTAATTACCACACACCACGGGTGGTGTCACAAACTCTATAATCCCTTGTAAATACCCCCTTCATTTGAATGGCCGCACGACCCCCGGATCCGGAGACCCTCGAGCTACTGGGAACCCGGATCCGAGCAGCTCGGCTACTGCCACGGGGGCGGCAAACCTCAAATTCCTGACATCACGAACAGGATTAGAGCAGGACCCACTTACCTGGGTGACGTGTGCCTTAGAAGGCAAAGCCGCAAGTCAAAAGTCCCGTTTCCAGCCATTTACGCCATCTTAGGCCATCTTTTGGCGCCAAAACGCCGTCTTCTCAACCAAAGCGCGCGAAGCAGAAGCCCTTCCCTTCGTCCTGAGAGTCAGCCCGTAAGCGGAAGTTCCCAGAGGGCCACAGCATCGAAGAGAGTGCTGGACGAAAACCAAGGGGACATGACCACATGTAGCAGCGGAAGAGAAGCAGGGACACCAGGACTCTGCCATAATGTTCCTGGAGCCTGAACAGGAAAGATGGTGGCTGAGCGAGGCTGGTCACCAGCACGTGCTGTTCCCGGGACCACGACCTGGATCGAGGAGGAGACGGAGCAGCTCTGCAGGAGGATGCAGGCGCAAGTCCTCTTCATATTAGACCACTGGAGGGAAGAGATCAGTGCCTGGCAGTGATGGTGTGAGCTCGTGAGATCGAAATCCCACGTGAAAAGCGGGTAAGCGTTTACCCAGTCTGTGTTGATTACCCTAATGCGGTTGATGCGGCTGTGGGATCCGGTCCACCCCCGCTCCCGGCAAGCACTCCGCGGCCACTAACCCTGTCCTTGGTGGACGCCGAGCTGCCTAGCTCCATCATGGCAGCGGAACCTTCAGTCCCAGTCTACGAAAACCAGCTGTGGAGCTCCCGGTCCCGTCACCTGACCAAGTCACGACAGCGGTCACCCCGACACCGGCCCGACAAGACCCGGACGCATCACCAGGCCCGTCCTTGGAGGCGGAGCACCCGGACTCTGCAACCCCGGCTGCGGAGCAGTCGGTATGTCTACCTGAAGAAGCGGAGGTGGAACTTGAAGGGCTGCCGGTTCCGCCACCATGTGGCATCCCAATGGCTGTTGCGGCCTCGAGGGTACAGCTAAAACCTACAGTTAGGTCCAGAAATATTTGGACAGTGACACAATTTTCACGAGTTGGGCTCTGCATGCCACCACATTGGATTTGAAATGAAACCTCTACAACAGAATTAAAGTGCAGATTGTAACGTTTAATTTGAAGGTTTGAACAAAAATATCTGATAGAAATTGTAGGAATTGTACACATTTCTTTACAAACACTCCACATTTTAGGAGGTCAAAAGTAATTGGACAAATAAACCAAACCCAAAAAAAAATTTTTAGTTTCAATATTTTGTTGCGAATCCTTTGGAGGCAATCACTGCCTTAAGTCTGGAACCCATGGACATCACCAAACGCTGGGTTTCCTCCTTCTTAATGCTTTTCCAGGCCTTTACAGCCGCAGCCTTTAGGTCTTGCTTGTTTGTGGGTCTTTCCGTCTGAAGTCTGGATTTGAGCAAGTGAAATGCATGCTCAATTGGGTTAAGATCTGGTGATTGACTTGGCCATTGCAGAATGTTCCACTTTTTTGCACTCATGAACTCCTGGGTAGCTTTGGCTGTATGCTTGGGGTCATTGTCCATCTGTACTATGAAGCGCCGTCCGATCAACTTTGCGGCATTTGGCTGAATCTGGGCTGAGAGTATATCCCGGTACACTTCAGAATTCATCCGGCTACTCTTGTCTGCTGTTATGTCATCAATAAACACAAGTGACCCAGTGCCATTGAAAGCCATGCATGCCCATGCCATCACGTTGCCTCCACCATGTTTTACAGAGGATGTGGTGTGCCTTGGATCATGTGCCGTTCCCTTTCTTCTCCAAACTTTTTTCTTCCCATCATTCTGGTACAGGTTGATCTTGGTCTCATCTGTCCATAGAATACTTTTCCAGAACTGAGCTGGCTTCATGAGGTGTTTTTCAGCAAATTTAACTCTGGCCTGTCTATTTTTGGAATTGATGAATGGTTTGCATCTAGATGTGAACCCTTTGTATTTACTTTCATGGAGTCTTCTCTTTACTGTTGACTTAGAGACAGATACACCTACTTCACTGAGAGTGTTCTGCACTTCAGTTGATATTGTGAACGGGGTCTTCATCACCAAAGAAAGTATGCGGCGATCATCCACCACTGTTGTCATCCGTGGACGCCCAGGCCTTTTTGAGTTCCCAAGCTCGCCAGTCAATTCCTTTTTCCTCAGAATGTACCCGACAGTTGATTTTGCTACTCCAAGCATGTCTGCTATCTCTCTGATGGATTTTTCTTTTTTTTCAGCCTTAGGATGTTCTGCTTCACCTCAATTGAGAGTTCCTTAGACCGCATGTTGTCTGGTCACAGCAACAGCTTCCAAATGCAAAACCACGCACCTGTAATCAACCCCAGACCTTTTAACTACTTCATTGATTACAGGTTAACGAGGGAGACGCCTTCAGAGTTAATTGCAGCCCTTAGAGTCCCTTGTCCAATTACTTTTGGTCCCTTGAAAAAGAGGAGGCTATGCATTACAGAGCAATGATTCCTAAACCCTTTCTCCGATTTGGATGTGAAAACTCTCATATTGCAGCTCGGAGTGTGCACTTTCAGCCCATATTATATATATAATTGTATTTCTGAACATGTTTTTGTAAACAGCTAAAATAACAAAACTTGTGTCACTGTCCAAATATTTCTGGACCTAACTGTATACCAGCTATGGAGCAGAGGCCGGACGCTGACGCCCCCTACTGGGAACGACACAAGCAGAAACTGCAACTGGAAATGATGACACGAGACCGGCGACAACGGGCTTCCAGAATTACATACATAACAGTGTGTTCACAGATTATCTTCTGTCCTTACACAAAGTCATTCTCCTTACACAGTGTATGTCCACAGAGCAGAACACTGTGCCTTATAATTGCTGTGAGCTGGGGGAAGAGGGGATCCTGTGCAGGTCACTCTTCTCTATACTTCTGCTGCACAGAGTTTTCTTTTGACCTATCCTGAGCTGTTTTCCACTCCTGGCAGATCTCTGTAATTTGATTATTTTCAGAAAACATACACTACACTTTCTGAGCACTACTCCGTCTTTGCAGAGAAACAGACACTTCTTTCCTTTTGCAGAGGTAAATACACACTCACTGCATCCCAGAATCCCCTTGGTCAGTGCTGGATACTCCCTGTCTTTTGCTGCAGGCTTAACTCCCCAGTTGATGGATGATTTTAGATCATCTGTGCAGTCTCTACTTGTCACACAGATGACAGTGTGTGTCACAGTGTGATAAAGTGGATAGAACTAGAACACACTGGAAAATCAAACAATTCTAATAACAATTGCAGCAGAAGTAGAGTGTGCAGACTTTGTTGTAGACAGTGACCTGATACTGAAGTCCCAACTGCATAGATCATAGCTAATTCAAACTATAGGGTTTCTTTTTATATGCATGCAGGAATGTTCAGGAGAAATTAAATGACATGAACACTTGCTGGGAAAACCAATGTATAATTTCTCTTCCATCACAAAGAATAATTACACTGACAAGTACTAATATATAGCTATGCCCTCCATTTTAAGTAATGACAAGGCTGCCTGCAATGAAAGTGAAGATCACCCAGATGATTGTATTAGATCATGGCTCAGTGTCTAGTAAATCGTTCCCATTGGACTCCCCATGCCTTTTCTTTTCTTTCTTCTTCTTTCAAGTATCCTGTAATCCCTTTAATTTGATTTGGATTGATGCCAGAGAGCTGCCTCTTTTATTACCACTGTAAATAAATGGATACACAATAATGTTGAGTACAATTATCAAAGCAGGATGATTCATCAGGGGAGAGCAAGTGGTGTAACACCATAAATAGTGAATGAAGTGATGTAAGAAGTTGTCCCAGGGCTTGAAATAATCGGATTTATCCCAGGAACTCCATTATTTATTGCATATATTCTAAGCCTTAGCTGTTTAGGAAAAGTATGTTAATTACTCCTAAAAGTAAAGCCTGGGATTGCAATAGGGAACAATGAGATTCTACTGAAAGACTAATGTGGTCGTCACACGGTACGATCTATCGTGCGATCGCACAAGCGATCGAACCCGCCCCCGTCGTTTTTGCGTCACGGGCAAATCGCTGCCCGTGTCGCACAAAGTCGTTAAACCGCCGTCACACGTACTTACCTGCTGAGCGACCTTGCTGTGGGCGGCGAACATCCACTTCCTGAAGGGGGAGGGACGTTCGGTGTCACAGCGACGTCACACAGCCGCTGGCCAATAGAAGCGGAGGGGCAGAGATGAGCGGGACGTAAACATCCCGCCCACCTCCTTCCTTCCGCATAGCCGGCGGGTGCTGCGGGACACAGGTAAGCTGTGTTCATCGTTCCCGGGGTGTCACACAGGGCGATGTGTGCTGCCCCGGGTACGATGAACATCCGGCGCCATGAAAAATAAACGATTTTTTAAAAATAAGCGACGTGTACACGACTCACGATTTGTGAACGATTCAGCGTCGCTCGGAGGTGTCACACGAAACGACATCGCAAACGATGCCGGATGTGCGTCACAAAAACCGTGACCCCGACGATGCATCACACGATAGCTCGTCTCGTGTGACGCCCGCATAATGGGAAACCCTCACTTTGGCCCATCAGAAGTTTTATTTTACTTTCTTTTTACTTTTATTTTATCACAAGAGACTTTACAGTACAGGGAAATGAACAACAAATGAAACAACATATTTAATTTTTAAAATCTATGCCATTTACATTTTATTATGTAATAGAGTTGAGCAAGTACCTAACTATTCGTACTCGCTATACTCATAACGAGTACTGTCTAATACTCGCGTATTCATTCCAAATAGTGTGTGCAATGCAAGTCAATGGGGAAAACTTGCAACGTAACGAGTAACCTGAATGCCGCACTATTCGCTACTTGCACGAATAGTACGACATTCGGGTTACTCGTTACTTTGTGAGTTTTTCCCCATTGACTTGCATTGCACACGCAATTCAGAATGCATACGCGAGTATTAGATAGTACACGTTATGAGAATAGCGAGTACGAATAGTTAGCTACTTGCTCAACTCTAGTAATAGTATTTCTTATCTATTTTGGCTTACATATGGAATTAACACACATTTATTAAAAAAAAATATCTACTTACTACATTTTTAAATCAATCAGTGGCATAAAGGTGGCCATATAGCTTCAATAACTGCTAGCCAAATGCTTGTTTAGCAGACAGCTCTTACTCCTGGCTCCTAACCCCGCTAAGTCGCATGCTGCCTGAGTATGCATGTATTCTCATTGAGGAAAGAGAACTAAGTCTCTGTCCGACAGCTTTTCCTTGAGAACAAACGATGGTTCATCATCAGTTGGACATCTAATACATGTTAGATTTTTAATGAAGCACCAACCACATTGGTAGGCTCGACCAGCCCTATCATATGTACGGTGTGAGGATTTGCTCAGGTAGGCATAGGCAAGGATGCAGGAAAACACAGTCTCTTTCAAAACTCCAGCAGTTTATTTAACAGATCCAGTATAAACTGCACTTACAAAGGTAACCAAGCCTCTCCTGGCTTAAAGGAAAAGTAAACACCGCCACATACCGTAGGCTTCCAGTCCATTTAAAAGTCCACAGTGGAGGTGTGGCCGCCTCCACACACTGGTTCCTGCCAATGATCACCACTCGCTGTTGTTCCTTCCTGTAGCCTCCAGCACTCACCAGCCGCCTGGCTGCAGTCTTTTCCTAGCCTTCACCCAGACTGACCACACTGGCTCCTGCCAGTGTATACACCTCTTAGCAGAGGATCCTGCTTGCAGTCCCAGCACTATCCAGCCTGGCTGCAGTGCAAGCGTTTCCCAGTCTTACGCCAGACTGACTTCCAGACACTCTGTCCCTCTCTGGAAACAGCAGACCCCATTTTAGAAATCATGTGACACACTCATGGGCGGGGGTACATAGGTGGCCAGACCTGCCCATGTCTCCAGTCACCTGCGAGCCTCCCCTGTGAACATTGAAGAAAAAAAACCATAACATGTGGCACTACAAGTGCCAGCATTCCCAAGGCTCACACCACTCACGTGGTACATAACTCCCATTAACAACATCACTGATTGCCTGCTCACAATGGCTGCTTAAAGGGCTTGTTTCATCTTGCCTTCAGAAGTGCACTGCTTCTGTGCTTTCCAGGGTGTGGTGCACTTCTGATTGACAGTTCGGACTAGCTGCATCATTCCGCTGACCTGATATGTGCACTCCCGATCCTTCAAGAAGATGCAGCCTTGCCTAGGCAGTATTCGAGGAGCACAGAGACTTTAAGGCTGGCTGGATCACTGGAAAGAACTTGGATGTATTTTATTCTTCACCAGAGCAGCCACCATTGATAGACATCAGAGGTAGCCTGTAAGCTAGGCAACAAGCAGTAAACACTAAAATAAATATCCCTCTGTTCTTGAGAACAAAGAGAATTTTTAATAACAAGTAAATTACTTGGTTTTACAGGCACTTTGCCATTTTACCTATATATAATGATGAGAGATCCCCTTTAGTATATGTCACCTTCCATGCTCTCCACAATGCTTTAGTTACCTTTTCACTGCTTACACTCTACCTAGAAATATCAAAGAAAAACAAAACACAGAAAATCTGTTAAGAAATACTCGACTGGCTATAAAAAAAAGCTGTAGTGGCATCTTTCCATGTGAGAGTTGTGCTGTGAGAGGGGAGAGAGAGCTGGTGACAGGTGGCAGATTGATCAGATCACAAAGAACAACATCGACATCGCAAAACTAAGAGCATGCACACCGATTGGTAAAATATGAAGTCTAAACAATATGGCCCACATTTATTAGTGACTTTACCCCAGTTTTTAGTGTAACCTAAGCCAGAAAAAGACACATTTTGGGCAAAAACTTGTCAAAAGTCACAAATTAGCAAACAGAAATAAAAGTACGGATGGTGTATCTTGAAATGGTCAACAAGTTTCAGACAGATGTATGAAGCCTTAAGAGGCTTTTCCACTATATCTATTCAAAATATGGATGATGACCCACATCACATGGCAGCAGCTATTAAACAGTGTATGTGTGGTGATCGGCTCCATACATTGTCTACATCCAGTCACTGCCAATGGTGATCGGTGGGAGTGCCGGGTGTCAGACCCTCCACTTATCTGATATTGATGATCAATCTCAGTGGTACATCATTAGTAACCATTACTTTCACTATTTCAAAGTAGTGAAAGATTCCTTTAAACCACAAAATGGCACATGTTTTGTCACTGACGTACAGATTCATATCAAATGCTAGTCTTATTGAAGTTTTTTTTTTTTCAAACATCTGTAGTCACTCTGACAGCAGACAGCCAAACCTTCAGTCTGCAGTCAGAGGTGGTGCACATACTATCATGATTCCCATGTATTACTTGTACGATTTTATACTGCCAGTCACATGCCAACTAGACTTGCTTTGACTCAATGCAAGTGATTTGAAAGAAGCTAGATAAGTCTAGTCGATCCTAGAGATGAGTGAACCTTTGAAAGTTCGATCCGGAGGACACAGTCAAACTTTAGATAAAGTTCGGTTTGTGACACTGACTTGACTTGAACCTCAATGAAAGTCTCAGATTGGGGAGCTCTGGTCTCCGCCCCCATGCAGCCAGCCATAAGCAGAACACTTCCTGGGGAGGGTGAATGAAGTTTTTGATTTATTTATTTTTTTGTGAGTGCACACTACATCAGATCACGCTGATTTTACCCCCAGTGTGAGCCGTACAGACAATGCAAGTTGCTCACACAGGGTTGAGTATCAATCATACCAAAGCACAGCGCTGCTTGAGTGGTTTGCATTTGTAATTCACTCAAACTTTGAACCAGAACTCTGGTTTTTTTGTAGTCTTTGTTTGAACCCAAACTTCAAACATCGATCTTCAGGTTCGCTCATCTCTAGTTGGAACATGACCGGAAGTTGCAAACATGAGGTCATATTATCACCCTCTTGCATTGCACACTGTCAAATTGAAGCACTGCAGACTTTTGTCCCAAGCTAGGATCACCCCTGTTAATCTGCCCCAATAGGCCTCTGTTTATAAAAACTGGCTAACATACTTACTGCCAGCAGCAACTAATCAGATCCCGGTATTTATCAGTTTACGCTGGAAAAATGAAAGTTGCACCCCTTTTCACATCTAAAGTACCATGCAATAAATGGTGCTATAAAAATAAACAATAATAACATTAATAATAGGTTGATACGAGGAGAGGGGGCTTTACACGCAACAACATCGCTAACGAGATGTCGTTGGGGTCACGGAATTCGTGATGCACATCCGGCCTCATTAGCGACGTCGTTGCGTGTGAAATGCATGAACGACCATTAATGATCAAAATTACTCACCTAATCGTTGATCGTTGATGCGTCGTTCTAATCCCAATTATCGTTGCTGTTGCAGGATGCAGGTAGTTCGTCGTTCCTGCAGCAGCACACATCGCTATGTGTGACACCGCAGGAATGAGGAACAACATCGTACCTGCGGCCGCAATGAGGAAGGAAGGAGGTGGGCTGGATGTTCCGGCCACTCATCTCCGCCCCTCCGCTTCTACTGGGTGGCCGCTTAGTGACGCCGCTGTGATGCCGAACGAACTTCCCCCTTAGAAAGGAGGCGGTTCGCCAGCCACAGCAACGTCACTAGGCAGGTAAGTATGTGTGACGGGGACTAACGATGTTGTGTGCAACGGGCAGCGATTTGCCCATGGCGCACAAATGACAGGGGTGGGTGCTTTCACCAGCAACATTGCTAGCAATGAACACAGGCAAAACATTTTTTGAAGTTTTTATAAAGAAGTCCAATATTTCTGGGGCTACTGTAGCTAAATGGCAGAATTTTAACTCGGACTTCAATGTCATTATTTACTTAGTCTGTAAAATTTTGCTTTTTTTTCAGGACGGGGGAATCAATGATTAATAAGGAACCATAAACATCAATATATCATTTATTCATTTAACATTCCACTTTATAAATTATTGTGATGTACTTAAACCAATTTTTATATCTATATTGCCCTGGCATAATTCCACTTTAGAAGAAGTAAAAATTATGATTTTGTAAATTTTACTTTTTGTATGTTTGTAAAAGAAAAAATCAAAAACGAATCAATAGATGGATAAAAGGGACGTCTTCCTGATATTGAAATAAAGCACCAGCCGATAATCTATTTAGTTCTTTAGAATCTTTAGTTCTTTAGCCTCTTTATCTTCAATGCGCGCACATCGGCCTACTTTTTGTAATTACCTCTAGAAAAGTATTTTCTGTGAGCTACTGGAAATGGAGATTGGAAAAGAATAAAGACTTTACATCAAAGTCCTGACTTTTATTGCTTTTATTAATTTCTGTTCAGAGTAATGTAAAAAAAAATCCTATGCTATCATTAGTTTTAAACTAATGACAAAAGAGAAGCAGAAAAACTATTTTTTTTCTATACTTTTCTGTTTTGTATCTGTGGCTTATGTCCCCTTCAGCACAAGTTTAAAAAATAAAAAAAACTAAAAAGAGGTCAATGGCGAAATCTATAACTTTTTATTATTAACCCATTAGGAAAAATCTAATATCTAAAGATGAGTGTATGTGTATATATATATATATATATATATATATATATATATATATATATATGTGTGTATGTATGTGTGTATATGTGTGTGTGTGTGTGTGTGTGTGTGTCTGTATGTGTCTGTATATGTGTGTGTGTGTGTGTGTGTTTGTGTATGTCTGCTAAAGGAATCCGCACCGTAGTATTTACAATCACGATATTTTGCACAGACACTTCACTTGACATAGGGAACGTCATAGGCTATGTTTTGAGGGGACAAATGTAACCCTGCTCTTTACAGTTATTCACCAAAAAACCTGCCTCCATTAAAGTCAATGGAGCTGGGAGCTACAGGTCATTAATAGGAGCTGTGATTGTTTGCTGTAGGCAACGAAAGACATTCTCAGTATAAGAAGCTTATGTGTGAAGTAATATGATAGCGGAAGAGGCAGACACACACAGACACACAGAGGCAGAGACACACAGAGATAGAGACACACAGAGACAGAGATACACAAAGACACACACAGACACACACAGAGACAGAGACTGATACAGAGACAGAGATATACACATAGAAACACACAAAAAGACACACAGAGACTGATACAGAAACAGACACACAGAGACAGAGACACACAGAGACAGACAGAGACAGATACACACACAGAGACACACAGTCACACAGAGAGAGAGAGAGGTAGATGGAAAGGGAGACGGACAGAGAAGAAGACAGACAGACAGAGATGTGGACAGAGAGTTAGAGCAGGAGAGTGAGAAAGAGACAGAGAGACAGTAACTATCCTGGGCAAAACCGGATACTACAGCTAGTAACAATATAAAAATGAAAACTCAGCTTGAAACCCAGGGACCACTTGCCTCTCGACTCAGTATAATGTGCTATACCTGTTCACACACAATTCCTGTGGAGGACCCCAGCAATTAGCAGTATAATTTGCCCCTATAAAAACAGACCTGCCACATGGAAAGTGTGTCTACACTGACAAAGCCTCAACAAGATTGTGAAGCCACAACAAGATTGTGATCTACCATAACCACAGATTAAGTGCTAAGATCCACTGGTAATTCACAATCAAACCCAACTAATTTAGCAGGCAGGATAATAAGTCTATTTGGAACATTTGTAAAACAACCGCCTGATCATCTATTCAATTGAGTGACAACTCTTGAGATCACCTGCCATATAGGAGCTATGGTGCTGAAGAAATGGTGGTCACTTACAAACACATCCAACAAAAAGGCTGTGGGGTTGGGAACAAGATCAATAAAACCTATCTGCCACTACTGGCTACCATAGATTCTTGTGAGAAGGGTCATTTATTGTCAGGATTTTTCTCATACGTCTCAGAGAACTCTAGTGGTCTGTGAAGCTGTAGCTCTGAATAGTGGCCATATTGTAAGTTGACATTACACTTCACCAGTCATACATATCTTAAGGTCTCCTAAACATGTTAGGGCAGCGTCACACGGTACGATCTATTGTGCAATCACATGAGCGATCGTACCTGTCCCTGTCGTTTGTGCATCATGGGCAATTAGTTGCCCGTGGCGCACAAAGTCATTTACCCCCGTCACACGTACTTACCTCCTGAACGACATCGCTGTGGGCGCCGAACATCCTCTTCCTGAAGGGGGAGGGACGTTCGGCGTCACAGAGAAGTCACACAGCGGCCGGCCAATAGAAGCGGAGGGGCGGAGATGAGCGGGACGTAACATCCCGCCCACCTCCTTCCTTCTGCATTGCCAGCAGGACGCAGGTAAGCTTTGTTCATCGTTCCCGGTGTGTCACACGTAGCGATGTGTGCTGCCTCGGGAACGATGAACAACCGGAGCACAGAAGGAGGACCGACATTTTGAAAATGAACGACATGTCAACGAGCAACGATAAGGTGAGTATTTTTGCTCGTTCACAGTCGCTCGTAACTGTCACACGCTACAATATCTCTAACGATGCCGGATGTGCGTCACGGAATCCGTGACCCCGACGACATATCGCCCGATATATTGTAGCGTGTGACGCCGGCCTTAGATATGTTAGCCAAACACGACAATCTTGGTGAGATCAGCAGACCATCCACTGTTTTGGATGCCTAACTACTTTCCCTCAACAGATTATGTAGGGGATATAAAAGTCAGGTGGTTGAAATTCAATAACTGATTCTTTTATTTGGCATGTTTATGTGTGTCATTAATAGCTGTGATTGGAAGTAGCTCAAATTGCTGCAGTTAGAGGAACCTTTTGAGCCCTATCCACCTAACCTGACCCACTGCATGACATATACAGGGTGATTATAAAAGATTAATCGGGTTTTGCAAATTACTGCACATATATAAATTTCACCAGTTTGTAATAGTAACATAAAAGTCACATCTCAGAGTTTGTAACTTGTGCGTGTGGACACGCTTGCTACTCACCAGGTGGCAGGGTGGCATCAGATCCCAAAATGGTGACTATGCAAGAGAAAACATTTTGTGTTTTTGAGGACGAGAGGTGTAAATCAATTGTTACGATGCACTGAGTGTTCTGAAGACAGTATGAAAGTGACCCACATGGTCCCCAGAGTATTCTGCAGTGCCATTGACAATTTAAGGACATATGATAGTTGTGTACACGTAATAGCCCCTGACAACCAAGTGTTACAGGGAAAGCAGTAGAGTGTTCGAGAAACATTTGCATGCAGCCCACAGAGATCGATATGTCGCTCAAGTCTTGCCCTCAGCCAAATATTTGGAAGATTATGCAAAGGCGACTGCACCAGAAACCATATCGCACACAGCTATTGCAACATGTATGTAGAGCCTACCATGGCATCCGATACGAATTCTACAACAGTCTAATAATGTTACACATGGAGTACAAGATGTCCGTAAATAATGCGTGGCAGAGGCGATCAGACCAACGGGTGTCTGACACACTACCAAAAAGCACCCCAAAAGGGGGAAACACTGGGGTCACGATACAATGGAGGTCCCTACCCCTAGGGAGAGGGGTGAGGGGGCACCTCCTGCACTCACCTCCAGCTGACTCTTGAGCTCCCTAGTGTCCCTATACAGGTTCTTTAACCTGCCGGTGAACAGGATACCTGGGCCCCTCAGATGACCTTAAACTCACTCTGCCTACTGAGTAGGTCGAGTACACTAAACTCGCCACTAAACTAATAAACACTGAGGGAAAGGAAAGACAGACAGGGGAATAAACAGAAGAATACAAAAAACCAAACTTCACTGTAGACAACGGACTCTAAAGTGGCAAGTGGATGGACACAGGACAAAACCTAAGCAGTTCCTTCCCCCAGGGTGGCCAAATTAGAAATGATCTTAACAGCAGTAAGATCTGCTGTGAAGGCTCCAGTATTTAACCTAAATGGGTGTGGACCCAATGCAGCAATAGCTGACCTGCCCTGCTCAGAGCTGCTTGCAACAAAACCTGAAATTAACTCATGAGACGCTAAAGGAAAGGAAACTTCATTGAAATGAGGAGTCAAGATGGAGATGGTAGGCTCCAGTCCTTAGGCTGTCACTAGTCTGAAAACAGCAGGGAGACAACCATGACAAATGACCATCGACAGGGACATGCTGCAACGGGTTTCGGTCAAACTGGATTACCACATAGATGTGTGTCATGTGACAAAAGGAGGACAGACAGAACGTTATGTGTTTAAACTTTGGGGGTGTATGTGTGCCACCCCAGTGTCAGCAGCCAAGACTGCTCGGATCCGGATCCGCGGTGGCTCGAGGGGTCTCCGAACCTGGGAGGGGTCGTGCGGCCACTCGAAATAAAAGGGGGTATTTACAGGGGGTTGTGTGTTGAGAGTTCGTGATGCCACCCACGGTGTGTGGTAAGGTGGAGTACCACCGCTGCTGTTGGGAGCGCCCAGTGGCGATGGGATGGCAGCCAGGTATTTAACCCCTCCGTGGGTAGGGGGGATGCCCCGGACCTCGGTGATGGTAGTGAGGGGATACCGTTGGGGAGGAAAGGGTCCCTGCGTACTCACTCAGTCCAATAACGCTGACACTGACAACTTGTCAACCGAAATTCTGAGCACCGCTGCAGCTGGAAGGGAGCATGCCTGGATCCCGTGCCCAATGGTGTTGTTTGTTAGCCTGTGACCTTTCCCTTGGCACCTTCTTTACTGGTTGGCCCCTGTAGTTTAGAACTAGTTGGCTAATGGACTGAGCTTGCTCTCAGGGTTCACGCTTGGGATTTTCTGGACTGTACATTGGGAAAGTCCTATCCCCCTCGTTGCGCTAGTACCCCGATTTTGGAGAAGGTGGAGAACGGATCTTGAAGGCTTCGTCGTCGTTGGGTGAATTACCAGGATGCTTGAAGCTACTTCCCAGCCTAGGGTCCACGTACCCTGTCATGCCCTGGCCCCTGCCCGGAGATGGCAAAAGGCCGCTGGCTGCCCTCCTCGACAGTCCGTGCCCCTTGTCATGATCCCCTGCAACCGGGGTTCCAGCTCCTACCAGTCCCAGACCAACGTCTGCCATCTAGTATTAGCAAGGGGCCCAGCTCCTGACCTCCTCCAACTAACTTGTGACCTCTCCTCACGAGAGTCACCACTCAACTGCCTGCTCCTGACACTCCTGACCCTCCCTAACCAACCCCCAAGTGGGTGGCCCTATTCCCTTCAGGCTACCCATTGGTGTGTCTGGTGGGTGTGGTGCAGAGTGTTTCTAGGATTTCAATTAGCTTGTTCTTAGTAACACCAAAGGTCAGGGACCCATAACCAAGGAAGATGTGGATACTGTGCAGAAGGGCAGATTGCACAATACCCTGTGACAACCTGATAGGCCAGGGCGTCCCATTCCCCCTTGATTAAACGTAGCTCGTCCCTGAGCTACAGGACACCAGTGGTTTATTTTCTTTTTTTTTTTTTTCTAAACTGTAGGGAAGTAAGAAAAGGGGTTAACAGTTTTATTTGCAATTTTCATCCCACACAGAGGAGGCACTTTTCTTAAACGTTACTTAAACTTTAAAGGGTTCATCCCCTAACGATAGGACGCTACCGGTTTTGGTGGTGACGAAGTCTCAACCTGCTCCGTTGCAGCCCCTTCCTGCGACAGTCCAGTCCCAATGTCCCGGATCCCATTAGCCCGCCACCCAAACAACCTGAACCCCTGCAAACCTATACGTGGGTCCATGACCAGGTTAAGGTCGCAGGTGCGGCATTAGACGACTCTGGCTGGCACAGGAGGTGCAACTATATACAAAACACAAGTCTGTATTGGTCACGCCAGTCCTGTGACCGTAGTCCATGTTAGTTATATATATTAAACGTAAGGAAGTCTATGTACCGGGTGTACACTCTGTAAAGGAATCTGGTTGTTAATCAGGTAACTTCTTCGTTCATTTGCAATTGGTTACTCAAACATTCATTTCCTAACATTTCTACATGAAAAACAACAAACTGTGGAAAATAATAACCGAAAACACCAATATCTAACAGTTCTATGGCATCGTAAAACTACTGGCATTATAACATTTTCAATAGTAAACTGCCGGGTCCCGTAGCCACGCTTCCTTGCAACTACGTGCCACTGACACTGGCACAAACCCTTCTTCAAACATCACATGCTTAGTCACCTCGAGGGCATACCAGCCCCTCTCTCCGCAATGCCGGGTGTAGGTAACCATTTCCTCGGGTTGAAGGTTGCGCTCGGGATGCCCCCAAGGGAGGTGCTGTGCCACATCCCGTCGGGATACAAACACCCCAGCTGTGAGGCCTGCTTTCAGGATGAAACCCCACCCCTGCTCGGGGTCAAACCGATCCACAAGGCCACGGCACCGTGGCCCCTTAACCCGGGAGGCAGCGATCCTCACTTGCTCTTTTTCTGCTCTGTTACGGGCGGCAAGCACCCGTCGTCGCCGGTCTCGGGTTGCTATCTCTGCTTGCAACTAGTACTGGTGTCGTTCCCAGTAGGGGGCATCAGCATCCGGCCTCAGCTCCCTAACTGGCTCTGGCTTTAGGTGGACTCTTGTGGCCCCAACAGCCGTTGGGATGCCGCGTGGTAGCGGAACCGGTGGATCTTTAGGCTCCACTTCCGTAGCTGTAGACTGGAAAACCGACTATTCCGCAGCCGGGGTTGCAGGGTCCGAGTGCTCCGCCTCTGAAGACGGGCCCGATGAGGAGGCCGGGTCTGGTCTGTCTGGGGTCCGGATGACCGCTGTCATGACTGGGATGATAGTCAAGACTGGGGTTTCTGTAGCTGAAGTCACATACAAGCACTGCAGGTTCCGCTGCCAGGATGGGAGTAGGCAGCTCGGCGTCTGCCGAGGACGGGGTAGGTGACGGTGGAAAGCTCGCCGTGAGCGGGGGCGGTCTGGATCCCTCAGCTGCAGGGGCCGGATTAGGGTAATTGACAGGGACTGGGTAACCGCTTACCCTCTCTTCTCGTGGGACTTCCATCTCACGGGCTTGCACCGCCACCGCCAGGCTACTCATCTCTTCCCTCCAGTGGTTTAGTATAAACAGGAACTGCGTCCGCATTCTCCTGCACAGTTGTTCCGTATCTTCTTCTATCCAAGTCGCGGTCCGGGACGACCTGATAGGCCAGGGCATCACATGTGATCATTATCCCGTCTTCAAGATTTCTCACGAGCTGCGCCTATGCTCTGGAACACACTACCAAGAGCAATCCGATTAATTCCCAACATACACACCTTTAAGCGGGCCCTAAAAATGCATTTCTTTAGACTAGCCTATCACCTCACTGCCCTGATCTAATCTAGTCCCTTTCTGCCCTTCATAACGAAAAAAAAATGACTTCCAATTCTTGTCCCCTGTACCTGTATAAATTCTGGCCAATGACGGGTTCATGCAGCTGGTTTTAAATACCCTTTTAATTTTATGGCTGGACCATATATAAAAAGCTTCCCCCCCCATTCACCTTTTGTGCCTCCCCTAGTTCCTCATAGACTGTAAGCTTACGAGTAGGGCGCTCACTTCATTTTGTTTGTTTTTTTTGTATTGTCTCAAATTGTCTGTACATGTTCCCTCTGAATTGTAAAACGCTGCGGAATATGTTGGCGCTATGGAAATAAAACTTTATTATTATTATTATTATTATTATCATTATTATTATCATGTTTTATTCACTATTGTGTATTGAATACATTTTGAAATATAATATAATCTGCCTGTATGTCCCAAAACCATGAATCTAATATGCTGTGATATTTTACAAGCTCCCAAACTTTTTCAGTGGAAATCTTGAGAGTGTATAAGAAAGTACTAAAAAGAAAGACAACCTTAAGCTACAGTATGCTAAATGTTGCTATGGGAGAAAGATCTACAATATGGAATCACTCAGTACTTATCCAATTATGCTGGAAAGTGAACCTACTCCCCAGTCTCAATTTTTTTTTTTAGCTTCTAACAGGTTTTTCTAGAGGATTTTTTTTATGTATTTACAGTCAGGGCCAGAAATATTTGGACAGTGACACAAGTTTTGTTATTTTAGCTGTTTACAAAAACATGTTCAGAAATACAATTATATATATAATATGGGCTGAAAGGGCACACTCCCAGCTGCAATATGAGAGTGTTCACATCCAAATCGGAGAAAGGGTTTAGGAATCATAGCTCTGTAATGCATAGCCTCCTGTTTTTCAAGGGACCAAAAGTAATTGGACAAGGGACTCTAAGGGCTGCTTTACACGCTTCAATAAATCTTTCAATCCGTCGTCGGGGTCAAGTTGTAAGTGACGCACATCCTGCATCGTTCGTGACGTATTTGCGTATGACACCTACGTGCAATCAAGATTGAACGAAAATACGGTGATCGCATACACGTCGTTTATTCCTCATACATTGGACGTTTTGTTGTATGAACCTAGTCAATTGTAACGTGTGACATCCCTCATACGATTTTGATGTCTGAGGCTATGTGCGCAGGTGTGCGCTCTGCACCGCAGCTTTAAAAAGGTCTGCTTCAGAGCGCAGCTGAAAAGCTCCGTTCTGAAGCGCCTCACAATGTCTGTCATTCACTAATCTCTGGATAATTCTTTCGGTCTATATATAGCGCAATAAGGATATTTGCTGGTGATAGTTATTTGAACTTTATTAATTAGGCACTCCTATTATTACAACGCGTTTCAGCAGAATTGCTTTCATCAGGTAAAATAGGAGCAGTATATTCACTAATCTCTGTCAGTCGGTCACTATCTCTGTCCCTCTCTCTCTGTACATGTCAGTCTATCCCTCTTACCCCCTCTCTCATACTCACTGATCCCCGATCCCCGGCCCGGCCCTGCACGGCGTTCACACTGCTCCGGCGGCTTTTACTGTTTTGAAAAAGCCGGCCGCCCATTAAACAATCTCGTATTCCCTGCTTTCCCCGCCCACCGGCGCCTATGATTGGTTACAGTGAGACACGCCCCCACGCTGAGTGACAGGTGTCACACTGCACCCAATCACAGCAGCCGGTGGGCGTGTCTATACTGTGCAGTGAAATAAATAATTAAATAATTAAAAAAAACGGCGTGCGGTCCCCCCCAATTTTCAAACCAGCCAGATAAAGCCATACGGCTGAAAGCTGGTATTCTCAGGATGGGGAGCTCCACGTTATGGGGAGCCCCCCAGCCTAACAATATCAGCCAACAGCCGCCCAGAATTGCCGCATACATTAGATGCGACAGTTCTGGGACTGTACCCAGCTCTTGCTGATTTGCCCTGGTGCGTTGGCAAATCGGGGTAATACGGAGTTATTGGCAGCCCATAGCTGCCAATAAGTCCTAGATTAATCATGTCAGGCGTCTATGAGACAGCTTCCATGATTAATCTGTAAATTACAGTAAATAAACACACACACCCGAAAAATCCTTTATTATAAATAAAGAACACAAACATATACCCTGGTTAACCACTTTAATCAGCCCCAAAAAGCCCTCCATGTCCGGCATACTCCAGGATGGTCCAGCGTCGCATCCAGCGTTGCTGCATGGAGGTGACCGGAGCTACAGCAGACACAGCCGCTCCGGTCACCTCCACACAGCAAATGAAGACAGCCGCGCGATCAGCTGAGCTGTCACTGAGTTTACCCGCTGTCACTGGATCCAGCGGTGGCCGCGGGTAACCTCAGTGACAGCTCAGCTGATTGCCCTACTCACCTCAGTTGCTGCGTGGAGGTGAGAGGAGCAACGGTGAGTAGCGAGATCAGCTGAGCTGTCACTGAGGTTACCCGCGGCCACCGCTGCATCCACCGCTGGATCCAGTGACAGCGGGTAACCTCAGTGACAGCTCAGCTGATCGCGCGGCTGTCTTCATTTTCTGTGTGGAGGTGACAGGAGCGGCTGTGTCTACTGCAGCTCCGGTCACCTCCATGCAACAGTGCTGGATGCGACGCTGCATCATCCTGGAGTACGCCGAACAAGGAGGGCTTTTTGGGGCTGATTAAAGTGGTGAACCAGGGTATATGTTTGTGTTTTTTATTTATAATAAAGGATTTTTTCAGGCGTGTGTGTGTTTATTTACTGCAATTTACAGATTAATCATGGAAGGTGTCTCATAGACGCCTGACATGATTAATCTAGGATTTATTGGCAGCTATGGACTGCCAATAACTCCTTATTACCCCGATTTGCCAACGCATCAGGGCAAATCGGGAAGAGCCGGGTACAGTCCCAGAACTGTCGCATCTAATGTATGCGGCAATTCTGGGCGGCTGTTGGCTGATATTGTTAGGCTGGGGGGCTCCCCATAACGTGGAGCTCCCCATCCTGAGAATACCAGCCTTCAGCCGTATGGCTTTATCTGGCTGGTTTTAAAATTGTGGGGGACCGCACGCCGTTTGTTTTAATTATTTAATTATTTATTTCACAGCACAGTATAGACACGCCCACCGGCTGCTGTGATTGGGTGCAGTGTGACACCTGTCACTCAGCGTGGGGGCGTGTCTCACTGTAACCAATCATAGGCGCCGGTGGGCGGGGAAAGCAGGGAATACAAGATTGTTTAATGGGTGGCCGGCTTTTTCAAAACAGTAAAAGCCGCCGGAGCAGTGTGAATGCCGTGCAGAGCCGGGGATCGGGGATCGGTGAGTATGAGAGAGGGCTGCTCAATTCACTTACTCAGGAGTTTAGCGGTCACCGGTGAGCCCTTCACAGGTGACCGCTAATCAGGACGCGACACAGACAGAGCCGCAGCATGACAATGAAGTCGGGTGAGGTTCACCCGAGTTCATTCTGACAGTGCGGCTCTGTCTGTGTCTGCTGTCATCTGCCATTCAGCTCTGCTACATGGCTGTCTGTGGCTGCTGTCAGCGGCCATGTAGCAGAGCTGAATGGCAGATGACATAGTAAAAACGCATCTCTACACATTACACACGCTTGGCAAGTCAATAAATAAAAAAAAAAAAGGGTGCCCAATGCATACGTCACGGAACACATGATCTAAAGGATCGCACACAAAATTGATCAATTTAACATAGACTACTAACGCACGTGTGACAGCAAATGAACGACCTACGTGCAATCTCATTCAATCGCATATGCGACATGGGCGTGTCACATTGCATACGAGATCGCACACCTAATCGTAAGGTGTAAAGCTGGCTTTAGGGCTGCAATTAACTCTGAAGGCGTCTCCCTCGTTAACCTGTAATCAATGAAGTAGTTAAAAGGTCTGGGGTTGATTACAGGTGTGTGGTTTTGCATTTGGAAGCTGTTGCTGTGACCAGACAACATGCGGTCTAAGGAACTCTCAATTGAGGTGAAGCAGAACATCCTGAGGCTGAAAAAAAAGAAAAAATCCATCAGAGAGATAGCAGACATGCTTGGAGTAGCAAAATCAACAGTCGGGTACATTCTGAGAAAAAAGGAATTGACTGGTGAGCTTGGGAACTCAAAAAGGCCTGGGCGTCCACGGATGACAACAGTGGTGGATGATCGCCGCATACTTTGGTGAAGAAGAACCCGTTCACAACATCAACTGAAGTCCAGAACACTCTCAGTGAAGTAGGTGTATCTGTCTCTAAGTCAACAGTAAAGAGAAGACTCCATGAAAGTAAATACAAAGGGTTCACATCTAGATGCAAACCATTCATCAATTCCAAAAATAGACAGGCCAGAGTTAAATTTGCTGAAAAACACCTCATGAAGCCAGCTCAGTTCTGGAAAAGTATTCTATGGACAGATGAGACAAAGATCAACCTGTACCAGAATGATGGGAAGAAAAAAGTTTGGAGAAGAAAGGGAACGGCACATGATCCAAGGCACACCACATCCTCTGTAAAACATGGTGGAGGCAACGTGATGGCATGGGCATGCATGGCTTTCAATGGCACTGGGTCACTTTTGTGTTTATTGATGACATAACAGCAGACAAGAGTAGCCGGATGAATTCTGAAGTGTACAGGGATATACTTTCAGCCCAGATTCAGCCAAATACCGCAAAGTTGATCGGACGGCGCTTCATAGTACAGATGGACAATGACCCCAAGCATACAGCCAAAGCTACCCAGGAGTTCATGAGTGCAAAAAAGTGGAACATTCTGCAATGGCCAAGTCAATCACCAGATCTTAACCCAATTGAGCATGCACTTCACTTGCTCAAATCCAGACTTAAGACGGAAAGACCCACAAACAAGCAAGACCTGAAGGCTGCGGCTGTAAAGGCCTGGCAAAGCATTAAGAAGGAGGAAACCCAGCGTTTGGTGATGTCCATGGGTTCCAGACTTAAGGCAGTGATTGCCTCCAAAGGATTCGCAACAAAATATTGAAAATAAAAATATTTTGTTTGGGTTTGGTTTATTTGTCTAATTACTTTTGACCTCCTAAAATGTGGAGTGTTTGTAAAGAAATGTGTACAATTCCTACAATTTCTATCAGATATTTTTGTTCAAACCTTCAAATTAAACGTTACAATCTGCACTTGAATTCTGTTGTAGAGGTTTCATTTCAAATCCAATGTGGTGGCATGCAGAGCCCAACTCGCGAAAATTGTGTCACTGTTCAAATATTTCTGGACCTAACTGTAGGTCCATCCATCTTCCCATTAACTTTAACAAGCTTCCATGTCCTTCTGAAAAAAAATATCCCAACAGCAGGATGCTGCCACAACCATGTGTGATGGTGGGGATGGTATTTTCAGGCTGATGTGCACTACTGGTTTTATGCTAGACATAGCGTTTTGTATTCAGCCAAATAAGTTCCACTTTGATATTATCTGACCAGAGTACCTTCTTCCATAAAATCTGGCCAATTTTCTGTGCTAAGTATCTCAATTTTTACAAGTTTTTTCATACCAGTAATGCATGTCTATATTCCCATATTCATTGTTCTACATATCTACATATGTTAGCACTACAGAGTGCAGCTGTCTCATTTTTGTTATTAGGTTTTATATTCAATTTGCACCTGTTCACATTAGAAAGATAGGAAGTGCCATCAGTCTTTTTCTTAAGGCCCCGTCACACACAGAGATACATTTTTGGCAGATCTGTGGTTGCAGTGAAATCATGGACATAAAGCCCCTTTACACACTGAGACTTTCTAGCGATCCCACCAGCGATCCCAACCTGGCCGGGATCGCTACAAAGTCTCTGGTGAGCTGTCAAACAGGCAAACCTGGCCAACGACGCAACAGCGATCCGGACCTGCAGAACGACCTAGCTTGTCATTGGGTCATTGTCACACATCCGTGAAACCCGTGAAAACCACCGTGAAAACTGTCGGCAGACAGCAGACAGAGTAGCGCGATGAGAATGAACTCGGGTGAACTTCAGCCGACTTCATTGTCATGCCGCGGCTCTGTCTGTGTGCCGTGTACTGATTAGCGGTCACCTGTGAAGGATTCACCGGTGACCGCTAATCCCCCGAGTGACTGAAGTGTCCCCCCCCTCTCATACTCACCGATCCCCGATCACTGGCGCTGCATGGCGTTCACACTGCTCCGGCGGCTTTTTCTAATTTGAAAAAGCCGGCCGCTCATTAAACAATCTCGTATTCCCTGCTTTCCCCACCCACCGGCGCCTATGATTGGTTGCAGTGAGACACGCCCCCACGCTGAGTGACAGGTGTCTCACTGCACCCAATCACAGCAGCCGATGGGCGTGTCACTATGGAGTATAGAAATAAATAAATAAATAATTAAAAAAAACGGCGTGCGGTTCCCCCCAAATTTAATACCAGCCAGATAAAGCCATACGGCTGAAGGCTGGTATTCTCAGGATGGGGAGCTCCACGTTATGGGGAGCCCCCCAGCCTAACAATATCAGTCAGCAGCCGCCCAGAATGGCCGCATACATTAGATGCGACTGTTCTGGGACAGTACCCGGCTCTTCCCGATTTGCCCTGGTGCGTTGGCAAATTGGGGTAATAAGGAGTTATTGGCAGCCCATAGCTGCCAATAAGTCCTAGATTAATCATGTCAGGCGTCTCCCCGAGAAAATGTAATGACCAGAGGTCCTATTAAGATCCAGTGAGTCACAGACCGAGACTGAGGCAGAAATGAACAGTATTTTACTGAAATGGGGATCAAATTACGGTGAAATGTAGAATATAATAAGCTCAAAATCCCCTTAAAAACATTATCATTAATAATTTCACACACTAAGCGTTAGCCGAAAATCAATGCACCGATCTCAGAGATCCCAGGATATGTAAATCACATTTAGGACCCGGAACAAATTTACCTACACGTTAAACTTATCAAACTGGAAAGACGATGTAAATCAGATGAGGGTGGTCTGATGGAACCTCTGAGATGGCGCACTGAGTATAACTTATCACAGATAATAATACAATACACTAAATGAACGATGACTATACACTTATCACAGGGATACCCGGGTATCTCAAAACCTATGGTACCATTAAACTCCAATGTAACTTTACACCGGTGTGTTTGCACGTGGGCTGCAGCAAGTCCAGAAAAATAAAAATAAAAATAAAACTTTGGCGCCAAAAATAAGTACTTATTGCAAAAAGAAAACAAAGTTTGGCAGCTATCAGCCAATGCCAGAGTCACCTGTCCAGCACTTTAATTCTGTAGCCTCAGGACGCAGTCTGGGGATCACTCCTCTCCAGGGCTTGTCAGAATCCTTCCAATGGGGATGACACCGGACGCCGTCTCTCTTGTCGCAGTCACTCACGGCCTTACTGGACATCAATCACTTGCTCTGTCAGGGAGGGAAACATCTCCTCAGCTTCTCAGATGCTCTTTCAGTTGGACCCAGGTCCGCACAACTGGATCGCTTATCACACAGTGATGTGGTATTGTCTCCGCAATTTCTGTTTCCCTTCACTCTCCTCAGATGCTGTCACTGGCTCTGTTCACCAACAAGTCTCTTGGTCACCAACCGGGGCTTACAACCAACTTTTTAAGGCCCATATTGCTTCACCTGCTCTGTTGTCAAACCCGTTGCCATGGACACCACACACCCTCTCTCTATTTCCTGGATCTCCACAACCACTTCCTGTTTATCGCTCAGACAGACAGGCAGACTCTGCAGGGTCCTAATGCTCGCCCTGTATTGTCATAGTTCACTCTCTTACAATACCTTCCATGATTAATCTGTAAATTACAGTAAATAAACACACACAACTAAAAAATCCTTTATTAGAAATAAAAAACACAAACACATTCCCTGGTTCACCACTTTAATCAGCCCCAAAAGCCCTTCACGTCCGGCGGAATCCAGGATGGTCCAGCATCGCTTCCAGCTCTGCTGCATGAAGGTGACCGGAGCAGCAGAAGAAACCGCCGCTCCTGTCACCGCCACGCAGCAAATGAAGAGAGCCGTGTGATCGGCTGAGCTGTCACTGAGGTTACCTGGATCCAGCGGTGGATTGCAGCGGTGGCCGCGGGTAACATCAGTGATCGTATCTCCGGTATGTACAGAAACGGACCAAACACGCACGTTTTAAACGGATGTGTGTTGCAGGCCTAAAGCAGCTTTTTGAAAGGGAAGTCGCTGTAAAGTCCCCTTTACACACAGATTTTGCTGCACAGCGGGAAACAAATGACCAAAGAATGGTCCTGAACGATTTATAGCGATCAGCAACTTCACAGCAGGGGCCAGGTCGCTGATGTGTTTCACACACTGCAATGTCGCTGGGGAGGTCGCTATAACATCACAAAACCGGTGACGTTACAGCGATGTCGATTGCGATGTTGCAGTGTGTAAAGCCACCTATATTGTTCCATTTGTACACAGCCACAAACCTGGCACTGATTGTCCACAATTTCACGGCAACCACAGATCTGCCGCAGATTTATCTCTGTGTGTGACAGGGCCTTTAGATTACAGGGTCACATCTTCTGATTGAGCACTTCTGCTCTTCAGCCTCAGGCAATTTTAATTTTCCACTTGCAGGTTCCTGTCCACCCATGAATTGTAGGGGTTTTTTTAACCCAAAGAGAGGCATTAGTTTGATAGGAACCCAGCAAAAACAGGTCGGCTGTTGAGCTCACATAAAATCTGGCCATTTTTGTGTGCTAAGTATTTCAATTTGTATATGTTTTCCATAGCAGTAATGCATGTCTATATTCCCATATTCATTGCTCTTCATATCTTAGGAACACAGAGTGCAACTGTCTCCTTTTTGTTACTATGTTTCGTATTCAGTTTGCACCTGTTCACATTAGAAAGATAGGATGTGCCATCAGTCTATTTCTTAGATATCTTGATCTACTCCAATATGGAGACACATCAGGTACATATCAAACAAGTTTTACAGATCTTAAGAGATAATCTGTATTCCAAACTGGAGGAGTGTGTTTTTGCTGTCCAAGAGGTGTACCTGTTGTCAGCTTTGGGTTTTCAGATGGATCCATAGAAGGTCCAGAGAACCTGGAGGCATTATAGCGCTTTCTAGGGTTTACTAATTTCAACTGGAAATGTATTCAGAATTATTCAGTAATTGTAAAGCCTCTCAGTGACATGACAAAAAAGGGGTCAGATTTCTCTAAATGGTTGGACTCTGCCCAGCAGGCTTTTATCTCTTTAAAGAGATATTTTGCCACAGCACCTATACTTATTCAGCCTGATGTTTCACAGCCTCTTATCGTACAGGTTGATGCATCGGAGGTGGGGGTTGTGGCTGTGTTGTCGCAAGGCATGTCTCCTGGTAAATGGCATCCATGTGATTTATTTTCCAATAAATTGTCTTCAGTCAAAGGAGTGTGATCTTACAACATCTCCTTCATTTCCTTTGTGGTCTTCTGATTTGCTGTATTTCGTCCTCCTGTCCTTAGTGGCTTTAATACCTGCCCGGCGGACTTGGAGCGAGGATTAATATCATATCATATTTTATATTCAATCGTCCCCTCCGTAACACCCCCTTTGTCTTGTGGGAGTAGTATTAGTGTCATGCCCAACCCTGGGTTGGGGGTATGGGGGTATTAGGTCAGAGTCCAACAGGAAACAGGGACAGATCGGGGACCTGGACCTCCCTACCATTAAGGGTATCTCCGGGGTGAGGGTGAGCGCAAGGGTCCCCATCTTAGGGCCAGCATAGGTCCCCCTATGTCCCCTAGTCACCTGTGACACTATGATGTTAGCAATAGAGAACTTTTGGCGATTAAGTTAACTTTTGAGGAATGGCATTATTGGCTGTCGAGGGCAGTACATCCCATTACTGTAATCACAGATCCTAAAAACCTGTTATATCTCGAGTCTGGCAAACATCTCAATGCTAGGCAGGCTAGATGGTAATTGTTTTTTTACCAGGTTTAGTTTTACAGTCACTTACCATCCAGGGATTAAATACATCACAGCAGATGCATCTTCCCGGAGCTTCCCTGGCGGTAGTGATCATGTGAACCTAGTACTCATTTTGAAAAAGGGATGGTCATTTCGGCATTGTGCCCAAACTTGGAGAAGGAGGTGTTCGAGGCTCAGGGGGACGCTCTGGCCTCTTGTCAGTCAGGAAGGTTGTTCGTGCCATCTAATTTGTGCCGCAAAATAATTGAGAAACATTACAATACTGTACTTATGTGTCATCGAGGTACTAAAGCAATTTCTGACCTCCATTTTCATCATTTTTGGTGGCCAAGGTTGCATCAGAATATGGTTGACTATGTGTCTGCTTGCATTTTTCACACGTTCCATAATGCTTACTCGTCCATTGGGATGTCTCCTGATATTGGCTATCCCTAATTAGACCATGGACACATTTATCCATGGATTTTATTACTAACCTATCTTTGTCTTTCTGGAAAGACTGTGGTTTTAGTAGTTGTGGAAAGGTTCAGTAAGATGGTACGTTTCATCGGATTATTGACACTTTCTAATGCCAAGAATCTCGCTCAGGTGTTCATCAATGTGATTATGAAGAATCACAGGGTTCCTTTCAATGTGGTCTAAGATCAAGAACCCAGTTTGTTGCCAAATTTGGAAAACATTTTGTGTGTGACTTGGGGTGCAGTCGTCTTTCTCTTCTGCTTTGCAACCTCAGTCAAATGGTCAGATTGAGCACATACAGTTAGGTCCAGAAATATTTGGACAGTGATACAAGTTTTGTTATTTTAGCTGTTTACAAAAACATGTTCAGAAATACAATTATATATATAATATGGGCTGAAAGTGCACACTCCCAGCTGTAATATGAGAGTTTTCACATCCAAATCGGAGAAAGGGTTTAGGAATCATAGCTCTGTAATGCATAGCCTCCTCTTTTTCAAGGGACCAAAAGTAATTGGACAAGGGACTCTAAGGGCTGCAATTAACTCTGAAGGCATCTCCCTCGTTAACTTGTAATCAATGAAGTAGTTAAAAGGTCTGGGGTTGATTACAGGTGTGTGGTTTTGCATTTGGAAGCTGTTGCTGTGATCAGACAACATGCGGTCTAAGGAACTCTCAATTGAGGTGAAGCAGAACATCCTGAGGCTGAAAAAAAAGAAAAAATCCATCAGAGAGATAGCAGACATGCTTGGAGTAGCAAAATCAACAGTCGGGTACATTCTGAGAAAAAAGGAATTGACTGGTGAGCTTGGGAACTCAAAAAGGCCTGGGCGTCCACGGATGACAACAGTGGTGGATGATCGCCGCATACTTTCTTTGGTGAAGAAGAACCCGTTCACAACATCAACTGAAGTCCAGAACACTCTCAGTGAAGTAGGTGTATCTGTCTCTAAGTCAACAGTAAAGAGAAGACTCCATGAAAGTAAATACAAAGGGTTCACATCTAGATGCAAACCATTCATCAATTCCAAAAATAGACAGGCCAGAGTTAAATTTGCTGAAAAACACCTCATGAAGCCAGCTCAGTTCTGGAAAAGTATTCTATGGACAGATGAGACAAAGATCAACCTGTACCAGAATGATGGGAAGAAAAAAGTTTGGAGAAGAAAGGGAACGGCACATGATCCAAGGCACACCACATCCTCTGTAAAACATGGTGGAGGCAACGTGATGGCATGGGCATGCATGGCTTTCAATGGCACTGGGTCACTTGTGTTTATTGATGACATAACAGCAGACAAGAGTAGCCGGATGAATTCTGAAGTGTACCGGGATATACTTTCAGCCCAGATTCAGCCAAATGCCGCAAAGTTGATCGGATGGCGCTTCATAGTACAGATGGACAATGACCCCAAGCATACAGCCAAAGCTACCCAGGAGTTCATGAGTGCAAAAAAGTGGAACATTCTGCAATGGTCAAGTCAATCACCAGATCTTAACCCAATTGAGCATGCATTTCACTTGCTCAAATCCAGACTTAAGACGGAAAGACCCACAAACAAGCAAGTCCTGAAGGCTGCGGCTGTAAAGGCCTGGCAAAGCATTAAGAAGGAGGAAACCCAGCGTTTGGTGATGATCATGGGTTCCAGACTTAAGGCAGTGATTGCCTCCAAAGGATTCGCAACAAAATATTGAAACTAAAAATTTTTTTTTGGGTTTGGTTTATTTGTCCAATTACTTTTGACCTCCTAAAATGTGGAGTGTTTGTAAAGAAATGTGTACTATTCCTACAATTTCTATCAGATATTTTTGTTCAAACCTTCAAATTAAACGTTACAATCTGCACTTGAATTCTGTTGTAGAGGTTTCATTTCAAATCCAATGTGGTGGCATGCAGAGCCCAACTCGCAAAAATTGTGTCACTGTCCAAATATTTCTGGACCTAACTGTAAATCAAAATTTGGAAACTTACCTTAGGTGCTTTTGTACCGCCCCATGCTCGGCTGCAGCCGAGCCGCTTGGATCCGGGCTCATTGGTGGGTGGCTTGAGCGCCTCCGGACCCTTTGCTCTGAAAGGGGATACTGGCGCTTTTGGTGGGGGTTAGGTAGGTGCACGGCCGGAGCCGCGCTTGAGATCGTGACGCCACCCACGGGATGTGGTGAAGGTAGACACCATCATTGCAGTTACGGGGCACCCGGGGGAGATGTTTATGCAGCAAGTTGTTAACCCCTCCGTGGGCAGGGATGGTGGCCCCGGGACCCATTGGGGATAGCTGGGCGGTGCAGGGCGGTGCGCGGCCGGATGGCACTGTTGTACTCAATGTTATTGACACACACAAGTCTCTGGTAAACCAAGTTGATGGTGGTCAGTGCCTGCAGCCGGCTGCGTCTGGTCCCCCACCCGATTCGGTGGTCTTGGCCTTTCTCCTGCACCATGTAGTATATTTGGGCTACCTGCCCTTTATCAGCTCGGTCACATGTCGCTGAATCATCACCTGCCTCTCCCCCTTGGTCTTTTCGCGGAACTCCCTTCTTTTGCTGGGTAGTTTTGCTTTTCGACCGCGTGCTTTGCTGCACGGCCGCGTTCCCAGGGGGCAGGGCTTCGGCTTTCATGCCCTTTCTGCGGGGAAGAAGACTCTGGCGGGAATCTTCACGCCAAAAGATGGCGGCAAGATGGCGAATTCTGCAAATTTCGCAACGGATCACCGCTGACTTCACTTCAAGGCGCCCTTCACTAGGTAAGTAAATAGGTAAGTATCCTGGTTGTGACGCCAGAAGAGTCGATGTGTACCGCCCCACGCTTGGCTGCAGCCAAGCCGCTCGGATCCGGGCTCGTTGGTGGCTCGAGCGCCTCCGGACCCGGGGTCACTTCGCTCTGAAAGGGGATGCTGGCACTTTTGGTGGTGGTTAGGTAGGTGCATGGCCGGAGCCGCGCTTGAGATCGTAATGCCACCCATGGGATGTGGTGAAGGTAGACACCACTGCTGCAGTTACAGGGCACCCGGGGGAGATGTTTATGCAGCAAGTTGTTAACCCCTTCGTGGGCAGGGATGGTGGCCCCGGGACCCGTTGGGGATAGCTGTGCGGTGCAGGGCGGTGCGCGGCCGGATGGCACTGTTGTACTCACTGTTATTGACACACACAAGTCTCTGGTAAACCAAGTTGATGGTGGTCGGTGCCCGCAGCCGGCTGCGTCTGATCCCCCACCCGGTTCGATGGTCTTGGACTTTCTCTTGCACCATGTTGTGTATTTGGGCTACCTGTGCTTCAGCGACGGGAGTCTGCTACCTGGCTGTATGTATGTCGAGAGAGCCCTTTTGCCCGCAGACGCTGGCCCGTGATGGTGTAGTGCGGCGGTCTATCTGTGACTACCTGGCTAGTCCAGGGCGTCACACTTTGACTCCAAGACCCAAGAGGATTGAGCATCTTACTTACTGTTGGACGAATTTGTGTTAAACAATCGTCACCAGGAGTCTACTGGCAAGTCACCATGATTTGGTTCATACGGTTTTCATCCACAATTATCCGCAATTTAGAACCTTTAGTTTAGGAGGAGCATTTTGCCTCATCACTCTTTTCTGTATGGCAAGGGGTTCAGAGTAATTTGAAGCTAATGGGAGATAGATACGAATGTATGATTGACAAAAAAACGCTTGCCAGGTCTGGGCCTAAGTGTGAATGACTATGTGTGGTTGTCTACCAGGAATAGTAAGTTGAAGATTCCTTCCTGGAAGCTGAGACCTAGGTTTATTAGTCTCTATAAAGTAACAGCTGTCATTAACCCAGTAGCATTTCATCTGGTGTTACCTCAGGCTCTTAGGATCCATAATGTGTTCCACAGGTCACTGCTCAAAAGTATATGCTACCTTTGGAGCTGTGCCCTTTGCTGCCAGTCCCAATCATGGTTGATGATAATTTAGAGTTCCAAATAGCTAAGATTGTTGATGTTCCCTTCAATACTTAATGCACTGGAGGTGTTATGGTCTAGAAGAAAGGATGTGGGTTTCAACTTTGGATGTGAGTGCCACAAGGTTGGTTTGTTTATTTCATGCTTACCATCCATATGAATCTGGTCTTGAGTGTCTGGAGACCCCTTGTTGGAGGGAGCGTACTGTAATGGGTGTGTCACGCATGACAAACAGTCCTGTAATTTCCAGCTGTAGAAGGTCGCAGTTTTTAGCCACACAAGTTGCTCTCTGACTTTCCATTTTTCCCTGATTGGGTTTATCCCTTTCTCTTTCGGTCTCTGTGGATTTCCTCACCTTTCAGCTGTTAATCTTCAACACTTTCCTCTGTGTCTTTAAATACCCTCATTCCCCTTAATCTGAACTGGTGATAGGTCTAATACCCTTAACAAGTCTTCAATGCTAGCAGTCAGCTAGTATTTGTCTGGAGAAACTTTGTTGTTGTTGCAGTTCTTCTCCCTGAGTCATCTGGAGATATGTTATTTGTTTACTTTCCCCTTTGTGTATTTCCCAGTGTGTTCTTTAGAGTTTAGTGGGGTTGACTATGCACTCATCACATCCGTTCCCTACCTAGGGCCTATTTCAGGATCAGTCAGGGTCAGGTATCTTGCTTGGCGCATAGATGCAAAACCTATTTAGGGTGGTGAGGGAAGCCAGCGGTAGGTTTGATGAGGGGGTCACCATCTCTCCATTCCTTAGACACAGGGTTTCCTTTCCTTTTTGCCATTAGCTTTGTACTTCGCTGTACCTAGTGTGACAGCAGTGTTACAGCCGTAGGAAAGGTCAGTAAGTATAACTGCCCTGCTTTATTCTTTATTTCCTTTCATTTTCCTTTTTTTAAAATTTCTATCTTTATCTGGGTGGCCGAACCCAAACAGTAACATGGACTCCCCTGAGAAGTCTATGTTCAGGATCGAACTTTACATTTCTGGTTTGCTCATTCCTACTTTTTACTTATTTTGTTACATTAGAACCTGTGTTTAAATATTTTTGTAATCCAATTTGTATGTGATGCATCAGCACTAAATTGTGAGACAAGGGAAAAAATATAGGCAAAAATTAAATTTATGGCATAAAATAAACGTTTTGCCATGTATGTATGTATTCACTCATTTTGCTATAAAAACCCTAAAAATTTCTAGTGCAAGCAATTACCTTCATAAGTCACATGCTTAGCGAAAGGAAGTCCACCTGTGTGCAATCTAAGTGTTGTATGGTCTGACAAACAAAACCATGAAGACCAAAGAGATCTCCAAACAAGTCAGGGACAGGCTTGTTCAAAAATACAAGTCAGGGTTTGGTTTTAAAAAAATCCCCATCTCTGATGATCCCCTGGACCACCACCAAATCCATCATCATCAAATGGAAAATTCCCAACACCACAACAAACCTGCCAAGAGAGGCTGCCCACCCTCTTTGCAATTAGACATTAATCAGAAACGAGGCACAGAGACCAAAGGTAACCTTGAATAAACTGAAGAGTTCCCAAGTAAAGAGTGGAGAATGTGTCCATACAAACACAATAGGCCCTAGATATCATAGAGCTGGCCTTTATGGAAGAGTGGCCAGAAAAAAAGACTTTTACTTACAGCCAACAATTGGAAGGCTTGTTTTCATTTTGCCAAAAGTCATGCGGGAGACACCCCACAAATGTGTGGTGGAAATGCTATGGTCAGATGAGACCAACACTGAACTTTTGATCACCATGTTAAACGTTATGTCTGGCGCCAAACAAGCAGTTCATCACCACAAGAACACCATCCATACAGTGAAATATGATGGTGGTAGCATCATGCTCTGGGGATGTTATTTGGCAGCAGTGACAGAGAAAATGATCCGAGTCGAAAAGAATATGGATGATGTGATGTAAGGGGATATTCTTGAGCAACACCTGTTTCAGTACCTCAGTGATTTGCGACTGGGAAGAAGATTCACCTTCAACACAATGATCAAAAGCATACTGCTAAAGCAGCACTCGAGTGGTTTAAGGGGAAACATGTAAATGTATTGTAGTGCCCTAATCAAAACCCAGACCTAAATCCAATTGATAATCTGTGGTTAGACTTGGAGATTGCAGTTCACGAGAGGAAACCATCAAACTTGAACGAGCTGTAGCAGTTTTGCCTTGAGGAATGGGCAAAAATTCCAGTGGCAAGATGTGGAAAGCTCATAGAGATTTATCCAAAGCAGCTGTAATTGACAAAAAAGGAGGCTCTACAATGTACTGACTGTAGGGGGTGAATAGTCATGCAAACTGAAGTTTTCAGTTGATATGTCCCATTTGTTGCTTGATTCATAACAAAATGAAAGCCAAATGTTCACAGTTGTAGGCATGTTCTTTACATGAACTGATGCAAACCCTAAAGGGGGCTTTACACGCTGCAACATCGCTAATGCGGAGTCGTTGGGGTCACGGAATTTGTGACGCACATCCGGCCGCATTAGCGATATTGCTGCGTGTGACACCGATGAGCGATTTTGCATCGTTGCAAAAACGTGCAAAATCGCTCATCGGTGACATGGGGGTCCATTCTCGATTATCGTTACTGCAGCAGTAACGATGTAGTTCGTCGCTCCTGCGGCAGCACACATTGCTATGTGTGACGCCGCAGGAACAAGGAACCTCTCCTTACCTGCCTGCCGGCCGCTATGAGGAAGGAAGGAGGTGGGTGGGATGTTACGTCCCGCTCATCTCCGCCCCTCCGCTTCTATTGGGCGGCCGCTCAGTGACGTCGCTGTGACGCCGCACGGACCACCCCCTTAGAAAGGAGGCGGTTCGCTGGTCACAGCGATGTCGCCGGGCAGGTAAGTATGTGTGACGGGTCTGCGCGATGTTGTGCGGCACGGGCAGCGATTTGCCCGTGTCGCACAACAGATGGAGGTGGGTACCCACGCTAGCGATATCGGGACCAATATCGCAGCGTGTAAAGTAGCCTTAAGGGCTCGTGCACATGTTGCGTAATAGCATGCATTTACGCTGCGTTTAGCACTGCAGTGTAAATGCATGCATCCTGCATCCCCATCACAATCTATGTAGATTGTGCATAATTAGTTTGCACGTTGCTTTTTTGAACGCAACGATCTGTATGCTAAAACTTTGACCCAAATCCGTGCGTTCAAAAATGCAGCATGTCAATTAATTTGTGCGCTTTGGATGCGGCTCCCGCTCTGTCTATGGGAGAGCCAGCATCCATAGCACATGAAATCGGCATGTAATCTACTGAAACACTGCATCCATTACGCAGTGTTTCTGCAGCCATTTGAAGCGCAAAAGTGCTGTCAAATCGCTGCAGAAATTTCAGCATTTACGTGCGAACAAGCCCTAAAAGAAAGCATTAAATTCCAGGTTCTGAGGTAGCAAAACATGAAAAATGTCAATGGAGTGAATATTTTCCAAGGCACTATATTCAGTGTTTAATTGCTGTTGCAGTACAATGTATATTGCAAACTTGCACCCTTTAGTGCTTTTTATGGGGCACTAAAGGGAGTCTTTAACCTTGTTTAACCTAATAGATAAATAATAATTTAAAACAAATCTGGTGTGGGGTCCCCCTATTTGTGATAACTAGCCAAGGTAAAGTAGACAGCTGCAGGCTGGTATTATCAGGCTGGGATGGCCCATAGTTATTTGGTTTTACCCAGCCAAAAAATATCAGCATGCAGCCACCCCATAATTGACGCATTATGTTAGATTCGTCAATGCTGGTGATTTGCCTGTCTCATCACGATTGTCCTGGTGCTGTAGCAATTAGAGTAACATTTTTTAAGGTTATCAGCTGTGTAATGTCAGCTGGCATCAAGCCCTGGTGTTAGTAATGGAAAAGCGTCTATCAGACACCCCATTTCTAATCCAGTAATAAAAAAAAAAATCACACAGGAAAAAATAGTCAATTTGAATACAGACTCACCCACACTATCTCTTATTGAACAATTTATTATGAAAAATGTTCCCACGAAGCTACTCTATCATAGTCCACTTTCCCTGAATGCAGCTTCAGTCACTGTGAACAGCAGTAAAGTGCAGCTATTCACAGGTGTCGGGTAGTGACGACAACTCTCATGAGCATCGCCATGTCATACGGATCCCAACATTGAGCCGGCAACTCTAATGAGGGTTGTCGTCATTCCCTGGTGCCTGTGAATTGCTGTACTTTACTGCTATTGACAGTTGCCAGAGCAGAATCAGAAACAAAATCCCATTCTATAGTCTTGTAGTAATATCCCCTTTTTGTCCCCCTTCTTTAAGCAACGGCCCCATCCTGGTCCCCATCTTGTAGTAATCCCCCTATCTTGGTCCCCATCCTTTAGTAATGTGTCCATCCTGGCCCACATCTTGTAGTAATGCTCCTATCCTGGTCCACATCCTATAGTAATGCACATTAATACAAGAAGGGGACAAGGATGAGCACATTACTACATGAGGACCTGGATGTGTCATTATTTCAAGATGAGGACCAGGATGAAGCACATTGCTATAAGAAGGGGAACAGGATGGGGACATTGCTACAAGATGAGGTCTAGGATGGTGACAATACTACAAAAAGGGGATCATGAGGGGGACATTACTACGAGATGGGGACCAGGATGGGCATATTACTACAGGATGGGGACCAAGGTGGGGATATTGCTACAGGATGGGCACCAGGATGGGTACATTACTACAGAATGGGGACCAGGATGGAAATATTGCTATAGGATAGGGGCAAGGATGTACACATCACTACAATGGGACCAGGATGATGGACATTACTACAACAAGAGGACTAGGATGGGGACATTACTACAAGATGAGGACCAGGATGGGGACATTACTACAAGATGAGGACCAGGATGGGGACATTACTACAAGATGAGGACCAGGATGGGGGACATGACTACAAGATGGGGACCAGGATCAGTAACGACCAAAGCTACACACTTTACCATAACCTATACAATGAATGTAATTTAAAACAATAAAATAAATAATCAAAAACTGTCCAAAAATGATCAAAAAGTGTATAGAAAAATAAAAATGGTATCACTAAAAATGACGCTTTGTCCTGCAAAGAATGCGGCCCACCAAAACAATTTTATTTCTATGTGCAGCCCTTATACTCAGCTGAGTATGAGACCCCTGATCTAGAAGAAGGTAATAATACAAGGTAACACTTGCCATATTACTCCATAAAAACCTCTTCCCAACTCTAAAGATACAAATCAGAATAAATCTGTGAATCACGGAGCTATCACCAGGAATTTAGTATTTAGTATTCTCATTAATGTTATATTATTGGGAGTTTTTTTAGTACTGTGGCCTTATTGATAGCATTTTATTTGAAGAACGCAGATACCTGCATGTCTTGTGAGATCCCATAGTAAGGTTGTCTACACGTGCTGTACATTTATATTTCTTACGATCCACCATACAAACTATTACACGTAAAGACATTATATTTATTGCAGATCTCGCAAGTACAAAATCGATTTTTAGTGTATATTACCAGAGACTATACATGGACTTAATAAAGGATATTACAGCTTGTGAGGACTTCCATATCTAATTGAAAACTCAATTATCACTTCCAGCTATCCCACCACCCTATTTCCTTTGCAACATCCAGGCCCCACGGCAGGTGTCAAACAAGCAACATAATTTAATTGTGAGACATTGTGAGCTTGTCAGCGACTTCTATATATCCCGGTCACAATGTGACACTTGTGTTTTCTAAGTCTATTAACAACATTGTCTTAACAGGAAAAAACATATCATCATGTTCCAACTGAAGAATCTATGGCTCAGCTTATCCCTCCCTCCCCCTCTCCTAGGAAGACAATGGGAAGGCAAGACTTTTCACAGTGAAAGACCAAAGACAAGAATGGTCTTGGCTGTCATTAATATAGGGGTATTAACAAAGCCAAATTGGAGCAGGACTGATATGATGCTTGTCACTTGTGCAGCTTGTCCATCAAAGACACCTAAGTATAGAAGTGACGAGCAACAATTGGCATCTGCATAATGTAACAAAGGAACGTACGGTAAATCTACACATATGAGAACCGGTAAGGTCAAGAGGCAGCTAGAAAAGGCACGGTTAAATATTAGGTAGATAGAACAGATAATAAACATCCTGAAGGTCCAGACCAGCAAACTCATAAAGAATCTGGATAAGGTTATAACATGCACAATTAAAGAGGTGGTTCACTACTCTGTAATAGTGGCCACATCCCTGTAAAACTGATAGGGAAGGCTTTTTTCTAAATACAGTATCTTGTTCAGCCAATTCTGCCTCCGAGTGGCACTATTGCGGTCCGCTCATTCCCATGAAGTGACCTCCATCGGGCTCCGTGATCTCTGACATCCGATGATGTCACGTCAACTTCTAGTTGACCCGACATCACCGAGGCCGGCCCCAGTGTCCGTTAATTACTGTGGGCGGCATTTAATCACTTGTCACAGTCCAGAATATTGCACGCTCTCTCCATCGCTGCAGAGCACGACAAGCAGGAGTGATGCTGGTCTGTGACGCTAGGCTGTGACGAGTGGCGAAACGCCGCCCACAGCCCTGTCACACAGGAAGACAGGGGCCAGGCTCGGTGATGTTGGGTCAACTGGAAGTTGACATGACATTACCAGATCTCAGAGGGGACGGAGCCCCGGGGGTCACTTCATGGGGATGAAGGGACCACAATAGCGCTGCTAAGGGTATGCTCACACGAGCGTGAAAATCGGACGAGTGCAATGCGAGAAATTCTCGCATTGCACTCTGACCAATGTTAGGCAATGAGGTTGAGCTGTTGGTCAGCTTTTCTCGCATCCAGATTCTGGATGCGAGAAAAGCGGCAGCATGCTGCGTTTTGCTGATACCGCCGTATCTCTCGCACCCATTCAAGTGAATGGATGCGAGAGATACATCGGACTGCACTCGGATGTTATCCCAGTGCAGTGCGATATACGCACAGGGTGACAGTGGAGGAGATGGGGGGGATTAACCCCTCCCTCTCCTCCGCAGCGCCCGCACTCAGCTTCACAGCTGTGACCCGATCGCAAGATCGGGTTACAGTCGCATGACACTCGGCTCAGGCTCGCAGCAGAGCCTGAGCCAGGGGGCATTAGCATATCGCATCCGATGCTCTCGCATCGGATGCCATACGCTCGTGTGAGTCCAGCCTAACAGGCAGGATTGACCACACAAGGTACTTAGGAAAAGCCTTCCCTATCAGTTTTGCAGGGATGTGGCTACTATTGCAGCGTAGTGAACCGCCTCTTTAATAGTGACGAGACAATAATAACTATTCGTGTTTGGATTTTTCCGATATTCATCACGAATAACTACCCTAATACAAGTGAATGGGGAACCCGGGCATTTTCCTTGTTGTGATAAATAATACTTGGTATTCGGTAAGCATTATCCAGTTAGTATTCGCCCATCTCTATTAATTTATTTTCTTCATATTGCTTATATAGTGGCAACATATTCTGCAGTGCTGTACAGAGATTCATACATAGCTTCATAGTCTTTTTCACTCATCGGAATGTTTTTAATAAAGTGCAAAGAGGAAACCATGAGATAACATACAAACTCCACGTAGTCCCTTTATCAGGGTTTGCCCACATCTGCATATAAATACACCAAGTGCAATCCGATAAAAAATCCGATTACACTCGCACCCATATTAAGCAATGAGTCAGTGCTGATCTGTGAGATTTTCCTCAGATATTTTTGGGCCGCTGAACAAAAAAAAATCACAGTTTGCTACGTATGGCCACGTAAAATACCGAAACTCATCAATGGAAGTCAATGGGTGCGAAATCCATATGCCGTCCGTTTTTTTACGGACACATTACCATTCTGTGGGATAGAACACTGCAAATAGTCCATAAATAATTGTACAGTAATAGATGCTGAGAAAAAAAACACATTACATATTGATAGCATACAGATGATAGGCGAGAAATTGCACCCTTGTGTAGCACTTGCATGGAATTCCAAACGGATTTCACTCACCCCACTTTCCTGGATGAGAACCGGGCCAATTTTATATATTCAGATGTGCGTTAACCCTTAGTTTGATTACAGCATTGTATCAACACTAAAGGCCCTGTTACACGCTACGATATATCTAACGGGGTCACGTCGTTAGTGACGCACATCCGGCATCATTTAACATATCATAGCGTGTGACAGCTACAAGCGACTGTGAATGAGCAAAAATACTCACCTTATCGTTGCTCGTTGACACGTCGCTCATTTTCAAAAAAATTGATCGTCCTTCTGTGCCCCGGCTGTTCATTGTTCCCGAGGCAGCACACATCGCTCCGTGTGACACCCCGGGAACGATGAACTGCAGCTTACCTGCGTCCCGCCGGCAATGCGGAAGGAAGAAGGTGCGCGGGATGTTACGTCCCGCTCATCTCCGCTTCTATTGGGCGGCTGCTGTGTGACGTCTCTGTGATGCCGAACGTCCCTCCCCCTTCAGGAAGAAGATGTTCGCCGTCCACAGCGAGGTCGTTCGGGAGGTAAGTACGTGTGACGGTGGTTACCGACTTTGTGCGACACGGGCAACAAATTGGGGGCGTGTGCGATCGCACATGCAAATGCACGATAAATCGACGCGTGTAACGGGGCCTTAACACTCTTTTCTACACCCCTTTAAGAGCATATGGATGTCATAGAGGGGGTACCCTAAATGAGACATTTAAAGGGGTTTACTCAAGTTTGATAGTTATCTCCTATCCATGGGATAGTGGATTATGTTCCAATCACTGTGGATGTGACTACTTGCCCACCAGTGTTAATGAGAACTGGGGCTCTGAAGAGCCTTCATTGAATGAAATGTTGGTTGATCATGAGTATTGTCACTCCATTTATTCTAATGGCTGCCCTACAGATTAGCCGAGCCCTGCACTCAGCAATCTCCAACACTTCCATGAGAATTAATGGACAGAAGTGCTCATGACCAAACTCTGCTTCAATGAGTCATGGCTCATCACAGTCCTGATTCTTGTAATCACTGGGTGCCACAACGAACGTTGTTTATTATACCGCAGTAGAGAATAACTTTCAAAATTGAGAACACCCCTTTAAGGCCGCTATTCACAATTGATGAATGTTGCAGATTTTTGCAGGACTAGCAAACTGTCTAATGTGTATGAGCTCCTCTCGACTCTTCCTCAATGGATGATGTTAGGAGAAAGAAGGATTGGGCAGTTGGAATTTTAATGCCTGATCCTTTTTTTTTATCGGAAAGATAAGCAGTAAGTGGCTTTCTACTCAGCACATGTTGGACACATTTGAACTCTGAGCCAAGCTGAGCTCTCATGTGTATGAAGAGCTGGGGGAGAGACACGACGTTATACTGACAATGATCTCATGTATGGCCAACTTTTTTGGTTCTCTACTGCAACGAGCCACAGATTGGTAGTTTGAATGAACACCAAAGCAAACAATGTGCACTGCGCAATCTATACTAGATGGACATAGGCTGCCATAGTTCTCAGAAGCATGAGTCTCATTTACACAAGACTATGTGTTTTAAAAAACGATTTTTTTTTGGGCTGCAGAAGAGATCCTTTCACCCGATGAATAAGCCTTGTGCTCGTTCATTTGCTGATCAGCAGCCTGTCTACACAGCAAGATAATAGTGAAACAAACATTTTTAACAATGTTTTTTCATGATTAATTTGCAGTGTAAATGTCCCTTAACTTTAAATTAATTGCGACAAAATACTTTATAAATCGCGTGGATCGCTGTGGCTCGAATAGTTGACGCCGCAACTTCAATGCACTAAAGGGTGCCCGAGCTGGGAAGCTACCGGAACAGACAGTTACCTACCTTCCATGCCTGCGGAAAATGACAAAAACAGACTCTCTTGGGGTCAATGGACAACACACAACTAATTAAGGGTATGTGCCCACGAGTGCCCACGAGCAGGACCCGCTGCATCCTGGATGCAGCAGGTCCTGACCTGTGGAGCCACAAGTCTCCTCTGAAGAAGACCCATGATCTGGGCTTGGGCAGCTGCAGTCTCTCTCTTCTGTTCTCTCTAAAGAGAATGCTTGCAACTCCGTAGCAAACAATTGACATGCCATGACTCGGAAAGCTGCACCGCAGGTCAGTTTACACTGTTGGCCATACATGCACTGTTGGCATGGGATTTCTATAAATCCCATCCGCTGTGCTTGTACTGTACATCACAGCGTTTTGGTGAAGCACACTGCATCCAAAACACTGTGAACACTGATCGTGGGCACGTACCCTTAAAGGGAACCTGTCACCAGTTTTGGGGCCTATAAGCTGTGGCCATCATCACTGGGCTTTTATAAACAGCATTCTAACATGCTGTATATAAGAGCCCAGGCCGCTGTGTAGACCATAAAAATCACTTATATTATAATACTTACCTAAACGGCCGCTGCGTTGGAGTTCGGTTATATGGGTGTGTCCGTTCTCCTGTGGCGGCGCCTCCTCTTTCCGCCATCTTTATCATCCTTCTTCTGAAGCTGGGGTGCGTCATGCACACAGGCTTCAGAAGGAGGAAGAAGATGGCCGAAAGAGGAGGCACCGGAGAACGAAGACACCCATATGGCCCAACTCCACCACAGTGGCCGTTTAGGTAAGTATTATAAAGTGATTTTTACGTTCTATACAGCAGCCTGGGCTCTTATATACAGCATGTTAGACTTCGGTATATAAGAGCCCGGTGATGGTTGCCGCAGCTTCTAGGCCCCAAAACTGGTGACAGGTTTCCTTTAAGGTTAACAATTAGATTGGGATCACATATCACACCCACAGTGCGTTATATTGCCTTGTTTTATTGCAGTAAAATCAGGCCATTTTTGTAAGCATTTTAGAAAGTTGTATCAAAAATAATGCATTTTAGGAGAATCAAAGCAAGAAAATTCCCTCCTGGTGTGAAGTGTGAACCGAGCAGCAAATAAAATAATAAAATAGATACCGATTGTGAATACTCTATTCAGTCCCCTCTTAGTTCTGTTCTTTTTATAACTGGGTGACAATATATCCACTTTTAGAGCTCCCACGAGTAATATTACCCCATTTTTCTGGTGTCCTGTATGACAAATCTGCTTAGCTATGAAATCATACATCTGCCATTATTTGACATATATTTTCATTATCATCCCCAATAGCACGTTTTATTTCCTGCAGAGGCACAATGATGAGTGCTTCCTTCTGATATCTTCGGAAGAAATCAATATATTGGCCATGACTCCAGATTGCAGCCCTCCCCACGCAGCAAATCAATGGGGATCTCTTCTCAAAATGTAATATGCTGACATGAATTTAATGAATTAATAGGTTATGTGAGATGTTGTATCAGCACAGTAAGTCTGTATTTCCGAGTCCTATATAGAGGCAGTTCTGCACAGCCTGCAAAGTACAGTCATACTCAGAGTATGGGCTCGCTCACACCACTGTACAATTCGGGTGAGAGTTGTCCACTCATCCGAGTTGACAGCACTCATTGAATTTATTGGATAGCACTCAGTCCAATGTTATCTTGGGGAGCAGTGGTCACGATGACTGTTTTTATCAGCATGAGAAAAAAAAAGTGCAGTATGCTATGAGTGGCAGAGCAAATTGGATGCCACACACCCATTCAAGTCAATGGGTAGTGGCAATCAGTGGACAGCACTCAGATGACGTCCGAGTGCAGTCCAATTTCAGCGGCCCAACAAAATAGAGAAAACAAGGCAATTTTGTTCTCCATCTTCTTTTCACCTGTTATACGATACTCTCCTCCAAGAGCTGACATTCTGATCAGAGTTTGATCCGAGTGTCATTAACTTAATCAATCTGAAAAGAAAATATGTTCTCATGTGACCACAGCCTATAAGTAATGCTAATTGTTATGATCCGAAACCATGGAATATCACAGTGTATCATTGACAAAAAGGTGACGAGAGCATTGGCAACTAATCTGGCTGCCATCCCCTTACTAACCACCAACACTAGAAGTAGCTGAGAAGTGAACTAACATCCTATGCACCGCGAACCCAGCCGGAGAAACTAGCTATCCTAAAGGAAGGAAGGATAAATAACTCTCTGCCTCAGAGTAGAACCCCAAAGGTATAGGAAGCCGCCTACATTCAAAGACTATGGTTATATAGGAAAATACAATACACAGATGGAGGATAGGATTAGCAAAGATAGGGCCCCACTAACTAAATAGGAAAGGGTAGGAAAGAGGCTGATGGTGGCCAGAGAAAAACCCTACAAAAACCCAAATACCTGATAGTACAAAAAGGTCCTCAGATCGCACAATCTGTACTCCGTCCTATATCAGGCGCTCTTCTCAAACCAATGAACAGAAAAACAGGAACAATTACAAATTCAAGAAGAAACAAACACATGGACTTATAGGAGCAAAACTCCAAAAATAGCTGCAGGGAGCTTCCCAGCTAAGCAACAGAGAGGGAAGATTCCTGCATGCAAATAAACTGACAATAACCACAGAAAATGACAAACCCAGATAAGAACAAAAAGAACAAAACAACTAAGAAAGAACCAAGCATTCATCTGGGGAAGATGTGGTCAGAAACAAGATGAAAAGTCAGGTGAGCTACAGAACAATGATAACCGGCTCAGACTGCCAGGAGGCCAAGGCTAAAATAGGCAGAGAGTTAGCAATGGAAACGCCCATTGCTGAAGAGCACCTGGTCTCTCTCAAAACCATTCCTGGCCACAAGAGGGAGCCTCACAGGAGCAACAGCATAAATGACATTCATAACAGCTAATACTCCTGACCAGATGTCCAACGGGTGATGGACATTTTTGAGTTTCTGATGTCACCGAGTCTCGCACTTCCCTCTGTGTGACCCGGCAAGAGCGGTGATGAGTAATAACATTACTAACATCATCAGCGCTCGTCATAGTCGTCGGGTATTACAGAGGGTAGTCTGACTGAGAGTGGCGTATGAAGCATCATTCTCAGAACAAGGCTCCATAGGTTGTACTACAGAATTGATGGACGTAGTTGATACACCATGGACTATGTCAGAGCTGTGGGGACTTTTTTAAAATAATAAATTGGTTAGCAAGGGACAGTATTTTGTATTTCTTTCTCTCTTTTTATATCTTTCAAGTACCTATTTGTGGACTATGTCGGATATGTTGAATTACTTCGGATCAGCATGGCTATTTTTGTTTTTATAAATTGGTGACCCATGCAAGAGTCAAGGTATCTTTAAAAAAAAAAAATGTGGGTGTTTTTTTTTTTAACATATTAGATTAGTTATGGGAGCATCTCAGAGACACCTCCCCATTATTAGCCCAAGGGCTTGATGCCAGCTGACACTATACATCTGACTTCAGCCCCAACTACCATTACCTCAACTGCAATCGTACCGGGATAATCGGGAAGAGCGGCGGTGAAATGCCAAAAATGAGGCACCTAATGTGATGTGCCACTTCTGGGACAGCTGTGTGCTGATATTATTAGGCTGGGAAGGGCCCAATAACTATGGACCTTCCCAGCCTGATAATAGAAGCCCACTACTGTCTGCTTTATCTTGGCTGGTTATCAAAAATAGGGGGGAGAAAACTTTTTTTATTATTTATTTAATAGGTTAAACCAGGCTATATACCCTTTAGTGACACATGAAAGGCCCTAAAGGGTGTAAGTGTATAATATTTAGGGGGGCATGATATTACTTTGCTTTAGTCAACTTTTAATATAAGTTCTTCCCCCTAGATCAACTCTCCCTGAAGTAATTCCAGAGGAGGGTGTGCTGAGCATCACATTCCCGTGTCCTATATAAGACCCGATGATGCTATGCGGCCAGCCAGTCACAGTAATGAAAGTAGTCAACATGGCTGTGGCATTACCATGTGTTGCAGGCAATCTCTGCATTTTGATTGGCTGTCTAACAGCTGCAAAAAATGCAAAGCGGGGACTCAAGCATCGCGCTCGACACCTGCAATATTCAATCGAGTGACAAGTGTGCCCGAGAAAGCTGATGCTCGATCAACACTAATGATCACTCAAGATGCAGATCAACAATGAAGTCACTGGACAAGGTCTTCAAAATGAGAAACAATTCACTGGCAAGGAAGATATGGCTTATCCATAGTTTGGCCTTCTTTATGGTAACAAATGGATGCAGAACCTGGATGATAAAAAAAAGAGACAGAGGAAGAATCGTCGCCTTTGAAACGTGGTACTGAAGAAGGATGTTATCAATACCACAGATGGAAAGAAAAACAATCAAATCAATTTTGGAACAATTGAAGCTATGACTGGATAGACACAAAGATTACCAAGCTACGAATTTGGACACATCATACGAATAGAGCAATCACTGAAGAAGGAGATAATGGTGGGAAGAATAGAAGGAACAAGGCGAAGAGGAAGACCAGCAACCCAATGGCTTGATACAATCAAGATCATGGTAGAGAAGACCCTGGTGCCCTTACCTAGGCTTGCAGAAGATTGGTCTTCCTACAAAGCATCATCTATCAAGTTGCCATAGCTCAAAAGTGAGTTGAAGGCCATTAAAAAAAATGTAGAATCAGGTTGTGATCACATCAGAGGCACATATTGGACTATACCCTGATGAATCCTTTTATATCCATGTCATGCCTACTATGTTAGAGTGTTTTGTGTTTTTGAGTAGTGGTCCACAGATCAGGAAACCTCAATTTATCATCTTTTTTTGAACATAAATAAAAAGGAGAACAAAAGGACAGGTTTTTAGCCTTCATCAGTATGCGGCTAAGAGTGCATTATACAAAAATGCATTTGTGTGACAAGAAGTGAACATCTGTTACTCTTTAAAGCAGTCAGACAACAGAACAATATATAACATAAGTATAAAATATCCTGATGGTGGAGCAAAGAACTAGACTATGTTGGGACTGTTTGCATACAAAACAACAATGGCCCATTATGGCAATGTTTACATGGACGAAGGCTATAAGTAAGGGGCATAAGGGCCAGGAAATTCCATTCCCCATTCTTGTAAAGTTTGTATTACTATTTTGATGTTACCATGGTTAGTCCCTTATTTGCAATCATCCTCTAAAAGGCCATTTACACGCTGCGACATCGCTAACGTATTATATATCGTAATAACGTAATATATCGTCGGGGTTACGGTGTTTGTGACGCACATCCGGCGTCGTTAGGGACGTTGCAGCGTGTAACACGTATGAGCGACCTTAAACGATCACAAAAGAGGCAAAAAAAAAATCGTTTGTCTGTGAGACGTCGTTCACTCACCAAAAATCGTTGTCTCTTCAGTAGCAAGGTTGTTTGTCGTACCTGCGGCAGCACACATCACTACGTGTGACATCGCAGGAACGAGCAACAACCTCGTACCTGTGGCTGGCCGCAATGAGGAAGGAAGGAGGTGGGCGGGATGTTACGTCCCGCTCATCTCCGCGACCCGACTTCTATTGGACGGCTGCCATGTGACGTTGCTGTGACGCCGCACGTACCGCCCCCTTAGAAAGGAGGCGGTTCGCCGGCCACAGCGACGTCGCAGGGAAGGTAAGTCCGTGTGATGGGTGTTAGCGATGTTGTGCATCACGGGCAGCGATTTGCCCGTGATGCACAACTGACGGGGGCGGGTACGCTCTCTAGCGATATCGATAGCGATATCACAGCATGTAAAGCAGGGCTGGGGAACCTTTTTTCTGTCGGGGACCATTTGGAAATTTCTACCAACCTTCGGGGGCCGCACAAAATTATCAATGTTTAAATGACCCTGCTATATTGGGTGAAGCAATTAATTAACTGGGGGCATGGGGCTGGGGGCACAGACACCACAAGGGGTTCTGGGGCCACAGACACCACAAGCGGTTCTGGGGCCACAGACACCACAAACAGTTCTGGGGCCACAGACACTACAAGCGGGGCTGGGGGCACAGACACTACAAGCGGGGCTGGGGGCACAGACACCACAAGCGGGGCCGGGGGCACAGACACCACAAGCGGGGCTGGGGGCACAGACACCACAAGCGGGGCTGGGGGCACAGACACCACAAGCGGGGCTGGGGGCACAGACACCACAAGCGGGGCTGGGGGCACAGACACCACACGAGGGGCTGGGGGCACAGACACCACACGAGGGGCTGGGGGCACGGACACCACACGAGGGGCTGGGGGCACAGACACCACACGAGGGGCTGGGGGCACAGACACCACACGAGGGGCTGGGGGCACAGACACCACACGAGGGGCTGGGGGCACAGACACCACACGAGGGTCTGGGGGCACAGACACCACACAAGGGTCTGGGGGCACAGACACCACACGAGGGGCTGGGGGCACAGACACCACTGGGGGGAGGCTCACAGAACTGGGGGATGGGCTGCACACAGGACTGGGGGATGGGCTGCACACAGGACTGGGGGATGGGCTGCACACAGGACTGGGGGATGGGCTGCACACAGGACTGGGGGATGGGCTGAACACAGGACTGGGGGAGCTGCACATAGGATTGTGTGGGGGTGCACACAGGACATTGGGGGGCTGCACACAGGAATGGGGGAGGGGTGCACACAGGACATTGGGGGGCACACTGCGCTGAGAGTTTCATACAACTCTGGGGGAGAAGGTTTACAGAACTGGGGTGGGGAGGCACAAAGCATTGGGCAAGGCACATAGCAGCAGAGGGTCGGCGCTGGACTCACAGCAGCATTGCATTCACATCACCGGAGTGCAGGAGCCGGACACACAGCATCAGAAGGAGAAGGCGGGCACTGATCTCCGGAGGGCAGGGGGCGGACACACAACGCTGGAAGCTGTGAGGCTGCTGTGGACCCGCCCACAATTGGCACTGGCCGACGGGAGAACACATTGCAGCACAAACAGCAATGTGTGGATTTAAAGGGCCGGCGGCAGCAAGACCACAGTGACAGCACGAGCACTGCCTCCCCCTGGAATCTGCCCGGGGGCCACATAAAAGGTCATGGCGGGCCGCATGCGGCCCGCGGGCCGGAGGTTCCCCACCCCTGATGTAAAGTATCCTTAACTCTGATAGTTTTTGATCAACTGAGTACCCGGTAGGATTGTGTTTTGCGGCCATGATGTAACCTCACTCTTGTACATTTTCTTTTGTCTCAGTTTTACACAGATTTTTATATTGACCATAGCAAACTTCATTTTTGGCAGGACCTGGTTAGTAAATAGGAATGGCAACTAAAATCTACATATCAATGAGTTTTGTTGGGTGCTGAGCTGGATAATGCTGCTTGGATACAGCTGTAGAAAATAAAATGTGTTTGCAGGAGATAAGGTGGGAGACATTACATGAAGACTAGAGGTGGCCATGTAGAGTGTGGAGCGGCTAATCATAAATTCTAGATATCTTAGAAATGTTCCTACAAGCTGAAAAAGCTTTTTTAACTTATCTCTTTTTTTTCCTAGGATTTTATTGGTAATTCTGAGATTAGGATGATCAGTATCTGACATGGACAGCTCATAAAAACATATGGACTTTCCTAGTTGGAATTTCAGATGGTGTTTTCTCATCCATTGGAGTTTGTAATATAGTATCAAATTTTTAGGTGTTGCCAAAATCAGTTCTAGCAGTAGTTTCGGCATACATTTGGCCTGTATATATCGCCTGACGATTTTTCTAATGTATTGGAAAGCTATGTTTTTAGCTAGAATGTGAAAGTAAATGTTCACCATGTAGTATATGTTTTTAACAACGGGATTGATGGTGGACACTTGCCATGTCTGTTCAATGATTGAGAAAAACAAAAAATGGAGCAGCAACAGCAATAGCGCAGGTATAGCTGTCAGTGTTACACTCCAATCTATGGTACATAGAAAAAAAAATCCATAGGATCTTCTACTGAGTGCTGCCCACTTTTATTACTTTTTTATTAGTGATGAGCGAGTACTAAAAAGCTCGGGTGCTCGAAGCTCGGGCCGAGCCTCCCAAGATACTCGTGTACTCGGCCCGAGCAACGAGCCCAATGTTATCCTATGGGAGACCCGAGTATTTTTGTGAAATGACCTCCCGGCAGCATGGAGAAACCCTAAAAATGGCACAAAAGTCTCAGAAGAGTGCTCAAATGACATGGCAACAGCATGGGGAAGACCCCTTGAAGCATTTATCACTCAAAAGTCACAGCTGTGAACAATTTTGTCCGCGTTTTACGCCATTTTTACGGACTCATCAGAAAACCTTCCAAAATGACCCCAAAATGATTTTTCATGGCGGAAATGTTAAGGGCACATACCCAATAGTGAGATAGAGCTGGTGTATGTTACTTTTTGAGATCAATACATGAAAGATTTTACGTGAAAACATTGTGTGGCACTCCGATGTCCCTGAGAAGAGACGTACATGAAGGCCTCTTGAGTCTAATGTGCCCATTTTGAGGAAGTGAGTCTTTGTAGTATTTTCCTTTGCCAGGGCAGTCCTAAATTGTGAGGTTCACCAATGCCCCTGCATACAGACGTGCATGAGGGCCTGTAAACCTGAAGTGCCCATTGTAAGGAAGTGGGTGTATTATAGTATAGCCCTTAGGCAGGGCAGCCAAAAATTGGGAGGCTCCACGTTGTCCCTGGATAGAGACGTGCATGAAGGCCTGTAAACCTGAAGTGCCCATTGGAAGGAAGTGGGTGTATTATAGTATAGCCATTAGGCAGGGAAGCCAAACATTGGGAGGCTCCACGTTGTCCCTGGATAGAGACGTGCATGAAGGCCTGTAAACCTGAAGTGCCCATTGGAAGGAAGTGGGTGTATTATAGTATAGCCCTTAGGCAGGGAAGCCAAACATTGGGAGGCTCCACGTTGTCCCTGGATAGAGACGTGCATGAAGGCCTGTAAACCTGAAGTGCCCATTGGAAGGAAGTGGGTGTATTATAGTATAGCCCTTAGGCAGGGCAGCCAAAAATTGGGAGGCTCCACGTTGTCCCTGGATAGAGACGTGCATGAAGGCCTGTAAACCTGAAGTGCCCATTGGAAGGAAGTGGGTGTATTATAGTATAGCCATTAGGCAGGGAAGCCAAACATTGGGAGGCTCCACGTTGTCCCTGGATAGAGACGTGCATGAAGGCCTGTAAACCTGAAGTGCCCATTGGAAGGAAGTGGGTGTATTATAGTATAGCCCTTAGGCAGGGAAGCCAAACATTGGGAGGCTCCACGTTGTCCCTGGATAGAGACGTGCATGAAGGCCTGTAAACCTGAAGTGCCCATTGGAAGGAAGTGGGTGTATTATAGTATAGCCCTTAGGCAGGGCAGCCAAAAATTGGGAGGCTCCACGTTGTCCCTGGATAGAGACGTGCATGAAGGCCTGTAAACCTGAAGTGCCCATTGGAAGGAAGTGGGTGTATTATAGTATAGCCCTTAGGCAGGGCAGCCAAAAATTGAGAGGCTCCACGTTGTCCCTGGATAGAGACCTGTTAGGTTCTTAGTGCCTCCGTGCTTGCATTTAAAAACCGCACGTGTGTGCCTGTTGGTGGCAGCTTTCCGCTGCATTTGTGTGAGTTTTGCAAAAACTTGGATATAACACACAAGTCTAGTGAATACACATCAGCACAGCATTGCAAAATGCGCAAGGGCGTTGTCAACGAACAAGGAAGTGGACGTGATGGTGGTGCAGGCAGACACCGAGGTTGTGTGCAAGCTCTAATTTCGCCACAACAAAGGGCCACATCTAGTCGCTCGCACGTCCTGTCCCAAATTCTTGGGGACCGCAGCAGTACACCGCTCTTGAACCAAGACCAGTGTCAACAGGTTGTTAGTTGGATAGCGGATAATGCTTCCAGTCAGATTGGCACCACCACAAACACTCTGTCTTCCACACGGTCAAGTGTCAGTAGCCGTGATACTGCACCGCACATTTCAGAACCTGATCCTCCTTCCTACCACCAGGCCGAGTACACGTCCACGGACATTACTGATCCCACACTTGGACACTCGGAATAGCTGTTCGTTCACGTTTCCATTCACAAATTCTGGCCTCTCGCCAGCTCCTGTTGAAGTGGGCCATGACGAGATTGTATGTACAGATGCACAAATATTTGAGCAGCCACGTTCTCACGAAGTTGGCAACGTGTCTCAACAAGGGGTGGACGATGATGAGACACAATTGTCAGGAAGTCAGGAGGAGGAGCAGGGTGCGGAAGAGGAAGACGACGTGGTGGATGATCCAGTAACTGACCCAACCTGGCAGGAGGATATGCAGAGCGAGGACAGCAGTGCACAGGGGGAGGGAGGCGTAGCATCCCAACAGGCAGTAAGAAGCAGAGTGGTGGCCCCAGGCAGACGTCAGGCAACTGTTCCCCGGAAAAAAACGACACAAGGTGCCTGTACAAATGTTAGGTCTTCCCGAGTCTGGCTGTAATACTATTGTATGTATTGAGGATTTCGATTGCGTTAGGGCAATGACAACCAGAGACGAGTTCTTGGTGCAAGACATTTATAATATGCAACCAGCAAATATGTACATAAACGGAACAAAAACACAGTAGAACATAAATACAGGAAATACCTTCCAGGGACTGAGCGAAAGGGAATTCCCGGGACCGCGCACCGGACTCCCCCAGGGAGACCACCAACAGCAAACCCCTATACAGGGACTGTCTGGCAATCACCCCAGAAGCCCTAAATGCGCAGCAGCCGGGACACAAAAGGGCAATAGGTAAGTCGAAAAATGTCTGTACGTGATGTGAGTCCAGAGTGGTATTAAACGGAAGGAACCGGGCAGAAGTTCCGACCAAAGACGGCAAACGGAGTCCAGGTACAGCTAGATGATACCAGATGAAGTCCAGAGTCGGTGTCGGTTGTTTTCCAAGAGGATCCGAATAACAATCAGGAACCAAAAGCAGCAGGGCAGGAGCACACAGGAAGCAGTATACTCAGGCACTGGACTAAGCTTTAGGGGCGGCTTTTAAACAGATGGACAGGAAGTAGGGCAACAGAACAGAAAACTCCATGTTAACAAAGGGCAAGCTCTTTCAAAAGAAAACTGGAAAACCCGGAACTCTGACACTGGCAGTTTTTTAAGTTGGCTCCAGATGATTCTAAAAAAGCCATTTGCAACACCTGCCATGCCAGCATCAGCAGGGGTACCAAAACTAGCAGCCTGACCACCACCAGCATGATCAGGCACATGTCAGCCAAGCACCCGACTTTGTGGGAAGTACAACAGAGTCGAGGAGCAGTGCTTGCTGATGTCACTGCTACGTCTTCGCTGGTTGTGCATGCGAGCCAATCCCCTGTCCATGCTGCCTGCGAACAAGCCTCCTCCACTCCTGCACCTGCAGTTGCCTACGCAGAAAGAACACCATCATCAAGCACGTCCTTGTCCCAGCGCAACGTTCAGTTATCCATTCAGCAAACCTTTGAGCGCAGGCGCAAATACACTGCCAACACCCCACATGCCACAGTTCTAAATGCTAACATTTCGCGACTGCTTGCGCTGGAAATGTTGCCTTTTAGGCTGGTTGAGACAGAAGCATTCCGCGAACTGATGGTGGCAGCTGTCCCACGTTACTCGGTCCACAGACGCCACTATTTCTCCCTGTGTGCCGTCCCCGCATTGCATAACTAACCACGTGTCACAAAACATCACACGTGCCCTGAACAACGCTGTTTCAGCCAAAGTCCACCTAACCACAGACACGTGGACAAGTGCATGTGGGCAAGGACGCTACATCTCGTTGACGTCACACTGGGTTAATATTGTGCAAGCTGGGACCCAGTCTGAGCGAGGGACGGAACACGTCCTTCACACACCAAGTTTTGCAGGCCCTACCTCAGTCAGGGTTTCACACACACTTTACAGCTCCGGAATGTCATGCTCCTCAGCCTCCTCCTCCTCCTGCGCATCCTGATCCACTTTACCCTCCACACCAGTCCCAAGCTGGAAGTGTCGCTGGCGGAGGAGGGGACGGTGCGCTCTCCCACTGCTCGGGTCCGGCTGACGCAGCTCTACGGCTGCTGCTGCTCGTTGGCTCGAGCGATGGCCGGATCCCGGGGACTCGAGCGGCGCTACTCGCCCGTGAGTGAAAAGGGGTGGTTTGGGTTTTGGGGATATTGTCCGTGACGCCACCCACGGTTGTGGTGATTGTGTGGACACCACCGCTGCTCTGGACGGGGATCCCGGGAGCCTGTGACAGGGAGCAGCTTTGTTGTTATTTCTCCCCTCCGTGGGTAGGGGGGTTGGTTGTCCCGGGGCCTGGTGATGGGGTAGAGATGGATGACAGGCGGGTTGCGGGGCCTGATGAAGTGCATGGTCGCAGGGGCAGCGCTGTGCCGCACGGCACGGAGGTACTCACTCAGCCCAATGATGATGACACAGTTCAGGGTAAAACAAGTGGCTGGATGGACGGGTCACTCGGACGGCTGCGGTTGTTCCTCCCTGCAGGTTAGTGATGACTGTCTCTCCCTGCACCTAAGTTAAGTGTTGGTAGTGATGGTTTCCCAACGGTAACCCGCTCCCTGACCTGGATATGGGCCGGAGGAGCCCCTTTTGCCCACAGGCGCTGGCCCTGGGAGACGGTTGCCCTTGGCGGTGGCTGTGTCTCCCCTTCACGGTTGTACGGTTGCCTTCTATCTGGACTTGGCTGTTTGGAAACCCTGAGGTCCCCTTCAATAACGGATTTGGCAAATTCACGGCGACACCAAGCCTTGCCGGGATCCGAAAGTCCTCTGCCAATGGTGCTGGCTTCTCTTTGTATACCGGTCCGGTACGGCCGGGTCACCACCCGTCCACGGTCCTTACGGCAGACTCCAATCGGCCTCCACTGCAGACGGTCACCACATCCTGCCAACCTTGCTGTCCTGTCCGGGCCACACACCCGGACCAACTTCAGGCTCTTTGCTGTCACTTTTCTCCTCTCTACTACTTTCCTCCTTCCACTTCCTTAGCTTAACTCTCACTGCCTGTGTTTTCCCTCCTCCTCGGTGGGTGGAGACCAACCGCCTGGCTCCACACCCTGGTGTGGACAACAGCCCCTGGGGAAGGCAACAAGGATTTTGTGTTTTGACTATGATATGCCTGCAGGGAGTGTGGGGTGTTTAAGTGTTGTGCTCTGTGGCCCCTGGCTTGTCCAGGGCGACACAGAAGCACTGCAGCACTGCCTCGGCGAAGCGGCAACAGGCAGTGCTGAAGCTAATCTGCATAGGTGACAAACCCCACAATGCAGAAGAGGTGTGGACAGCTCTGAAACAGCAGGCAGATCACTGGCTCACAACTCTGAACCTAAAGCCAGGAAAGGTCGTGTGTGACAATGGCCGGAACCTGGTGGCGGCTTTGAGGCGAGGCCAGCTGACACATGTTCCATGCGTGGCCCATGTGCTCAACCTCGAGGTTCAGCGGTTTCTAAAGTCATACTCAGAGCTGTCTGATCTGCTGGTAAAAGTTCGCCGCCTGTCTGCACATTTTCGAAAGTCACCTACTGCTTCAGCCGGCCTTGCCGGCTTAAGACGCCGTTTGCATCTTCCGGCACACAGACTGGTGTGTGATGTCCCCACGCGTTGGAATTCAACTCTGCACATGTTGGTCAGGATATGTGAGCAGAAGAGGGCAGTTGTTGAGTACCTGCATCACCTAAGCCGTCGGGAAATGGGTCAAACTCCACACATAACACCTGAGGAGTGGAGATGGATGTCCGACCTATGCACCATCCGCCAAAACTTTGAGGACTACAACAAGATGGTGAGCGGCGATGACGACATTATTAGCGTCACCATACCGCTTCTCTGCCTTCTAAAATGGTCTCTGCTCAGAAAACAAACATGATGCATTGCAGGCGGAGCGCGATGAGTTTCAGCAAGAAACAGTAGTGGGTGTGGGTGATGAATGATAACACACAGCCCAGCCTCGTCTCATCACAACGTGCAGTGGAGGACTATGACGAGGAGGAGGATGAAGACATGGAGCAACTCTCTGGCCAAATTGAGGATATGACATGCAGTCATATCCTCGGTTCAGCGTGGCTGGCCAGAGGACAGGGTAGATGATGAGGAGGAGGAGGACAGCATGTTCAGTCATCGTGTTGGTCAGGATACTGAAGTGATGGCTGTTAAGAGTCTGGCACACATGGCTGACTTTATGGTAAGCTGCCTGTCTCGTGACCCTCGCGTTAAGAACATCTTGGCCGACAATCATTACTGGTTGGTAACACTGTTAGACCCACGCTAAAAGGAGAACTTTTTGTCTCTTATTCCCGAGGCGGAGAGGTCAGGCAAAATGCAGCAGTTCCAGAAGGCCATAGTCACGGAAGTAGGCAAAGCATTCCCCTCACAAAACGCTAGCGGCATAGGTCATGAATCAGTGGACAACCGAGGCGTACAGCCGAGAGAGGCACAAGTCCAATCCGCCAGAGGTAGGGGAACAGTCTTTAAGATGTGTGACAGTTTTCTCAGCCCCTCACGTACCACAGCCCCTGAGGTGCGGGGTAGTGCCACAAGAAATCCTAAGTTTGCCCAGATGCTGAAGGAGTACCTTGCAGATCGCACAACTGTACTCCGACATTCCTCTGTGCCTTACAATTATTGGGTATCCAAGCTGGACACGTGGCATGAATTGGCTCTCTACGCCTTGGAAGTCCTGGCCTGCCCTGCTGCTAGCGTTTTGTCAGAGCGTGTTTTTAGTGCCGCAGGTGGAATCATTACAGATAAACGCACCCGCCTGTCAACTGAAAATGCTGACAAGCTGACTCTGATCAAGATGAACAAGGGTTGGATTGGGCCAGACTTCACCACACCACCAGAAAATGAGAGCGGAATTTAAAGTTTGCCATGTACCTCCACTCACCCATGGGTACACACTTCTGGACTTTGGATAATCGCTGGACTGCTCCTCCTTCTCCTCATGCGCCACCATGATGATGACCGTTACAAATTGCAATACTTAGGCCTTTGTTTCAGGTATACCCCCAGTGGTAAATTTTTTCGCCCATTCTTTGCAGAATGGACATTACAACGACAGGAGACCCGCTCCTTTGCAATGGGAACAATGTTTTGAGGCCCTCATGCACGTCTCTACCCAGGGACAACGTGGAGCCTCCCAATTTTTGGCTGCCCTGCCTAAGGGCTATACTACAATAGACCCACTTCCTTCCAATGGGCACTTCAGGTTTACAGGCCCTCATGCACGTCTCTATCCAGGGACAACGTGGAGCCTGACGCTGCCACCGACTGCCACACACGTGCTGTTTTTAAATGCAAGCACGGACGCAATAAGAACCTAACTGGTTTTTAGGAGCGACAATTACTGAGAAGTCTGACACTATCAGACACTGCTGACTGACGTGTATTATACACTAGACTTGTGCGTTATATAATAGTTTGTGCAAAACGCGCACCTGTACGCTGCCACCGACTGCCACACACGTGCTGTTTTTAAATGCAAGCACGGACGCAATAAGAACCTAACTGGTTTTTAGGAGCGACAATTACTGAGAAGTCTGACACTATCAGACACTGCTGACTGACGTGTATTATACACTAGACTTGTGCGTTATATAATAGTTTGTGCAAAACGCGCACCTGTACGCTGCCACCGACTGCCACACACGTGCTGTTTTTAAATGCAAGCACGGACGCAATAAGAACCTAACTGGTTTTTAGGAGCGACAATTACTGAGAAGTCTGACACTATCAGACACTGCTGACTGACGTGTATTATACACTAGACTTGTGCGTTATATAATAGTTTGTGCAAAACGCGCACCTGTACGCTGCCACCGACTGCCACACACGTGCTGTTTTTAAATGCAAGCACGGACGCAATAAGAACCTAACTGGTTTTTAGGAGCGACAATTACTGAGAAGTCTGACACTATCAGACACTGCTGACTGACGTGTATTATACACTAGACTTGTGCGTTATATAATAGTTTGTGCAAAACGCGCACCTGTACGCTGCCACCGACTGCCACACACGTGCTGTTTTTAAATGCAAGCACGGACGCAATAAGAACCTAACTGGTTTTTAGGAGCGACAATTACTGAGAAGTCTGACACTATCAGACACTGCTGACTGACGTGTATTATACACTAGACTTGTGCGTTATATAATAGTTTGTGCAAAACGCGCACCTGTACGCTGCCACCGACTGCCACACACGTGCTGTTTTTAAATGCAAGCACGGACGCAATAAGAACCTAACTGGTTTTTAGGAGCGACAATTACTGAGAAGTCTGACACTATCAGACACTGCTGACTGACGTGTATTATACACTAGACTTGTGCGTTATATAATAGTTTGTGCAAAACGCGCACCTGTACGCTGCCACCGACTGCCACACACGTGCTGTTTTTAAATGCAAGCACGGACGCAATAAGAACCTAACTGGTTTTTAGGAGCGACAATTACTGAGAAGTCTGACACTATCAGACACTGCTGACTGACGTGTATTATACACTAGACTTGTGCGTTATATAATAGTTTGTGCAAAACGCGCACCTGTACGCTGCCACCGACTGCCACACACGTGCTGTTTTTAAATGCAAGCACGGACGCAATAAGAACCTAACTGGTTTTTAGGAGCGACAATTACTGAGAAGTCTGACACTATCAGACACTGCTGACTGACGTGTATTATACACTAGACTTGTGCGTTATATAATAGTTTGTGCAAAACGCGCACCTGTACGCTGCCACCGACTGCCACACACGTGCTGTTTTTAAATGCAAGCACGGACGCAATAAGAACCTAACTGGTTTTTAGGAGCGACAATTACTGAGAAGTCTGACACTATCTGGACTGTTTTACACTGTGTACACCAGCCCCAGATATGATGAAGGCTGGTATACGGTCACCACTACCCTGCCTGCCTGCCTGCCTGTATACTGCTACAATAGTCCTGACAAGGACTCTTCTGGTCACTAGCCTGTATTCCGACCTGGCTATACCCTGCCTGTATATAGCAACAATAGTCCTGAGAAGGACTCTGCTACTGTACTCCGACCTGGCTATACCCTGCCTGCCTGTATACAACTAGAATAGTCCTGAGAAGGACTTCTGGTCACACTGTTTGCAGCCCTGCTCCGGAACTAACTATAAAGGGCCGCAAAGCTTTCCCTGAATCAGCGACACTCTCCCTACACTCACTGTCAGAATAGCTGTGAGCAGAGCACAGCGCGCCGGCCTATATAAAGGCTCGGTGACGCTGTGCAGGCCGGCCAATCACTGCAATTCCACAACTAACAGGGCTGTGGCATTGCAGTGGTCTGCCAGCCAATCCCTGCATGAGGGCTGGCTCTCAAAAGAGCGCCAACATGCAGAAATGAAGACCACGAGTAAAGCACGAGTATCGCGAGATTACTCGGTCCCCGCCGAGCAGCCCGAGTACAGTGATACTCGTGCGAGTACCGAGTAGTGACAAGCATGCTCGCTCATCACTATTTTTTATGTATACAGAATTTTGTAGCCTGAATATGATAGGACCAGGGCCAATAAAAGATGCTCTTCAGGTTGTCAGGGCATCACCGAATCTTTACACCGCAGGCATTTTTAATTTCAAAAGTAGGGTGTGCAATAGCAGTAAATGTGTCTGGTAAGAAAAAAAGGACACAAGGAAATCAGTTGCAAAATGTTAGTTGACTTTTCTACATGCCCCTTTACTTTAACATACAGCTCTGGCAAAAATTAAGAGATGCAAAATGCAAAATTGTCAGTTTTTCTGATTTTTCTCTTTATAGGTATATTTTTGAGTAAAATGTAAATTGTCCTTTTATTCTATAAACTACTGACAACATGTCTCCGAATTTCCAAGCAATAAATTTTCTATTTATTTTCTGAACATGAGAAATGGTCAAAATAACAAAAAAACTGCATTGCTTTCAGACACCTCAAATAATGCAAAGAAAAAAAGTTCATAATCCTTTAGAAACAACAATACTAACAATGTTTTAACTCAGGAAGAGTTCAGAAATCAATATTTTGTGGAACAACCATGATTTTTAATCACAGCTTTCATGCATTTTGGCATGCTTTCCACCAGTCATTGCTTTTGAGTGACCTTATGCCACTCCTGGTACAAAAATGTAAGCAGTTCTTTGTTTGATGACTTGTAACTATCCATCTTCCTCTTGATTACTGTCAGGGCCAGGCGGTCGGGCAGACCCAGGAGGTGGATCCACTGGGCCGAACTCTAAGATGGTGGTAAGGAGTCCGGTAGCTGCAGCAGTATGGGCAGTAGAACAGTCCGTGCAAGTGAAGGTACCGAAGAAGTCCCTGGGACCACGGAGTCACGGATGGTGGTCCGGGTGACGTAGCTCAGGTTCGGAAGCCGAGATGATGTCAGGCGGGGTCCGGAACCTTTTGGAGCGAGATGACGGGTCACTGCAGGGATCCAAGATGGTACGGACTGTCAGATGGCAGACGGACAGCGTGCGGGGTTCGGGATTCAGCAGGCCCGGCTGGCGAGGCAGGATCAGCTCTAGAAGAGAGATACGTGAGTATGGCAAGACGACACAAGGAGACCTGACTCCTAGCTTGGAAAACACGAAGATCAGGCCCCGCCCCCTTGGACACTAACCCCCTTTATACCCTGTACCTGTTCAACCTCATTTCCTGTTAATGGACGCTGGCCCTTTAAGAAAGGGTCAGTGACCGCGCGCGCGCCCTAATGCGCATGCGCGCCGCCCGGGTGCCAGAAGCCAGGGAAGGAGGCTGAGAGGAGGACGCAGGGGAGCCGGCCAGATCCTGGGAAGCCGTCGGGCGCCGGAATCGGGCACCAGGGGGCCTGGGAAGGACGGGCACCGGAGGCTGGAGAGCGGGGAGCGTGGCAGGTGAGCCGGGGAGCGGGGGTGAGGACCCGGGGAGCGTGACAGTACCCCCCCCCCCACGCCCCCCTCCCCGCAATCGGGACATGAAGGCACGGATCAGAGGAGTGCCCACGTTCTCCCTGGGCTCCCAGGACCTATCCTCAGGACCATACCCTTCCCAGTCCACCAGGAAGAACTGTCGACCACGTACGGTCTTCATGGCCACGACATCCCTTACCGCATAGATGTCGTCATCGGCTATAGGAGGAGGAGCCGAACTGGCAGCAGCGGAGAAGGGACCAAGGACAACCGGCTTGAGCAGGGAGACGTGGAAGGAGTTGGGTATCCTCATCGTGGCCGGGAGCTGGAGCTTGTAGGAGACCTCATTGATTTTGCTGAGGACTTTAAACGGCCCGATGTAGCGAGGACCCAGCTTGTAGGATGGTATCTTCAACCGGATGTACTGGGAAGCAAGCCAGACTAGATCTCCAGGAGAGAAACACGGAGGGTCCAGACGCCTCTTGTCAGCGTGTTTCTTCATCCGCTGGGAAGCGCGTCCAAGGGACGCCTTGACAGAGTCCCAAATGGTAGCGAAGTCACGGACTACAGTATCAGCCGCAGGGACATCCGAAGAAGGGGATATAGGCAATGGGACGGAGGGCTGAAGTCCGTAAACGACATGGAAGGGAGATTTGGAGGACGACTCACTGATGTGGTGGTTATGTGAGAATTCAGCCCAAGGCAGAAGCGTGGACCAGTCGTCGTGATGGGCGTTGACATAGTGACGTAAGAAGGAGGTCAAGGTTTGATTGACCCTCTCCACTTGGCCATTAGACTGAGGATGGTAAGCAGAAGAAAAGTCCAGAGTCACTCCCAGATGTGTGCAGAGCGCCCTCCAGAAACGGGAGGTGAACTGAGTTCCTCTGTCGGACACGATGTGGGATGGAAAGCCATGCAAGCGGAAGATGTGATGTATATAGGCTTCCGCGAGTTCCTGAGCAGAGGGCAGTCCAGCCATAGGGACGAAGTGAGCCATTTTGGAGAACCGGTCCACCACGACCCATATGACCGTGTGTCCGGAGGACAATGGCAAGTCAGTAATAAAATCCATTGCTATGTGTTGCCACGGAACTGAGGGTATCGGCAGAGGCAGAAGACGGCCATAGGGCAGGTGTTTGGGCGTCTTGTTCCTGGCACAAGAGGAGCAGGCAGAGACAAAAGCAGCGACGTCCGTGCGAAGGGATGGCCACCAGTAATGGCGTACAATCGCACCCCATGTTCTCTTCTGGCCTGCATGGCCGGCTGTTTTTGAGGCATGGCCCCAGTGTAACACTTTTTGTCTGTCAGTCTCAGAGACATAGGTCTTTCCGGGCGGTATCTGGGCCAGGGTGACAGGGGCCACCGGAAGGATCTTGCTAGGAGAGATGATAGGTTGGGTAGTCTCTTCCTCCTGCTCCATGGGCATGAAAGACCTGGACAAGGCATCAGCGCGTACATTTTTGTCCGCGGGTCGGAAATGGAGCTGGAAGTCAAACCTGGCAAAGAATAAGGACCACCTGGCTTGCCGTGGGTTCAGTCGCTGAGCGGACCGCAAGTATTCCAGGTTCTTGTGGTCCGTGTAGATAATCACGGGGTACACTGCTCCTTCCAGGAGGTAGCGCCACTCCTCCAGAGCCAGTTTGACTGCCAATAGTTCTCGGTCACCGATGGTGTAGTTGCGTTCAGGCGCTGAGAAGCTCTTGGAGAAGAAACCGCAAGTCACCATCTTCCCGGAGGAGGACTTCTGCATGAGCACTGCTCCGGCTCCCGAGGAGGAGGCATCCACCTCTAAGGTGAACTGGCGGTTTAACTCCGGACGGTGGAGTACAGGAGCGGAGGCAAAGGCTCGCTTCAGTGAGCAAAACGCGGCGTCGGCCGCAGGTGACCAGTCCTTTGGATTAGCCTCCTTTTTGGTCAAAGCGGAGAGAGGAGCAGTCAGGGCAGAGAAGTGAGGGATAAACTGGCGGTAGTAGTTGGCGAATCCCAGGAACCGTTGGATTGCCTTCAGTCCAGAAGGGGGAGGCCAGTTGAGTATGGAGGAGACCTTCTTTGGATCCATTTGCAGTCCAGTACCCGAGATGATGTATCCCAGGAAAGGAAGAGAGGACTGCTCAAAGACACACTTCTCATATTTGGCGTAGAGACGGTTCTCTCTCAGTCTTTGTAGGACCAGCTGTACGTTCTCTCTGTGGGTCTGGAGGTCCGGAGAGTAGATAAGGATGTCATCCAGATAAACTACTACACAGATGTAGAGGAGGTCCCGGAATATGTCGTTCACCAATTCTTGGAAGACTGCTGGTGCGTTACACAAGCCGAAGGGCATCACGCAGTATTCATAGTGCCCATCGCGAGTATTAAACGCGGTCTTCCATTCGTCCCCAGAGCGGATACGAACTAGGTTGTAGGCACCCCGCAGATCCAGCTTGGTGAACACACGGGCTCCTCTGAGCCGGTCGAACAATTCAGGGATGAGCGGCAGAGGGTACTTGTTTTTGACGGTGATCTGATTCAGACCCCGGTAGTCGATGCATGGGCGTAGGTCACCCTCTTTCTTCTTAACGAAGAAGAAGCCTGCTCCCGCAGGAGAGGAGGATCTCCGGATGAATCCCTTTGCCAGGCTCTCTGTGATGTAGGTAGACATGGCCCTGGTTTCGGCGGGGGACAACGGATATATCCGTCCTCGAGGTGGTGTTGCTCCTGGGAGCAGGTCGATGGCACAATCGTAGGGACGGTGTGGCGGAAGTACCTCAGACTCCTTCTTGTCAAAAACGTCTGCGAAGGACCAATAGGCCGAGGGCAGTTCCGGTAGGTTCTCTGGAACCGGAGGTCGTCGGATGGGTTGTATGGACTTCAGACACTTCTCATGACAAGCAGGACCCCATCGGGTGATTTCGCCAGTACCCCAGCTGACTGATGGTTCGTGAGTCCGCAACCAGGGAAGTCCCAGCAGGATTTGATGGGACATGTGTGGAAGGACGTAGAGAGCGATGTTCTCGGTGTGCAGGGCACCGATACGCAGTTCGACCGGTCTGGTGACCCAGGAGATGGTATCAGAGAGGGGTCTCCCATCCACAGAGGCAATCACTAGGGGCTTCTCGAGTAGAGTAACAGGCAGCTGGTACTTGTCCACAGTGGCCTGCTGGATGAAATTGCCTGCTGCTCCAGAATCGAGGTATGCCTCAGCCGTGAAGCGCGTCTCTCCCGTTGACACTTGTACAGTCCACATAACCGGGTCTGAGAGAGTCCCAGCACCTAGGGAGGCCTCTCCTACCAACCCTAGGCTTTGGAGTTTCCCGGCCTTTCCGGACAGGAGCGTAGGAGGTGTGTGTCCTCTCCGCAGTAAAAGCAGAGACCCTTGGCGAGCCGCTCTGCTCGACGTTGTTCAGACTGTCGTACTCGGTCGATCTGCATGGGCTCGTGGACGGGAATCCCAGCTGTTGATGACTGAGAGACGGAGGGCTTCTGTGGGGGAGAAGAATGCCGTACCGGACGTCTCTCACGAGACAGCTCTTTGGAGCGCTCCTGAAAACGAAGGTCCACTCGAGTTGCTAGGGCAATCAGAGCATCTAGGGTGGAGGGCACGTCACGACCCGCCAACTCATCTTTGATGCGACTCGAGAGTCCTTCCCAGAAGGCGGCTGTTAGGGCCTCATTATTCCACCCGAGTTCTGAAGCCAAGGTGCGGAAACGGATGGCGTATTGGCCCACCGTCAGTGTTCCTTGACGTAAGCGGAGAAGGGATGAAGCAGACGCAGAGGCGCGTCCCGGCTCGTCAAAGGTGCTGCGAAAGGCCTGCAGGAACTCTTGAAGATCCTTGGTCATAGGGTCCTCCTTCTCCCACAAGGGGTTCATCCACGCCAGTGCCTCGCCCTCTAGGTGAGACATGATGAAGGCGACCTTGGCTTGGTCGGAGGCAAACAAGTGTGGTAGCTGCGTGAAATGAAGGGAACATTGGTTTATGAAGCCCCTGCAGGTCTTGGGATCTCCGGCATAACGAGGTGGTGAAGCCAAACGGAGTTGGGAAGCAGTCGAAGAGGCTGCCACGGGTGCGGGAGCCGTGGATTGACTAGTGGAGGCCCGGAACGTTGAAGGCGTAACTGCCGCTTGTAACGTGTACAGGCGGGTGTCCACGGAGGTCATAAAGTTCAGCATGCGGGTCTGGACTTCACGCTGGCGTTGGAGTTCCTCTTGCAAGGCCGCTAGTGCTGCAGCGGGATCCATGGCCTGATCTTACTGTCAGGGCCAGGCGGTCGGGCAGACCCAGGAGGTGGATCCACTGGGCCGAACTCTAAGATGGTGGTAAGGAGTCCGGTAGCTGCAGCAGTATGGGCAGTAGAACAGTCCGTGCAAGTGAAGGTACCGAAGAAGTCCCTGGGACCACGGAGTCACGGATGGTGGTCCGGGTGACGTAGCTCAGGTTCGGAAGCCGAGATGATGTCAGGCGGGGTCCGGAACCTTTTGGAGCGAGATGACGGGTCACTGCAGGGATCCGAGATGGTACGGACTGTCAGATGGCAGACGGACAGCGTGCGGGGTTCGGGATTCAGCAGGCCCGGCTGGCGAGGCAGGATCAGCTCTAGAAGAGAGATACGTGAGTATGGCAAGACGACACAAGGAGACCTGACTCCTAGCTTGGAAAACACGAAGATCAGGCCCCGCCCCCTTGGACACTAACCCCCTTTATACCCTGTACCTGTTCAACCTCATTTCCTGTTAATGGACGCTGGCCCTTTAAGAAAGGGTCAGTGACCGCGCGCGCGCCCTAATGCGCATGCGCGCCGCCCGGGTGCCAGAAGCCAGGGAAGGAGGCTGAGAGGAGGACGCAGGGGAGCCGGCCAGATCCTGGGAAGCCGTCGGGCGCCGGAATCGGGCACCAGGGGGCCTGGGAAGGACGGGCACCGGAGGCTGGAGAGCGGGGAGCGTGGCAGGTGAGCCGGGGAGCGGGGGTGAGGACCCGGGGAGCGTGACAATTACATTCCAGAGGTTTTCCATGGGGTTCAGGTCTGGAGATTGGGCTGGCCATGACAGGGTTTTAATGTGGTGGTCCTTCATCCACACATTGACTGACCTAGCTGTGTGGCATGGCGCATTGCCTTGTTGGAAAAAAACAGTTCTCAGAGTTGGGGAACATTGCCTGAGCAGAAGGAAGCAACTGTTTTCCCAGGATAACCTTGTATGCAGATTGATTCATATGTTCTTCACAAAAAGACCCAAAAGTCTTCCTCCAGTAGAATGGTAATGTGGCGCCCTGGACTAGCCAGGTCGTCACAGGTAACACACACACACCCCCACCCCCCAGACAGTAACATTAGCCAAACACAAAACCCTTGTTGCCTCCCTCCAGGGTCTGATGTCCCCACCAGGTGGGGCGGAGCCAGGCGGTTGGCCCCACCCTCCGAGGAGTTCACAGGCCTGGAGGCGGGAAAAGCAGACAGTGAGAGTCAGGAGGTTGAAGTGAGAGGAGTGAAGTGGAGAGTGTCTAGGTTTGTGGCCCAGGCACTGACAACAAGGTTGGCAGACAGTGGTGGCCGTCTGCAGGAGTGGTGGATCAACGCGGAACCGTAGCTGGTCGACCGGGGAGCGAAGTGAAGCTAGCACACACAGGCAGGGCCATCGGACCCAGACTAGGCTTGGAGCCGCCGTCAACAGTCAAATCCGAGTGTGACAGGAACCCAAGGGGTTTCCTAACTACCCAAGACCCGTTAGAAGGCATCCGTCCACACCGTGAGGGTATACAGCCACCACCAAAGGCTAGAGACCCAAGGGCCAGCGCCTGTGGGCAAAACGGGCTCCTCCGGCATCCATACACCAGGGAGCGGACTACCGTTGGGGACCCATCGTAGTCAAGAGCAGTACACAAAGGTGCAGGGAAAGACAGCCGCCATCACCTGTCCGGGGAGAGAGACACTGCAGCCGGCTGCGGGACCTGTCCATCCAGCCGTTTGGTTTACCAGAGACTTTGTGCATCAATTGCTGAGTGAGTACACCCGTGCCATCCGGCACCGCGCAGCGCTGCCCCTGCAACCCTGCACCTCACCGACTATGCCTCCCCGTCACACCACCGGGCCCCGGGACCACCAACCCCTACCCACGGAGGGGGAAAACAACATCCCAGCTGCTCCCTACCATCGCTCCCAGGATCCCCGTCATCAGCAGCGGTGGTGCCCATCTTCACCACAACCCGTGGGTGGCGTCACGGACTAAATCCCCAAACAAACCACCCCCTGTCACTCACGAGCGAGGAGTGCCGCTCGAGTCCCCGAGCAGCAGCAGCAGCAGCGCTGGACCCGAGCGTTAGCGAGCGCAGCGCCCCGCCGCCCACGATAGTAACGTGTGGCTTCTTCTTCAAAGCCTTCTCTGCTTTGGAGTGCAACTATTTGGTTGGATATTGAGAGATATTGGCAATTAAAATGGCTTTAGAGGAGTAGTGTTACCTGCTTGAGGGGGCTACTCATCTAGTAATTATTTACACCGATCATAAGAGCTTAGCCTACCTGAAATCCATCCAGAGGCTGAAACTGTGCAAGGCTAGATGGTTACTGTATTTTGCATTTGTTTGCTGTTTTTGTGCCCAGAACAGGACTCCCAATCAATGCCATCTCGACTACTTCTACCACTACTATGGACTTTATTACTGATCTCCCAGTGTCCTCTGGTTGCTCTGTAAGACCTGTTAACATTTATATATATATAGGTTAAAAGACTGTTTGGTGGACTTCCTTGTGTTATGCTGCCACCTGCTGTCAAAACAGAGAACAGCGGGCAAAAAGTCCTACTGCTCGAGTGACTGGTTCAATCTGGAACAGCAGGAGGAGGAGTCGACTGGTAGCTGTGTTTTGCAGAGTGGAGTGTGCTGGAGTGGGCTGTAAGATAGAAGGCCTCAGTCTGCCCTGTTTTCCGAGGTCCAAGTACCTTAGAGTGTTGTGTGGTGTCCCCCCCAAGACACAGATCCAAAGAGGCTGGATGTGGAGCGAGGGGCCAGACAGCACGTGCAAATTACCGATCCAAAGAGGCTGGATGTGGAGAGCGAGGAGCCAGGCATCACGTGCGAGTTACAGATCCGGGACAAAGACTGAACTTTAGAGGTGTCTGCTGGCGGAATACGGGCCCCAACGGTGACGAGGTACCCCACGCTGAAACCTGCAGTTAAGTGTGCACACTACTTTTAGTTAGGGACAGATAGGAAAAGACTCTGCACTGTGTTATACGAGTAAGATAACAAGGACTCTGCGTTTTTTTTGTTTAATAAGGATTTCTGTGTTTTGCTTTTGGGAGTACAATCTGAGGCTTCCTATCCTTGACAAGCTATTCAAAGTAGTTGTATGTATATTGCATTATCTCTACTGCTGTGCTCCTTTCCCTCACTTTTCCTCCACCTGTGTTGTGCAATACATTATTAAATTTGCATTGATTAACCCCCGTGGTTCCGTGCAGTCCTTGCGTATCCCGTTACCTGCAGGTTATTACATTTAGCGTAGTCGGCAGGATACGCAGGCTGTTACGGAACCATGGACGGACAGGGGGGTGTCGCTGATGGAGGTGTTCTAAGACAACCTGATGGGGGAATACCAGCAAGGCAACTGTCCCTGGGGGCTATGCTGACCCATATACCAAAATTTACTGGCAGCAATGTACCTCTCCATGACTGGGCGCAGAGAGTGAGGGGCATGTTGAGAGTAGCAGGAGTGACTGCAGAAAATCAAGGGGAGATATTGTTGATTGCCCTTGAAGGCCATGCTCAAGAGACCATTTTATTGCGCCCTGAGAGTGAACGAAAGACGTTAGAGCAGGTGGTGAAGATTCTTGAGAGAGTGTATGGCGGGAAACCAGAAGCAGGAGATTTACAGGCGCAACTGTTCTACAGGCTGCAGGGTGAAGAAGAAGGTCTGCCACAGTATGCAAATGCACTCCAGAGAATAATGAGACAAATGCTTACAGCAGAGCCAGAGCTAGCACAAACCCCCGGTTATGCTGACCGTACCCTACGAGATCAATTCCTCCGTGGGTTACATAACCCCAAGATCAAAGGTGCCCTCCGTGAACGGCTCAGGGTAGAAAAAAAACTAACTTTCCAGGAGATATTGGAAGAAGCAGTCTCCCGCACACAAACTGAAAATTGCGACCCGCAGAACGCCTGGGGTGAAGTTTGTATGCATAGGGTAGTCCCGGGTGAGAAAAACCGAGAACCGAGCCAGCTTGAGGCTAAAGTGGATCAGTTACAAGAGACTGTTACTGCTCTACAAGAGTTGCTGAAGAATATGCAAGCCCCGGCGTCAGAAGTAGGAACTACAGCACCGCGGCCAAATACCCGCACGCATACCTATCAAGAAGAGAGGGGACAGATCGAGCAGAGACGACCGAGACCCGCTGGAGACTACCAGTGTTGGAACTGTGGAAATCGGAACCATTTATTCCGACACTGTCCGGAGAGGAAGACGTCTCAAGAAAGACCGCCGTTAAACTAGTGCCTCCCTCCATGGATGGGCACATGGCGGGGAGACCAACTGAGCTTAGAGAAAACCAACGCCCTGAAGATATAGCAGCCTGCACGCCGACGATCACGGCCGAATTTGAAGGGAAAGAAGTAAAATGCCTGATGGATACTGGGTCCCAAGTGACCACCATGCCAGAACAGCTCTTCTACCAACATTTTGGACAAACTGTATCCATTGACAAAGGGGCACATATCAAACTGAGGGCTGCAAACAATCTTCCCATTCCGGTTGTAGGGGTCGTGTGGATGAACATACGTGCCTGTGGCCAGAACTTAGGAAAAAAAGGGATTGTGTTAACGGAGGGCCGGTACGACAGAGAGGTGCCAGCTATCGTGGGCATGAACGTCCTGAAAGAATTAGACCAGTTGCTCTTCAACAAGGGGGGCTGTGATTACTGGAAGACGACAGTTGCTAACAGGCCTGCCCAAAAGGTCTTCCAACACCTTATCCGTGCCCGAGGACTGTGGAAGAATGGTGGGAGCCGCTACCCGGTGGGGAGAGTTCGAGTCCCAAGACAGACAACAATTACTCTACCTCCAAATCGTGAGACAGTCCTCACCTTGCCAGTCGGGGCCCACCGTACACTCGAGGGGATGGAGGTGTTGGTGGAGCCTTACCGTGGTGAAGAGAACGGAGACGAACCGTTGGTGGCTCGCACTTTAGCAACAGTAAGAAATGGAAGGGTCCCTTTCCGTTGCGTGAACACCGGTGAACAGGCCTACACCTTGACCTCGGGAGTTGTTCTGGCCCATGTCTACCTGGCGCCTGAAGAGGTGGCGGCTGCAGAATCGATTGAATTGCAGCCCATGGCAGGGGAAGCCTGGACTTGGGCTCTTTCTATGGAAAGAAAAGAGAAACCCACTGATAAATGGAACAGTCGCGTCATCTTAGGGCAGATGGGAGTGGACCTGAGCCCCTTCGCTTCGGAGCAAGCCCAAGCCATAGAGGACTTTATTTGGGAGAATCAAGCCACGTTCTCCCGTCACGCAGAAGATTTCGGCTGTACTGACAAGATTCAGCACGAAATACCCACAGGAGATGCCCCACCGATCAGGGAAAGGTACAGGCAAATACCCCCAAAGTACTACCAAGAGGTAAAAGAGCTTTTGGCACAGATGCTGAAGAGCGGGGTGGTAAGAGAAAGTCAGAGTCCATGGGCTGCCCCAATCGTGCTGGTCAAGAAAAAGGATGGGTCTACCCGCTTCTGTATTGACTACCGCAAGCTTAATGGATGCACGGTTCGTGATTCCTACCCTCTGCCCCGGATAGAGGAGTCCCTGTCGGCGTTGGGAAAGGCACGTTACTTCTCCTTCCTCGATCTGGCCAGCGGATATTGGCAGGTCCCTGTGGCAGAGAAAGACAAGGCCAAGACCGCATTTATTGTACCCATGGGACTCTTCGAGTTCAATCGCATGCCGTTTGGACTAAATAATTCCCCAGGAACTTTTCAGCGCCTCATGGAAAGTTGCCTTGGAGACATGAACTTCGAGGCCACATTGATTTACCTGGACGACATAGTAGTGTATTCTGCAACCTTTGAGAAACATCTAGAAAACCTGGGCCAAGTGTTTCAGCGGTTACGGGCCCATGGGCTTAAACTAAAACCAAAAAAATGTCGGATCTTTCAGGAAGAGATTGAATATCTCGGACACAAGGTGTCGGAAGCCGGCGTACAGCCCTCCGATGGGAAAGTGAGAGCAGTGCTAGAATGGCCCACACCCAGCACAGTGCGGGAGGTTCGAGCTTTCCTGGGGCTAGCCGGATATTACCGTCGCTTTATCAAAGATTTCGCGAAGGAGGCAGAACCTTTGCACGAATTGCTCCGAGGCACTGCGAAAGGACCAAAAGCACAGAAAATTTGCTGGGGACCAAGACAAGCAGAAGCCTTACACCGATTGAAAGAGGCCTTGGTTAGCGCCCCTGTGCTTGCCTATGCAGACTATAACCTCCCCTTTCGGTTGTATACAGACGCGAGCCTCTACGGCCTGGGTGCAGTACTGGCCCAGGTACAGAATGGTACTGAACGGGTGATTGCATATGGAAGTCGGACGTTGCGAGAAGCCGAGCGCAATCCCGAGAATTACAGTTCCTTTCGGCTGGAGTTACTGGCACTAGTATGGGCGATAACCGAAAGGTTCTCGGAATATCTCACGGGAGCTAAAATTGAAGTCTATACGGATAATAACCCCCTGGCTCACATCTTCACCGCCAAACTGGGAGCAATGGAACAGAGGTGGCTGGCACGACTCTCCAGATACAATTATCATGTGCAATACCGCTCTAAGCATGAAAATCAGAATGCGGATGCCCTTTCTCGTGTTACCACCGAAGCCCCAGTGGGGGAGAGAGATGAACAGTTGGAGGAAGACGAAATTCCGGACTTCAGTAAATTCACCGCTCAAGTGGTAGAGGCTTGTATGCTGGAAATTACGTCGGGCACGACATCACGCCTGCTTGGCCAAACCAGAGAGGAATGGGTGAAAATCCAGTCATCTGACCCAGAACTGCTTCAAGTGAAAGAGTGGGTGATCCAGCAGCGCAAGCCTAGAAAGGAAATACGGGCCACGCTGTCGCACGTGGCCCTCCAGATTCTCAGCCAGTGGGATAAGCTGTCGGTGCAAGAAGGGATGCTGTATCGGAAGGTGCACTTAGCTACAGAGTTGGAAGTACGGTGGCAAGTAGTGATACCCCAGAAGATGGCAGTACCATTGGCCCGAGAGGCGCATGAGAAGGGAGCCCATTTCGGACCGGACAAGACTTACCAGTGGTTGCAAAGAATAGTATACTGTCCTCAGATGCTTCGGGCGGTAGAGAAGGCCTGTAAACTGTGCCGTTCCTGCGAGTTAAGTAAGGCTCCCCCACAGCAAGCACCAGTACAGACTATTGTAACCAAAGAGCCGTTGGAGGTACTCATGATCGATTATCTGAAGATTGGCCACTCCCACCGGGGCTATCAGTTCTGCCTTGTGATGACAGATCACTTCTCCAAATTTGCGGTGGTGACGCCCACCAGAGATCAGACAGCTGAATCAGCTGCTCGAGCCATCAGTGATGACTTTATCCGGGTGTACGGCTGCCCCAAAAGAATACATTCCGACCAAGGGGCTTGCTTTCAGGGCAGTGTCATGAGAGAGCTGCAAAGGATTTACGGAATGCAGAAGTCAAGGACTACACCTTATCATCCACAGGGCAACGGAGCCTGCGAGAGATTTAACCGGACCCTCCTACAAATGCTACGCACGTTGGAGGATGATCGTAAGAATCACTGGCCCGGCTATCTCGCAGAACTCGTGTGGGCGTACAATAATCGTGTCCACTCCACCACTGGGTACACCCCATACGTGCTACTGTTTGGAAGAGCCGGAAGAGGCATTGAAGAGCTGAACCTAGCTCCCCCCGAGATCAGTGAAGGTCAGAGCGTAGGTTCCTGGGTTGATTGTCACCGTCGACGGCTGGAGACTATCCATCGAATTGTCACCAAGCGGTTGCAAGAAAAGACACACCCGCAGCGGAAACCTGTGTGTGAAACCCCGTTCTTACCAGGAGACCGAGTACTAGTTGCAGAGAAACACCCGAGACACAAGTTGAGTGAGCGCTGGAAAACAGAGCCGTACATTGTGATTAGAAGAATCTCTCCCCACGGATCAGTATACGAAGTGAGAGGTGAGCGAAGAGGCGACACCCTCATCCTGCATCGTAATATGCTGAGGCCCTGCTATTCAGAAGACAGGACCAGACAAAGTACCTCGGAGACGGTGCCCGTGCCTGTTCCTGTTACCTTCGAAGAGGGCTCTGACGATGAAGAATGGTGGCAGGCCCCGACCAACCCAGCAGACTGGGAGAGATACACACCCCCATCCGTTCAAGACACAGGTGCCACCCCTGCAGAGCAGGAGTCACTAATCTCCAGAGATGGGGACGGGAATATTGTACTCCCTGATACGGCGCCGATGTCTGGCGAGTTAGCTGTGGTGCCACGCCGGACTGAGCGGGCTAATGCTGGTATTCCCCCTGATCGGTACTTGGCAGATGAATTTGTGTGTTCTGTCACTGAATCCTGTTTTACGACATTGGCTCCCAAGCAACAGGTTGTGAAGCAGGGCAGGAGTTGCCACCGTGTGCCCCTTTGCAGAGTGCCTCAAGAGTGTATCGGCCGGGACGGCCGAGGTTAAAGAGGGGGGTAAATGTAAGACCTGTTAACATTTATATATATATAGGTTAAAAGACTGTTTGGTGGACTTCCTTGTGTTATGCTGCCACCTGCTGTCAAAACAGAGAACAGCGGGCAAAAAGTCCTACTGCTCGAGTGACTGGTTCAATCTGGAACAGGAGGAGGAGGAGTCGACTGGTAGCTGTGTTTTGCAGAGTGGAGTGTGCTGGAGTGGGCTGTAAGATAGAAGGCCTCAGTCTGCCCTGTTTTCCGAGGTCCAAGTACCTTAGAGTGTTGTGTGGTGTCCCCCCCAAGACACAGATCCAAAGAGGCTGGATGTGGAGCGAGGGGCCAGACAGCACGTGCAAATTACCGATCCAAAGAGGCTGGATGTGGAGAGCGAGGAGCCAGGCATCACGTGCGAGTTACAGATCCGGGACAAAGACTGAACTTTAGAGGTGTCTGCTGGCGGAATACGGGCCCCAACGGTGACGAGGTACCCCACGCTGAAACCTGCAGTTAAGTGTGCACACTACTTTTAGTTAGGGACAGATAGGAAAAGACTCTGCACTGTGTTATACGAGTAAGATAACAAGGACTCTGCGTTTTTTTTGTTTAATAAGGATTTCTGTGTTTTGCATTTGGGAGTACAATCTGAGGCTTCCTATCCTTGACAAGCTATTCAAAGTAGTTGTATGTATATTGCATTATCTCTACTGCTGTGCTCCTTTCCCTCACTTTTCCTCCACCTGTGTTGTGCAATACATTATTAAATTTGCATTGATTAACCCCCGTGGTTCCGTGCAGTCCTTGCGTATCCCGTTACCTGCAGGTTATTACAGCTCTGTCATCTGGTTGTTGGTGGACTAATTCTCGAAGATAGCTCACTTTGTCTCTCTGCTTGCTCTTACATCGGCCCGCATGCTGGCAATAGAGTTAATCTACCTTATCTTTCGTATCCACAGATTCCCTCTTCACATCATGTCTGATAGGGGTGCTCAGTTCATGTAGAGATTCTGGAGAGCTGCATGTAAGCTTCTGAATGTGTCTTTGCACTTTCAACTGCATATCATCCACAGTCCAACGGCTAGGTAGAGTGAGTCAACAAGGTTTTAACAACTTTTTCTGAGGCATTTCATAAATGCACACCATGACAACTGGTCCAAGCTGTTACACTGGGCGGAATTCTTGTACAATAATCATGTAAGCGAGGCCTCTGCAAAGTCATCTTTTTTGCTACTGTTTATGGCCAACAGCCTTCCAATTCTTCCAGTGTACACCAATTTGGGTATCCCTGCAGGCGACGTTCTCAATAGGGATTACTCCAAAATCTGGGATCACACTGAAACCGCTCTTAAGAAATCGTTGGAGTGGATAAAGAAACATGCAGACAAGAGGCGCAGAAATTCATCATATTTACATTCTAGGGATAAAGTATGGTTCTCCTCGAAATATATTTATCTCAAGATTCTGTCTTTCAAGTGGGGTCCACGCTTCATAGGTCAAAGTCATCAGTTGGATCAATGCCATCTCCTACAAATTGAAGTTTCCTGCTTCTTTACGTGTGCCCATCTCCATGTATCCCTCCTCAAGCCAGTCATCAGAATCTGCTTGTCCAGGGATCACAGCTCCATGCGTATGCCTATCTGCTCTGAAAATATTTTTGAGGTGAAGAAAAACCCTTTTACTGATGGACTGGAAGGGATTTGGTTCAGACAATAGGTTGTGAGAACCCAAGGAGAACATTCACGCTTCTCTGCTTCTGAAGAAATTATTTTTGGGCCTGATTAGGAGGGGGTGTAAGGAGCGGGGTACTGTAACCTGTACCTGAATCCATCCTGCCAGTATCATGTACCTACAGTTAGGTCCAGAAATATTTGGACAGTGACACAAGTTTTGTTATTTTAGCTGTTTACAAAAACATGTTCAGAAATACAATTATATATATAATATGGGCTGAAAGTGCACACTCCCAGCTGCAATATGAGAGTTTTCACATCCAAATCGGAGAAAGGGTTTAGGAATCATAGCTCTGTAATGCATAGCCTCCTCTTTTTAAAGGGACCAAAAGTAATTGGACAAGGGACTCTAAGGGCTGCAATTAACTCTGAAGGCGTCTCCCTCGTTAACCTGTAATCAATGAAGTAGTTAAAAGGTCTGGGGTTGATTACAGGTGTGTGATTTTGCATTTGGAAGCTGTTGCTGTGACCAGACAACATGCGGTCTAAGGAACTCTCAATTGAGGTGAAGCAGAACATCCTGAGGCTGAAAAAAAAGAAAAAATCCATCAGAGAGATAGCAGACATGCTTGGAGTAGCAAAACCAACAGTCGGGTACATTCTGAGAAAAAAGGAATTGACTGGTGAGCTTGGGAACTCAAAAAGGCCTGGGCGTCCACGGATGACAACAGTGGTGGATGATCGCAGCATACTTTCTTTGGTGAAGAAGAACCCGTTCACAACATCAACTGAAGTCCAGAACACTCTCAGTGAAGTAGGTGTATCTGTCTCTAAGTCAACAGTAAAGAGAAGACTCCATGAAACTAAATACAAAGGGTTCACATCTAGATGCAAACCATTCATCAATTCCAAAAATAGACAGGCCAGAGTTAAATTTGCTGAAAAACACCTCATGAAGCCAGCTCAGTTCTGGAAAAGTATTCTATGGACAGATGAGACAAAGATCAACCTGTACCAGAATGATGGGAAGAAAAAAGTTTGGAGAAGAAAGGGAACGGCACATGATCCAAGGCACACCACATCCTCTGTAAAACATGGTGGAAGCAACGTGATGGCATGGGCATGCATGGCTTTCAATGGCACTGGGTCACTTGTGTTTATTGATGACATAACAGCAGACAAGAGTAGCCGGATGAATTCTGAAGTGTACCGGGATATACTTTCAGCCCAGATTCAGCCAAATGCCGCAAAGTTGATTGGACGGTGCTTCATAGTACAGATGGACAATGACCCCAAGCATACAGCCAAAGCTACCCAGGAGTTCATGAGTGCAAAAAAGTGGAACATTCTGCAATGGCCAAGTCAATCACCAGATCTTAACCCAATTGAGCATGCATTTCACTTGCTCAAATCCAGACTTAAGGCGGAAAGACCCACAAACAAGCAAGACCTGAAGGCTGCGACTGTAAAGGCCTGGCAAAGCATTAAGAAGGAGGAAACCCAGCGTTTGGTGATGTCCATGGGTTCCAGACTTAAGGCAGTGATTGCCTCCAAAGGATTCGCAACAAAATATTGAAAATAAAAATATTTTGTTTGGGTTTGGTTTATTTGTCCAATTACTTTTGACCTCCTAAAATGTGGAGTGTTTGTAAAGAAATGTGTACAATTCCTACAATTTCTATCAGATATTTTTGTTAAAACCTTTAAATTAAACGTTACAATCTGCACTTGAATTCTGTTGTAGAGATTTCATTTCAAATCCAATGTGGTGGCATGCAGAGCCCAACTCGCGAAAATTGTGTCACTGTCCAAATATTTCTGGACCTAACTGTATATCCGTCCTGCCAGGATCCTGCACCTGTACTCGTCCTGCCAGTTTGCTATGCTTGTCCATCCATCCTGTCTCCTGAACATACTCTCTCCAGTCAGCCTCCACTAACGCCTTCCATTCCTGCTTCCCTGACCCTTTGGTCAGCTGCTGCAATATCAGGGACTGCTCTGGGCTGGTACCTGATGTCTAGCCAAACCCCAGTCTATCCTCACAATCAGAAGCTCTGATGAAAACCTGGTAGACATTCAGTTATGCCTCTTCAGTATATGCCCGATCTGTAGCGCAGTGGGTCCACACCCACTAGCGTAACAGAACCTGTTGTGTTTGTTGCTCCTTATCCAGCTGGTTTTTCAGCCCCAACTTGGCAAAGTTATTGCACATACAGGGCAAATTAAGTTATTGGTCTTGTCTAGATAATGGAAAAGTCCAGATGATGAAGCTACTAATACTGTTTGGATTTTGGAAAAGTGCCATATACCCTCTATGTAAGCTACAGCAAATGGGTTATAAACCAGCTTCCTCAACAGATGAGAAATGTAAGAAATTATATATAGAAACTGTGGACTGTAAAACTTTATAATCTTACATCTAAGCCATTGTAGCACCCCCAGGGTTCATATGCCACAGTAACAACACAAAGGGTTAACTCCCCACACAACACTAGCACCTCCTGGCCAGAAGGGGGAGACCAAGCTGCTTCCCTGTATATTCTGGTGTGGACAGGAAGTGGTCAGTTCAGTTTGTTTGTTCAGTCAGTGCAGAGGACGGAGGAAGAAGGATCTGCAGGTTGGAGCTGGCTCTAGCTCACCACAGAATCCGCTGACCAATTCCAGGCCTAAGCCGAGAGTCTGAGGAAATGAGACAGATGAAACAGAGGAACCTGGGAGAAAGAGTATTGCTGAACTCAGCCTAGTGGAGCACACAGAACGGATGCCGGATCCAAGGCTGTGCAGATTATACACTGCACAGTTAACACCGGAGAAGTGAGGATTCCACATTCTCTATCTGTACCACAGACACAGCAACACAGGAGAGAGTTCAGGAACATACAAGTAAGGACTCAAGTTGCCTGTCAGGTCGGTACCCGGGAGGAGAACCGGGCCGTCTGCCTAGTTTACACAGCAGCTGGGCCACACAAGCACAGTGCAGAAAAGGGAGCCAAAACGGCCCGGCTGGGTGGGAGAAACCCTGAACCCTGCACAGACTCTGTGGACAGTACTTTGCTGAATGCTATCTTCAGTAAAGTCTAAGGAACTGTAAAACCGTGAGTCTGCTTGTTTATTGTGCTTGTCTTGCACTCCCCCATAGACTATCACACTGCCTCGGGGAGAAGGGTCTACCCGTGGGGAGCCGTCCCATCTCAAGCTGCCATCCATCACACCTGGAGGTTCTGCAGCGGCGGTGGTCATCTCTGATCACATTCCATGGGTGGCGTCATGTACATAACCTCTTTTTATTGTGGAACCAGGGACCACAGACCGGGTCACGACACCGTGATCCCCTTTCCAGAAGCAACCCCTTGGCCCAGTTCTGGGCATCCCCTTAACCCCTGGTGACACACCATGACTTCTGGAAGTTTTCAAAGCTTAAAACTACACTACTGAGAATTCTGAAGGCAACATATTCTCTTCGGATTTTTTTGAGGTGTAGTATCTTCATATACATCACTATGTACATCTACATCCTTTGTGACTTGAATAGTTTTGGCTTGTGAAGATATCAATGGATTTGGATGGTCACTAGAGTATGTAGCACTGACATCCCAGCACTGCTCTGCTTTTTCCCAGTAGGCAAGCCGACTCACTCTCCACCACGGACTGACTGCACTGCCCTGCCTGGCCTTCCTGCGGTCTTTCACATGTGAGTGTCACTCCTCCTGCTCCCAGAGCCTGTACTCGCTGCACAGGACCCCGGGAGTGTGCCTAGGGTGTGCACACATGCTCGCTCTCTTAAAAAGGGACAGTGCACCTATTCCAAGAACTGCCTCTCAGCCTATGGCTGAGGAACACTAGGTACTTAAGGCACCCTCCCACTAGGTCAGGTGCCTAAGCTACATGATTTGTTAGTTAGTTAGTGTATGTCCGTCTAGCTAGCCAGTTGTCAGGTCCCATTGCCCACTGTCCGTTTCCTGTACCTGTTTCCATCTACCCATGCTCTCTGAACTTGACTAGTGGTGCTGTCTTCCTCAGCCATCCCAGTTGCACCTGTCAGTACTAGAGACTCTGGCTGTCTGCCTAATGGTGCTGTCTACCTCAGCTTCAGCTTTTCCAGCTGTACCTGTCCAGACCTAAGACTCTGCCTCTCCGTACCTGAGCCCATCCCTGTCCTGGGGGGGTCAGTTGCCTCAGTCCCGGACACGGACCTGAGAGCAGCACCTGGAGTCTACTGGGTAATTGCTTAGTCAAGTCTCCTACCACATCAGGGTAAGCCCGAGTCCCCCTCTGGTCCAGTGGGTCCGCTCCTTCTCACCGTCTTATTGGTGAGCGTTATAAATGATCATGTCAAAACTGCCTGATTGGAACATGTTATCATCACAGGATCTCAGTAGATCACCCCATGGTTTCAGGTCTACAACTTTAAGCTATCATCTCAACAGTAAAGATATAAATCCTGACATGATTCATGTGAGTTGACTCATATACCATTAATTAGTCTAGTTTAGTAGTATACCAGTCTAATAAATCGTCAAGCACCTTTTAGACAACTTGATCGCATTTTATAGATATTATAAACAGAAAATCTTCAAATCACTCCATTTAAAAATGATATTGTCTTACACCCGAAATTCACTCCAAAGTGACTGCCACTTATAGGCTACCTTTAGGCGGGCTTTGCACGTTGCGACATCGCAAGCCGATGCTGCGATGTCGCACGCGATAGTCCCCGACGCAGGTACGATATCTTGTGATAGCTGGCGTAGCGAACATTATCGCTACGCCAGCTTCACATGCACTCACCTGCCCTGCGACCGTCGCTCTGGCCGGCGACCCTCCTCCTTCCTAAGGGGGCGGGTCATGCGGCGTCATAGCGATGTCACACGGCAGGCGGCCAATAGCTGCGGAGGGGCGGAGATGAGCAGGATGTAAACATCCCGCCCACCTCCTTCCTTCCGTATAGCCGCTGGCGGCAGGTAGGAGATGTTCCTCGCTCCTGCGGCTTCACACACAGCAATGTGTGCTGCCGCAGGAACGAGGAACTACATTGTACCTGTCGCGGCACCGGCATTATGGAAATGTCGGAGCCTGCACCGATGATACGATAATGACGCTTTTGCGCTCGTTCATCGTATCATCTAGGATTTACACACTACGACATCGCAAGTGACGCCGGATGTGCGTCACTTTCGATTTGACCCCACCGACATCTTACCTGCGATGTCGTAGTGTGCAAAGCCGCCCTTAGTCTACCTTGCTAGCAGTCATATTAAGTCTACCTTGCTGGCAGTCACTGAGACATATTGTAGGAAATGGTGGCGCATTTTATTCTCTCTGCTCCTGCTCGTTCATCTATCACACTCTTGAGGGGCGGACTTTGAATCCAAGGCAGATAACCCAATTGAAAATGACAGGAGCAATGGTTGCTGGGAATTGAAAAAAATTAAGCTCCAGCACTTATAGTGCAGGTAGAATGCTGAATAAAAGGAACAGCTTACTGGAAAGAGGTTGATGGTAAGTTACAGAGCATGAGAAATTAGACAGTTCCTGGACAAATAAGATATATGTACCATTTTGTTGAAGGGGATAATGGGATATATATCATGCTTTGTAACAGGTTTTAATTGAACGGTGAGGTACACGTTAACTTCCCCACTGCATGTCCCCTTTTGTTCTCGATTAACAATAACGTAAAAAAAAAATGTTCAACAGAATAAGTTAAAAAAAGGCATTTAATGTTCCCTATAAAAAAAATACGCTTGACAGATCCCCTTTTCAAAGATATATTCCTTAAAGGAAGGTACATTTTGTGAGTTGAACAGAAAACACTGCCTTGTTGAATGCCAGTAGCAGATGAATGTGACATTTGGAAAGTCTGGGAAGTGTAACTTGATTACAGAGACAAAAGGATGTGAATCCAGGCCAAACAGCAGCCAGCCAGTGGACGCAGATACCCAATATAATCAGCTCACTGTTACCCCTTATGTAGGAAGCCCTATCATAACACAGCACATGACACATAGGAAAAAATAATACTAAAGTCAATATTAACTCAGGAACTATTAAGCTGTGAGCGTTCACATTACACAGTGTTACATCAGAAACCCCAGTAAGCCTGGTTATTCTCTTCCTGGGACACGTGTCTTACGATTGGCATCACTTTTTATACTATGCAAAAGAAAATGGAGAAAATAAAAAAGTATTAGAGGTGTTTAGGCAATCTAAGTACATGTAAGGGAGGAATTTATCAGTGATTGAGCCACTTTTCAAGCTTTAGTGCATTATGTACATCAATTCTGCCATATAAAAAGTGGTTTGATTGCTATCCGTGATAAAAACAGACGGCCCTGTGACCAATGTTATTCAATGAAGCCCTGCAGATGACTGAAGTTTCTCACTGACTGAATCTAGGTGTTAGGCCTCCAACACACTCCCGTTAAAAACACGCACGTGCCGCGAGACACATATTTTCCCTGCGTGTTGCGTGTGGTAAGTACGTGTCTCGGGTACATGCGGTCCACGTGTGTTCTCCGTGTGCTATCCGCGATAGCACACGGAGAACCGGTACTTTGCATACTCACGTGGTCCGCGCTGCTGTCCAGGGTTCTGATCTTCGGCTCCAGCCCCGCCCACTCCCCGCTGATGCTGCTTCCAGTCGAGCGGAGGGACGGAGATTAGCGTCCGTGACAGCACGCCCACCTCCTTTACACGCTCATAACGAGCGGCGGCCGGCAGGAACATTTTGCAGTGGAAGAATCTGCGGGGCTGGTGGAGGTTTTTTTTTTTTATTTTTAAATTAATGACACGTGTTCTCCGGCGCGTGTCACACGGAACCGCATCCACACTACATCTGTGTGATACGGGTGTGGGCCGTGTGACACCCGTGCTGTCGGAGAATACGTGGACATGTCAGCGTGACAAAATCACGGACGCACGTAAGTACGGAATGGACACACGTTCCGTTCCAAAATACTTACGTGTGTCCAAACAATAATGAAAACATAGGTCCACGTGTTTCCGTGCCGCCGGTACGTGAAAAAACTGCCAAACACGTACCGGCGGCACGGATGTGTGTCTCAGGCCTTAAAGGGAACCTGTCAGGTGCAATATTTGACACGCCCACCAGGGCCGTGGGGGCTACTCGTTACCGGGCAGCAGTTCTGTTTGTGGGATGTCACGGCGCAAGGCCCGCCTCCGTTACCCCGGCGGTGTCATTTAAATGAAGGGAGCTATTTACAAGGGAAAATAGTTTGTGACGCCACCTGTGGTTTGCGGCAACATGGATGCTGCCGCTGCTATTCACTTTCCCCTGGGGGTCAATGGTGTTGCAGCTTAGTTGGTATAGCTCTCCACAGGTAGAGTTGAGCCCCAGGGCTGAAGATGGTGTTGTGGAGTAATGGTGGGGTGCAGGGACAGAGGTGCAGGCAATAATCAGGCAACACAGGAATGCAGTCACAAGGTCTTTACTCACAGTTAAGAGTTCCAGATTATCACAAATGCTGCCCTCGGGGTGCTGAGCTCTGTTGTGATGGGCCACAGCTGATCCCTGGATAGTTCGGAGGCATAACCCAGTACACCCTTCTGTGTTCCTTCCCTGGTCGTCTTCCTGCGATGGCCTCTCCTGCCTTCCCCGTGCCTCACACACAGTGCCCCGAGCCAGTGTCCACGGATCCTTTTAATTGGTGGCTATCCTGCCTTGTCCCTTGGTCCTTTGTGGTCACCTTTTCAGCGGTTTATGTGCGGATGTGGCTCCAGTACTTGCAGTAACCTCTGCCTCCGGTTTGCTAGCTGAGCCTTGTAGTTCTCCACTACTTGAGGGGCCGGTCTCCTATTCAGCCAAGTCCCTCCACACCAGCATATTGGCGTGGAAAAGAGCCACGGGTGTATGGCGCACTTCCCATGGGTCTAGTACCCCTTTTTTCCCATGATCCTGAGATGAGCTGATCCAGCCCCTGTCCCCAGGAGCGCTCTCCTCTGCTTCAACTGTCCACTGGTGCAAAGGTGCAACTTGCCCTAACAACGGTCTAATGGAGTGTTGCTAAATAAAGAGTGTCTGTGTGTGTGTATATCGATTTGTGACCCCCTCCTTACTCGGGAATGGGATAACACACCTCTGGCTTAGGTATAATACCTCTATGGCGACTGGAGCCTCAGAGGCGACACATATGCACCCAGAACCACGAGCAGTTCAGGGTGCATATTGCTAATCCGTGCCTACCCATCCCTGTATCTAGTATGACACATAAAGAGATCTTTAGAAAAAGTATGATATGCTGATGAGGCCAGGGACTAGTCGCAAGGGCGTTAGTTCCCTTGGCTAGTCGGCCCCCTGTGGGCGCGCTAACATGCTAATGAATGCATAGCGTCAGAGGATGGTTGTGCTCTTCTCTGTGCTGCCGATGCCGATTTTTAGCTCAGTGCACATGATCAAAAGTCCCCAGACTTCCAGTCATATACACTACACCAGTTTGAAATCGGGACGCGTACACCCGGCTTCATAGTGCGCATAACCAGAAGTCTGGGTACTTCTGATCATGCACAGAGAGCTGAAAACCGGCATCGGCAGCACAGAGGTAATCGCGACCATCCTCTGACGCAGCGCATTTATTAGCATGTTAGCACACCCACAAGGACGTACTAACATGTTAAGGGGGCCAACTAGCCACTAGAAGTAATGCCCTTGTGACTAGTCCCTGGCCCCATTATCATATTATGAAGGATCCTTAGCATTATTTTTTTCTAAAGATCTTTTTATCTATGCTAGTGTATACAGGGAGGGTTAGGCAGGGATTAGCAATATACACCCAGAACTGCTCGTGGTTCTGGGTGCAGATTGCATCTGACAGGTGCCCTTTAAAAAGAAATCGCAGCATGTAGTTTTCCTACAGAAATTGGATGAGACTCAAGTCTATGGGTACACGGAAAAAAATTGGATGCTACAGTCTAACGATTTTTACGGATACATTACAATCCTGTAACATAGAAAACTGTAATTGCTCCTGTAAATTATTAAAATCTGCTTCTGTAAAAAAACAGATTGCACACGGATGACAAGTGAGAAAAAAATCATCCCAGTCTTTCTGGATGAAAATTGGACCAATTTTTATACTGTCGTGTGACCCTAGCCTGAGGAAGACAAATAAATGTAAGCAGAGAGACAGATGATTTGCAACTTTTTAAATAAAATATTGCAAAATAAAATAATAATCCTAATTCATGCAATTTTACCTCCTGCCTGATGATTGATAGGACTGTAAAGCCCATCAGCTCTAAATTCTGGTCACAAATCCAGCGCCTGCGTTATCAATACAGTATCCGACGCATGTGCACAATACTGCTCTGAACTTTCCAGTCTTAAGCCCGCTTTACACGCTGCAATGTATCTTACAATGTGTCGGCGGGGTCACGTCGTAAGTGACGCACATCCGGCATCGTAAGGTACATTGCAGTGTGTGACAGGTACGTGCGATTGCGATTGAACGGTAAAACGTTCATCGCATACACATCGTACCTTTCTCTAGAATTGCACGTCAGATTGTTCATCGTACCCGGGGTAGCACACATCGCAGTGTGTGACACCCCGGGAACGATGAACAGATCTTACCTGCGTCCTGCGGCTCCCGGCCCACAATGCGGAAGGAAGGAGGTGGGCGGGATGTTTACGTCCTGTTCAGCCCCGCCCCTCCGCGTCTATTGGCCGGCTGCCGCGTGACGTCGATGTGACGCCGAAAGTCCCTCCCACTCCAGGAAGTGGACGTTCGCCGCCCACAGCGAGGTCGTATGGATGGGTAAGTACGTGTGACAGGGGTTACTCGTATGTGCGGCACATTCAACAAATTGAACGTGTCACACATACGATGGGGGCGTTGCAAATCGCATACGCTATCATATGCGAAATTGCAACGTGTAAAGCAGGCTTTAAACGGGCTTTACATGCTATAATTTATCTAACAATGTGTCGGCAGGGTCACGTCGTAAGTGACGCACATCCGGCATCGTTAGTTACATTGTAGCGTGTGAAACCTCCGTGCGATTGCGATTGAACGTTAAAACGTTGATCGCATGCACGTCGTTCAATCACTAAAAATTGAACGTCAGGTTGTTCAATGTTCCTGAGGCAGTACAAATCGCAGTGTGTGACAAACCGAGAACAATGAACAACGCTTACCTGCGTCCCGCGGCTCCCGCCGGCAATGCGGAAGGAAGGAGGTGGGTGCTTCTATTGGACGGCTGCCGCGTAACGTCGCTGTGATGCCGAACGTCCCTCTCACTCCAGGAAGTGGATGTTCGCCGCCCACATCGAGGTCGTATGGACGGGTAAGTACGTGTGACGGGAAATAATTGTTTGTGTGACACGGTCAACAAATTGAACGTGCCGCACATACGATGGGGGCGGGTCACATCGCATACGATATCATATGCAGAATTGTAAGGTTTAAAGCAGCCTTTAAAGTTGAACTACGGTAGCTCCATAACAGCGTGGTGACGATGAGGCTGCTTTATGTGCTGTACAATGGTGACACCAGCGTTGAAGGCAAAGTTGATTTGTGCCCATACATAAGATTAAGGCTATGTCTGCACTTTGCATTGTCCTAGTTGCAGTTCAAAACGCATATTTTGTCAGAAATTGCTTTTGCCAAAGTTGCTTTTGACCATCAAAATGCGGTAAATATGTGTGCGTATTTACCGCGTTTTAGCCGCGTTTTTAGCGCTTTTTACATGCTTTTTTCATTGCCTAAAGTCAGATGCGTTTTGAACACAAAGACACAACAAAATAAAGTTTTAACATACAAACACTATGAAAAAAAGGGAAAAAAAAAAGAAAACACATATAATTATTTAAATCATAACGAAAATAGTTATATTTAATGAAATTATAGCGGTTTTATACTATTTTTGCCAAAAATATCAATAATTAAATAATTTTCTTTATTTTAATTGTCGGACTATGTGTATGTGTAAAGGGACATATTATTCCATTATTTTGATGTCAGAAAAGCATGCTTTTATGTAGTCCAAAACGCAGTGTTTCAGCAGGTAAAAAGCAGGTAAAACACTGGAATTTTGATGTTGGTTGATTTTTGCTACTTCTCATTGACTTCAATGTTAGCAAAACGCAGCCCAAATGGCAAAAACAATTGACATGCTGCTTCTTTTAAAGCATGGTTTTTGCCACAAATTATGCAAATTAAATGCTGCGTTTGGAAACGCAAAGTGCGGAAATCCCCATTTTCCATAGACTTTGTTGGAAAATCAAAACGCATGCCTTTTGGCATGAAAACGCTGCAGTTCAAAACGGACCTAAAAAGCAGCTGAAACGCAGGTGAAAACGGAAAGTGCGGTCTCAGCCTTAGCACCACACCAGCATTTGTTTTCTTCAGCCCTGGAGTGGTGCTCTAAAGGGAACCTGTCATCATGAAAATGCCGTCCTGTCTGCAGGCACCAAAGGTATAGAGCAGGGGGAGCTGAGAGGTTGATCTTTAGTTTTGTGAGAAAAGATTCAGTATAACCTGTGCTTTACTCATTCATTTTAGTCATTCTGTGCTTTTCAGTCCAGTGGGCGGTCCTATCAGTGATTGACAGCTTTATTTTTATAAGTGTGCATAGAGTGAATGCTGACAGTCACAGATGGAACCACCTACTGGACTGTCACGGTTCCGCTGTGCGGAGCATTTTATATTTGGAATGCTTTTGTCATGGCTCTGTTGTGTGGAGCATTTTGCATTTAAAAATACTCTGCTATGTGTCTTCTGCACTTGCTGACAGGTTGTCTTTCAGCACTAGGGTCCATGCTGGTTTTGGGAGGTGCCTTCACAGATGCGCCTCATTCCTGGTTCTTTACTGGGCTTGTTCTGTCTGAACTTTGCCAGTCGTACTTCCTGTTTGCTCAGTGTGCTCTTGACTCCTGTCTGGTGTAAGTGTTCTGATCTTGGCTTCTGACCTTGGACCTCTTCCTGACCACGTCTGTCTGCTCCCTGAACCTTATACATTACCTCCTGGCTTCTGACCTTGGACCTCTTCTTGACCACATCTCTGTCTGCTCCCTGAACCTTATATGCTACCTCCTAGCTTATGATCCTGGCTTATCGGGCTACCCTTCTATTCATACTGCTCGTAGTGTCTAGCATCACAGGACCCAGAATACCAGAAAGAACAGAGGATTAAATTATTAAAACACAGGTTATACTGAAACGTTTTTCATAAAACTATACAATAATCTGCTCAGCTGCTCCTGCTCTATAACATGAAGCACGCAGATTTTGGTGGTTACAGGTTCCCTTTAAAGGGAACCTGTTATCAGGTTTTTCACTTGTGAGCTGCGGCCACCACCTCTGAGCTCTTATATACAGCATTCTAGAATATTGTATATAAGAACCCAGGCCACTCTGTACAATGTAAAAAACACCTTTATAACACTCACCTAAGCGATGGTCCGGTCCGATGGGTGTCGCTCCTCTCAGTCTGGTGCCTCCTCCATCTTGTGGGATCGCCGTCCAGCTGGCCAGCCCCGTGTGCATGATGAGTTCTGCATCATTCACAAAGAGGCCTCCATTGCGCTCCTTCATTGTTATTGAACCATTTCTTTGCCAATCCTGACGTATGCTTTGGGCCGTCCTGCTGGAACACTATGTCGTCCTTTTCATACCCATAGTATTTGAGTATACGAAGTAACTCATTTCTTAGGATACTCACATAGAGCTCAGTATTGAGATCATCGATCCTGGTCAAGTATCCAAAGCCTTTGGCTGTGAAACAACCAGATATCATCAGGTTTCCTCCACTGAACTTGACCGTTCCTTCAATTTCTCCACCCTTTAGCCCCTTTTTCCCTAATTTCTTCAAGACCCATTTGTACCCATCAGAGCCTAGTCTATTAACTTTTGTCTCATTGCTCCAAATCATCGATTTCCAATTTTCTTATGTCCACTTTTTGTACTTCTTTGCAAACTCAAACCGTTTCTTACAATGATATTGTTACGTTTTTTTCGGGCCACATTTCAAACTTGAGTAATGTGTGTCGAATGCTGCTTGCATGAATGTCTGTGATCTATTACAGCGCATATGAGCTGCCTCCACTGCCATTTTTGTGGCGCCAGAACTAGTAGACCTTGTGATGAGCCAAAATGTTGACTGGATGGACTTCATTTCATATTCTTCCAACTATCAAGGCACTCACATGATGAAGTTTGGCAATTTTCTTAGCTGAGAGACCACTATTAGGGAATTTGAGAACCAGGAGCAAAACAGTAACAATGCAGTGACAATACAAAAATCTGCATAACTAATCATATGCTACATAGTTGTAAATAAAATTTATACATGAGAAGCCAAGATGATTGTCTATAAAATGAAGGCAGTCTCACGCTCAAAGCTGCAGTGGATGAGGAGATATGGAGCCTGAAAGTCAAATGTTCAAAACAATGTTACCGTTTTGCTTGTCAGTGTAGAATACTGAAAAAAAGAAACATTAAAAACAATGAAAATCACACGCTTTACAGCTGGAAGCCCATATAACACATTACTCAGGAGCCATTTATTAGCTTACGATGCATTGTTTGCACATTAGGGCAGTGTACAATTATTAGTAATAAAATAGTATTACAGCGCACATTACACCATCTTCCCAGGGAGTTTCATGATGTGGATTTCTTGGACAAGGTAGACTGGATCCTCCAACTTAATTACACCTAGCACATTAGTCTGGAAATGAATGAGAATAGCTTTGAGCAAAGGTACAGAGCTTAGCCATATTACGCCAGGCAAATCAGGAAAGGTCGGTCTCCTCTGCCATATTACATCATGTGAGGAAGGAAGGAAGAAAGGAAGGAAGGAAGGAAGGAACAGAGGAAGGAAGGAAGAGAGGAGGGAGAGAGGAAGGAAGGAAAGAAGGAAGAAAGGAAGGGAGAAAGGAAAGATGGACGAAGGAAGGAAGGAAGGAAGAGAGGAAGGAAGAAAGGAAAGATGGAAGGAAGGAAGGGAAGAAAGGAAGGAAGGAAGGGAAGGGAGGAAGGAAGGAAGAGAGGAAGGAAGAGAGGAAGGAAAGAAAGAAGAAAGGAAGGGAGAAAGGAAAGATGGAAGGAAGGGAGGAAGGAAGGGAGGGAGGAAGGAAGGAAAGAAGGAAGGAAAGAAGAGAGGAAGGAAGAAAAGAAAGATGGAAGGAAGGTAGGAAGGGAAGGGAGGAAGGAAGGAAGAGAGGAAGGAAGAGAGGAAGGATGAAAAGAAGGAAGAAAGGAAGGGAGAAAGGAAAGATGGAAGGAAGGAAGGAAGGAAGGAAGGAAGGAAGGAAGGAAAGAAGGAAGGAAAGAAGAGAGAAGGAAAAGAGGAAGGAAAGAGGGAATGAAGAAAGGAACGGAAGGAAGGAAAGGAAATAAGGAAGGAAGGAAAGAAGGAAGGAAAGAAAGAAGGAAGGAAGAGAGGAAGGAAAGAAGGAAAGGAAATAAGGAAAGAAGGAAGAGAGGAAAAAAGAAAGGAAGAGAGGAAGGAATGAAGGAAAGAAGGAAGAGAGGAAAGAAGGAAGAAAAGGAAGGAGGGAAGAGAGGAAAGAAGGAATTAAGGAAGAAGAGAGGAAAGAAGGAAGGAAGGAAGGGAAAGGAAAGGAAATGAAGGGAGGAAGGAAGAGAGGAAGGAAGGAAAGGAAGGAAGAGAGGAAGGAAAAAAGCGAGGAATGAAAGGAAGGAATGAAGGAAGAGAGGAAGGAAGAGAGGATGGAAGGAAGAGAGGAAGGAAAGAAGGAAGGAAGAGAGGAAGGAAAGAAGGAATGAAGAGAGGAAGGAATGAAGGAAAGAAGGAAGAAAGGACAGAAGGAAGGAAGAAAAGGAAGGATGGAAGAGAGGAAGTAAGGAAGGAAGAGAGGAAAGAAGGAAGGAAAGAAAGGAAGGAAGAGAGGAAGGAAGGAAAGGGAGGAAGAGGAAAGAAGGAAGAGAGGAAGGAAGAAAGAGGAATGAAAGGAAGGAATGAAGGAAGGGAGGAAGGAAGAGAGGATGGAAGGAAGAGAGGAAAGAAAGAAGGAAGGAAGAGAGGAAGGAATGAAGGAAAGAAGGAAGAAAGGACAGAAGGAAGGAAGAAAAGGAAGGACGGAAGAGAGGAAGGAAGGAAGGAAAAGAGGAAAGAAGGAAGGAAGGAAAGAAAGGAAGGAAGACAGGAAGGAAAGAAGGAAGGAAGAGAGGAAGGAAGGAAAGAAATAAGGAAGGAAGGAAAAAATGAAAGGAAGCAATGAAAGAACGAAGGAAGGAAGGAAGGAAGGAAGGAACAGAAAGAAGAATTGATGCTGTTTTGAAAGCAAAAGCTGCTCACCAAATATTGATTTGATAGCTGTTTTGGTCATTCACCTTGCCTTTTGTTAATTGATAAACAAAAAAAATAACACTTGTATAATTATTTTGCAACATTTTTCCACACCTGCCTAAAACTAAGTAAATATATTTCTATAGCTGCTATTCACATGAATTTCTCACTGGATGTCAGTAACAACCCATCCAATCCATAGAAGCAAATATATCAAACCATAGATGTCCATAAATTAAGGTTTTGTGTAATAATGAGAAATGACACAGGGGAAAGCATTGAAAATGCGTACTGAAGCTTTTGTTGGTGATGAGACCTCCTGCATGGAGAAACTAGTTTGCTAAGGTGGGTGTTTGGCTCACTCTTACACACAAACACTCTTCAAATCCTGAAGGTCCAGGGAACTCCTTCTATGAACTCTAAAGGCCCCGTCACACTAAGCAACATCGCTAGCAACATCGCTGCTAACGAACAACTTTTGTGACGTTGCTAGCGATGTTGCTGTGTGTGACATCCAGCAACAACCTGGCCCCTGCTGTGAGGTCGCTGGTTGTTGCTGAATGTCCTGGGCCATTTTTTAGTTGTTGCTGTCCCGCTGTGAAGCACAGATCGCTGTGTGTGACAGCGAGACAGCAACAACTAAATGTGCAGGCAGCAGGAGCCGACTTCTGCGGAGGCTGGTAACCACAGTAAACATCGGGTAACCAAGAAGCCCTGTCCTTGGTTACCCGATATTTACCTTTGTTACCAGCCTCCGCCGCTCTCACTGTCAGTGCCGGCTCCTGCTCTGTGCACATGTAGCTGCAGCACACATCGGGTTAATTAACCCAATGTGTGCTGTAGCTAGGAGAGCAGGGAGCCAGCGCTAAGCATTGTGCGCTGCTCCCTGCTCTGTGGACATGTAGCTGCAGCACACATCGGGTAATTAACCCGATGTGTGCTGTAACTAGGAGAGCAGGGAGCCAGCACTCAGTGTGCGCTGCTCCCTGTTCTCTGCACGTGTAGCTGCGTGCACTGGTAACCAAGGTAAATATCGGGTTGGTTACCCGATATTTACCTTAGTTACCAAGCGCAGCATCTTCCACGCGGCGCTGGGGGCTGGTCACTGGTTGCTGGTGAGCTCACCAGCAACTCGTGTAGCCACGCTCCAGCGATCCCTGCCAGGTCAGGTTGCTGGTGGGATCGCTGGAGCGTCGCAGTGTGACATCTCACCAGCAACCTCCTAGCAACTTACCAGCGATCCCTATCGTTGTTGGGATCGCTGGTAAGTTGCTTAGTGTGACTGGACCTTAAGCTTTAGTACCTTCTATCTCCAAGATCTCATCTCAATGTATAATAGGTTTATTAATAATAATAATAATAATAATAATAATACTTCCAATTACATATGTAGTATAGTTCTCTTGATTAGCTATGTCTCTAACCTCATATGTTGGGCATTGCAGCGTGGGTTCCCAAGGTTATAATCACTCACATAGTGACAGTTCGTTGCTCATGGTCGTAACCATGGATACCTAAGCTGCAAAGCCCTGCACATGAGGTAAGAAGGTAAGAGACATGGCTATATCAGGAGAACTATACTACATTTCTAATTTGAGGTATTTGCTAATATTTTTTACTATTACACCTACTACATACTGGGATAGGATTTTGGAGTTGGGAATACCCCTTTAATTTTGGCACTGATCTGCTCTTTACTAACTTATTTATGTCTCAGGTTGGTCACTTATAAGCTTATAATGTCTTGTATGGGACTACAGTAGAATTTTTAGAGCCACATGGGATGAGATCTTCAGAGGAAAAGAAGCCCATGGAATGAGATGTGCAGGGGAGAGGAGCTGCAAAAGATGGGAACTATATGAGAAAAGGAGCCGCATGGGATGAAATCTGCAGGGGAGAGGAGGCCGCATAAGATGGGAACTATATGGCAAAAGGAGTCATATGGGACAGGATCTGCTGGGGAAAGAGGCCATGATGGGATCTGCAGGGGAAAGAAGCCATGATGGGATCTGCGGGGAAAGAGGCCATAATAGGATGGGATGGGCAGGGGAAAAAGGCCATAATGGGATGGGATCTGCAGGGAGGCTATAAGGGATGGGATCTGCAGGGGAAAGAGGCCAAAATGGGATGGGATCTACAGGGGAAATAGGCTTTAATGGGTTGGGATCTCCAGGGGAAAGAGGCCATGAAGGCATCTGCAGGGGAAAGAAACCATGATTGTTGTGAACGTCGTCTGTGTGGGTGATGTTCTAAAGCTCCCTCTGGTGGCCAGGAATGGTAGTGGAGCTAAATCTGAGCCATTGACTCAGACAGGTGTCGGTGTTAATTGGGAATTGGGGAAGTCCTATTGCAGACAAGTCTGATCTATATAGGAGAGCGCTTTAAGCTTCTCCAGATAAGTTTCAGTTTTGCCTTGCTTTCTGGTTTACACCTTAGGGTGTTGTTTTTCCTTGTTTTGCTGTGTATCTGTTTTCTTGCAGGTGACGTTTTGTTTCTATTGTGTTGTGAGCATGGGAGTTTCCCCTGTGCTGGCTTTCCTGCAGGAAAGGGGATTTTTATCCCTGTCTGATTTGATTATTTGCTCTTCTGTATTTTTGTGTTCTTTTTTGGTATTTTGTCTCTCGCATTATTTACAGGAGTACCTGATATAGTGGGGTGAGGTCGTATGACTTCCAAGGCCTTTTTTACTATTAGGAGTTTGGTATTTTTCTATAGGGATTTTGCACTGACCACAATCAGTTCCTTTCCTGTGCGTTGTATCAAGTTAGTTGGGCCTCACCTGTGCTAATTACATTTTTCCTATCTGAGTATTGTGTTTTTCTATATCACCATAATCTTTAAATGTGGGGGGCTACTTACTCCTTTGGGGACTACTCTGAAGCAAGGTAGATTTCCTCATTTCATTCTGTGAGGCGTAGCTAGTTTCTCAGGCTGTGACGTGGTGTCTAGGTTTTTAGGAACGCCCCACAGCTACTTCTAGTGTGGTCTGATAGTCAGGGGATTGCGGTCAGCCCAGCTTCCAAGTACTCCGGTTTCTTATTGCTTTTTCACCAATGGGAGATTTTTGTAATCTTCCACGGTTACCGGATCATAAGACATGATGAGATCTGCAGGGGAAAGAGGCCATAAAGGGATCTCCAGGGGAAATAGGCTATAATTGGATGGGATCTTCAGGGGAAAGAGGCCATAATGGGATGGGATCTGCAAGGGCAAGAGACCACATGGGATGGGATCTGTATGGGGAAATGAGCCACATGGGATTGGATCTGCAGGGGAAAGAAACCACATGGGATGGGATCTGTAGGGGGAAAGGAGCCACATGGGATGGGATCTGCACTGGAAAGGCAGCCACCTGGGATGAGATCTGTATGGGGAAGGTCGTCCGTTCCAATTTTAGCAGGGCTCCTTTAGTAATGATTTTTAAAAATTGTAGAAAAACCATTTAATACAATATGACTGACAGTGAATGGAACAACTGGTGCAGGACAGGAGATAGAAGGTACAGGAGGGGAAGGAGATTTTACTTTAAATTACTTGTATTTTTTGGTTGAGGAAAGTGTGTGAAAGTGGTTGTGGCTAACAAAATGGGTGTGGTTACATAATGGGTGTGGTTTTCAAATTTGCGGGGTTTACAGATAACCTGTTGTTAAAAATTTGAATCCCACCCCTGCCTATACTGTATGTGTATACCAACTCGTGTGTACCTATATTTACTGTATGTGTATACTTACCCATGTGTGTACCTATATATACTGTGGCGCCCCTGACCTGGTCAGGCACCACTGAGTACTGCACCCATGCTGGGGACAGTACAATACAGGTAATCCAGAAGGCTGACCGAGGTGTGACTACACAGGCGCATAGTGATCAGGCCTCACACATGTACCTTTGAGAGGACCCCTGGGGATCCCAGGAGGGGGAAAAGCCTTGACCTCCACTGGAATAGTGGAGGGGGCCAAAAGCCTCCATCTCCTCTCAAGGGGTGTGGTAAGAGAGTCTGGTTGCTAGGTGGCGTAGGCAGGCACAAAGGGAAAAGAGAAGGAGGAGTAAACAGTCTGAAGCAGAGTGTGGAGGAGTGAGGAGCAGGAAAGTGGAGCTCAGACAGGAGCAGCAGTGAAGGTCCCAGATGTGAGCCGGTTCAGAGCAGAGTCCAGGGAGCTCCGAGGAGAGCTGACCCCTTCCCCTGGGCTGCTGTAGTCTGACAGCGTCCGCGCAGTGGCTACCGACGGGGGAGAACGGTCAACTAGGAGTGCTACCCGAAACCCATCTCAGCTAGAGAGAGAGCACGGAGTGGGAAGTAAGGAGACTGCTAGGGAGTACCAGGCCCAAACGGGCGGCAGATCCCGAAGCGGAGATAGATCCAGCTTTCTTTTGCTAAACCTGCCGGTGTGGGGCTCTCAAAGCCCACGCCACAACACCACAAAAGCCGCAGCCACGTAGCCACAGTTAGGGCCCATAGGTCACAGGAGGCAAGTAGCTGGAGTGGCCTGGTCCAGGCGACAAGCAAACGGCAAACGAAGGGGAGAGAGGCTGCAGCATCTTCCCTGGGTGACCCCCATAGGGACTAAAAGTCGGGGTCACCCCAAACCAAAAAGGGCTAAGGAAGGCGAGTTGGTAGTCACCATCAGAAGTCAGCCTGAAGGATACCTGGTTCCAGTCTGGTTAATCCCAGCTACGCCCGGGTTACTCACCCTATCAACTGTGAGTAAAAACCCTGAAAGACACTCTGCCTGTGTTGAGTCATTCTGCGCCTTGTAGTTCTACACACCTACACAGGGCCCTGGGGCTTGCCTCACTCTCAGGAGGCTATCACAACTGACTGCACCCACCATCAGCCCCAGGCATCCCTTAACCTGCAGTGGCGGTCCCCACTGACCGCAAATCTGAGAGTTGCGTCACGACAATCAAGAAAGAAGGTTTCCTACCTGTGACCAGATCCAGCTGCGTGGAGTCCCTGAAGGTAATGCACCGACACAACACCTGTGGGGCTTCACATCTGGCGTCACGAACAGGATAAGGACTAGACCTGTTCAGACAGGTGACCATGTGCCTGGGCGGTCCGCTTGAAAAATTGGAAGCGCCGCCATATTGCCACCATGAAAAGCGCGCTGAAAAACAACAGCAGCCCGCGCTGGAAGAAGTTACCGCCCACGAAGAGGTGTGGCTACCCAGAGATCCCCTGCAGAGTTCGGACCTCGCTTGTGAAGAGAGCGGAAGCGTCCAGAGACGTCGGGACAGAAAGGGAGCCAGAAGCCTGCTGCTGGGAGAGGAGCTGCTGAAAGAGGCAGAGCAGAAACTGAAGAGCTTGCTACTAGAGGCAACGACGAGTCCACTGCTGGGAAATCGTGCAGAAGAGGGCGCAGAAGAAATGGCGTCTGACCGCAGAAACCCAGAACCGGGCTCCGCTGCCTGGTGGTATCGGGAGCTGGCCCAGTTCTGCGACCGACTGGAGACCCGGGTCGTGGAGCAGATCAGAGAAGAACGCATGGAACTTCTGGAGATGGCTGCCGCGGTTCAGGCCTATGAAGGGAGAGCCGCGCGCCGAGTGCCAGACCGGGCGGTGACGACTCAGACCTCGATGCTGCCAACGATGGGTGAGTCCAGTATTACCCCTGCCGGCCCGGATGCCCCGACCCCTGCTGCCACGCCCGCGGTCCCTGAAGAGGCGCCCGGCGCGGCGACGCTGAGCCAGGCCGCAGCCACGCCAGGTGCGGCCCGCCAAGCCCAGGCCGCCGCAGCGATGCCCTGCTCGGCCCACCAAGACCCGGTCCCTGCAGCAACGCCCAGTCCGGCCCGCAGAGAACCGGCAGCCACCGCGACCCTCATCCACGCCGCAGGTGTGACGCTGACCCAGGTCGCCGCCATGCTAGGCCCGGCCCGCCAAGACCCTACCGCAGCCGCAACGCTCGTCCGCGCCGCAAGTGAGGTGCTGAACCAGGCCGCAGCCACGCCAGGCGCGGCCCGCCAAGCCCAGACTGCTGCAGCGACGGCCATCCCAGCCTGCACAGAGCCCACTGCAACAGCGACGCCGACCCAGGCCGCCGCCATGCAGGGCGCGGCCCGCCAAGACCAGGCCGCCGCCATGCCAGGCGCGGCCCGCCAAGAGATTGCATCATCATTAACCCCGGCCTGCAAGGCCAGAGCAGATACCGCTCCCCAGTCTAAAGAGGTCCCTGCTGGAAAGCCCACATTGGGGGAGGACCCCGCATACTGGCAGCTGAAGGCTGACATGGAGGCCAAGTTTCCACAATGGTTGGTGGACCAGTACATACTCCCTCCGCACACCCCCAAGAGGATTCCGGCAACCCCGGCAGCAATCACGCCAAAGAGTCCCCCGCCTGGGCCTGCTGAAGGAAGTCCATCCCCAGCACCGCCACCAAAGGAGTGCCAAGAAGAACTAAGGGGGAGAGGAGGCCAGGAAGTTGAGGAGTTGACTCAGGAGCCACCAGCTGTGGACCCATGCCCAGAGCCGGAGATGTTGCCCTATTCCCGTTGGGATGAAGAAGACCTGACACCATCTGCTGACGAAGATCTGACCAGAAACCTCACCTGGGGGCCTGCAGGCATTGAAGTAACAGCCCAGCAGAATCAAGCCCGCAAGACACGGCGCCGTAGCAGAACCCAGTCTTTCCCTGCACCGCAGTCTCCAGACCAGAAAGATGAAATAACGGCCAGAGACTTGAAGGAGAAACGGTTCCTGAGAAGAGCCAAAGCACAGGTCAGAGGACCCCTTTGTAGAGGAATTGTGGAAGACTTTAGCCTGAAGTCAGGATACGGGTTCATCGTTGCACCTGGTATCAAAGAAGACATTTTTGTCAATAGGAGAGACGTCAGAGCTAATTTGCCCAGAGGACATCCTGGAAGAAACTTAAGGATGGGAGACACAGTGCAGTTTACCATGCATCAAGGAGAAAGAGGCTGGTATGCGCTAGATGTAGCACCATGTCCTAAAGAAGAAGAAAGGAAAGACAGCGATAAAGAAAGAAAAGACAAAGGACCTACTGACGAGACAACCACAGATGAGGAAAAAGGTCAAGAAAGCAACAGGTGCCGCAGCCCTACAGGCCCAAGCCCTGGTGAAGAGGAGTCTGCATAAGTTCAAGTAAAGTACAGCAAGTTACCAGTTTGGAAAGTTTGTTTTGCAACGTTTTACAAGTTCAAGTAATGTGCCCACATAAACTATTGTGAGAAATAAACCTTAAGGCTATGAACTGGCTATAGCCACAAACTCTCGCAGTGTAAATAGTTACACCAGAGGGCACCACCACCACCAGAGCCAGCCTGTTTAGGGGCTTGGCTCGTCTGCAACCAGGGAGCACGTCCGTATATAGGGCCTTGGCTCACCTGCAACCAGAGAGCATGCCTGTTTATGGGGCCTGGCTCTCCACCACAAAGAGGGTACCTGGTCAGCACCAACTGTGGAGGCCGCCTCTACATCCTGCCAGAAGAGGCTGAAGGCGCGGATCCACCAGGCCAGGTATACCCTGAAACCACCAGCCCATGAAAGCCGCCTCTACATCCTGCCAGAAGTGGCTGAAGGCGCGGCCAACGTGAAAGGGTTTGGGTGGGTTAACGGACTTGTGGGTGGAGGGTGGTGATGTATGGTACCTGGTGATTTTAAAAATGTTTTACATGTTTTAATGTTTTATGCATTTTAAAATGTTGTCTTGCAGCCCGAGGACGTGCTGGTGATAACTAAGGGGGAATGTGGCGCCCCTGACCTGGTCAGGCACCACTGAGTACTGCACCCATGCTGGGGACAGTACAATACAGGTAATCCAGAAGGCTGACCGAGGTGTGACTACACAGGCGCATAGTGATCAGGCCTCACACATGTACCTTTGAGAGGACCCCTGGGGATCCCAGGAGGGGGAAAAGCCTTGACCTCCACTGGAATAGTGGAGGGGGCCAAAAGCCTCCATCTCCTCTCAAGGGGTGTGGTAAGAGAGTCTGGTTGCTAGGTGGCGTAGGCAGGCACAAAGGGAAAAGAGAAGGAGGAGTAAACAGTCTGAAGCAGAGTGTGGAGGAGTGAGGAGCAGGAAAGTGGAGCTCAGACAGGAGCAGCAGTGAAGGTCCCAGATGTGAGCCGGTTCAGAGCAGAGTCCAGGGAGCTCCGAGGAGAGCTGACCCCTTCCCCTGGGCTGCTGTAGTCTGACAGCGTCCGCGCAGTGGCTACCGACGGGGGAGAACGGTCAACTAGGAGTGCTACCCGAAACCCATCTCAGCTAGAGAGAGAGCACGGAGTGGGAAGTAAGGAGACTGCTAGGGAGTACCAGGCCCAAACGGGCGGCAGATCCCGAAGCGGAGATAGATCCAGCTTTCTTTTGCTAAACCTGCCGGTGTGGGGCTCTCAAAGCCCACGCCACAACACCACAAAAGCCGCAGCCACGTAGCCACAGTTAGGGCCCATAGGTCACAGGAGGCAAGTAGCTGGAGTGGCCTGGTCCAGGCGACAAGCAAACGGCAAACGAAGGGGAGAGAGGCTGCAGCATCTTCCCTGGGTGACCCCCATAGGGACTAAAAGTCGGGGTCACCCCAAACCAAAAAGGGCTAAGGAAGGCGAGTTGGTAGTCACCATCAGAAGTCAGCCTGAAGGATACCTGGTTCCAGTCTGGTTAATCCCAGCTACGCCCGGGTTACTCACCCTATCAACTGTGAGTAAAAACCCTGAAAGACACTCTGCCTGTGTTGAGTCATTCTGCGCCTTGTAGTTCTACACACCTACACAGGGCCCTGGGGCTTGCCTCACTCTCAGGAGGCTATCACAACTGACTGCACCCACCATCAGCCCCAGGCATCCCTTAACCTGCAGTGGCGGTCCCCACTGACCGCAAATCTGAGAGTGGCGTCACGACAATCAAGAAAGAAGGTTTCCTACCTGTGACCAGATCCAGCTGCGTGGAGTCCCTGAAGGTAATGCACCGACACAACACCTGTGGGGCTTCACAATACCATATGTGTATACCTACCCATGTGTGTACCTATATACTGTATGTGTATATCTACCCATGTGTGTACTTATATATATGTGGCGCCCCTGAGGCTCAGGTCGCCACAGGGTACTGCACCCCACTCAGGGTGTGGTGCTGATAATGGATCCAAAAGGAGGTCGGTACCGGTTTCATCATTCACAACCACATACAGACATGGGTTGCCCCTTTCCCACTGGGGACTGGGCTAGGGTCGGGTATAAGAGGGGTTTCCACCAGGGTGGCATTTACAGGATGCCTCATAACAGGGGCCCAATCCACTAGCTATGGACCTGGGTGGGGGGAGGTGTGGCCACCAGGGAGAGTTAAGAGTCACACACACGGTCTACCAAGACTTCAGAGAGTTCTCCAGCAGGAGTGACAGTGAGCAGACGTCTTTTCCGGTAGCTCCTGTGGGACATAGGAGTTTAACGGTCGCTGTGGAGGATACCGTGTCAGTTCCCCCAGGGCCAGCACAGTTCAGGGTACAGCACCCTAAGCTGGTGTAATTCCATTTTGTATCACCAGATTCTGCCAGACGGATAGGTTCTATGCTTCTCTGACCACAAGTTTCCAGAGCCAAGTGGTACCAGGATTCCAGGGCCTAGATCATGGTCAGACTCAAGGGGATCCATGCTACCGGCATAGCGAACAGTACTCTAGCTAGTACGGAAGGGACTCTAAGTGCTTCAAGCCACAGTGACCCGCACTACAAAGCGCAGAGAGGAAGGGCCCACAGACTACCGAACCGGTATTGACCTCCCGTTGATCCGGGATCGACTTGAGCCCATCACGGCAGTGACCAGTATGACTGGGCTGGCAGCTGAAGTGGTGCGTAAACTACACCCTGAACCCGCAGAGACTGTGTTGGTTCGTCTTTGCTGGTGCCGCTGCCCAGCGCTTAGGCGCTAACGGCCATTACAACCCCCATCATCCACCTGGGGCCCGCTCCGCCTGTGGGGAGCGAACCATCCCGGCTGCCATAACACCTGCCCCGGTGAGGAATTCTGTAGCGGCGGCTACTCTTTGGCCGCATACCACAGGTGATGTCATGACAAACTTTCCACAGTTACCCTGCTTCCCCCACCGCTTAGTGCACGCTTCGGGGCAATGGAACCGTCAAGGTCACCCGTGACATCGACTGACCTGACCCGAGAAGGCCCGGCAAAGAGCAGGTTGACCACCTGCCCCGTGGGGCGTTACATATACTTTATGCACCTATATATACTGTATGTGTATACCTACCCATGTGTGTACCTATATATACTGTATGTGTATACATACCCATGTGTGTACCTATATACTGTATGTGTATACCTCCCCATGTGTGTACCTATATATACTGTATGTGTATACCTACCCATGTGTGTACCTATATATACTGTATGTGTATACATACCCATGTGTGTACCTATATATACTGTATGTGTATACCTACCCATGTGTGTACCTATATACTGTATGTGTATACCTACCCATGTATGAACCTATTTACTGTATGTGTATACCTACTCATGTGTGTACCTATATATACTGTATGTGTATACCTACCCATGTGTGTACCTATATATACTGTATGTGTATACCTACCCATGTGTGTACCTATATATACTGTATGTGTATACCTACCTGTGTACCTATATATACTGTATGTGTATACCTACACATGTTAGTACCTATATACTGTATGTATATACCTACTCATGTGTGTACCTATATATACTGTATGTTTATACCTACCCATGTGTGTACCTATATATACTGTATGTGTATACTTACCCATGTGTGTACCTATATATACTTTATGCACCTATATATACTGTATGTGTATACCTACCCATGTGTGTACCTATATACTGTATGTCTTTACCTACTCATGTGTTTACCTATATACTGTATGTGTATACCTACTCATGTGTGTACCTATATATACTGTATGTGTATACCTACACATGTTAGTACCTATATACTGTATGTATGTGTATACCTACTCATGTGTGTACCTATATACTGTATGTGTATATCTACGCTTGTGTATATGTATGTGGCTTTGTTCAAATCCAGCACACACTCTCTCTTTAGGACACACAGGCCGCGGCACTACTTTTCCTCTACCTAGAAAGCAGACATCACACATACGGTTCACCTGAGACTGCTCACCCCCCGCGGAGGGATACGAGCTCTTAATGCTCTATTTCCTTTTGCTACAGGATTAGAATGAGCGGAGGACACAGAATGAGATCTGTGCGGCTCTGATGGGCGGGAAATGCTCGCCGATGACTGACAGCTGGCTCGCCCTATCAGAAGAGAGACCTCCGGCAGAATGGGGCGGAGCCGCTTCCCATTGTTCCGCCGCTCCGGCCAGCTTGTGAAGTGAGCCGAGCCGCTGACATTGAGTAGTGAGGCAGCGGCGCACACACAGGCACAGGGGAGACATTCCCGGCCACGTCAGTACTGCACAGGAAGATGATGTCCTGCTGAAAGGGATCGGCCTGAGCCATCCCTTCTCTTCTCCCTCCTACCTCCGCAGAAGACTGATGCTACAGGGAGAATAACGCACGAATATCGCACGGCAATCCTCTCCATCCAGGACACAAAGCCCCGCTCGTCCTCTGCAGGCGCCAGCATCGATCTGCGCTGTCCTCGGCTGAACTCTCCTATGCAGGGCTCATCCTCGCCCATTGTTCGCCGGCATCTGATGTGCCACCTTGGCTTGGTGCATGACTGCTTCACCCGCTGCTGCTAATCCTCCTCCAGGACATTGCCCGAGCTCCACACGCCATCTACAGTCCGCACCAAGCCAACTTTCTTATTGTGAAGCCTGCAGCGCTACAGGAGCTGAAGATTATTATTTTTCTTGGAATATTGATATTTTTCTGCCTCTCTAAATATATATTTGTTGGAAAAGGAGAGAGGATTTTGCACAAGATCTGGATCGGACGTTCTAGAACGTCCAGATTTCGAATTTTGGAGGAATTCTCCACGTTCTGCCCCTCTCCACTGAAGCTAGATCCTCAGCTGCCTTACCCCAAACCTATATCTCTTCCACTCAATCTATTTGCTATTGCACAACCCCAGCCCCCCTTTTTCCCCTGACATTGTCTCTGCACAGCTCCATTGGAAAGCCCCCCCCCCCCCACCTCCAAAAATAAAGAAGCACAAAGTCTTCAGTCACCCCAAATAGCCTTGGATTTGGCTGCTCTTTCATACTCATGAACATACAAAGGTCGAACCCTATATCAATCACAAGGTATGGGAGATCTAGGAATAAGACCCAGGATTTTGAAGAGTTGTCATCCATAAGGTGCACAGAGCCCAGCCAGAGCTTCAGCCCCAACCTCGGCTCTCCAAGCCCCCCAGAGACTCCCAACTCGTCGCATTGCGTTTCCTGCATTGGGAAATACTTATTGTTGGAGCCTCTGGAGGGAGACCACGTTTTTCGAGCTGTGCATCTGCATAGTGGAGAGGAACTACTCTGCAAGGTACATCCTCTTTATTGTATTTCCTTGTCCTCTTCCACTTGCTCTACAAGGTACATCCTCATCATCCTCTCTATTGTATTTCCTTGTCCTCTTCCACTTGCTCTACAAGGTACATCCTCATCATCCTCTCTATTGTATTTCCTTGTCCTCTTCCACTTGCTCTACAAGGTACATCCTCATCATCCTCTCTATTGTATTTCCTTGTCCTCTTCCACTTGCTCTACAAGGTACATCCTCATCATCCTCTTTATTGTATTTCCTTGTCCTCTTCCACTTGCTCTACAAGGTACATCCTCATCATCCTCTTTATTGTATTTCCTTGTCCTCTTCCACTTGCTCTGCAAGGTACATCCTCATCATCCTCTTTATTGTATTTCCTTGTCCTCTTCCACTTGCTCTACAAGGTACATCCTCATCATCCTCTTTATTGTATTTCCTTGTCCTCTTCCACTTGCTCTACAAGGTACATCCTCATCATCCTCTTTATTGTATTTCCTTGTCCTCTTCCACTTGCTCTACAAGGTACATCCTCATCATCCTCTTTATTGTATTTCCTTGTCCTCTTCCACTTGCTCTGCAAGGTACATCCTCATCATCCTCTTTATTGTATTTCCTTGTCCTCTTCCACTTGCTCTGCAAGGTACATCCTCATCCTCCTTTATTGTATTTCCTTGTCCTCTTCCACTTGCTCTGCAAGGTACATCCTCATCATCCTCTCTATTGTATTTCCTTGTCCTCTTCCACTTGCTCTGCAAGGTACATCCTCATCATCCTCTCTATTGTATTTCCTTGTCCTCTTCCACTTGCTCTGCAAGGTACATCCTCATCATCCTCTCTATTGTATTTCCTTGTCCTCTTCCACTTGTTTCCTCATCATCTGTTTGAATGATCTCCAGAACATAAGGAATGAATCAATTAAGGTTGGGATTCTCCTTTTTGGGGATATCCCTTTAAGGCTAGGTTCACACTTCCGTTGATTTGCTTCCGTCTGGTCCGTTGTTGCGACGCAATGACGGATCCGTCATTTTTGAGATGTCAACTGGTGCAACAGATGGGTAATTTCACAGGAATCCTGTGAAAAAACTGATCCATCGCGTCCGTTACATCCGTTGTGCATCCGTTCTTTGATGGATCCGTCGTGATCCGTTTGTGTTTGGGACAGCCCACTGGGTGTGCCAAACATGCTGGGCATGCTCAGTAAAGCATGACGGAATCCAGCACCCTAGACCTTCATTATAGCTTGTGACGGACACCTGCGGAGTTCGTTTTTGTGCTGCTCCAAAAAACGTTACATCCAGCGTTGCTCCCGCCTGACGCTCAGTCACTAAACGACTGATCCGTTCGCAGCGGATGCAACGCAAGGCCATCAGTCACAATCCGTCGCTAAAAGAAGTCTATGGGGAAAAACTGGGTTCCTGCAAAATATTTTGCAGGATACCGTAATTCCTCAAGGTGATGGATTGTGACTGATGCAAAACAACGGAAGTGTGAACCTAGCCCAAGAGTCCAGGTGTGCACCTAACTTCTTAGTAGTCACACAGGTAAAAGAACCTGCTTTGATCTTTCATTAGCTACTAGCTGTGGACACAAAGACCCTTTATGGAGGTACCTGGTGGCACCTAAGCTGTGGATGAAATGAGGCATTGTAGACACAGGCATTATTGGTGCCCTTTGATACCCCCCCCCCACCTCCATTATTGCTGTGTCTGCAATATTTAGAACCCACCTAAACAAACTGTCCTTCAGCTTCCATTCATTGTTTGCCTTCATCCTGTAGAAAGGCAACATCCACAAAGCGTCCTCCATTCATTCATTCATAAACAATGGGGCTTGAATGATGTAATTGCGAACTGTAGACAGCCACAGAATTCCCTATGGAGGATAATATGGCAATCCATTCTGAAGGCTTTCAATGGAATACTTTATGTAATGCAGTAAATGTATTTATAGGGGGGTGAAGACTAATGCTGATCGCCAGTTGTGCGTGAGTCATGTTTATGAATGGCGTTCATTCTTTTATTTTTCTGCAAAAAAGAAAGTTTGTTGAAATTCCGACCCCAGAATTGCATAAGCTGCCCAGGGAGCGAGTCCCCAGCCTCGTGCTAAGGGTAACTTATGCTGACACCTCTAAGCGATATTGCATCTTCTGTCGATTGTGTATTAGTAAATGTCTTAAATCATATGTTGCAATTTTGTGGACACATTACTTTGGTGTCATGCTACAGCGGCACCGAGACCTGCACTGAACCCCTTCGTGGGTGAATATTTTGAGCCTCAATTTACATTTCATTGTTCCATAGCGGTAAAATGTGTTTGTTTAATGCAACAAACGGACAAAAAAAACCTTTTTGAAGTCGATGGTTCTTATTTTAAGGGCAGGGTATACAGTATATGTGATAGCACATGGAGTCCCCACTAGTCTTTAATTCAGATCCATAGGTGTTCTGTATGGTGCCATAAGAGCCCGTATTCTTCCAACATGTGCCTTCTTACAAAGGAGGTAGATTATTGGCCCCTAGCGAGATGTGAACATCGTATTATAGACCTATATGAACCCATTTTAGCTAATTACACCTCTAATGATATATCAATGACTTTATGCAGTTTAGTGGCTAAATGCTCCTGTGTTCTGGATGTGTCCTGTGGTTTTTGCCACCATCGTGTGTACAGATCTATCCTAGGTGTATGGCAGCTAATTACACCTCTAATGATATATTAATATAATGACTTTATTCAGTTTAGTGGCTAAATGCTCCTGTATTCTGGATGTGTCCGGTGGTTTTTGCCACCATCGTGTGTACAGATCTATCCTATGTGTATGGCTGGAGTTGTGTAAATATAAAGATGTTGTGGACCTTCCATATGGATAAGGATTGTTCACCCTGAAAGCCATTTCTACCCGGCGTATTCTTGAACTTCCCGTCCACGTGAGGCTTCTGTTTGGTCTCAATCCTTTTGTTTCTTCTCTCTTCTCACCCCCCCCCCCCCCCCCCTGCAGGTTTTTGATATTCGCTGCTACCAGGAGTCCTTGGCGCCCTGTTTTTGTCTACCTATACACAGCAACATTAACCAAATAGCCGAGATCATTCTTGGAGAGACTAAAGCCTACGTGTTCTTTGAAAAAAGCCATGGGGACATGCATTCTTTTGTTCGTACCTGCAAAAAGCTCAAAGAGGAAGAAGCAGCCAGACTGTTCTATCAAATCGTGTCGGCCGTAGCACACTGTCACGATGGAGGAGTGGTGCTGCGGGACCTCAAACTTAGAAAATTTGTCTTCAATGATGAAGAACGGTAAGTTCTCTCGATTTTTAGTACCAACAACCTATGTTTTATTCCGTACAGAAGTAGCAGAACTGAATGTGTTCGGCTACTTTATTATTTGTAAGCCAAAATCAAGAATAGATGAAAAATATTTTGTTTTAATCAATTATATAGAACTTTATATATCTGATCATCACTGTCCCCATTGGGGCTCATAGTCTAAATTTCCTATCTGGATGTGTTTGGAGTGTGGGAGCAAACTATGAAAACGCATACTGTATTATACTTTTCCTCTGGTCCACTCCTGGTTCTGGCTTACAAATACTGATGTGAAATACTGAAGGTGTGAACGTGGCCTTGAACTGACTTTATCATTGATTGTGAAGTAATCGTTACAATGTGTAGTGCCGACTTCCCTAAAACTTGCAAATTCAGCAGCCTGTATACATACATACACACACACACACACACACACACACACACACACACACACACACACACACACACACACACACACACACACACACACACACACACACACACACACACACACACACACACACACACACACACACACACACACACACACACACACACACACACATATATATATATATATATATATATATATATATATATATATATATATATATATATATATACACACACTTGTACACACACATGTACATATATATACATACACACATATATATATACACATATATTATACATATATATATATTCACACACACACGCACACCTTTCTCTTCTCTATGTAGCTGTACTTATTTAGTCTGTACTATGGTAATGCGTTCAATACACAATAGGGGCTACTAACCACAAGCTGTAGTATTATGGAGCCCAAGAGCTTACAATCTAAAGGGAATATAGGTAAGACGTATAAGAGATTGCATCGGGTGACTATAGAAAAAATAATCAATTAAAGGTAGTAAAGTCTCCCATCATGCATTGCAGGCAGCACACAGTGTATGTGCGGAATGCAAGGAATGTGGGGCAGTAAATATAATATCCCACCACAGGGTATCCGGCATGCACTGGTCACTTAGTATATTAGAACTCTTCCCATGTGGTAAATGATTGTCCGGAATATCGACATGAGACCACCTTATTTTAATCCCCCCACCCCCTCCTGCATTTATGAAAGGATCTTTAGTCTATATGCCACTGAAAACCCTTAAAAAAAAAAAAATAAATAAAAAAAATTATATATCACGTTATGTGATGTCTTTAACGTTAAGAGGATTGCACTGAAAAAATGTCCACAGTATTTTGTGTGCTGTTACATGGGACTGCTTGGAAGCCTGACGCTTTTCTAAAATACCACCGGCCTAAAGAGTTAAATGCCACACTCGGCTGCGCAGTATCTGTAAATGGACTTGTCTCCCTAATATTCACTCCCGCCACTGCCATCTCTTACAAATAATCCATTCTCTCTCCCATCTTGTCTCCATTCTCCCCGGAGTATAGAACATAAAGCGTGTGCGCAGACCTGAGCGAATGATTACAGTAATGGCCTATTTAGTCTCGTTTTGAAGATTTGACCTTTGTGGTTAAATATTCGCCACATGATACGGGCAGAATATAATGGTACAGTGTGTACGCGGTGTCAGTGCGGAGACTCTGCTCATTCCTGTGTCTGCGGCATTGTACAGTGATGCAGTGCAAAACATTCTGCAAATGATAATGACGGTAAAGGGTTTAAAGAGACAGCAGAGGAGTCGGATGTTATATATGCTACAGAGTCCGCTTTTGGGAGTTATACATTTTGCGAAAATCAAGTTTACTCTGACTGGGTATTTTTGGGTTAAGAATCATCATCTCTTTTGAATTAATAAGAGTTACAAAAAGCATCTCTCACTGGGGGATCTGTCCTACTGATTTGAATGGCTATTGTGCAATACCTTAGTTCACTTGTGGGGGTGCTGTAGGAATATGAAACACTTTCAGGACTGCCTGCAGGCTTTCAATCCATCACTTGAGGGGCATTTTGTGATCAGTTTACCTTTTTAAGGGACTATTTTAACAAATATTTGTCACAAACAATGCACACGCACATGCTGTCTTGTAGTGAAATTCTGCAGACCTCTGTATCCATAAAGCGCGCACATTGTACACTGTGGGGATTTTCCTTTTGTCTCTGCACAGTTTGTGCTGATAAGTTATTGATTTTGCTTAATACAAGTGAACAGAGCACGTCTCTGGTTGGAATGTGTCCATGAATATACAAACCTCGTAGTTGCTGATCTCGGCAGCGACACTGGAGAATCCTGATAGTGTGTTGGGTACACGCTGAAAGGATTTAGAATCGCATAGTTACTGCAGATTTTCATTACAAAACCAGACAACCCCTTTAAGGTTTAAATTATGTTTCTATTTTTGGGAAAGCGAAAGTACAACCAAAGTAACCACAATTCCAGACTCCTGAGCTATAAATCTAGCTGGTTTTCATTACTATGTATCAGGGCGTAATCAAATTATTAGTAATGCGCAAGCACTGCCATTTTATTTATTTATGGAGCACCATTGATTCCATGGTGCTGTACATGAAAAGGGATTACATACAAAATACATATGCAAATTACAATAGACAGATTGGTACAGAGGGGAGAGGGCCCTGCCATTGCGGGCTTACTTTCTATAGGATTATGGGGAGGAGACAGTCGGTGGGACAGTGGTGGGGCGGCAGCTCTGGTGGTGGTGAAGCAGTGAGGTCATTGAAGGTTATAGGCATTTCTGAACAGATGAGTTGTAAAGTTCTGTTTGAAGCTTGCGAGTGTAGTAGATCATCTGACGTGTTGAGGCAGCGAATTCCAGAAGACTGGGGATGCTCGGGAGAAGTCTTGGAGGTGGTTGGGTGAGGAGCGAATGAGAGAGGAGGAGAGAAGGAGATCTTGGGAGGACCGGAGATTACGTGTTGAAGTGTAGTGGGAGATTAGTTTGGCAATACACAGAGGAGACAGATTTTGGACAACTTTGCTATGCGTACTCGTGCCATACACGGGTACTCATAACGAGCAGCTCGGACAGGCACGACTCGAGTACCAAGCATAATGGAAGCCAATGGGAAACTCAAGCATTTTCTCAGAAGCTCTTCCGAAAAATGCTCTAGTTTCCCTTTGACTTCAATTATACCCTGTAGTTGAACCTGTCAGAGTGCTGGTTATGAGTACTGGATACCCGAGCATGGCAGTGCTTGCTCATCACTGGTTACCAATACCAGCCATGTCAATGAGCAGCACAATCGGCCTAGCTGGTCCTAATAAGGGACCATTGGTTTTCATTGCTGGCAAATGTCCTATTAGGCAAGGGCCATACGGGGGAGTAATGGGATCCTCACATGACACTCGGCTCACACTGGCAGCACAGCAGAAGCAGAGTGTCACTGCGACTGAGGTTCGGTCATGCGATCAGACCTCAGCTGCGGGGGGCGGGCCAGCTCTTAGGAGGGACGGGAGGGATTTATCTCCCTCTCTCCTCCGTTGCCGACTATTGCCATTCTCGCTCTGCACTCGCATTACACCGGTGTTCTGCGAGTGCAGTGCGATCTTTCTCTCTCCCCATAGACTTGAATGGGTGCGAGAGAAACAAGGATCGCATTGCACCCGCAGCATGCTGCGATTTATTTTCTTGGTCCGATTAGGGCTGAGAAAGTAATCGCTCGTGCGCTGTCACACAGGCTAATACTGGTCCGAGTGGAATGTGATGTTTTATCGCATTCCACTCGCTCCAATTTTCATGCCGTGTGTGTTAGGCCTTAGGATGTCCCTCACTTAGGACCTCCCTTTATGGAGAGCTGATCCCACTTTTGCATGGTCACACAGATGATTATCTTTGAGCTTGAAGGACATATCTTTCTGTAGGTGATATTGGATATTTATTCAGTTGTTGCTGGCAGTGGTTTTCCTTCTGAAATACTGGCTGATCCCAAGTTGTGACAATCCTGCCTTGCTGTGATCAATTTATCGCCAAGCCAGCTTTTCACTAGGGGTTATCCACTTTGGACCACTACTATTTCTTAGTATTTCTTAATAAGCTGATCACAAGGCTTGTTGCTTCTGGGACATATAGATATTGACTGTAACTAAATTGGCACCCTGGAGCGAGAGCTAAAATCAATATGGCACTACCCCAGATGAAGTGACGTATTGCAAAGTGCCAGTTGAATGGGCTCCTCCAGTAGGGGATGCGCTATTGTCCAGCTCTCCACGATTGCTCCTAAAGTGGACTTGCGGCTCTTATTTTCATTTGCTTCTTTTTTTTTTTTTTTGGCCTCCTCCTCCCCTAACCCATCCCCCCCCCCCGCACTGCTTTTACTCTGTAGTCCGTTTTTTATCTTTCTTGGAATATCTCGAAAATGTAGTGTTGTCTTGTTTCATCGCCCTCAAATCTTTCCTCCGCTATTTTGAGTACATAATATTTATTCTACGTTTTCAGGCTGTCCTTGTTTGGTCTTGTTGAATCACGTTATGGCTTAGTGTGTAGCAACAGGGACGAGACAAGACGCCCTCCTAGTTTATTTTATGTCCCAACGGCATAATCCATTCAAGGGCCTTCAAAGCATCTAGAAGACATAGGGGATGTGTTGGGAGAACAATGGAGGGAGGAACATGGCGGTATTAGGACTGAATAGGGGGTTAAGATCATAGGTGCACACACTGCAGCTGACACTGCACCTGTTTAAACAGTTCTTAAGCATCTGCATCTAACTCTGAAAGGGTCTTGTTCTTTCTTAGAAGTTCAAAGCCTAAAAAACCTCCAGAGCGAAGTCTAAAATGTGCAATTTGCCTAATATTCTATTGTTGCCTATAGAAAATTTCATTGCTGTTGGGCTCCAAAATTTATTAAAATTTTGGCCACATGTCTTTTTGGGTTTTTCCTCTCTTAGAAGATTAAACCTCTTGGACATCATTTAAGCTGGCCAGTAATGATGCCATACTATGGTCTGATACAGGAGCTATTCGATCAATGTGTTAATTGAGGGAAGGTTCTCCTTAATCTGTATACACCTGAGGTTCATGGAGTGTATTACAGTCTTAAAGGGGACCTCTCACCAATTTTTTTTTGGCCTGTAAGCTGCGGCCTCCACCACCACCGGGCTCTTATATACAGCATTCTAACATACTGTATATAAGAGCCCAGGCCGGAGGTATAACATAAAGAACACTTTATAATACTTACCTAACAGTCACCCTGTGGGCTTTATGGGCATCTCCATTCTCCAGTGCCGGCGCCGCCTCTTTTGTCCATCTTTGTGCTCCTTCTCTAGCCGCGGTGCATGACGGGTCCGACGTCATCCACACTCGCCGGCATTCAGGTCCTGAGCAGGGCAAATCAAAGTATTGTAGTGCGCCTGCGCAGGATCGGCGAGAGTGTATAACGTAGCCGCGTCATGCACCCAGGCTTCAGAAGGAGGACGAAGATGGCCAAAAGAGGCGCCACCGAACAACGGAGACGCCCATATGGCCCACAGCGTTACCGTTAAGTGTTTTTTTTTTTATGTTCTCACATGTTAGAATGCTGTATATAAGAGCCCGGTGGTGGTGGTCGCAGCTTATAGGCCAAAAAAGGGGTGACAGGTTCCCTTTAAGGTGGTCTGAAAAGGACAAGTTTTATCGGGTCCAACAATGTGGCAATGTTTTCATCTAAAACCAATTAGTGGGTGAAATGGAAAACCAGAGGATAGAGAAGTGGATGTCTTGAGCCTCAGGTTTGACCTGAAACTTGCATGTGATGGCAACCTCTTAAAGTTGGGCTTTCATCACTTCATTTACATTCTGTAGGTATTCATTTTTCCTTCTTTGAGTAGAATTAACACTAGAAGTCCCAGAGAGTGGTCATTTAACATTTCTACCATTGGAACCCTATGGAGCTCGAAATTCCTGGGACTTCTAGTGTTAAAGAACGTCAGTGAAGACTGACACTACATAAACAGAGGTCAAAGGGCTATGTAAATCTGCATAGGCCTGCAAATTAACATGCCGTCCATGGTTGGTAGGAGCTGGGTGACCACCCTCATGGGCATTGTAAGGGGAGATGTTCTTTATACTGGGTTACAATGTTTTGCTATGGTAATGGATGATATCCGCCATTGTGGCGGTTCTGTTTTCCTTACTCTGTGTGACGCCGGCTCCATCTAATGAGCAGTCTCCTGGATTCCTTTGCCTTTAACAATGCTTTTCTTGTCATTTTATGGCAGTCAGCTGATTTACTTTTGGTTGGGCTAACCTCTGTGACCTTGGTCATATTGAATAGAGCACAAACAGGGCTGGAGGAAATTGTTAATCAGCTTTGGCAGAGAATACAATGTAATCTGGGTTACATAAAATATGATGATGTGTCAGCTAAGGAGGGCAGCTGAGTGCCGACATCCGGCTCCTAGTAAAGTTCTCTATGGAGCATTTATGTCGCCATTGCCTTTGTGTACAAACACCTATTGATCAGGACTCTGTTGTCCCCCGGGAGCATGTGGGTGGCCGGCCTTGTTCTCGTATTGTCAAGCTCTTGTTGGTTGGTTTTAGCTGACCTCTTAGAACAATCTAAGGAATGTGTAAAGCGAGCGTCGAGGGACCTTTATAACATCATTCATGGGCCGCACAAAATTATCAACCTGTTTTTATTTGGTCAAACATTTATTAAACGCGCCCCACGTGATGGCTGAAACAAGCGCAGAACGGTGGCTCAGTGGTTGGCACTTTTGTTTTGCAGCGCTGCGGTCCTGGGTTCAAGGAGTTTGCATGATCTCGTGTTTTTGTGAGTTTACTCCCACATTTCCAAGACCTACTGACAAGGAACCTAGATAGTGAGCCCCAATGGGCACCGTGATGTCTGTAAAGCGTTGAGAAATGTGAGAGCTCTATATTAAGCACACGAAGTAAAATGCTTCTCTTGGAGGCTGTGATGTTGGTGATGTTCTTACTCCCAACTGCTTTTCCAATTTTACATCAGTCTGGAAAGTAGTTAACTCTTTGCAATGAAGATACTCCTTGCATCAGTAAGTTGTTACAAATAGAGATGTATATTATGCTGCATGTCTCTTCACAGTGGGAACTCAACACTACTCATGTAGTGAAGTCTGGTATTAGGAGGTCTGCTGTATACATCACATAGGAGACACTGCGACTGCAGTATACGCATCACATGGGAGACACTGCGACTGCACTATATACATTACATGGGAGACACCGCGACTGCAGTATACGCATTACATGGGAGACACCGCGACTGCAGTATACGCATCACATGGGGGAAAATACAGTGCCTAGAAAAATATTCATACCCCTTGAACCTTTCCATAATATATTATACACGCGCGCACACTGTGTGCAGAATTATTAGGCAAGTTGTATTTTTGAGGATCTTTTTTCCATTATTGATCAACAACTATGTTCTCAATCAACCCAAAAGACTCATAAATATCAAAGCTTAATATTTTTTGGAAGTTAGTGGTGTTTTTTTGTTTGTTTTTTTTTTTTAGATTTGGCTATCTTGGGAGGATATGTTTGTGCAAGTAACTACTACTGTGCAGAATTATTAGGCAACTTTAATAAAAATCAAATATATTCCCATCTCACTTGTTTATTTTCACCAGGTAAACCAATATAACTGCACAAAATTTAGAAATAAACATTTCTGACATGCAAAAACAAAACCCCAAAAATCAGTGACCAATATAGCCACCTTTCTTTATGATGACTCAACAGCCTACCATCCATAGATGCCTGCAGTTGCTTGATCTGTTTATGATCAACATTGCGTGCAGCAGCCACCACAGCCTCCAGACACTGTTCTGAGAGGTGTATTGTTTTCCCTCCCTGTAGATCTCACAGGTCACAGGTTCTGAGGTTCAGGTCAGGTGAATCAGGTGGAAGAACACTTCTTCCTGTACCACTGCTTGAAGTTGTCTTCCAGAAACTGGCAGTAGTTCTGGGAGTTGAACTTCACTCCATCCTAAACCCGAAAAGGTCCCACAAGTTCATCTTTGATACCAGTCCCCACCTCCACCTTGCTGGCGTCGGAGTGGCGCTCTGTGCCATTTACTGATCCAGCCTCTGGCCCATCCATCTGGCCCATCAAGAGTCACTCTCATTTCATCAGTCCATAAAACCTTTGAAAAATCAGTCTTAAGATATTTCTTGGCCCAGTCTTGACGTTTTATCTTATGTATCTTGTTCAAAGGTGGTGGTTTTTCAGCCTTCCTTACCTTGGTCATGTCCCTGAGTACGGCACACCTTGTGCTTTTTGATACTCCAGTAACATTGCAGCTCTGAAATATGGCAAAACTGGTGGCAAATGGCATCTTGGCAGCTTCACGCTTGATTTTCCTCAATTCATGGGCAGTTATTTTGCGCCTTTTTTGCACAACACGCTTCTTGCGACCCTGTTGGCTATTTGTCATGAAACGCTTGATTGTTCGGTGATCACGCTTCAAAATTTTGGCAATTTCAAGACTGCTGCATCCCTCTGCAAGACATCTCTCAATTTTGGACTTTTCAGAGCCCGTCAATTCTCTCTTCTGACCCATTTTGCCAAAGGAAATGAAGTTGCCTAATAATTAAGCACACCTTATATAGGATGTTGATGTCATTACACCGCACCCCTCCTCATTACAGAGATGCACATCACCTGATTTACTTAATTGGTAGTTGGCTCTCAGCCTATACAGCTTGGAGTAGGAGAACATGCATAAAAAGTATAATTTGATCAAAATACTCATTTACCTAATAATTCTGCACACAGTGATTAATATATGTGTGTGTGTGTGTGTGTATATATATATATATATATATATATATATATATATATATATATATATATATATATATATATATATATATATATATATATATATATATATATATATATATATATATATATATATATATATATAATATAATCTCCCCAATAAAGGGGTGTGATATATGTGCTATGCATTTGTCTAGTGTAAAGGTTAATGATGCATGGTTTTCTAAATATTTATAATACGTTTGGACTCCTCTGATCAGAGCACCTTCTTCCACATGCCATGCACAGGACATAGCGAGCATGTGGAAGAAGGTGTTCAGGTCAGGTTAAACCAAAGTAGAACTTTTTGGGCTAAATGCAATACTCTGGCAGAAAATAACACTGCACATCACCCTGAAAACACCATCCCCACTGTCACACGTGGTGGCAGCATCCTGCTGTGGGGAGGCTTCTCTTCAGCAATGTAAGAGAAGCTGGAGAGAGTTGAGGAAAGATGGATGGAGCTAAATACAGGGAAATTATGGAGGAAAACCTGTTAGAGGCTGCAAAAGAGTTTAGACTTGGGCACAGGTTCAACTTTCAGCAGGACAATGACCCTAAACATCCTGTCATAGCTGCACAATGGATGGTTTAGGTAAAAGCATATTCCTGTGTGTAAATGACCCAGTCACAGTCCAGACCTAAATCCCATAGAAAATCTGTGACAAGGCTTAAAAATTGCTGTTCACAGATGTCTCCATCCAATCTCACTGAGCGAGTGTGCAAATAAGAATGGGCAAACATTTCAACCTCTAGATGTGCTAAGCTGGTGGAGACATCGCTCAAAACACTTGAAGCAATAATTTTCAGCAAAATTAACTAATAAAGGTAACATCCTCACCTGTGACCTGTTAGCTTTTATGCACACACACTGATTACAAGCAGAGTGAGTTTCTGGGATCCAGACAGACTCTTGCATCTTTCATCCAGCCACTGACGTTTATGGATTGTGAGTCATGGGGAAAGCAAAAGATTTGTCAATGGATGTATGGGAAAAGATGGTTGAACTGTATAAAACAGGAAAGGGATACAAAAAGATATCCAAGGAATTGAGATTGTTAGTCTGCAGTGTTCAACCTGTGATTAACAAATGGAAAATCAGGGCTCTGTAAAAACCAGACCACAATCAGGTAGACAAACAAAAATTTCAGCCACAACTGCCAAGAAAATTGTTTAGGATGGAAATTAAAAACCCACAAATAATCAGCTGAAATACAGGACTCACTGAAAACTAGCGGTGTGCCTGTTTCAAGATGCACAATAAGGAGGCACTTAAAGAAATGGGCTGCATGGTCGAGTCACCAGAAGAAAGTCATTACTTCACAAATGCCACAAAGTATCTCACCTACAATACGCCAAACAGCAAAGAGACAAGCCTCCAAACTTCTGGAACAAGGTAATTTGGAGCGAGGAAGCAAAAATCAACCTTTTTTGGCCACAACCATAAACGTTACATTTGGAGAGGTGTCAACAAGGACACCATTCCTGCTGTAAAGCATGGAGGTGAATCGCTGATGATGTGGGATGTGTGAGCTGCAAAGGCACCGGAAACATGGTCAAAGTTAACTAGTTTTCTCAAACAATTGTCTCAAGTGAGGATTATAGTTTTTAGATTTTTTTTTTTTCAAGATAAGTAGTGGTGTGTGGGGTTTTGTTTGTTGTGTTTTTATTTTTTTTTTTTTTTCCCTGCATTTTTGAAGACACAGCCAAAATGCAGCATGTCAATTCTTTTTTTTTTTCTTTTTTTTTTTTGTCTCTTGTCCTGTATTTTGGAGGACTGGCAGATCAATAACTGCTGACTCTGGGTCGGTAGGGGATTGATCCCTGGTATCTGGATATATGCCAGTTACCATAAAGTCAATGAGAACCAGAATCTGGTGCAAAGGAGTAGGAGCAAGTGCTTCATACTTACCCAATCACCGGCGCGGCTGTCACACTGCTCTCGTGGCCGGTCATTCACTTCCTGGGCTGCTCATTACCTTCATTTAATATGCACTGCATCCCCTGCCCACTAGTGGCTGTGATTGGTTGCAATCAGACAAGCCCCCACTCTTGAATGATGGCGTGTCTGACTGCAACCAATATCTATATCATACAGCTAAATAAAATTAAAAACAAAATTGACGTAGGATTCCTCATATTGATACCAGCACAGATAAAGCCCAACAGCTGGGCTAAAAATATCTGCCAGCAGCTGCCCGCCATTGCCACAACCATTAGATGCGACAGTCCCGGCACTTTACCCAGCTCTTCCCCCACTGCCCTGGTGCAGTGGCAGTCTGGGTAATAAAAAGCTAATAGCCCACAGCTGCCATTACGTTCTAGGTTAGTAATGGCAGGCATCTACCAGAGAGGCACACACACACACACACACACACACACACACACACACACACACACACACACACACACACACACACACACACACACACACTCATCACTAAGCTGTAAGTGAAATTAAATAAACACAAACTCCGAAATAATGCTTTATTTGGAATAGAAGTCAAAAAAATACCTTACTTCACCACTTTTTTTTTCCCTCCCAGGTCCGATGTAATCCATACAAGGTGCCAAGACTCTTCCAGCACTGCTACATATCTGAAGCTTACAGCGAGCACTTTAGAACAGGACGTCATGCTGTGAAGTTCATGCCGCAACTGAAGTGAGCTGTGTGCTCAGCGGTAAAGTCGCTCAGGTTAGCCGTGGCCACAGCAAGGCCACTGCCTCCACCTGTGACAGAAAATCACCTGGGTGATGTCCTGCTGATCTCACGGCTCACTTCAGTCATGGCCTGATTTGCAGTCACAGGTGGAGGACTCCAGCTGTGGCCGCAGGTAACCTAAGTGATGTCACCACTTAAGTGAGCTTAAGTTGCTGCATGGAGCTCACAGCAGGCAGTTTTGTTCTATGGCGCTTGCTGTGAGCTTCATATATGTAGCATTGCTGGAAACCTCGTGGGACCTAATGTGGATTACGGCTGACCTGGAGGGGTGTTCTACGAGAAACACGCCTGCCATCACTAAGCCAGGGCTCAGTAGCAGGTGTGGGCTGTTAATAACCCCTTATTACCCCGATTGCCACCGCACCAGGGCAACAGGAAGAGCCAGGTCCAGCACCAGAATTGGCGCATCTAATGGATGCTCCACTTCTGGGGCGGCTGTGGGCTGCTATTGTTAGGCTGGAAAGGGCCAAATAACGATGGCCCTTCCCACACTAATATCAGCCCCCAGTTGTCTGCTGTACCTTGGCTGGTTTTTAAAAAAAAAAAAAAAAAAAAAAAGGGGGCATGCTCTTTATTTATTTATTTTCTCCCAAAACAAAATCTAGCATGGGATCCTCTCTATTTTTCATAACCAGCCAAGGTACAGTAAACAGCTGAGGGTTGCAGCCTGCAGCCGCTGCTGTTCCTGTGCTGGATATGAAAAATGGGAAGGACCCCCACGTCTTGTGTGGTTTTTTTTTTTTTTTTTTTTTTTTTTTTTTTTTTTTTTTTTTTTTTTTTAAGTTGTCGAACTTGGCTATCAATTATCCTATCATATATTATTTCTCCTTTTAAAAAAGCGGCAAAATGTCATGCGTTTATTGGGCCACAAGTTGCATTTTCTGAGACCACAAGAAAAAGAAAGATGCAGTCAGAAAAAAGTGTGTGTGTGTGTGTGTGTGTGTGTGTGTGTGTGTGTGTGTATACATAGCCTAAGACAGCAGCTGGATCCTTTTTTTTTTTTTTTTTCTTTTTTCTTGTTCCCCAGTCCAATATATATGTATATGTATACGTGTGTGTGTGTGTGTATGTATGTATGTATGTATGTATATATATATATGTATATATATGTATATGTGTATGTATGTATATATGTATATGTATATATATATATATATATATATATATATATATATATATATATATATATATATATATATATATATATATATAATGTGTATATATATATATATATATATAATGTGTATATATATATATATATATATAATGTGTATATATATATGTGTGTATGTATGTATGTATGTATATATATATATATATATATATATATATATATACATACACACACACACACACACACACACACACACACACACACACACACACACACACACACACACACACACACACACACACATATTATATTATATTATATTATATTATATTATATATATATAAATATTCTGCAGCTTGGCTCAAAGGTACAGCTTCAGTAATTCTGAAATTACCAGTCCCAATACAGTATTTTACTTGTTAACTTGCTAACATGCCCCGTGATATATGATCAGCGGTTCAGATGTTGCTCAAGCAGGATGAAGTACAATCTGCTGAGTCCACATTTAGTCGTATTGTGACAGCAGTCCAAACTGCAGCGGTCTATGAATAAACAAGCTTTGTGTTGGGGTGAGAGGAGGGGGACATTGGCAGCGCGTGGAGGATATGATGGAACCTGTCAGATCAGCACATTCTATATGAGCAATGTGTAAATTTGACCATTGCTCAGCACTCTGTTTGTGCACCACGCCGAGCTGTGCATGGCAAGCATTCTGACCCACGTGGCGGCGGCCAGAGGTTAGGTCATAGAACACCAGATGTCAATGTGTTACTGGAAACGTGAATCTATTTGTTTAGATTCCTTTTTTTTTTTTCCATCCCGAAGTTCTGAACAAATATCAGTAGATACACGCTGAAGAATGCAGATGTCTGCAATCACTAAACTGTCTTCTCAAATGCTCCCCCTAGTGGCAGCATTGTGCTGCGGAAATGTAAGCGATTAACAAATCTGTATGTTTAGAAAGACAAAATAATTTTGCATTAATCCAAAAAAGGATATTTATTTCTATAATCAGTATAATTGTTAATGACACTAATATTTGAAGTTAATAGGGATGAACAATAAAAACCTGCACCACCTAGGAGGGTGTGCTGGGTCATAGATGATGCTCCAAGAGGGATAGATTTATTTTATAAATTTTTTTTTTTTTTTATTAGATAAAACTTTTTCCACTGGATGTGGACATTTCACTGACATTGACTTTAATGATTAAATTATCTTCACGACCCATCAAGTTAAACAGGTTTATTACAAATGTGATAACTTAAATGCCATTATAGCATCCATAAGATTGGTAAATAGCTGAGAATTCATATGTAAAATGCTGCGGAATATGTTGGGGCTATATAAATAAAATAATTCTATGCCAAGTGTAAGGTAACAGCTCTTTTTAAAAACTACTGTTCAATGTTTTAAGGAATTGTCAGTAAATTCTAGTGGAAGTCTTTGCCCACCTCTGGTATAGGAACCTCCTTTTTATCAACTGAAACGGGAAGTGACTTCAAAGAGCAAATTCCAGCTTGTCTAGATGTTAGCTAACTGGATAGTCCATTGACTTCTATAAGCATCACATGAGTGTATTATTTATTATTATTATTGTTGTTGTTGTTATTAATTTTTTTTTCTTCTCCTTCCTTCTGTCTTCACCTCTTTCCTTCCTTCCTTCCTTCCTTCCTTCCTTCCTTCTCGTTTTTCTTGTTCGTAAGTTTCTTTCTTTCTGTCTGTATTTTTCCGTCCCTCGGTCCTTCTGTCTTTTTCCGTCCCTCGGTCCTTCTGTCTTTTTCCGTCCCTCGGTCCTTCTGTCTTTTTCAGTCCCTCGGTCCTTCTGTCTTTTTCAGTCCCTCGGTCCTTCTGTCTTTTTCAGTCCCTCGGTCCTTCTGTCTTTTTCCGTCCTTCTGTCTTTTACGTCCCCTCCCTCCCCAATTAAGACAAAACTCCTTTTAAATGGCCATGCACCAGGCCTACTCTTGATGTCTTCCATTTTTATAATGTGTTTGTGAAACAAGTTGTATCTGATGTCATCTCTCACAACTTTACCCACGTGTAGACAAGTGGTTTCTTCATTGAAGGTGAATAGTTCATCATTTGTTCCAATTTCACACCTACTAGAGTTAATTGGGTGCATTATGTCTGGTTAGAAGCTAAGGGCGAGACAAATACCCCTGGCAGTTTATTACTGGCGCCTGTTTCCTTTTTGATTTTATTTTTTTTTAGATTTACGGATGTCTGTTTGGGTTTATATATTATCCATTTACAGTATTGTGTAGTTTGGTTAGATAAGAAAATGGCATTTCCTTGTAGCCATATTTTTGTTGATTGCCACTTAGGAATGTGTACTATGATCTAAACTGGCATCGGCTGTTGATAAAGCGGTACATGTTACAAGAATACCCATTAATTTATATATAAAAAAAATCATGCATTAATAGTACAGGTGAAAACTTAAGAAATATGAAATATTATATATATGGTATATTAGCACCCTGTGAAAGTATTCAGCCCCCTTGAATTTTTCAACCTTTCCCCACATTTCAGGCTTCAAACAGAAAGATAAAAATTTAAATGTTATGGTGAAGAATCAACAAGTGGGACACAATTGTCAAGTTGAATGAAATGTATTGCTTATTTTAAACTTTTATAAAAAAAATAACAGGAAATTGGGGCGTGCAATATTATTCGGCCCCTTTTAAGTTAATATTTGTAGCGCCACCTTTTGCTGCGATTACAGTCGCTTGGGATATCTGTCTATCAGTTCTGCACATCGAGAGACTGAATTCTTGCCCATTCTTCCTTTGGAAACAGCTGGAGCTGAGTGAGGTTGGATGGAGGCGTTTGTGGAAAGAGCTGAAAACTGCTGTTTACAGATTCTCGATTGGATTCTGGTCTGGACTTTGACTTGGCCATTCTAAAACCTGGATACATTTATTTGTGAATCATTCGATTGTATAGATAGATTTTGCTTTGTTTGGGATCATTGTCTTGTTGGAAGACAAATCTCCATCCCAGTCTCAGGTCTTTTGCAGAATCCACAGGTTTTCTTCAAGAATGGTCCTGTATTTGGCTCCATCCATCTTCCCATCAATTTTAACCATCTTCCCTGTCCCTGCTGAAAAAAAGCAGGCCCAAACCATGATGCTGCCACCACCATGTTTGACAGTGGGGATGGTATGTTCAGGGTGATGAGTTGTGTTGCTTTTACGCCAAACATATCGTTTGGCATTGTGCCCAAATAGTTCGATTTTGGTTTCATCTGATCAGAGCACCTTCTTCCACATGTTTAATGTGTCTCCCAGGTGGCTTGTGGCAAACTTTAAACACTTTCTATGGATATCTTTGAGAAATGGCTTTCTTCTTGCCACTCTTCCATAAAGGCCAGATTTGTACAGTATACGACTGATTGTTGTTCTATGGACAGACTCTCCCACCTCAGCTGTAGATCTCTGCAGTTCATTCAGAGTGATCATGGACCTCTTGGCTGCATCTCTGATCAGTCTTCTTGTAGATTTACAGTGGTATGATACTCCTTCCATTTCAATATGATCGCTTGTGCAGTGCTTCTGGGATTTTTAAAGTTTGGGAAATCTTTTTGTAACCAAATCCGGCTTTAAACTTCTCCACAACAGTATCATGGACCTGCTTGTTGTGTTCCTTGGTCTTCATGATGCTTTGTGCTTTAAACCCAACACTGAGGCTATCACAGAGCAGGTGCATTTATACAGAGACTTGATTACACATAGGTGGCTTATATTTCTCATCAGTCATTTAGGACAACATTGGATCATTCAGAGATCCTCAATGAACTTTTGGAGTGAGTTTGCTGCACTGAAAGTAAAGGGGGACGAATAATATTGCACACCCCAATTTTCAGTTATTTTTTACAAAAGTTTAAAATAAGCAATACATTTTCATTCAACTTCACAATTGTGTCCCACTTGTTGTTGATTCTTCACCATAACATTAAAATCTTTATCATTATGCTTGAAGCCTGAAATGGGGGAAAAGGTTGACACATTCAAGGGGGCTGAATACTTTTCGCAAGGAACTGTATGTATATATGTATATATATGATCCTTCAGTCCCTTTATGGACTGATGCTTCATTCTAAAATTTGTCTTCCGTAAACAGATTTTCCCATTTCTGAGATGGGAGTTGACATTTGGAGCTCAAAGTTCTATGGAAAGGGAAGAAGTCAGACATTCTGCTGCAAGTTCTCCTGAAACGTCGTCATTTTGTTAATGTGAACCTCTGAAATTAATGAATTTAGGTTTTACAAAGAAGCAGAGATTATAAAGTTTTATTATTTGTACAATTATTTATTATTTATTATTATAGCGCCATTTATTCCATGGCGCTTTACAAGTGAAAGAGGGTATACGTACAACAATCATTAACAATACAAAACAGACTGGTATTGGAGGAGAGAGGACCCTGCCCGCGAGGACTCAGTCCACAGGGAATGGGTGATGGTACAATAGGTGAGGACAGAGCTGGTTGCGCAGTGGTCTACTGGACTGAGGGCTATTGTAGGCTTGGTGGAAGAGGTGGGTCTTGAGGTTCTTCTTGAAGCTTTCCACGGTAGGTGAGAGTCTGATGTGCTGAGGTAGAGCATTCCAGAGTATGGGGGATGCACAGGAGAAATATTGTACGCGATTGTGGGAAGAGGAGATAAGAGAGGAGCAGAGAAGGAGATCTTGTGAGGATCTGAGGTTGCGTGCAGGTAGGTACCGGGAGACTAGGTCACAGATGTAGGGGGGAGACTAGTGCATGGCTTTGTATGTCATTGTTAATGTTTTGAACTGGAGTTGTTGGGTGATGGGAGCCAGTGAAGGGATTGGCAGAGTGGCGAGGCTGGGGAGTAGCGAGGGGAGAGGTGGGTTAGGCGGGCCGCAGAGTTTAGGATAGATTGGAGGGGTGCAAGAGTGTTGGAAGGGAGGCCAGAGAGCAGGAGGTTGCAGTAGTCGAGGCGGGAGATGATGAGGGCATGCACTAATGTTTTTGCTGATTCTTGGTTAAGGAAAGCACGGATCCGGGAGATATTTTTGAGTTGTAATTGGCATGAGTTGAAGAGGGCTTGGATGTGTGGCTTGAAGGATAGAGCAGAGTCGAGGGTTACTCCAAGGCAACGAGCTTGTGAGACTGGGGAGAGTGAGCAACCATCAAGTTTGATGGAAAGGCTTGTTGGAGGAGATGAGTGAGGACAATTACAATTGATTTATATGGGGAAAAAGTGTAAAACCGTTAAGTGTGGGTGAGGTCATACAGCAGAGATTCCCCCAAACTATGGCTCAGGAGCCACAAGTGTTTGCCTTTTTGGGACATTAGCACTGTGTCTATCAACTAGTTCGAAAGAGGAAGTTTCAGGATGGAGACTGATGAGCAGCTTCGTGGAGAACAGCAGATCTGAATGTGCCTATACTGGACAAGGGTGGAAATGGAGGGCTATTGTTAGTGCCTGATACAGGAATACTGAAGGGAAGTAAAGTGGGAGTCTTTGGATGTAAGTATATTGACTATAAGTGAAGGGGTGCAAGGTCTGCGTGTGATTTCTGGGGTAAAGCTTTGGTTTTCATTACTCAGGTAATGGTAGTTTTGACTTTTCACTACTATGGAGGTACTGAAAGTGGCTTTTTGTGAATGAGCATTCTGTTCTTAAGAACGCATGGAACCCAATAATCTGTCAGTGTACACCAGCTGCCGATTAGCAAGCAAAATGCTTCATCATCAGGTAATATGATCTATTGTGCAACCCAAAAAAGATTCTCGGCAGCACATCGTCCACTATAAAGAGGTCTCATCACTGGGAAAGATCACTGTGTGCAGCATTTAGTGCAAACTGGCTATTAAACAGAAATCCGGTAGGTAAATATTTATTTACCGATCATGGGTCATTAAAGGCCACCAGTTGGCCCATGCAAACAGACCTTGTATATCGGTTCTTGTAAGCAGCCTTGTCTCTGCCTGTTGGGTGAGATTTGAAGACCACCTTCACCCTTTGGGTCTGGTCGTAGACTTTTCTTTTGTGTCCTTCTATGATGTCATAAGTGACGTCACAGTTGTACCAATATAGGCTTGGGTTACACAATATTATCGGCATGTCTTGGCTGCATCATCTTAGCTTTGGCAACCTCTTTCCAATAGATGCTGTCGGCAGTCATGGAGATAGTGTTAGATGGGTCTACGCGTGAAAGCATCCCCAAAGTTGGAAAAAAACTGGTGCCACCTATAAGGGGCTATTTGTTTTTTGTTTGGGATTTTTTTTTTTTTGTAGTAGTATTATTATCGTAATAATTGTTGTTTTGACTTTGGAGAACTGAAATACGCAGAGGCATTACTAGGTCTTCAGAGATGGAGCTGAATGCAAAATGTTTTCCATTACCAGTGAGGGAAAACCACAGAAGTGCAGCAGTAATTCTCAGAGACGGAATCTACGTCTTGGTTTCCTTGGAAACAGGCAGGGAAATCCGTGAACCTAATTCTGTTAAGATTTCTCTCTTCAAGATGCCTCCTCAGAACACTTCTCGGCCATATTTTGTAGGGGCTTCTGGAAGGGGACGTCCATGGTTTTAAAGCCCGTTTTTAATTAGAAAAGAATTTGGATTAGAATTTGAGCTCCGCTCTGGAGGAGGCACAGGCCGAGGTGTTTGTGTTTTTTGTGTGTGGGATTTATTTTTTTTTGCTCTAATTGATCAAGTTGTTTTTGTGACTTTAAATGATACGAGTGTTGAATGCAGCAATTCAGTTCCCTATCAAAGTGCCTTTTGTCTTGCATATGGGGATCCCTGTCTGTTACCATGGAGACAGAGATGCGTTTCCTGTTTCTAAGTGCCATGGCTGCCTCTGATTTAAGCTCTGCGGTTTCATTCACCACTAATGGGGAAGCATTCACAGGCTCAATTGCTTCCTCCTTTTCACATGCTCACGACTTCCATACTGAAACAACATCTAATCAATCATCGTATTGATCTAGAGTATTCCCCGATAACCGCATGCCTTCTATAAAGGGCATGCTGACAGCATCATAAATGTATATACATATGTTGCCTACAACTCTGGTTGTCCATATAAATGTTGATCCTGGAATGTCATCTGTTCGCTCTTTCATGGTTTTCGGTAACTCATTCATGAGCATACGTCCTCCTTGGTCATTTTGTTCCAAGAATCCTTGCCGTCTTCAAAGCCTTTGGTTGAGGTTCTCCTTAGATTTATAAAGTAAAGGATTATAAAGGTGCCTTTACATCTTAAAGAGGCTGTCCACTACTTAGACACCCTTCTCATTCTCCTTGTTCGCGCCCATAGAAATCAATAGGCATATACTAGCCTCTGTTGCTGACACAGTTCTTACGATGTCTAAAGCCGCGTTCCTGGGGCCCTGGTGACATTGACACGCGAGTCTTGTGGCCATTTGGAACCCGGCATCTGTATCCCGCCTTCAGACATTTGAGCAGGATGTGAGCATTGCGCTAAGTACTCAAACCTCCGAAGGCGGGGTGAAGGAAGCCGGCGCTGATTGGCCGTGGGGCTCGCGTGTCATAATGACATGGACCCCCGGGAACGCGGCCTTAGACATCGGTTGAACAGTGTCTGCATCGGAGGTGAGTATAGGCTTATTTATACGAGGGCGAGTAAGGGGAATGAGAAGGGGTTGTCAAAGTAGTAGCAGAGCACTTCTTGAAGGGGTTGTCCAAGTGTTATCCCTCTACTTTCCCTTACCACACAATAGAGAGAGTTTTTTGATAATTAGCTGGTATACTTCTGAGGGTAACGTGCCTCTCAAAGCAAAAAAATATTTCGAAATGGACAATCCTTCTCTCGATGGACATCAGATGTTAGGAGAGCGGCACATAATGGTCAGCCAGTCCTGCCGAAATGTTGTTCAACCCACTGTAACAACCTGATGTACATTGTGTTCTACATAGATAGGAATGTTCAAGTAAAGACAACATCCATCTTGTTTTAACCTTTTATATTGGTAAACAACCTTTGTGAAGTAGAATCTTTTATATTGGGGATTGAGGTATTTGGAGGGGGGCTTTACTTGTTCAAAATGTGAAAATCCGAATACATGGCTGGAATAATACTTTGTCAGAGAATAAGATTCAGACTCCATTTTTAACAAGAGAGATGTTACAATCTTCTGTGACCATTCCACAGTATCCTCACTCTTACATTTGTGAATCCTTTCCATGTTTGTATCAATATAGTCTTTCCAATAGAGGTGTAGTGGGTATAGATTACCAATCTTTTTGGAATATCTATTCATATTATTAATCAATATCTGTTCAGCCCTAAGGTGGCCTTTGCACGTTGCGATATCGCAAGCCGATGCTGCGATGTCGCACGCGATAGTCTCTGCCCCTGTCGCAGGTACGATATTGTGTGATAGCTGGCGTAGCGAAAATTATCGATACGCCAGCTTCACATGCACTCACCTGCCCTGCGACTGTCGCTCTGTCCGGCGAACCGCCTCCTTCCTAAGGGGGCGGGTCGTGCGGCGTCATAGCGACGTCACACGGCAGGCGGCCAATAGCGGCGGAGGGGCAGAGATGAGCAGGATGTAAACATCCCGCCCACCTCCTTCCTTCCGTAGAGCCGCCGGCGGCAGGTAAGGTGAAGTTCCTCGCTCCTGCGGCGTAACACACAGCGATGTGTGCTGCCGCAGGAACAAGGAACAGCATCGTACCATCGCTGCAGCAAAATTATGGAAAAGTCGGAGCCTGCACCGATGATACGATAAAGACGCTTTTGCGCTCGTTTATCGTATCTAGGATTTACACATTACGACATCGCAAGTGACGCCGGATGTGCGTCACTTTTGATTTGACCCCACCGACATCACACCTGCGATGTCGTAGTGTGCAAAGCCGCCCTAAGGCATATTCTTCCCTATTAAAACATGCTGGTAGCAGATTTCACATGTCGTCTTATAGTCACGGTTAAAACACGGGATGGCTGTGGGTCTCATGATTTTAATATAAATATATACATACACTATAATATACTTCATTTATATGATGCTATTCCATAGCACTTTACATACATCAGCAACACTGTCTCCATTGGGGCTCACATTCTAAGGTCCCTGTATGTATGTCTTTGTAGTGTGGTAGGAAATCGGAGAACCATGAGGATACACATGCAAACACTGGGAGAACATACAAACTCCTTGCAGATGTTGTCCTTGGTTGGACTTGAACCCAGGACTCCAGCGCCGCCAGACTGCAGTGCTAACCAACTTCATAACCTTGTATACACCTACAAGGCTTTTGAAGTAAAGTCGGAAGGTTTTGTAGACCATCCACAAATGTTGGATATGTAAGGCCTTGTTGGTGCTCCATTTATCACTTTTGGTTTCGCACCTTTGAACGTCTTGCAGATTTTATACCCTGGTGCCCAAAACTACAATGTTCCTTTTTTTTTATAGGTACTCTAAAACACAAACAAATGAACAATGTTTAAGTTTTCTTTAAGTCTTTGTGTTGACATGACAATTTTTAACTAAATTAAGCTCTTTTTCTCTTTGTTTCCAGGACTAAAGTGAAATTGGAAAGTCTGGAAGATGCCTATGTTTTATCAGGATGTGATGACTCTCTATCGGACAAACATGGTTGTCCAGCTTATGTGAGCCCAGAAATCCTTAACACAAATGGCAGTTATTCGGGAAAAGCTGCCGATGTCTGGAGTCTAGGTGTCATGCTCTACACTATGTTGGTCGGACGATACCCATTTCATGATATCGAGCCTAGCTCTTTGTTCAGCAAAATTCGTCGCGGGCAATTTAACATTCCGGAGACACTATCCCCTAAGGCAAAATGCCTTATACGTAGCATACTTCGTCGGGATCCAACAGAAAGGCTAACCTCTCAAGAAATTCTGGACCATCCTTGGTTTTCCACAGATTTCAATGCTTTGAATTCAGGATTTGGTGCTAAGGAAGTGTCAGATCAACTGGTGCCTGATGTCAATATGGATGAGGAAACGGACCCTTTTTTTAACTGAGCACAAGACTTTTCTTTTCGGTACTTGAGTTGACCATGGCCACATGAAGGAGTCCTTTCGGACCTTAGTATTCTAAATCTGTATTGTCCCAGGATGGTAGCTGGTAAAAAGGCTCCAATGGGCTTTTTGGGTTTTGAGAAGACAAGTCCGCAAGGAACTACTCTACACATGTAGCATTAAGGCTGCTATACAGTTAGTCTTTTATTTTATAAATGTTTTTTTGTTTGTTTTTTTTTTTCTTTGTTTTTGTTTTTTTTTAACTAGCATGGATAAAGTGTAGCTTCACCCTGTATGGAGCCAAGGAGGCTGCACAAGCCAATTCCGGTGCAGCTTTGTCACTCCTGTTAATAGTAATTTTTGTCAATGTATTTGCCACGCACATCCTGGCATCGCACTGTTAGAATTTTTTTTTTTTTCATGCCATTGTTCAGGAAAGGTACAATTATTATTTTTTTTTTTTTTTTTTTTTTTAATTTTTTGCCAAATTGGTACAGTGAGATAAAGAAATACACAAAGTTGGATGCACTGACAAAGTAGGTGCTAGGTTTTTTTTTTTTTTAACCTATTTTTATCTCCTTTTTATTTGGTCTAATTATAAACTACTTAATATTCCTATCAGGAAATGACATTTTAATGCTTTGTTCCCTTAAGGGGATGTAATTCATTTAACAAGCTGTTCTGTTTTCTGTTCTTTTTTTTGTTTTCTATAGGAATCTGCTCTCATTCAGACTCCTAGATGCATAATTGCTATACGCTTGTGGCAGACAATATTACCTTTTTTGGAAAAAATAAATAAACAGGGTTTTCATTTTTTTTTTTTTTTTTAATTTTACTGGCTTCCACAAATGACCACCTTGCACTTCTAGCCAGGAGTATACCTATAAATGATATAAGCTGCAGAGCCATTATTAAGGGATGGCCTACTAATAACTCGTCTCCCGCGTCATCCGTTTTTTGTTTTTTATTTTTTAACTTTTTTTTTTTTTTTTTTTTTGGGAGAGATTATTTTAAGTAACATTTCAAAGGAAATAGTTTTATAAGCTTCTAACTACCCACTAAGGTCTCTTTCCTCCTCCCTCCTATTTCCTACCCATGCCCCCTGCACGGAGAAGCATTAAGTGCACCTATTGTATTGTCAAGAATTATTTATTTTTCATGAAAATGTCACAAGTAGTGATGTATTAAGCCAGTACTTCAATTAAATTACGGGTTGACTTACAATGACATATTACATGCTGTACTTAACACTTCCTTTTATTTTTCCTGTGTATTTTAGATTTTTTTTTTTCCTTTAATTATATGGCTTGTATTGACTATAACAGGCATTCTCCCACCCTTACCACCTCTGTATTGCTATATAATAAAATATAAACAGAAATATTTGTGTTTTTTCCCGTACCTCAGTTGTTCTGATTAACCTGCTCGTATCTGTTTTGTGAAATGGTCAAGTTTTTTGGGTAGGTACATGTAGACTCTAAGTATGTAAATGTTACTTGAATTTGTGCTTAATTGTAGTATGTGGCATGTGTGTACAGCTACTTGGCATTTGAATTCTGGGAAACCGTTTGCCTGCCCCCCGTGGGAAGATTCTTATTTTTTTTGTTTCTTAAGAACAATCTATATTCTAATATTCTTGACTTCTAAATGACACAACTGCAGCTGACCTAGGTTCTATTTTGGTAGCTATCGTTAGAGGAGTAATAAATACTCAAGATGATGCTGAATCGGGATGGAATTTAATTTTTGTTTTTCTTTTTTTTTTTTTTTTTTTTTTTTTTCTTTTATCTCCCCCATTAGACCCATTTTATTTCCTTAGTAAGAGGAGAGACTGGTGATAAAACGTGCATGGTGGGGTATTACTGCCTCTGGTGCTTTGAATGTTATGTATTTGGTTTAATGTTTTTGTCTTAATCTCTTCAATAAATTGTGCATATTTAACTAAAATCTTCAAGGTTTTATTTTTTTTATTTACACATTGTTACAGAACTTTAGAACTTTTTGATTGGTTTAGTTAAAAGGGTGAAACCCTAAATTTCATTTAATTTTTTTTTTTTTTTTTTTTTTTTAAATTTATTTATTCTTTTTAATCCTCTAATCAAAGAATGTCACCTTTCAGAATACTGGGTGACCTACTAGTGATTGGATTGATGGGTGGGCAGGGGCGGGTGACTGCTAGAGAAATCCAAGTGTTTTCCTTCCCCTCTTCTTCTTTTTTTTTTTTTTTTTTGTCGCTCTTTCTCTCGCTCTTTCTCCCTTTCTCTCGCTCTTTCCCCCCTTTCTCTCGCTCTTTCCCCCCTTTCTCTCGCTCTTTCCCCCCTTTCTCTCGCTCTTTCCCCCCTTTCTCTCGCTCTTTCCCCCCTTTCTCTCGCTCTTTCCCCCCTTTCTCTCGCTCTTTCCCCCCTTTCTCTCGCTCTTTCCCCCCTTTCTCTCGCTCTTTCCCCCCTTTCTCTCGCTCTTTCCCCCTTTCTCTCGCTCTTTCCCCCCTTTCTCTCGCTCTTTCCCCCCTTTCTCTCGCTCTTTCCCCCCTTTCTCTCGCTCTTTCCCCCCTTTCTCTCGCTCTTTCCCCCCTTTTTTTTTTTTTCCTCTCACTCTAATTTTTTTTTCTCCAGCATCCTCGCCATTGGCAATAGTTCTGTGGCTGAGCTTGTGCCACCTCCCACTTACAGGGAACCTGTCACCTACTCACCTGCGGGGCTGTCCGATACGTTCCGGTCCAATGGGTATCACTGCTTTCAGGTCCGAAGTCTCCTCTATCCTTACGATTCCCGATTTTCCTTCTTGATTCAAGTGAATGACGCGTCTGGCGTCATGCACACAGTGTCCTCCATTGCACTCCTGTGCACGTGCACTTTGCTGTGCCCTGCTGAGGGCAGATCAAAATGCAGTATTGCGCAGGAAAAAGGAAAGGTCAAGGTCCCATAACTAAATTTTTAAAGAAGTACACCCAATTTGTGTTAAATCCTGTCTATTTATCTATGTAGTATAGGTGCATCAATACACATGCTGATCGCTGTCTTATTCGGTTTCCAATGCAGCCCTGTTCCTCTTCTTGGTCAAGTGACTTAAATTCCACCTTTTGTCAGATGGACCCAAAATCACTTTCTCAAATTTAAGTCTATGGATCCTCTTTCTGAGAGTCGTGTTGAGAATGTAGCATCACACAAACACCTCGATCTATTACCCCGATCAGCGTAGGGCTAATTCAAACAAAACACAATTTGCCCAAAGGGCAACCAGAGTTACCCTAACTAAAGATCAATAAAATGTAACTTTATTTCCAAAATTAAATGAGCAAATTTAAAAACTGGCATGTAGAGTGAGGAATGACGTCATCACTCAGTGATCTTCGGTTCGTGGCCAAATGGTGCACTAACAAATAGACTAATATCCTAGTAATTCATATGATTTAGTATAGATGTCAATTACACCCTACGCTGCCTACCTAAAAGCATTTAGCTAATAGCCTCCCCAATATTTTTCACCAAGCGTGGCTTCATCAGGGGGCTGAGGCTATAAGCGTCATCTATACTAAATCATATGAATTAATAGGACATTAGGCCATCTGTTAGTAATCTTCGGTCCGCAGTCCGCATCACGTGAGTGATCACCCCATATGCCAGTTTTAAATTTGGTCATTTTTAATTTTGGTAATAAAAGTTCAATTTTATTGATCTTTAGTTGGGGTACCTCTAGTTGTCCTTTGGGCAAACTGTGTTTTGTAAGAATGTAACATCGACTTGCACAACAGTTCCTGTGTGAGCTGACAAAGAGGTGGACTGCTCTCATGACCTAGAAGAGGATTGGAGCGGTGTTAGGAATGGGGGACGAGAGTTGGAAACCATAATCGGTAAGTGTTCCCATCTCCAAAATTCTATCCTAATTTGTGGTAGGTAACATAGAGGCGAACTGGACTAGTCTGTTTTGCTGAGGATCCAAAAAAACAGTAGGAAAAAATGGTTTATTCTCTACAGGTTTCGATGCCTAGCCAGCTTCACATCTTGTAGGTCCCTGGTTGGTTTCTGAATGTTCGTTCAGATCACAATCTGGAACTACACACGTGATCAAAATTGTTGGTACCCCTCGTTTAATAAGAAAAACATACAATGGTCACAGAAATAACTTGAATCTGACAAAAGTAATAATGAAAATGAACAAATGAAAGTCAGACATTGCTTTTCAACCATGCTTCCACAGAATTTTTTTAAAAATTAAAACTCCTGAAACAGGCCTGGACAGAAAAGATGGTACCTCTGAAAATGTGACGAAAAGGACATGTTAAATCAAGGTGTGTCCACGAATTAGCATCACAGGTGTCTACAAACTTGTATTCAATCAGTGGGACTGTATATAGGGCTACAGATACTCACTGTGCTGTTTGGTAACATGGTGTGTACCACACTCAACATGGACCAGAGGAAGTGGAGGAAAGAGTTGTCTCAGTAGATTAGAAAGAAAATTTATAGACAAGCATGTTAAAGGTAAAGGTTATAAGATCACCACCAACATCTTCATGTTCCTGTGTCTACAGTTGTACATATTACTCATAAATTTAAGATCCAAGGGACTGTAGCCAACCTCACTGGACGTGGCCGCAGGAGGAAAATTGATGACAAATCAAAGAGATGGATAATACGAATGGTGACAAAAGAGCCCAGGGAAACTTCTAAAGAGATTAAAGGTGAACTTCAAGCTCAAGGAACATCCGTGTCAGATCGCACTATCCGTCGTTGTTTGAGCAAAAGTGGACTTCATGGGAGATGACCAAGGAGGAGGACACCATTGTTGAAAAAAAAAAGGACTTAAATTTGCTAAACTACATGTTGACAAGCCACAAAGCTTCTCGGAGAATGTTGGTACCGATCGTTTAATGAAACAAAGACCCACAATGGTCCCAGAAATAACTGTAATCTGACAAAAGTAGTAATAAAAAAATCTATGAAAATGAACATATGAAAGTCCAGACATTGCTGCTTTTCTGCTTCCACAGAATTTAAAAAAAAAACCAAACTCATGAAATCAGCCTGTACAGAAATGATGGCGCCCTCCTTCTCCTTCTTAACTTAATATTTTGTTGCACAACCTTTTGAGGCAATCACTGTAATAAGACAATTCCTATAATGGTCAATGAGACTTCTGCACCTCTCGACAGTTATTTCGGCCCACTCCTAAAGAGCAAACTTGTCTCGTGTTTGAAGGTTGCCTTTTCCAGACGGCAGGTTTCAGCTCTTTCCAAAGATGCTCAATAGGATTTAGGTCAGGGCTCCTAGGCCTCTTCAGAATAGTCCAATGATTTCCTCTTAGCCATTCTTGGGTGTTTTTAGCTGTATGTTTTGGGTTATTATCCTGCTGCAAGACCCATGACCTGCCAGTGAGACTAAGCTTTCTGACACTGGGTAGCACATTTCTCTCCAGAACCCCTTGATAGTCTTGAGATTTCATTGTACCCTCCCCAGATTCAAGACCCCCGTGCCAAATGCAGCAAAGCAGCCCCAGAACATAACAGAGCCTCCTTCATGTTTCACAGTAGGGACAGGGTTGTTTTCTTGATATGCTTCATTTTTCTTTCTGTGAACAAAGAGCTAATGTGACTTGCCAAAAAGTTCAATTTTTGTCTCGTCGGTCCATAGGACATTCTCACAGAAGCTTTGTGGCTTATCAACATGTAGTTTGGCAAATTCAAGTCTGGCTTTTTTTTTTATGCTTTTTTTTTTTTTCAACAATAGTGTCCTGCTTGGTCCCCTCCCATGAAGTCCACTTTGGCTCAACCAATGACGGATGGTGCGATCTGACACTGATGTTCCTTGAGCTTGAAGTTCACCTTTAATCTCTTTAGAAGATTTTCTGGGCTCTTATGTTACCATTCGTATTATCCATCTCTTTGATTTGTCATCAATTTTCCTCCTGCAGCCACATCCAGGGAGGTTAGCTACAGTCTCATGGATCTTAAATTTCTGAATAATATGTGCAACTATAGACACAGGAACATCAAGCTGCTTGGAGATGGTCTTATAAGCTTTACCTTTAACATGCTTGTCTATAATTTTCTTTCTAATCTCATGAGACAACTCTTTCCTTTGCTTCCTCTGGTCCATGTTGAGTGTGGTACACACCATGTCACAAAACAGCACAGTGAGTATCTGTAGCCCTATATACAGGTCCACTGACTGAGTACAAAATTGTAGACATCTGTGATGCAAATTAGTGGACACACCTTGATTAAACATGACCCTTTAGTTAGATTATTTTCAGGGGTACCATTATTTCTGTCCAGGCCTGTTTTCATTAGTTTTTTACTTTTTTTTTTTTTTTATTTTTGTGGAAGCAGAAAAGCAATGTCTGACTTTCATTTGTTCATTTTCATAGATTTTTTTTATTTATTACTTTTGTCAGATTCAAGTTATTTCTGTGACCATTGTGGGTTTCTCTTTCATTATAAACGAGGGGTACCAACAATTTTGACCACGTGTATATCCCCATTAATTGTACTGACCGAGACATGTTCTCACATCAATATTGAACATGTCTACATCATTTTTCGCTGACTGCTCTTTTTTCCGTAAGCGAAATCGATGGAAAAATTAAACACTTGGTCCAAAGATGGATAAAACTCAGATCTACAACATTGCTTGAAAAATTCTAAATTAGTTCTCGCCTAATTTCTCATTTCGAACAGGAAGACCAAACAACTGCCTATTTGACAATTAATCATTATAGATTATATAATGTAATGTAAAAGTTATCAGAAACTGCAAGTACGTCAATGGATGAAATATGAAATGACCGACTTCCATCTGAAAATTATAAGAAAAGCTTGGGTAGGAATGTAAAACTATAACTTTTCTTTTAATAGGGTTCGAATTCCAACTTTATTACACTCCGTGTAAATATCATTTACAAGAAGGAAAGCAATTAGACACAAGACCTTGACTACACAATTTAGTTTCAGTTACTTCCATAGCGCTGTACAGAAATGTCTCCATTACTACCGTAAGAGTTGGTCAGCACGAAAGGACTGATCAAACTACGTGAAGGCGCTGGGTGCACCTTGGCGATGCCACACATTTAATTACTCCTACCCACTTGCTTATTTTCCGCTCTTTCTTCACCCCCCCCCCCCCACTCCTTCTTTGTCTCTGGCTTTATAGAGTCAGAGAAGGGTGGAGATAGATGTAAAACAAGCCGATGGGAAGTGCACTTGAATGTGTGGCTTTGCCATGATGCACCAAGCACCTTCACTTGGTTTGAACAGTCATTCTGTGCTGTTTGAGTCACTGTAAGTACACTTTGAACTCTTTTCACATGTCAGTGATTCTGGTACGCATGTCACCGATTTCATATGTACCAGAGACACGGACATACTCAGATCTATTAAAATCAATGGGACTGCGCACACATCAGTGTTTTCTCATGGATGTGTGTCCGTTGGGAGCACATGTGTATCCCGGTGTTCTGCATGGAGACAAGTCTGTTTTTCTCCTGCAGCACTGATATGATCCGTGTGACAAGTAGGCCGGGGCCACATGGGGATTAATGCGATCCTCGCATGACACTCTGATAACGCTGGCAGCACAGCAGGAGCCGAGTGTCAGTGCGATCGGACTTCAGCTGCGGGGGACGTGCTGGCACGGAGGAGGAGAGGGAGGGATTTATCTCCCTCTCTCCTCCATAGCCGGCTATTGCCATTCTCGCCCTGCACTCGCGGTACACCGGTATACCGCGAGTGCAATGCGATTTTTCTCTCGCCCCATAGACTTGAATGGGTGCGAGGGGAAACCAGGGATGCATTACAATCACAGCATGTTGAGATTGTTTTCTCTGTCCGATTGGCGCCGAGAAAAATAATTGCTCCTGAGTGCTGGGACATAGGTTAATATTGTTCCGAGTGGAATGCGATGTTTTATCGCATTCCACTCTGTCCGATTTTCATGCCATGTGGCTTAGGCCATACCGGAGAAAACACGTGTCTTTAAAATAAAATTATTTTTTTATACTCTTCTGTCTCCAGCCCTGCTGTCTTTGGCGCTACTGTCACTTGCTTCAGGGCCTGCTCATTATGCCCATGAATATTCACTGCACTGTGCACCCAGAAGCAGTAGCACCGGAGACATCAGCACCAGGGACAGCAGTGCCGAGGACAGGTGAGTAAAACGTTCCTGCTCTCCGTGTGCTATCACGTATAGCACAAGGTGAACACTAGTGTGTTAAAATCATGACACATGGATGGGCCATACACACCTTCAGCATGGCCATGCAAAACAAACTCTTTTCACATTCATGTGGATGGGGGTCTTACCTTGTGCGGAATAGTTTTCTTTAATATTAGTTTTTAATATTTTTTTACACATTATTTTCTCTACAAATATAAGTTCCAAATACAGTATTTATATTTTTGGGGGATATTTTATTAATTATAAAGGACCTTGGCAGGTGATTTATGTTTCCCGAACGATGGGCAGCATGAATCAGAGACCGACTCCTGCATTGTAAAAAATCAATATTTTACTCTGAAGTTATGCAGCATTTCAGTAATTTTGTGCAAAGTAAAAAAAAAAAAAGTTTTTTTTTTGTCTTTGACTTGTTTTGCAATTTTTCAGAGCAAAAATCATTATGCAAAATTGCATCACAATTTGCACAAAGTCACTCCATGAGTACATTTGCAACAAATTGTGCAGCTTCATCAGGAAACTCCAAACTTTGCCTTCTTTTTTTGTTTTTTTCTTATGGTGACCATTGTGGGCAAACATAAAATAGACATTAAAAAAGTTCACAAATTAAAAGAAGAATTAAGTGCAAATTTTAAATAGGCCATAAAATGGACAAAATAATAGGTGTAAATGCAATAATGAATCAGGAGGACTATGGTTGAAAGCTCAGTCGTGTACAGTTTGCCTAGTCTGAAAGGCAAGTCCCTGCCGACTTTTAACCATCATCTCAGCCAGACTAACAGGTCTCAAACAATGGAAGGAAGCAGGACATAGATGAGCAGAAAAATTAAAGGGGTGGTCCACTACAAAACATAGTGGCCAGATCAATGTAAAGCTGAAATAGAAGGCTTTTTCGAAATACCTTCTGTTGTCCATTCTGCCTGTGAGCGGCGCTATCGCTGTCCGCTCATCCCCCATCATGTGACCCAGGCTGCAGTGACCTCTGATGTCCGGTGATGTCACATCAACTTTTAGAATTGGAAGTTGACCCGGTATCACCGAGGTGGGACCCAGTCTCTGTGAGGGACTGGGCTGTGGGCTGAGCGTCATCTCACATCACAGCCCATCATCTCATGCACTCTCTCCTTCACCGTAGAGCACCGCCAGCATGAGTGATGCTAAGCTTTGACGTGCAATGAAAGTCTACCCACAGTCCAGTCACTTAGGGAGACTGGGTCCCGCCTTGGTGATTCCAGGTCAACTTCCAATTCTGGAAGGTGACGTGACATCACCAGACATCAGAGGTCACTGCAGCCTGGGTTTATGTGATAGGAGTAAAGCGATCACGCCACTCACAGGCAGAATGGACAACAGAAGGTATTTAGAAAAAGCCTTCTGTCTCACTTTTACATTGATATGGCCACCATGCTTTGTAGTGGACCATCTCTTTAATTTTGCTGCTCATGTATGCCCTGCTTCCTTCCATTGTTTGAGACCTGTTAGTCTGGTTGAGTAGTTGATTCAAAGGCGGCAGGGATTTGCCTTTCAGACTAGGTAACCTGTACACGACTGAGCTTTGAGCTTTCAACCATGGTCCTCCTGGACCACCTCTTTAAATGCAAGTGGCAGCAGGGCCTAAAGTTACATTTTTTATCATGGTTATATCCTTTTAAAAGGTACTGTGCTTGGTTTGAACAGTCATTTTCTGCTGTCAGACTTTTTAAAATTGCTTGTAAAAATGGCTTATTATTTGTAAACTTACTAACGATGAAAACTGAAGAACACAAGACACAGACACGGCCCATATGATTTATGTCCTCTGTCGTTACTGACCCACTAAGCTTCACAAGGTCGGAGAATTGTGGATTAATATGGAGATGTGGATTGTAGCTGCTGGGTACAGATTAGGAGCGTTTCCCCTTCTTTAGGTTGTCATTGGATAAATCTCTCACTGTATGTAATACACTCTGAACCTTATTAAGTCAAGAAGATATTTTGTCATCCGTTAAATGATTCCGACAGAATGCCAGCATTGTCCCCCACAGAAAAACTAGAAAAGTGAAATTCTCACATTTTCCACTCCAGCTCCCCTGACTTATTCCTCATGGCGTCCTTTGGCTCCGACTCTGCGTGTTCTGCCTGCACTGAATTCTGCGCTGATGATTAGAGGGGCGCTTTATGTAAAACTCTTTTCACATCAGCATTCCTATGAGGAAGCATCAGCGTTGCCTTCGCATGTTGGCAATGTGTTGGATAACAATGTTAGCAATTCTTTTCATGCTGTGACACTTTGTTCTATTATCTGTCAATGTCATCCAAGCTGGCAATGCTTGGGGTAGAGTAGGGATCCCACAGGGCATGTGTTGTGAACTTGGCACAGAATGAGTCCTCATTGTTAATAGCAATAACACTTGGAACCTGGTGACCTTTGTCTAGACTAGTGATTAATGGCTTCAACATGCTTTAAGTTTAACACTCGGGGAGCTTGTAGAAGGCTTTTTGACATGGTCCTTTGCTGTTCTAACTTCGAATATTTTTCTTCCAGAAGATTAGATATCCTTACAAGAAATAATGCTAATTGTGATGGAAAAATGTTGCGTTGTAGGTAGAGAAATAAATGGGAAATAAATTTGCATGGGTAAGGTAGATCCTTAAAGCATAAATCCCAACCGTCCCGCATGCAGCAGGACCATCCCGTCAATCAGGGCTTCTATCATGACTTAAGGGTGCTTTACACGCTGCGACATCGCTAATGATATATTGTCAGGGTCACGTCGTTAGTGACGCACATCCGGCGCCATTAGCGATATCGCAGCGTGTGACACCAAGGAGCGACGAATCGCAAAAATGGCAAAAATCGTTGATCGTTGACACGTTGCTCCTTTTCATAATATCCTTCGTGGTGCATGCCGCTGGTTGTTCGTCGTTCCTGCGGCGTCACACATCGGTATGTGTGACACCGCAGGAATGACGAACATCTCCTTACCTGCGTCCACCGGCAATGAGGAAGGAGGTGGGCGGCATGTTCCAGCCGCTTATCTCCGCCCCTCCTCTGCTATTGGGCGGCCGCTTAGTGACGCCGCAGTGACGTTGCTATGACGCCGAACGCACCTCCCCCTTGAAGGAGGCATTGCTCGGCGATCACAGCGACGTCGCTGATAAGGTATGTGCGTGTGACGCTGCCATAGCGATAGTGTTCGCTACAGCAGCGATCACCAAATATCGCACGAACGACGGGGGCGGGTGCTATCGCTAGCAATGTTGCAGTATGTAAAGCACCCTTGACTCTCACCTCGCCTCACCGTAACTCCTCCTTGAGGGGTCGGGCCAGCATCTCACTGAATGAGCATAATCAAAAGCAAATCTCCTCATCCCCCTAGGTTTTAAATTCATGACTCCATGTTCACAGGCAATAGCTCTACCAATGACCTACAGTCCACACAGATTTAGATTGAGAATTTGTTAATATTGAGCTGTATTGCAGGAAGTGAACCCAGAAGAAGCAAGATTATATGGGTACATAGAGATAGGTCTGTACATACCAAGTTTCCCTGAAAATAAGACTTACAAATAAGCCCTAGCACTAGTGACACGCTCGCACCGGGGCCGTGGGGTGACTCGTTACCGGGCTGCGGTTCTGTTTCTGGGACGCCACGGTGTCGAGGCCCGGTTCCGTGACCCCGGTGGTGTCGTTTCAATATGATGGGAATGATGACAGTTATTTGTGACGCCACCTGTGGTATGCAGCAAGTTGGGTGCCACCGCTGCGGGATGGGGACCTCTGGGGTAGATGGTGACGCAGCTTAGATGATGCAGCTCTCCACAGGCAGAGCTGGGTACTAGGGCTGATTGATGGGGGTAGTAGTAGGCGATAGCTGGGGTTCAGGGCCCCAGGCAAATAACAGAGCGACACAGGGATGCAGTCTCAAGGTTTTTACTCACTACAGCAGGTTCCAAAGTAACATGAGTCTGTCAGTGACCACCTTTGGAGTGCTGAGGCTTCACTGTGATGGCCTCCAGCCGATCCCGGATAGTTCGGAGGTCAAGACTGGTGCACTCCTCTAGTGTTCCTTCCCTGGTCGTCTTCCTGGGCTAACTTCTCTCCTGCCTGTCCTGAGCCTACGCACACAGTGCTCTGAGCTGGTGTCCGTGGTCCCTGTCTGGGGGACTTAAAGCTCTATCCCTTGGACCTATGTGGTCACCTTCCAGCGGATTCGTGTGCGGAGTTGGCTTTGGTACTAAATGATCCTTAGCCTCTGGTTTTACCAGCGGAGCACGATGGTTCTTCTCCCCTAATCTAGGGACCAGTCTCCGATCTGTGGCTAAGTCCTTCCACTCCATTGCTGTATGTGGAATGAGGCTACGGGAGTATAGCACATTTCTCGTGGTCTCTAGGACCCCTTCTGTCTTGTGCCTGGGCCGAGCTGCTCCAGCTCCAGGCCATAGGTCTTTACTCCTCCTTCTAACTGCCTCACACTTTAGTGTCCCCAACTAACTAGACTTCACTCACAGGCCCTGTCGGATCAGGGGAAGGGAGGAACCATCACCAGTGTTGGCTATACATAGCATTAATGGAACCAAGCCCTAACCCTGACTGCTAACTGAGGTGTTGTGCGTGTTTTGTGTGCATACTGGTGGATGCTGTATCTAGGATGGAATACCACACCTCTGGCTGAGGTGCAGTACCTCTGTGGCGACTGAAGCCTAAGGGGCGCCACACTAGCTTGCTTCCCTAAAAATAAGCCCTAGCAGGAATTTTCAGCTTTTTTGGCATAAGGCTTAAATATACCGTATTTTTCGGACTATAAGACGCACCTGACCATAAGATGCACCCTGGTTTTAGAGCAGGAAAATAAAAAAATAAAATTTTAAGCAAAAAATGCAGTCATGACACACTGTTATGGGGCGAGGATCTGCTGCTGACACTGTTATGGGGGTAATGTCCCCAAATTCTCTACTAAGATACCCCATCCTGGGAATGATCCTCCTGCCTTGTATATACAGTATATACCCCCAACCTGCTCATATACCCCCATCCATCCTGCTCATATATCCCCATCCTGCTCATATACCCCCATCCATCCTGCTCATATACCCCCATCCATCCTGCTCATATACCCTCATCCTGCTCATATACCCCCATCCTTGCTCATAATATACCCCCATCCTGCTCATAATATACCCCCATTCTGCTCATAATATACCCCCATCCTGCTCATAATATACCCTCATTCTGCTCATAATATACCCCCATTCTGCTCATAATATACCCCCATCATGCTCATAATATACCCCCATCATGCTCATAATATACCCCCATCCTGCTCATAATATACCCACATCCTGCTCATATACCCACATCCTGCTATACACCCCCATGCTGGTATACGGCCTGCATCCTGTGGCACATAAAAAAAATAAACGTTCATACTCACCTTACCTCACCTCACTCCCTGCAGCATCGCTCCTCCTCCCGTCTGTGTCAGCAGCAGTGCCGCTGAGTGGAGCCATCCCCGTTCCCCTGCAGCACCGCGATGTCCTCCTGGCTACCAGCGGATGCATGTGGACACGTGCGCACAACGATGACGTCTCCACTCAGCGGCCGCCGCACAGACCGGAGGACATCGCGGTGATGCAGGGGAACGGGGACGGCTTCACTCAGCGGCCGCTGGCAGCCAGGAGGAGATCGCGGTACTGCAGGGGAACGGTGACAGGTGAGTGTACTGATTCACTGCACCCCCCGCTGATGATGATGCACGGGGGGCAGTGAATACAGCCGCACATGATCACTCCAGGCTGTAGTTGCCAGGGGTGATCATGTGGGCCGGCTGTTTATCCCTTGCTCATCATCCCGCCCACCTGTCAGCCCTGAGAGATGATGGGCGGGAGGATGGGCGTGCATATTAAATGAGCAGGTCCACGTGGTCACGGCAGGCGCTACTGCAGCCTGCTCATGCCCCCGATGACCTGCTCCACCGCAGCACCCTCATTCCACGCAGCCCTACATTCAGACCATAAGACGCACTCCCCACTTTCCCCCAACATTTGGGGGAAAAAAGTGCGTCTTATGGTCCGAAAAATACGGTAAGCCCTACCCCAAAAATAAGCTCTAGTCACGGTTCAATAATGAAGAGTCCATGTGTGGTGCCCCTGAGGCTTCAGTCGCCACAGGGTATTGCATCTCCCTTAAGATGTAGTACTCATCTCGGGTAAGGAGAGGTTTATCACTGGTGATTCTCACATTCACAAACCACAAACAGTTAGGTGGTTTCCCACCGACCTGGGGTATATAGCGGGGTAGCCATCACTAAGCATGGAACTTTCCCGCTCACCAGGACAACCTCCTGGGGAGCAGGCACCACTTGGGGAAAAAGGAAGGAGCATCTCGACACATAGTCAGTGAGCCCCGGGCACAGATTGGGGTGAGGCACACACTAGGACCTCGGTCCAATCTTCTTTCACCTCACACTTCTGGGAGCGCCATAGGACCCGTGGCTTGGAGCAGTTAAATCAGCCCAGGTTCTCCAGAGCTACACAGGATTCTAGGGCCTGCAGAGAGTGCAGGAAACACCCACAGCCCGTTCCATATTCCACTGGGATTGGAGAGACCTTAACCAGAAAGTACTCACAGTGGGAACAACCGGCGGTGACCTCGAATTGCTCAGGGGGCCCATCACGGCGGTGACCGGCATCTCCCTGGTAAACAAGGACTGTGAGTAAAGAAAACCTTGAACCCGCAGAGACTGTGTCCACTTGTCCTTGCCGGCGACGTCGCCTTGTGCTTCAGCGGCCGCCATTACCACAACCCTCACCATGCTCCCCGGGGCCCGATCCACCTGTGGGGAACAGAAATATCTTAGCTGCTATAACCATTCGCCCTGGAGGACAGCGACAGCAGCGGTGGCTACACGCGTACCGTAGGTGATGTCACGAGACAAATCCTCCACCATCATCACCCTTCCCCCCTCCTTTATTGTACACCTCGGGCCACGAAACCGGGCAAAAGGGCCACCTGTGACATCCACAGACCCGACATCATCGAGCCCAGCGATGAGTATTTAACCCCTTGCCCCGTGGGTGATACACATGCAGCTAAAAAAGTTAAAGAAACTGCAGGACACTTCATGACAAAAAGCAGACACCCTCAAAAGAGAGAAGAGAGAAGACCCCGCAATCATACTCACCGGACGCCAAACGGGAGGTCCTACAGTGGAACAAAAACTCACACTTCAGCTCGCACACCCACACACATCAGATCGCACACTTACATCAGATCACATACCCACACACCAGATCGTACACCGACACACATCAGATCGCACACACAATCAGACTACACACATACATCAGATCGCACACACAATCAGATCGCACACCCGTACACATCAGATCTCACACCAACATACATCAGATCGCACATTTACACACATCAGATCGCACACACACACACATCAGATCGCACACCCACACACATCAGATCGCACACCCATACACATCAGATCGCACACCCATACACATCAGATCGCACACCCACACACATCAGATCGCACACCCATACACATCAGATCGCACACCCATACACATCAGATCGTACACCCACACACATCAGATCGCACACCCACACACATCAAATCGCACACTTACATCAGATACGAACACCCACACACATAAGATCACACACACATTCACACATCAGATCACATACCCACACACATCAGATCTCACACCAACACACATCAGATCTCACACCCACATGCATCAGATCACAACACTGTGTGAATGACGTAGGCTGTATCATGCACATGGGGTGGGCAGGAAGATGGCGATCACACAAAATGGAGGAACCGGGCTAGAGAGCAGCAACACCTATAGGGCTGGACCGCCCCCTATGTGAGTATAATAAAGATGGTATTTTTACGTTATACAGTGCGGCCTGGGCTCTTATATACAGTATTCTAGATTGCTGTATATAAGGGCTCACTGGTGGTGGACGCAGCTCATAAGGGAAAAACTTGGTGACAGGTTCCCTTTACAAAAAGAATGAAATAATGTTATGGCTCTTAAAAGAAGTGGAGGAAAAATCAAAAGCACAAGAATAAAAAAAAGTCCAGGTTCTTAAAGGATTAATCGGGGTTTGGGCCCTTTTCCCAACAAAAATAGCTTTGACCCAAATGCCAGTGTGAACACAGCCTGGTATTGCTTTATTTGTAGAAGGTAGGGCTCTACTCAGTTGTAAAAATCCCAGTATCAAAAGACCAGCCATACTGACTCCCTCAAAGCACCACCATAAGGAGTAGCACTCATATATCCTCTAATTACCAAACACTGAATGAGTAATATTTTATAGCCTGATAGTTCTTCATTTTCTAATTTATTTTTATTAGAAGCTGAAACAAAACAACAGAGAAGGAATAGAAAACTTCAAGATTTTTATTACTTCCCTTTTTTTGACCCTATAAATGAGATCTAGAAGAAGTGCAACATGGACGCAATCAACCAGTCCATGTGCATATCCCACTCTCTTATCCAGCTGTAAAACAAAACTGTATACTGTATGTTCATGCTGTATATATAAGGGGTCATCTTATCAATCCGTGGCTGAAATGGCAATACCCTACTAAATAGTGCAACAAGAGGTTAATGAGTTTAGAAAAGCAGCCGAGAAGGCCGTGGTTAGGCGCACTGCTATATTGTATAGGAATGAATGGACGTTACAGACACAGCCGTTTCCATAATCCTGTCTCGGCTGTGAGATGTTAATAACACTAAGATGTTAATACCTCCTTAATTCCATAGGAAGGGACTTATTTTCTACAGTTTGCATGTAGCCTAAAATCTAATGGTTACTGACCGTAGGCCCCCAGTCAGGGCCAGCTCCAGGATTTTGTGGGCCCTGGGCGAAAGAGTCTCAGTGGGCCCCATCCACACATAGACATGCACAGATACATACACACACAGGCATACGTACGCATACTTATTTAAAGAGAAGTTCACAAAAACACATAAATAGACATAAATCTATACAGTCATATACACTGACATACATAGATACACATCATACATGCGCGCACACACACACACACACACACACACACACACACACACATTATTTTTATATATTTATCCTGTATATATATTTCCAATATTGGGAAGCCGGCAACAGCCTCACTCACCTCCCGGCTTGTCTAACAGACATGGCCGCACATAGAGCACACTAACACTGCTGTATATACATCACAAGAGAGGCTGGGGACAAACACATTACTGGGGGAATATATATTACTGAGGAAAGGGGTATACAGCAATGGGGGGCATACAGCTCTAGAGGAGGGCAGTGACTGAGGTGGGGGGACAAACAGCTGTGAGGTGGGGGGTGACATGCATCTCTGGGGGTATACAGCTCTGAGGGGGTATACAGCACCTGGGTGGAGGGAACATACAGCTCTGGGGGGTATACAGCACCTGGGTGGAGGGGACATACAACTCTGGGGGGCATACAGCACCTGGGTGGAGGGGACATACAACTCTGGGGGTATAGTAGTTTGCAGCCCCCATATTGTGTTATGAAGCCCCCATTGTCCTCCATATAGTATTATGTAGCCCCCATATGCACTATGCAGGCCCCATATAACATTAAGCAGCCCCCATATAGGACAATGCAGACCTAGATAGCATGTAGTATATAGCCCACTTATAGCACAATGCAGACCCAGATAGCAATAGGCACCCTCATGTAGTATACAGCCCACATATAGCACAATGCAGACACATATAGCATTAGGCACCCTCATGTAGTATACAGCCCCTAAATACCACAGTGCAGAGCCAGATAGCATTAGGCACCCTCATGTAGTATATAGCCCCTATATACCACAGTGCAGAGCCAGATAGCATTAAGCACCGTCATGTAGTGCAGAGCCCCTATATAGTACATTGCAGAGTCAGATAGCATTAGGCACCCTCATGTAGTATACAGCCCCTATATACCACAGTGCAGAGCCAGATAGCATTAGGCACCCTCATATAGTACACAGCACCTATATAGCACAGTGCAGAGCCATATAGCATTAGGTATCCTCATGTAGTACACAGACCTATATAGTACAGTGCAGACCCAGACAGCACAGTGCAGAGCCAGATAGCATTAGGCACCCTCATGTAGCATACAGCTTGTATATAGCACAGCCTGTATATAGCACAGTGCAGAGCCAGATAGCATTAGGCACCCTCATGTAGCATACAGCTTGTATATAGGCTATATACAAGCTGTATGCTACATGAGGGTGCCTATTGCTATCTGGCTCTGCACTGTGCTATATACAGGCTGTGCTATATAACATAGCACAGCCTGTATACAGCACAGTGCAGAGCCAGATAGCAGTAGGCACCCTCATGTAGAATACAGTGATTAATACTCAGTGGCGTAACTAGAGTTTGATAGGCCCTGGTGCAAAATTTGGACCGGGGCCCCCCTCCACGTACACCGACACTTAGGGTACGGAATAATGACACTGACACTTGGGGTACAGGATAATGACGCTGACACTTGGCTCTTACCCTCAGCACCCAGGTTTCCCATGATCTGAAATCCCTCTATCAGTACCCTGCTTTCCCATGTTCTGATATCCATCTTGTCCTCAGCACCCAGCTTCCCCATGCTCTGCTATACATCTTTCCCTCAGCACCCAGCTTTCCCATATCAGAGCATGGGAAAGCTGGGTGCTGAGAGAAGATGTATAGCAGAGCATGGGAAAGCTGGGTGCTGAAAGAAGATGTACAGCAGAGCATGGGAAAGCTGGGTGCTGAGAGATGTACAGCAGAGCATGGGAAAGCTGGGTGCTGAGAGATGTACAGCAGAGCATGGGAAAGCTGGGTGCTGGGGGAAAGAGCCTTTTTCCCTCAGGACAAAACATTTCCATCCCATACTTGTATCTTTGTCCCCCCTTGTATATAGATCTCCAAATACTATAATGGCCCCCACATAGCCTTCCGTATAATATAAAGGGTCCCACATAACCCTTGATATATTAGAATGCACCCCCATAGTTCTCCATGTATTACAATGCATTTCCCCAAAGTTCTCCATGTATTATAATTCACCCCATAGTTCTCCATATATTATACTGCACCACACAGGCCTCCAGTTTTATAACGCACACCCATAGTCCATGTATAAGGTAGCCTCCATATTCCTCCATATATTATAATGTAGCCCCCATAGTCCTATATGTATTATACACCCCACCTATTGTCTCCTCCCCATAATCCTATAGAATGTAAGCCCGCAAGGGTAGGGCCCTCTTCCCTCTGTACTAGTCTGTCTACTGTAACTTGTATACGTATTTTGTATGTAACCCCCTTCTCATGTACAGCACCATGGAATTAATGGTGCTCTATAAATAAATAATAATAATAATAATGTAGCACCATAAATCATCATATTGTATTATGCAGCCCCATACTCCTCCATGTATAATGCACCACTATATTCCATGTATAAGGTGTCCTTCATTTTGTATTATGCAGCCCCATACTCCTCCATGTATAATGCACCCCTATATTCCATGTATAACGTGTCCTTCATGTTTATTATGTAGTCCCATAGACCTCCATGTATCATGCAGCCAGCACCCCCAGGCCTCCATGTGTCATGCAGCCAGCAAAATAAAAAAAACAAGTACCTCTCTTCTCCTTCCGACCCCTGCGATCGCGGTAGTTACTCCCCTGCCCCCATATCTCACACACCCTGCTCCCCATACAGCCTGCACCCCTATATCACACACACTATACCCCCATATCTCACACACCCTGCTCCCCATACAGCCTGCACCCCCCAGATCACACACACTACACCCCCATATGTCACACACCCTGCTCCCCATACAGCCTGCACCCCCATATCACACACACTACACCCCCATATGTCACACTCCCTGCTCCCCATACAGCCTGCACCCCCATATCATACACACTACACCCCCATATCTCACACACCCTGCTCCCCATACAGCCTGCACCCCCCAGATCACACACACTACACCCCCATATGTCACACACCCTGCTCCCCATACAGCCTGCACCCCCATATCACACACTACACCCCCATATCTCACACACCCTGCTCCCCATACAGCCTGCACCCCCCAGATCACACACACTACACCCCCATATGTCACACACCCTGCTCCCCATACAGCCTGCACCCCCATATCACACACTACACCCCCATATCTCACACACCCTGCTCCCCATACAGCCTGCACCCCCCAGATCACACACACTACACCCCCATATCTCACACACCCTGCTCCCCATATCTCACACAGCCTGTACCCCAACTTACCCCTCTCAAACATTCTGCACCCCTTCACATCCTTCTGTCACAGTCTGCAGCCCTCATATGCCACTCACCCTGCAGCCCCTATTCCCTTCATGTCCCCTCTTTTCTTATTACCAGTCATGTGTCCAAATCTCCTTCAGGATTCAGTATCTTTGCTTTCTGCCCGGCATCCTGTGTCTCCTCCCACACAGTCACATGGACGTGACATCATCACAGGTCCTGCAGGATGGATTATTCCGTCTTCTATGCAGGTCAGGAGCACTCCTGCAGCTCAGAAACAGTTGGTGGGCCTCTCCTGGTCAGGGGCCCCTCTACTGACACTGGGCTCCCCTGACTCACAGGCCGGCCCCCTGACGGTCGCATTGTCGGCCACTACACAGCGGCACTACACATAGGGGCCCGGCAGCCGGCTCTGCAGAGCGGCTGCCGGGCCCCTATGTGTACTAGTGCCGCTGTGTAGTGGCCGGCCTGTGAGTCAGGGGAGCCCAGTGTCAGTAGAGGGGCGGCTCACTCGTTCCCCCACTGATCCGGTCTCCTCGCCGCGTCGTCCATTGCTGTCGCTCGCTCTGACCTCTCAGCAGGCGCGCAGTGATGACGTCACCGCGCTCTGCTGCAGCGCTGTCAGAACGCCGACAGTCACAGCGGGGAGAATGATAAGAGAGAGAGCGCGCCGCTCACTCTCTCATCATTGCTCTCAATTGTATCGGCACCTGCGATGCCGATGCAATTGAAAGCGCGATCTTCGGCGGGGGGCGGTGACAGCACGGCCACCGGGCCCCCCTGAGTAGTGGTGCGCCACTCCTGCCACCGCGAGTGGGCCCCCCTGGCAGCTCAGGGCCCCGGCATTTGACCGGGTTTGCCAGGTGCTGGCGCCGGCCCTGCCCCCAGTGCATATGTGAATAGGTGTACTGGCCATTGGGCATTAAAGGAATAATTGGGGCTCCATTATTTATTGGGGTCACAGTCCATTAATAAATTAAAGCAGGGACAAAAGAAGATACTGTATTAAAGAGTGAGAATGTCAGAATTTCTACAGGTGTGGTTTCAGTAAAGTGGGGAGAACTTATTGGTAGCACTTTATTGAGAATACTTTTTCCATTAAAATGCACCAACCACCAGGATTTTCCAATATAACCTAAAACCAGTGTTATACTGGCACTATCATGCTGATTTTATACATACCTTTAGTTGTGAGATCGGATGTATAGTTTCTGAAATACAGGCAAGTAAAGTTACAGAAATGCACAGGTTTTTGATTGGCAGCAGCTGCCAAATATCTAATATGTGGGTGGGGTTTTGCTATCTATTCCCACTGCTGTCTGCTGCCTGGCCTTTGTAGATGCTAGACTGTATGGGCTCCTTCCAGGTAGGAGTAATTTTTGTCACTTGACAAGAGTGTGTTAGAGATGCAGCCCATACAGTCTAACATCTGCAGAAGCCAGGCAGCAGACAGGGGTGGGAACAGATAGCAAAACCCCACCCACATATTAGATATTTGGCAGCTGCTGCCAATCAAAAAGCTGTACATTTTTGTAACTTTACTTGCCTTTATTTCAGAAACTATACATCCGATCTCACAACTAAAGGTATGCATACAACAACTGGCAAAAATTATGGAATCACCTGGCTCTGAGGATTTTCATTCAGTTGTTTACTTTTGTTTAAAAAAAGCAGATCACAGACATGGCACTAAACTAAAGTCATTTCAAATGTCAACTTTCTGGCTTTAAGAAACACAAAAAAAAAATCATGAAAACATAATGTGCTAGCCAGGAACGGTTACTTTTCAAGACTAAACGGGGAAAAATTATGGACTCACTCAATTATGAGGAAAAAAATATGGAATCACCCTGTAAATTTTCATTCCCAAAACAAACTTCTGTATCAAATAAGATCTGCTTGTTAGACTGCATCTAAAAAGGAGTGATCACACTTTGGAGAGCTGTTGCACCAAGTGGACTGACATGAATCATGGCTTCAACACAAGAGATGTCAATTGAAAAAAAGGAGAGGATTATCAAACTCTTAAAAGAGGGTAAATCATCACGCAAATGTTGCAAAAGATGTTGGTTGTTCACAGCTGTGTTTAAAATCTGAACCAAATACAGACAACATGGGAAGGTTGTTAAAGGCAAACATAATGATAGACCAAGTAAAACATCAAAGCGCCAAGACAGGAAACTTAAAGCAATATTACTCCAAAACAGGAAATTCACAACAAAACAAATGAGGAATGAATAGGAGGAAACTGGAGTTAATGTCTGTGACTGAACTGTAAGAAACTGCCTAAAGGAAATAGGATTTACATACAGAAAAGCTAAACAATAAAAAGATGACTGCCTGAAGAGAACATGTACATTTCCACAGTCATTGATGATATGGGGATGCATGTCAGGTTAAGGCACTGGGGAGATGGCTGTCATTACATCTTCAATAAATGCCCAAGTTTACATTGAAATTTTGAACACTTTTCTTATTTCACCAATCGAAAAGATGTTTGGGGATGATGAAATCATTTATCAAGATGATAATGCATCCTGCCATAAAGGAAAAACTGTGAAAACATTCCTTGAAAGAAGAGATATAAGATCAATGTCATGGCCTGCAAATAGTCCGGATCTCAATCCGATTGAAAATCTTTGGTGGAAGTTGCAGAAAATGGTCCATGACAAGGCTCCAACCTGCAAAGCTGCTCTGGCAACAGCAATCAGAGAAAGTTGAACCCAAATTAATGAAGAGTACTGTTTGTCACTCATTAAGTCCATGCCTCAGAGCCTGCAAGCTGTTATAAAAGCAAGAAGTGGCGCAACAAAATACTAGTGATGTATTGGAGTGTTCTTTTGTTTGTTTGATTTACATGATTCCATAATTTTTTCCTCATAATGGAGTGATTCCATAATTTTTCCCCCTGTTTGGTCTTGAAAACTAACCATTACTGGCTAGCACATTATGTTTTCATGATTTTTTTTTTAGTGTTTCCTAAAGCCAGAAAGTTGCCATTTGAAATTACTTTAGTTTTGTGCCATGTCTGTGATCTGCTTTCTTTAAACAAAAGTAAACAACTAAATGAACATCCTCAGAGCGAGGGGAGTCCATAATTTTTGCCAGGGGTTGTAGAATCAGCCTGATAACGCCAGTATAGCACCGATTTTAGTTTATATAGGAAAATCCTGGTGATTGGTTCGCTTTAAGTATATGTATAATGCCAAAGCATTAGGATACAAAGGGGTTGACTATCTTTATATTAACAGATATGTTGGGGACATGATCTTATGGTAATTTCTCTCATATAAGTACTACAAGTTCCCCTTCTGCACGTTTTATAACAGCCTTTCCTACACACAGCATATAGGGGTCGTGTCACCAGACCTGTCCATCAGCCACCACCAACTGAAAATCAGCTTTCCCAGGTGAAATGTTTTCAAGTAGAAGCTGAATGAACAGGTCTGTACAGTCTATGAGGAATAATCACGAAAAACCAGCTGGCACTTCCCAAATGAGGAGATCCTCTACCACACATACCAACTATCTCAGTTTGAGTGAAACAATTCCAGAGTTAGGAAGGTGTCTCTGAACCCTAGCAAGTCAACAGCATGTCCCAATTTCAACTGTGTCTCTGGTTTCCTCAGGTTACAGATACAGTTGAATACTTTGATGGATCAGAGAGCCATCTAATCTCTGCTCCACCATTCAACCTATGCCCTCAGTTCTGCCCTGTGCATGAAATCACAATGGTTGGCCATGGCATTGTTGGAGTTGCTGCTGCAAGACAGAATGTCACAATGGATGTAACGCTGCATGGGGCAACACACGTAGAGATGCCAGTACAGACTTTGCCTATATATGTGCCCACTGCTCACCTGTGCTGCATGCTTCCTATTAAGGCCCCGTCACACTAAGCAACATTGCTAGCAACATCGCTGCTAACGAACAACTTTTGTGACGTAGCAGCGATGTTGCTGTGTGTGACATCCAGCAACAACCTGGCCCCTGCTGTGAGGTTGTTGGTTGTTGCTGAATGTCCTGGGCCATTTTTTAGTTGTTGCGGTCCCGCTGTGAAGCACAGATCGCTGTGTGTGACAGCGAGACAGCAACAACTAAATGTGCAGGCAGCAGGAACCGGCTTCTGCGGAGGCTGGTAACCACAGTAAACATCGGGTAACCAAGAAGCCCTGTCCTTGGTTACCCGATATTTACCTTTCTTACCAGCCTCCGCCGCTCTCACTGTCAGTGCCGGCTCCTGCTCTGTGCACATGTAGCTGCAGGACACATCGGGTTAATTAACCCGATGTGTGCTGTAGCTAGGAGAGCAGGGAGCCAGCGCTAAGCGGTGTGCGCTGCTCCCTGCTCTGTGCACATTTAGCTGCAGTACACATCGGGTTAATTAACCCGATGTGTGCTGTAACTAGGAGAGCAAGGAGCCAGCGCTAAGCAGTGTGCGCTGCTCCCTGCTCTGTGCAGCTGCACCCTGTACTCTATACCCTATATATGTACCCTGTGCAGCTGCACCCGGTGTGCGCTGCTCCCTACTCTGTGCACATTTAGCTGCAGCACACATCGGGTAATTAACCCGATGTGTGCTGTAACTAGGAGAGCACGGAGCCAGCGCTCAGTGTCCGCTGCTCCCTGCTCTCTGCACGTGTAGCTGCGTGCGCTGGTAACCAAGGTAAATATCGGGTTGGTTACCCGATATTTACCTTAGTTACCAAGCGCAGCATCTTCCACGCGGCGCTGGGGGCTGGTCACTGGTTGCTGGTGAGCTCACCAGCAACTCGTGTAGCGACGCTCCAGCGATCCCTGCTAGGTCAGGTTGCTGGTGGGATCGCTGGAGCGTCGCAATGTGACATCTCACCAGCAACCTTCTAGCAACTTACCAGCGATCCCTATCGTTGTTGGGATCGCTGGTAAGTTGTTTAGTGTGACTGGACCTTAAATCTAAATGTGCAAAAAGAATTTAGCCTGAATTATTATTAATGACTAATGATTATGAATGGCTAATATGTGAAAGTATAATATGTTGGGATAATGTACTGTGGAGACATTGTGTAATGCATGTGGACGGAATGTAGTATGGAGACATCATACTGTGTGTGGGGGAATATACTGAGGAGCATTTCATGGTGTGTGAAAATATACTATGGAAGCATAATATTGTGTGGGGGAATGTACTGTGTGGGGGGATGTACTGTAGAGACATCATACTGTGTGGGGGGGTGTGCTGTGGGTGCATTATACTGTGTGTGGAGGAATATACTGTGGGGACATCATACTGTGTGGGGAGATGTACTGTACGGACATCCTACTGTGTGAGGGAGTGTGCTGTGGGGGCATCATACTGTGTTTGTGGGGGAATGTACTGTGGGGACATCATACTGTGTGGGGAGATGTACAGTGGGGGGATGTACTGTGGGGGCATCATACTGTGCGGGGAATGTACTGTGGGGGAGTGTACTGTGGGGGCATCATACTGTGCGGGGAATGTACTGTGGGGGAGTGTACTGTGGGGGCATCATACTGTGTGGGGGGATGTACTGTTGGGACATCATACTGTGTGAGGGAGTGTGCTGTAGGGACATCATACTGTGTGTGGGAAAATGTACTGTGGGTACATCATACTGTGTGTGGGGGGAATGTACTGTGGGGGCATCATACTGTGTGTGGGGAGATGTACTGTGGGGGCATCATACTGTGTGTGGGGGGAATGTACTGTGGGGGCATCATATTGTGTGTGGGGGAATGTACTGTGGGTACATCATACTGTGTGGGGGAGTGTACTGTGTGAGGAACTTACTGTGGGGGCATCATACTGTGTGTGGGGGAATGTGCTGTGGGGCCATCATACTGTTTGTGAGGGGAATGCACTGTAGGGACATCATACTGTGTGGGGGAGTGTACTGTGTGGGGCATCATACTGTGTGGGGAGATGCACTGTAGGGACATCATACTGTGTAGGGGAGTGTACTGTGGGGGCATCATACTGCGTGTGTAGGGAATGTACTGTGTGAGTTTCACATTGTGTGTGTGGTAATATACTATGGGAGCATAATACTGTGTGGGGGAATGTACTGTGTGGGCATCATACTGTAGGGGGATGTACTGTAGGGACATCATACTGTATGTGGGGGAATTCACTGTGAGTGCATCATACTATGTATGAGGAATGCATTCAGGGGGAATTAAATTGTAAGGTATTATACTATATGTGGGGGAGGATTCGCACTGTGTGGGGATCATACTCTGTGTGTGGAGGGACAATACTGTGTGAGGGAGGCACCTTGAATAATTATACTGTGTGAGGGAATGCTCTGTAGAGGCTTCATACCATGTGATGAGAGGTTACTGGGTGTCATACTCTGTGTAGAAAGGGCACTGAGGAGGCTTCATATTATGTGGGGATAACATAATGTGGGGGCGTTGTACTGTGTGTACGAAGCTCACTGAGGGGCATCATACTGTGTGGGGACACTGTGAGGACATAATACTATGTGGGGGGCACTAAAGGGCATTATACTGTGTTGACATCATAATGTATGGAGAGGGTACTGTATGGCATCATAGTGTGTTGGGAGGGCACAGTGGTAGCATCATAATGTGTGGGGTACTGAATTGTGAGGGGCATCATGATGTGTATGGAGGTATCATATTGTATGAGTGTATTAAGGGGTTTCACTCAGGTCATTATTTCTGTGTGCACGCACACATGGACTGGGCAGCATCAGGGATATGGAATAATGTTAAAAAAACACACTGCCCTGCTTTATGTATTTCAAAGTGGGGTGACATTCTGTATTACTAATGTATCAGTAGGTGTGATAGATCATGTCCCCCTGGAGACCCATCTAATGCGTTTGTGTGAACAAAGCCTAACTATGATATAATTAATATTAGAGACATCACAGACCCTTAGAAGTTTTGCGTTCATGCGGAGCAAAGGTTCAGACGGACTCTGGGAAGTCAGAGAAATGTTTGCAGTAATTTGACTTGTGCACTTGCAGCAGATTATAGCTTTGATGAAGCTCCCAGGATAAACACTCTTTTCCAGAGCTGGGTTAAATCCTGCTTAGTTTATGAAAGGAATGGATTTGGTGAATTTTAGGTCAGATCGCATTTAAGCCTCGCAGTAACACAGTGTTCAGTTTCAGTTTTCTGTAGTGAAGTGCAAGAAGGAGCTTTACTTTACAAATAAGCTGCAAGCTCTTCTTTTTCTTTCATACTTTCCTTTTATTTTCCATCTCTGTCACTGTCTGGAAATGGTAGCTTGAAATAAAGATATAAAATAGTAATGAAGATGGATATTTCAGGGGGCTCAAAACAATGTTAAGCACTCAGAGGCATAGCAGCTATAGCAGCAGTGTGATGAGGTCGCTGGTGATGACCTCATCACTCTGTTGGGCAGCGGAATGACGCACCGGCACCCTGCTCTGCTCCACTGACCCTCCTGCCTCCAACATACATGGCTAATTTGCGTGTGATGCCCTGAAACGCATTGCCTACAACTTAGCGATGTATTCTAGCCGAAGCGACACCTCTGGGCCCTCCTGCTATGGATGTGACTGGGACCTGGTGAAGAGGGGGGCTCGGCCAGGGCCCGGGACTTAATAAAGCTAAGGAATTACCGTGGCCCGGCTGGGCCTTCCTCTTCACCGGGCCCCATATACCAGTCATGGTTGGAATGCCCTGATGGCAGCCCTGGCTATAGGACATGTAGGTGCCTCTTAAGAAGACCCCCGGGCTCTGTGACCTCTGAGATACGGTGATGTCACGTCAACTTTCAATTGACCTGACATCATCAAGGTGGGCCCCAGTCTCCGTGAGTGACTTGGCTGTGGGCAGAGTTTCACCACTCGTCACAGCCCAGCATCTCACACGCTCTCTTCTTTGCTGCAGAGCACCGCAAGCAGGAGCGATGTTGAGCTCTGACAAGTGGATAGACTTCGCCCAGAGCCCAGTCACTAAGCAAAACTGGGTCCGCCTTGGTGATGTCGGGTCAATTGGAAGTTGACGTGATATCACCATCTCTCAGAGGTCACAGAGCCCGAGGGTCATGTGACGGGGATGAGCGGACTGCAATAGCGCCGCTCAGAGGCAGATTGACTACACTAGATATTTGAGAAAAGCCTTCTTTATGAGCTTTACATTGATGTGTGGTCACTATGCTGTGTAATGGGCCACCTCTTGAAGACTGTTGATGATGTATCCAGCAATATTTCAGCAAGTTCAGCCTTCCCATATCTTATGGTAACAGGATGCCGCCTTGTCTGACAAATCGCTTTACTTTGGACCATGCTGTGTCACCGTGTTCTGTTCAGACTGTTGCTTCTTGGCAAAGTGTTATAATATATGGCAGAAAAGTATCATTAGAAAATTCAGCTCAGCATGCAAAATCAAGCTTTCCCATAGGTCTTTTAACAGAAAAATAAAATGTTATAATTCTCATAAAAAGTAGCTAAAAAGTTATTTTTCTATGCATTATAATATAAAAAAAAATCCTATAAATTTGATATTAAACATAACTGTGCTGAGCTGAAGCATCATGTTTCCAGGTTATTTTTTACCACACAATGAATACTATAAAAACAAAATTCTAAATAAACAAATTATTTTATTTTTACCATTTCACCTTGCTTAGATCTTTTTTTAGTACATTATATGCTAAAATAATTCTGTCCTTCAAAATTTCAACCTGTTCTACCAAAAATGTATCTTTATCAACAGGAACGGAAAAAGGTATGACTCTTGAAAGAAGGGGAAAAAAACAAAAGCATGAAGAAAAACAAACAAACAAAGAACCAAAAGATCCTCAGTCAAGAAGTGGTTTAATTTAGGCTGTGTGTCGATAATGAGTTTTTGGTGAGTTTTCACCTCTGTGTATCTAAAGCGGGCTTTACACGCTACAACAAATCTAACAATGTGTCGGTGGGGTCACGTCGTAAGTGACGCACATCCGGCATCGTTAGTGGTGTTGTAGCGTGTGACAGCTACGTGCGATTGCGATTGAATGTAAAACCGTTGATCGCATACACGTCATTCATTTCCTTAAAATTGCACGTCGGGTTGTTCAATGTTCCCGAGGCACCACACATCGCAGTGTGTGACACCCCGGGAACGATGAACAGATCTTACCTGCGTCCCGCAGCTCCCGCCGGCAATGCGGAAGGAAGGAGGTGGGCGGGATGTTTACGTCCCGCTCATCTCTGCCCCTCCGCTTCTATTGGCCGGCCGTTGTGTGACGTCGCTATGATGCCGAACGTCCCTCCCACTCCAGGAAGTGGATGTTCGCCGCCCACATCGAGGTCGTATGGACGGGTAAGATCGTGTGATGGCAATTAATCGTTTGTGCGACACAGTCAACAAATTGAACAAGCAGCACATACGATGGGGGCGGGTACGATCACATACGATATCGTATGTGATATCGTAAGGTGTAAAGCAGGCTTTACAGTTTTTATGTGCCCACAGTGCTATTTTTCAGCGCAAAAAAAGCATGTTTTGGCAGGAAAAAAGCTAATTTTTTAGTGCTTTTTTGCTTGCTTTCATGCTTTTTTTATGCTTCTTCTTGTGAAAAAGAAAAAGAGAAAAGAAAAACAGAAACAATTGACATGTTGCTTCTTTTTCCAGCAACAGAAAAAGCAAGGAAAAAAAAAGCACTGTGGGCACAGCACGTCACGATTCTCATAGACTTTGCTGGGATGCATATTTCTTGCTTTTTATTAATTAAAAAAACAAGGAAAAAAGCATGAAAAAAGCCCTGTTGTCACAAATTAGTTCTTGTGCCCACAGGGCTTTTTTTTTATGCTTTTTTTCCTTGTTTTTTTTAACCAATAAAAAGCAAGGAAAATGCACCCCAGCAAAGTCTATGAGAATCGGCAATTGCTGTGCCCACAGTGCTTCTTTTTTCCTTGCTTTTTCTGCTGCTGAAAGAAGAAGTGACATGTCAATTGTTTCTGCTTTTTTTTCCTGCTTTTTTCCCTATCTCAATAGATAAGAAGCATGAAAGCATGAAAAGCAGCTTTTTTTGTGCTGAAATAAAAAAGCACTGTGGGCACGTAGCTGTTACAGCTCCAGGATAGTGGATGGGATTTCTAGAAATCTCCTGCCTTCTCTGCTTCTTTTTTACTCGGTGTAAACTGACCTGCGGTGCGGGTTTCAAATCTGCAACATGTCAATATCTCTTGTGCTGAGTTTTATGGGCAGATTTTTCCCACAGACTTAGGGGTACTTTGCACACTATGACATCGCAAGCCGATGGTAGCGGTGCCGAGCGCGATAGTCCCCGCCCCCGTCGCAGCTGTGATATCTTGTGATAGCTGCTGTAGCGAACATTATCGCTACGGCAGCTTCACATGCACTTACCTGCCCTGCAACGTCGCTCTGGCCGGCGAACTGCCTCCTTCCTAAGGGGGCGGGTCGTGCAGCGTCATAGCGACATCACACAGCAGGCGGCCAATAGAAGCGGAGGGGCAGAGATGAGCGGGACGTAAATATCCCGCCCACCTCCTTCCTTCCTCATTGCAGCCGGCGTGAGCCGCAGGACGCAGGTAAGGGGATGTTCCAGCGATGTGTGCTGCCGCAGGAACGAGGAACAATATCGTAACATCGGTCCTTTCGAAATTATGGAAATGACCGACGCTACAACGATCATATCATTTCGACGCTTTTGCGCTCGTTAATCATAGTAAAAAGGATTCACATACTCCGATGTCGACTTTCGATTTGACCCTACCGACATCGCACCTGCGATGTCGTAGTGTGATAAGTACCCCTTAGGCTGGTTTCAGACGTCCATGTTTAATCAGGCACCAGTCACACGCATGGTTATGGTCATACGTGTGTTAAACGTGTGTCATACGTGTGTTACACATGTGTCATGTGTGTGTCACAGGTGTGACATCCTTGTTTGCATACGTGTGACACGCACCAAGTAAAACACGTGTCTCTGTAATGAAAAGATGTTCTATATTTACCTGTATCCAGCGATGTTGTCTCCGGCTCTGCTGCGTCCCGCTCCTGACCCCCGCTCATTATTTTCATTGATTATTCACTGCCTGAGGATCTGGAAACCGGAGCATCGCGGGGACAGGCTGGGTACAGCACAGCCGAGGACCGCATCGCTGGGGACATCACCGGGGACATCGCCGGTGACAGGTGAGTATACAGCAGTTTGTGCAGTGACATCCAGGGACTCATCAGGGTACCCAATGAACTCTCATGAACTCCTGGAAGTCACTATCGGGACACTCGCTGTAACGCAGTTGTCACAGGGGTGTCATCAGGAGGTCATCAGAGTTCATTGGGAAATCTCTGCACACACACTGCTGGCAGGATACTCACCTGTCACTAGCGATGTCCCCAGCGATGCTGTCCTCGGCGGTCCTGTCTCCTGCACTGTCACCGCGCTGCCCCTGCTCTCAGCTGCTCACTGCAGTGAATAATCAATGAAAATAATGAGCGGGGGTCAGGAACGGGAGGCAGCAGAGCTGGAGACAGAATCACTGGATACAGGTAACTATAGAAAATCTTTTTATTTAAAAACCCGTGTTGTCTCCGGTACGTGTCACACTGATGTCACACGGATCACATCAGTGTGCGGTCCGTGTGACATCCGTGCTGCTGGAGAAAAAACGGGCACATCTCCGTGTGAAATAGCGGGGTCACACGGTAGGGTAACATGGGTACGTGTGACATCCGTGTTAAAAACGGATGTCACACGTACTTAAAACACGGATGTCTGAAACCAGCCTTAAGGGTACTTTTCATGCTGCGACATTGCTGGTGATCTCGTTAGCGAGCCATAACGATAAGACACGCCCTTGTCGCTTGTGCGATATTTTTGTATCACTCAATGGTCGTGACGGAGCGGTCACCCCAAACGACTGCAATAATTTCGTTTCATCGTTTAGCGATTTATTTGAGATCGCTGTTGGTCGTGTGTTTGGCGTCACACAGCATGTGTTTGAACGTTTGCACCAACGATAGAGGCGTAATGTTCATGCGTAGCCAACACCCTGCCGTGTTTTTGGCTCGTCCCCAGCACGCCCCTTCGTACATTCCGATAATTACTTCACCACACGCTTCTTGCGTGATTGGTCATCCAACACATAAAAGTGCGCAGATTCAAGACTCTCGTGTGATGCTTTTGCCTTCTTCAAAGGTTTGTAGATCAAATGTGTGACATTCATTATGTCTCTAGTGTTTTTTTGTTTGTTTTTTTTATCTTTAATGTCGTTATTAATGTATTGAATGTATTTTTTCTTGATTTTCATGTGATTTTGGGTTTTTTTGGGATTTCGTTAAGCATATTTTGATGTCGCAATGCTCCATAATATAAAGATAGATATAATAATAGTGCATTATGTTATTGTGTTAATGGTTTATGGGATAGTTATGAAACATATGTAATGAACAATATGTTTTGCTAAATTTTCTTTCTTTTTTTTGAGTTTTTTTTTTTTTAAATCAAAAAATATTCAAAACAATAAACAATCAATTAAAAGTGTGATTAATTACATTTAACACAATTTTGTTCGACATTGATTAACATTAATTATATTTCCAGGTGGTACATACATTATTACATGAGTATTGAATACGTACCAATATATCCGCCAATAAATTCTGATACCAATATGGATCCGGGAAGGTGCTTCTGCAGCTACACACACCAGTGATTGTGTCACAATACCGCACACACACTGGCAGAAAGAACGGACGGAAATCAGATGTCATCACGAACATTTATTCACAAAGTGGCCAATGGAAACCTATTTGCGTTGCCCTATCAGGGCGATGGAGGCGTGGATCTTTAGCTGACTATACGCCCGCCTGTGTCGTTGGTGACGCACGCCGGTGCGACATTGTTTGTTGGTCAGAGTGTTTCACACGTACCAATATGTGCTGCGAGATGGACGACAAACAAGGTCGCTTGTGAGCAGACAACGATTTTTGGTTTCAGAACGACCTCTCCGCGGCAAACGATTTTGACCTCTTTTGAGATCGTTTAAGGTCACTCGTATGTGTCACACACTGCGATGTCGCTAATGGTGCCGGATGTGCGTCACAAACACAGTGACCCTGACGATAAATCGCTAGCGATGTCTCAGCGTGTAAAGCCCCCTTTATATTAGAAGCAGAAAATCCACAGGTAAAAAACTCCCATGCAATTTTAGTAAGTTTCCGCTGCAGAAATGCATCAAAAACGCATGTAATCAGCACATAAGAAAATCAATAGAGTTATTTCCAAAGCCAAATACCAGGAACTATCAAAAACAAAGCAGATTTACTTAAGGCCCCCTTCACACGCACGTGTCTCCGGTACGTGCTGGGTCCATGCCCGCATGTACCGGGCACACATAAGCACATTAAAATCAATGGGTTTATGTGCACCCACGTGTTTTGCCATTGGCCCGTGCCTCCGTGTGGAGCACACTTGAGCCCGTGTGCTCCACACGGATGCATGTCCGTGTTTCTCCGGCAGCACGAGTGTTACGTGGCCTGCACACGTATCACACAGAAGTAGTGTGGATGCGGGCCCACGTGACACGTGCCGGAGACACACAGGTGTCATTTAAAAAAAAAAAAACAAAAAAAACACAAACTCACCTCCACCATACCTGCAGTCTCTGCCGCGGCTGTCACCTGCATCCGACCCCCAGTGAATTTGAAAAGCGCATCTTCTTCACTGGGGGCCGGAAGCAGCGTCAGCGGGGCGTGGCCTGTGCCGGACGCTGTCAGTCAGCACCACAGACAGCTCCGGAAGAAAAAGGTAAGGCGGGACTATCCGTTCTCTGTGTGTTATTACATATAACACACGGAGATAGTGCGATAAACACGACATACGGAGGGGAACACGCACCCTTGACACGTCCGTGAAACACGTGTGTGATTTTCACGGACGTGTGAAGGGGGCCTAAAGGGAACCTATTACCAGATTTTTGCCACCTAATCAGAGAGCAGCATAATGTAGGGGCAGATATAGATCCTGATTCCAACGATGTGTCACTTACTGAGCTGCTTAGTGTAACTTTGATAAAATCAATGTTTACTCAGCAGTAGGTTATCATTAGAGGACTATTTGGCGTGCGGCAGGTAGTCCAGCATATTCATGAGCTCTACAAAACTAATTACAGACAAACAGGGATTGTTAGTATATCCAAACATCATTGCAGTTTTATACTAGTCAACAGTCCCTTTGTAAGGAAAAAGTAATAGAATATGCTTCAAAATCCACTGAATACAAATTGTGTTACAACACGCTAGGAGACCAAATTCATGAACACATATAAATTTTATTATTAAAAGATTGTGTATAGACTAATAAATACTGGACACAGTCCAATTCATATGTAATGCAAAAAATACATGGGTATAGAAGGAGGGCTCAACCAATCACTCCCACAGTATGACAGGCAACATGCACCTCACAAAAACTGCACAGCACAATCAATCATCAAATGATCTATTCTGTTCACTAGTGGCCACTATACAGAGCAAAACACAAATGTGTATACAAAACCGGTATAGAGTATAGATCCAAGATTGAATCAGATCAAGTGTTCAAAGATATCGATTACCCATTGTGACAGGAGGTGCACACTGCCCGCAGCCAGTGGGAGGGACGGGGTCCCAAGTCCCGAACGCACGTATTGTGTCAGCTTCTTCAGCGGGGCAAGGGAGAGCAGGCTGACGCAATACGTGCGTTTGGGACCTGGGACCCCGTCCCTCCCACTGGCTGCAGGCAGCGTGCATCTCCTTTTACAATGGGTAAGCGTAGGGATGAGCGAGTAGTGAAAAACTCGGACTCGCTATACTCGCAACGAGTAGGTCCTAATACTCGTGCACTCGTTACAAGTAGCAAGTCCAATGCAAATCAATGGGAAATGCAACTAATTGTCTGCTGGACCCTACAAAGCGGTCTGGGGGCGGAGTAAAAAGCTGAAATGGATGTATGATTGTTTAAAAGCCGGGCAGTAAAAAGCCGTCGGCTTTTTTAAGCAATCAGCTGATGCCCGCTCCCCACTCGGGTCCTTCGCTCCCTGGTGCTGCGCTCCCCGCCAGAGTCCTTCGCTCCCTGGTGCTGCACTCCCCGCTGCCCGGTCCTAACTTAGGATCGGGCGGGGAGGCGGCGGGGGAGCGAAGCACAGGGCAGCAGAGAGCGAAGCAGCGGGCAGCGGGGAGCGCAGCACCAGGGAGCAAAGGACCCAGGTGGGGAGCGTGCATCAGCTGATTGCTTAAAAATGCCGGCGCCTTTTTACCACCCGGCTTTTAAACAATCATGCATCCATTTCAGCCTTTTACTCAGCCCCTAGACCGCTTTGTAGGGTCCAGCAGACAATTACTCACATTTCCCATTGACTTACATTGGACTTGCTACTCCTAACGAGTAATTACAAGGATACTCCTGGAGTAACGAGTAGCTCAAATATCATACTACTCGGCAAGTACTGAGTAGTAACTAGTATACTCGCTCATCCCTAGGTAAGCAATTCAGCACTTTTGATTGATTTTCCAGGAGTAAGGGGTACTTTACACGCTGCGACATCGCTACCGATATATCGTCGTGGTCACGTCGTTAGTGACGCGCCAGTAACGACATCGCAGCGTGTAACACTAATGAGCGACGATCAACGATTGCAAAATTGTTCCAAAACGATGATCGTTGACACGTCGTTCATTTCCTTAATATCATTGCTGCCACAGGTACGATGTTGTTTGTCGTTCCTGCGGCAGCACACATCGCTATGTGTGACACTGCAGGAGCGACGAACATCTCCTTACCTGCGTCCACCGGCAATGCGGAAGTAAGGAGGTGGGCGGGATGTTACGTCCCGCTCATCTCCGCCCCTCCGCTTCTATTGGCCAGCCGCTTAGTGACGCCACAGTAACGTCGCTATGATGCCGAACGCACCTCCCCTTGAGGGAGGGATTGTTCGGCGGTCACAGCGACGTCGCTGACCAGGTATGTGCGTGTGAAGCTGCCGTAGCGATAATGTTTGCTGAGGCAGCGATCACCAAATGTCGCACATACGACGGGGGCGGGTGCTATCGCGCACGACATCGCTAGCAATCGCTAGCGATGTCGCAGCGTGTAAAGTACCCCTAAGAAAGCAAAAAACCTGGTGATAGGTGCCATTTAAAACAAGATATACCAAAAAGAGAGGAAAATTGTAGCCTCAAAAACTACATAAAAGCACGAGTTAAAGAAATGCAAGTAACCTAATTTATAGAGTAGGTGCAGAAATATGCGCAGAAATTCTGCATCATCAAAGACTCACCCTAGGCTCATTGTGGGAACATAACCTAAAGGTTTATGGCATGAAAAAGAAGATGACTCCAGGGGAAACTAAGGACCATTATTTATTTGTTTTTCATTATTTTTCTTTGTTGTTTTACCCTATAAGTCTCCTACGACGTCTCTTTGATTTGGACATTAGATAATATAGTAATGGTTGACAATTGGTGAAATGATTAAGGCTTCAAGAATCCGGTTTATGAGATTCTGCATAAAAATCCTACATTAGTAAAGAATAAAAGCTCTTTTCCTGTGCTGATTTGTATAACAATTGGAGGCTTTACTGGATGGGAACCTCTGGGAATTTAACACTTCCTTCTCTTGCCCCTTGGCTATTATTTAGGCCCTCTCCAGTCCATTCATTATTAAACCACTACACTCCCATTGAGCCCGTCATCTCAGACGTCTTAATTACAGCCTGGGAATGTCACAGGATTTTAAAGCATAATCTGTTGTTGATGGTGGTTGCTCACAATAGCGCTGTTTGCTTGTAAATGGGGGGAGAGGAAATACAACAGTAACACCCAAACACAACAAAGTAACATATATTCTCAACCTAAAGACGGCAATTATAGCTGCATTTCTATTGTTAACCTTAGATAGGATTACTGGTTTATTTTTTCTGTCCCTATTAGCATAAAGTCCCATTATTTACCTCACTGTTATTGTAAATTACTTTATTTTCGTTTCCCAGTATTCTTGTTCTATTGCGCAGACTCAGGGTGACAATTTTTATTTTTATTTTTATACCAGTTTTTTTTTTTTTTAAAGAATTCCATTTATATTGATCATTTTACCAGTGGTCAGCACTGTTGCTTTGCAGGGCTGGGGTTCTGGGTTGATATCCCATCAATAACAACACCTGCAAGGAGTTTCAACAAGTACATCTCAATAAATTAGATTAGTACCAATACCTGGTTTAATAACCACAGTATCACTGTGCTCGATTGGCAAGCAAACTCTCCTGACCTAAACCCCACAGAAAATCCATGGAGTATTGTCAAGAGGAAGATGAGAGATACCAAACGCAACAATGCAGATGAGCTGAAGGCTGCTATCAAAGCAACCTGGGCTTCCATAACACCTCAGCAGTGCCACAGGCTGATCGCCACCATGACATATTGCCACATTGATGCAGTAATTCATGCAAAAGAAGCCCCGACCAAGTATTGAGGCATTTACTGTACAGACTTTTCAGTAGATTCCAACATTTCTGAGTTTAAAATCAGTTTTTCAGTCTTATATAATACTCAAATTTTCTGAGATAATGACTTTTGGGTTTTCATTGGCTGTAAGCCATACTCATCAACATTAACAGTAATAAACACTTGAAATAGATCCCTCTGTGTGTAATGACTCTATATAATATATAGGAATAGATCCCTCTGTGTGTAATGACTCTATATAATATATAGAAATAGATCCCTCTGTGTGTAATGACTCTATAATATACAGTATAGAAATAGATCCCTCTGTGTGTAATGACTCTAATATATAGAAATAGATCCTTCTGTGTGTAATAGCTCTATATAATATACTAGAAGGTGGCCCGATTCTACGCATCGGGTATTCTAGAATTTACGTATTGTGTAGTTAATGTATGATTTTTGTTATATATATATATATATATATATATATATATATATATATAGATGTTGTTGTGTGTAGTTACCAAGTGTTTGTGTAGGGCGCTGTACATGTTCTGGGTGTTGTCTGGGTGTGGTAGGGGTTGAGAGCGGTGTTGTTTGTGTGTTGCGGTGTGTGTGTTGCGTTGTTTGTGGAGCGCTGTGTGTCTGTAGCGTTGTGTATGTGTGTGTTGCGCGGTTTGTGTGGGTGTGGGGTGTGTGTGTTTTGGTGGGAGGTATGTTTTGTGCAATGTGTGTGTTGTGCGGCATGTGCGTATATTTGTGTGTGCCGCGGTGTTTGTGTGTTGGGTGTTGTGTGTGTGCGGCATTGTCTGTGTGTGTGGGTGTCTGTGTAGGGCGGTGTTTGTGGTTCCCAGTGAGTGTGGTGTGTTGTGCAGTGCGTGTGTGGCGGTGTGTGTGTGTGTTTTGGGGGGAGGTGTGCACCCCCCATTGTCCTCCATCCCCCATGCTGCACACCCCCCATCGTGCTCCATCCCCCATGTTGCGCACCCCCCATCGTGCTCCATCCCCCATGCTGCGCACCCCCCATCGTGCTCCATCCCCCATGCTGCACACTCCCCATTGTGCTCCATCCCCCATGCTGCGCACTCCACATCGTGCTCCATCCCTCATGCTGCGCATTCCCCATTGTGCTCCATCACCCATGCTGCGCACTCCCAAATGTGCTCCATCCCCATGCTGCGCACTCCCCATTGTGCTCCATCCCCCATGCTGCGCACTCCCCATCGTGCTCCATGCACCATGCTGCGCATTCCCCATCGTGCTCCATCCCCCATGCTGCGCACTCCCAAACGTGCTCCATCCCCCATGCTGCGCACTCCCAAACGTGCTCCATCCCCCATGCTGCGCACTCCCCATCATGCTCCATCCCCCATGCTGCGCATTCCCCATCGTGCTCCATCCCCTATGCTGCACACTCCCCATCGTGCTCCATCCCCCATGTTGCGCACTCCCCATCGTGCTCCATCCCCCATGCTGCGCACCCCCCATGCTGCGCACCCCAGATCGTGCTCCATCCCCCATGCTGCGCACTCCCCATCGTGCTCCATCCCCCATGCTGTGCACCCCCCATCGTGCTCTATCCCCCATGCTGTGCACCCCCCATCGTGCTCCACAGTCACACATCAGACAGTATACACGCACACATCTGATCGCATACACTCACACCCCACTTCTGCCTGTGCCCTCCGGTGGGCGGTCCCAGCAGCTGTGCTGCACGCCGTGCTCCTCTACCTTCTACCGACACACACACATCCTATCGCATACACGCACACATCCTATCGCATACACGCACACATCCTATTGCATACACGCACACACACACTGATGATATCGCACATACGCGCTCACACACTCACAACATCCGGAGATACCACATGCTTCTGGCCATGTGATCCTTCGGCAGGTCCTGGAAGGTCACTGCACGCACAGGATCGCCGCCGAGAAGCAAGCGATATCACGGGATGTTGTGAGTGTGTGGATGCGATCTGATGTGTGTGTGAGGTGTGTGTGAGAGTGAGTGTGATCTGATGTGTGTGTGTGTGTCTGTTCTTATGTGTGTGCGTGTGTGTGTGTTCCGCCGCTGCAGGACCTTGATGCGCTCACCTGGGAGCCGGTGTACGCTGGTAACCATGCTACACAATATTACATGGTTACCAGCATACCCCGCCCCCCGCTCGCACGGGAGCCCACACCAGCGTACGCCGGCAACCCCAGCAATGCGAGGGTATGTGTCAGCTGGGTTGGCGGCGTACACTGATGTGGGCTCCCGGGGGTACAGCACTCAGGGCAGAACAAAGTATGCTTGTGCAGGACCTCAATGTCGGCTTGTGTGTACGACGTAAAACGTGTCATCCACACTAGCTTCAGAGGGAGGACAAATATGGCCAAAAGAGGAGGCGTGGACCAGGAGAACACAGACGCCCATCCGACCAGTCTGCTCTCCACCGACCGTTAGGTAAGTATTATAAACATCCGGTGACAGGTCCTCTTTAAACTACAGTATTTTACCTTTATATAGCACTAGCTGAAATACCCTGGTGTTGCCCGATATGGTAACTGTCTCTCTTCGAGTTTCTGTCTGTCTCTGTGTGTCTGCCTCTGTCTGTATCAGTCTCTCTGTCTGTCTCTCTCTATCTGTGTCTCTCTTTCTCTGTGTCTGTCTGTCTCTCTCTATCTGTCTCTTTCCCCGTCTGTCTCTTTCCGGGTCTGTCTCTTTCCAGGTCTGTCTCTTTCCCCAGCTGTCTCTTTCCCCGGCTGTCTCTTTCCCCGGCTGTCTCATTGCCTGTCTGTCTCATTGCCCGTCTGTCTGTTTGCCTGTCTGTCTCTTTGCCCGTCTGTCTCCTTCTAGGGCTGTCTCTTTCTAGGGCTGTCTCTTTCCAGGGCTGTCTATTTGCCCGGCTGTCTCTTTGCCCAGTTGTCTCTTCGCCCGGCTGTCTCTTTCCAGGGCTGTCTCTTTGCCAGTCTGTCTCTTTGCCCATCTGTCTCTTTACAGGTCTGTCTCTTTGCCCGTCTGTCTCTTTTCCCGTCTGTCTCTTTGCCCATCTGTCTCTTTCCAGGGCTGTCTCTTTGCCCATCTGTCTCTTTCCAGTTCTGTCTCTTTGCCCGTCTGTCTCTTTACAGTACCCTAATGTTGCCTGATATGGTAACTGTCTCTCTTCGAGTTTCTGTCTGCCTCTGTGTGTCTGTCTCTGTCTGTATCAGTCTATCTGTATGTCTCTTTCTATCTCTGTGTCTCTATCTCTGTGTCTCTCTCTTTCTCTGTGTCTGTCTGTCTCTCTCTGTCTATCAGTCTCGTTCCCCGTTTGTCTCTTTCCCCATCTGTCTCTTTCTCCATCTGTCTCCTTCCCCGTCTGTTTCTTTCCAGGTCTGTCTCTGTCCCCGTCTGTCTCTTTCCCCGTCTGTCTCATTGCCCGTCTGTCTCATTGCCCATCTGTCTGTTTGCCTTTCTGTCTCTTTGCCCGTCTGTCTCCTTCTAGGGCTGTCTCTTTCTAGGGCTGTCTCTTTCCAGGGCTGTCTTTTTGCCCGGCTGTCTCTTTGCCCAGTTGTCTCTTCGCCCGGCTGTCTCTTTACAGGGCTGTCTCTTTGCCAGTCTGTCTCTTTGCCCATCTGTCTCTTTACAGGTCTGTCTCTTTGCCCATCTGTCTCTTTGCCCATCTGCCTCTTTGCCCATCTGTCTCTTTCCAGGGCTGTCTCTTTGCCCATCTGTCTCTTTCCAGTTCTGTCTCTTTGCCCGTCTGTCTCTTTACAGTACCCTGGTGTTGCCTGATATGGTACCTATCTCTCTTCGAGTTTCTGTCTACCTCTGTGTGTCTGTCTCTGTCTGTATCAGTCTCTCTGTCTGTCTCTTTCTATCTCTGTGTCTCTATCTCTGTGTCTCTCTCTTTCTCTGTGTCTGTCTGTATCTCTCTGTCTATCAGTGTGGTTCCCCGTTTGTCTCTTTCCCCATCTGTCTCTTTCCCCATCTGTCTCCTTCCCCGTCTGTTTCTTTTCAGGTCTGTCTCTGTCCCCGTCTGTCTCTTTCCCCGTCTCTCTTTCCCCATCTGTCTCTTTCCCCATCTGTCTCTTTGCCCATCTGTCTCTTTGCCCATCTGTCTCTTTCCAGGTCTGTCTCTTTCCAGGTCTGTCTCTTTGCCTGTCTGTCTCATTGCTGTCTGTCTCATTGCCCATCTGTCTCTTTGCCTGTCTGTCTCTTTGCCCGTCTGTCTCCTTCTAGGGCTGTCTTTTTCTAGGGCTGTCTCTTTCAAGGGCTGTCTTTTTGCCCGGCTGTCTCTTTGCCCGGTTGTCTCTTCACCCGGCTGTCTCTTTCCAGGGCTGTCTCTTTGCCAGTCTGTCTCTTTGCCCATCTGTCTCTTTCCAGGTCTGTCTCTTTGCCCGTCTGTCTCTTTCCAGGGCTGTCTCTTTGCCCGTCTATCTCTTTCCAGATCTGTCTCTTGGCCCATCTGTCTCTTTCTTTCTCTGTCTCTTTCCAGTTCTGTCTCTGTGCCCGACATGGTAACTGTCTCTCTTCGAGTTTCTGTCTGTCTCTGTGTGTCTGCCTCTGTCTGTATCAGTCTCTCTGTCTGTCTCTCTCTATCTGTGTCTCTCTCTCTGTGTCTCTCTCTTTCTCTGTGTCTGTCTGTCTCTCTCTATCTGTCTCTTTCCCCATCTGTCTCTTTCCGGGTCTGTCTCTTTCCGGGTCTGTCTCTTTCCCCGGCTGTCTCTTTCCCCGGCTGTCTCTTTCCCCGTCTGTTTCTTTGCCCGTCTGTCTCTTTGCCCATCTGTCTCTTTCCCCGCCTGTCTCTTTCCAGGTCTGTCTCTTTGCCCGTCTGTCTCTTTGCCCATCTGTCTCTTCGCCCGGCTGTCTCTTTCCAGGGCTTTCTCTTTCCAGGTCTGTCTCCTTAAGGGCTGTCTCTTTGCCCGTCTGTCTCTTTGCCCATCTTTCTCTTTCCAGGTCTGTCTCTTTGCCTGTCTGTCTCTTTGCCCATCTGTCTCTTTCCAGGGCTGTCTCTTTGCCCATCTGTCTCTTTCCAGGTTTGTCTCTTTGCCCGTCTGTCTCTTTACAGTACCCTGGTGTTGCCCGATATGGTAACTGTCTCTCTTCGAGTTTCTGTCTGCCTCTGTGTGTCTGTCTCTGTCTGTATCAGTCTCTCTGTCTGTCTCTTTCTATCTCTTTGTCCCTATCTCTGTGTCTCTCTCTTTCTCTGTGTCTGTCTGTCTCTCTCTGTCTATCAGTCTCGTTCCCCGTTTGTCTCTTTCCCCATCTGTCTCCTTCCCCGTCTGTTTTTTTCCAGGTCTGTCTCTTTCCCCATCTGTCTCTTTCTCCGTCTGTCTCTTTCTCCCCATCTGTCTCTTTCCCCATCTGTCTCTATCTAGGGCTGTCTCTTTCCAGGGCTGTCTTTTTGCCCGGCTGCCTCTTTGCCCAGTTGTCTCTTCGCCCGGCTGTCTCTTTCCAGGGCTGTCTCTTTGCCAGTCTGTCTCTTTGCCCATCTGTCTCTTTACAGGTCTGTCTCTTTGCCCGTCTGTCTCTTTTCCCATCTGTCTCTTTGCCCATCTGTCTCTTTCCAGGGCTGTCTCTTTGCCCATCTGTCTCTTTCCAGTTCTGTCTCTTTGCCCGTCTGTCTCTTTGCCCATCTGTCTCTTTGCCCATCTGTCTCTTTCCAGGGCTGTCTCTTTGCCCATCTGTCTCTTTCCAGGGCTGTCTCTTTGCCCATCTGTCTCTTTCCAGGTTTGTCTTTTTGCCCGTCTGTCTCTTTACAGTACCCTGGTGTTGCCCGATATGGTAACTGTCTCTCTTCGAGTTTTTGTCTGCCTCTGTGTGTCTTTCTCTGTCTGTATCAGTCTCTTTGTCTGTTTCTTTCTATCTCTGTGTCTCTATCTCTGTGTCTCTCTCTTTCTCTGTGTCTGTCTGTCTCTCTCTGTCTATCAGTCTCGTTCCCCGTTTGTCTCTTTCTCCATCTGTCTCTTTCCCCATCTGTCTTCTTCCCCGTCTGTTTCTTTCCAGGTCTGTCTCTGTCCCCGTCTGTCTCTTTCCCCATCTGTCTCTTTCCCCGTCTGTCTCTTTCCCCGTCTGCCTCTTTCCCCATCTGTCTCTTTGCCCATCTGTCTCTTTGCCCATCTGTCTCTTTCCAGGTCTGTCTCTTTCCAGGTCTGTCTCTTTGCCTGTCTGTGTCATTGCCCGTCTGTCTCATTGCCCATCTGTCTCTTTGCCTGTCTGTCTCTTTGCCCATCTGTCTCCTTCTAGGGCTGTCTCTTTCTAGGGCTGTCTCTTTCCAGGGCTGTCTTTTTGCCCGGCTGTCTCTTTGCCCGGTTGTCTCTTCGCCCGGCTGTCTCTTTCCAGGGCTGTCTCTTTGCCAGTCTGTCTCTTTGCCCATCTGTCTCTTTCCAGGGCTGTCTCTTTGCCCGTCTATCTCTTTCCAGATCTGTCTCTTTGCCCATCTGTATCTTTCCATCTCTGTCTCTTTCCAGTTCTGTCTCTGTGCCCGATATGGTAACTGTCTCTCTTCGAGTTTCTGTCTGTCTCTGTGTGTCTGCCTCTGTCTGTATCAGTCTCTCTGTCTGTCTCTCTCTATCTGTGTGTCTCTCTCTGTGTCTCTCTCTTTCTCTGTGTCAGTCTGTCTCTCTCTATCTGTCTCTTTGCCCATCTGTCTCTTTCCGGGTCTGTCTCTTTGCCCATCTGTCTCTTCGCCCGGCTGTCTCTTTCCAGGGCTTTCTCTTTCCAGGTCTGTCTCCTTAAGGGCTGTCTCTTTGCCCGTCTGTCTCTTTGCCCATCTTTCTCTTTCCAGGTCTGTCTCTTTGCCCATCTGTCTCTTTCCCCATCTGTCTCTTTGCCCATCTGTCTCTTTGCCCATCTGTCTCTTTCCAGGTCTGTCTCTTTCCAGGTCTGTCTCTTTGCCCGTCTGTCTCATTGCCCGTCTGTCTCATTGCCCGTCTGTCTGTTTGCCTGTCTGTCTCTTTGCCCGTCTGTCTCCTTCTAGGGCTGTGTCTTTCTAGGGCTGTCTCTTTCCAGGGCTGTCTTTTTGCCCGGCTGTCTCTTTGCCCGGTTGTCTCTTCGCCCGGCTGTCTCTTTCCAGGGCTGTCTCTTTGCCAGTCTGTCTCTTTGCCCATCTGTCTCTTTCCAGGTCTGTCTCTTTGCCCGTCTATCTCTTTCCAGATCTGTCTCTTTGCCCATCTGTCTCTTTCCATCTCTGTCTCTTTCCAGTTCTGTCTCTTTGCCCGTCTGTCTCTTTGCCAGTCTATCTCTTTCCAGGGCTGTCTCTTTCCAGGGCTGTCTTTTTGCCCGGCTGTCTCTTTCCACGGCTGTCTCTTTGCCTGGCTGTCTCTTTGCTCGGCTGTCTCTCTGCCCTGCTGTCTCTTTCCATTTCTGTCTCTTTGCCCGTCTGTCTCTTTGCCAGTCTGTCTCTTTCCAGGGCTGTCTCTTTCCAGGGCTGTCTCATTGCCCGTCTGTCTTTTTCCAGGTCTGTCTCTTTGCCCGTCTGTCTCTTTTCATCTCTGTCTCTTTCCCCATCTGTCTCTTTCCCCATCTGTCTCTTCGCCCATCTGTCTCTTTGCCCATCTGTCTCTTTCCAGGTCTGTCTCTTTCCAGTTCTGTCTCTTTGCCAGTCTGTCTCTTTCCAGGGCTGTCTCTTTGCCCGTCTGTCTATTTTCATCTCTGTCTCTTTCCAGGTCTGTCTCTTTCCAGGTCTGTCTCTTTGCCCGTCTGTCTATTTACAGTACCCTGGTGTTGCCCGATATGGTAACTGTCTCTCTTCGAGTTTCTGTCTGCCTCTGTGTGTCTGTCTCTGTCTGTATCAGTCTCTCTGTCTGTCTCTTTCTATCTCTGTGCCTCTATCTCTGTGTCTCTCTCTTTCTTTGTGTCTGTCTGTCTCTCTCTGTCTATCAGTCTCGTTCCCCGTTTGTCTCTTTCCCCATCTGTCTCTTTCCCCATCTATCTCCTTCCCCGTCTGTTTTTTTTCCAGGTCTTTGTAAAACTGTAAAGGGGAAAAAAGCGCAATAGGGTCTTACCCGGTATGAGGGTGGACAAACAAGACAAAGAAGCACTCACCTGGTGAGGTTGTGCCAGTCACAACCCCTTATGATAGCCTGTGAGTGCCTGGTGGTTTAGCTGCAGCCCCGGGAGAGGAATTTTGTATCACACAGGTAGAAGAAAAGACCGGGTTTATGCCGCGCTGAAAACCACTGATGTGTGTAAATTAAAAGATTTCCTTTTTATTGGATAGTTCCTACGCGTTTCAGAGACATCCGTCTCCTTCCTCAGGAAAAGAAAATTATTTTCCTGAGGAAGGAGACGGATGTCTCTGAAACGCGTAGGAACTATCCAATAAAAAGGAAATCTTTTAATTTACACACATCAGTGGTTTTCAGCGCGGCATAAACCCGGTCTTTTTTTCCAGGTCTGTCTCTTTCCCCGTCTGTCTCTTTCCCCGTCTGTCTCTTTCTCCCCATCTGTCTCTTTCACCATCTGTCTCTTTCCCCATCTGTCTCTTTGCCCATCTGTCTCTTTCCCCATCTGTCTCCTTCCCCGTCTGTTTCTTTCCAGGTCTGTCTCTTTCCCCGTCTGTCTCTTTCTCCATCTGTCTCTTTCCCCATCTGTCTCTTTGCCCATCTGTCTCATTGCCCATCTGTCTCATTGCCCGTCTGTCTCATTGCCCGTCTGTCTGTTTGCCTGTCTGTCTCTTTCCCCGCCTGTCTCTTTCCATGTCTGTCTCTTTGCCCGTCTGTCTCTTTGCCCATCTGTCTCTTCGCCCGGCTGTATCTTTCCAGGGCTTTCTCTTTCCAGGTCTGTCTCCTTAAGGGCTGTCTCTTTGCCCGTCTGTCTCTTTGCCCATCTTTCTCTTTCCAGGTCTGTCTCTTTGCCCGTCTGTCTCTTTGCCCATCTGTCTCTTTCCAGGGCTGTCTCTTTGCCCATCTGTCTCTTTCCAGGTCTGTCTCTTTGCCCGTCTGTCTCATTACAGTACCCTGGTGTTGCCCGATATGGTAACTGTCTCTCTTCGAGTTTCTGTCTGCCTCTGTGTGTCTGTCTCTGTCTGTATCAGTCTCTCTGTCTGTCTCTTTCTATCTCTGTGTCTCTATCTCTGTGTCTCTCTCTTTCTCTGTGTCTGTCTGTCTCTCTCTGTCTATCAGTCTCGTTCCCCGTTTGTCTCTTTCCCCATCTGTCTCTTTCCCCATCTGTCTCCTTCCCCGTCTGTTTCTTTCCAGGTCTGTCTCTTTCCCCGTCTGTCTCTTTCCCCGTCTGTCTCTTTCTCCATCTGTCTCTTTCCCCATCTGTCTCTTTGCCCATCTGTCTCTTTGCCCATCTGTCTCTTTCCAGGTCTGTCTCTTTCCAGGTCTGTCTCTTTGCCCGTCTGTCTCTTTGCCCATCTGTCTCTTTCCAGGGCTGTCTCTTTGCCCATCTGTCTCTTTCCAGGTCTGTCTCTTTGCCCGTCTGTCTCATTACAGTACCCTGGTGTTGCCCGATATGGTAACTGTCTCTCTTCGAGTTTCTGTCTGCCTCTGTGTGTCTGTCTCTGTCTGTATCAGTCTCTCTGTCTGTCTCTTTCTATCTCTGTGTCTCTATCTCTGTGTCTCTCTCTTTCTCTGTGTCTGTCTGTCTCTCTCTCTGTCTATCAGTCTCGTTCCCCATTTGTCTCTTTCCCCATCTGTCTCCTTCCCCGTCTGTTTCTTTCCAGGTCTGTCTCTTTCCCCGTCTGTCTCTTTCCCCGTATGTCTCTTTCTCCATCTGTCTCTTTCCCCATCTGTCTCTTTGCCCGTCTGTCTCATTGCCCGTCTGTCTGTTTGCCTGTCTGTCTCTTTGCCCGTCTCTCTCCTTCTAGGGCTGTCTCTTTCTAGGGCTGTCTCTTTCCAGGGCTGTCTCTTTGCCAGTCTGTCTCTTTGCCCATCTGTCTCTTTACAGGTCTGTCTCTTTGCCCGTCTGTCTCTTTGTCCGTTTGTCTCTTTGCCCATCTGTCTCTTTACAGGGCTGTCTCTTTGCCCCTCTGTCTCTTTCCAGTTCTGTCTCTTTGCCCGTCTGTCTCTTTACAGTACCCTGGTGTTGCCTGATATGGTAACTGTCTCTCTTCGAGTTTCTGTCTGCCTCTGTGTGTCTGTCTCTGTCTGTATCAGTCTCTCTGTCTGTCTCTTTCTATTTCTGTGTCTCTATCTCTGTGTCTCTCTCTTTCTCTGTGTCTGTCTGTCTCTCTCTGTCTATCAGTCTCGTTCCCCGTTTGTCTCTTTCCCCATCTGTCTCTTTCCCCATCTGTCTCCTTCCCTGTCTGTTTCTTTCCAGGTCTGTCTCTGTCCCCGTCTGTCTCTTTCCCCGTCTGTCTCTTTCCCCATCTGTCTCTTTTTCTCATCTGACTCTTTCCCCATCTGTCTCTTTCCCCATCTGTCTCTTTCCCCATCTGTCTCTTTGCCCATCTGTCTATTTGCCCATCTGTCTTTTTCCAGGTCTGTCTCTTTTCAGGTCTGTCTCTTTGCCCGTCTGTCTCATTGCCCGTCTGTCTCATTGCCTGTCTGTCTCTTTGCCTGTCTGTCTCTTTGCCCGTCTGTCTCCATCTAGGGCTATCTCTTTCTAGGGCTGTCTCTTTCCAGGGCTGTCTTTTTGCCCGGCTGTCTCTTTGCCCGGTTGTCTCTTCGCCCGGCTGTCTCTTTCCAGGGCTGTCTCTTTGCCAGTCTGTCTCTTTGCCCATCTGTCTCTTTCCAGGGCTGTCTCTTTGACCGTCTGTCTCTTTCCAGGGCTGTCTCTTTGCCCGTCTATCTCTTTCCAGATCTGTCTCTTTGCCCATCTGTCTCTTTCCATCTCTGTCTCTTTCCAGTTCTGTCTCTTTGCCCGATATGGTAACTGTCTCTCTTCGAGTTTCTGTCTGTCTCTGTGTGTCTGCCTCTGTCTGTATCAGTCTCTCTGTCTGTCTCTCTCTATCTGTGTCTCTTTCTCTCTGTGTCTCTCTCTTTTTCTGTGTCTGTCTGTCTCTCTCTATCTGTCTCTTTCCCCGTCTGTCTCTTTCCGGGTCTGTCTCTTTCCGGGTCTGTCTCTTTACCCGGCTGTGTCTTTCCCCGGCTGTCTCTTTCCCCGGCTGTCTCTTTGCCCGTCTGTCTCTTTCCAGGTCTGTCTCTTTGCCCGTCTGTCTCTTTGCCCATTTGTCTCTTCGCCCGGCTGTCTCTTTCCAGGTCTGTCTCTTTGCCCGTCTGTCTCTTTACAGTACCCTGGTGTTGCCCGATATGGTAACTGTCCCTCTTCGAGTTTCTGTCTGCCTCTGTGTGTCTGTCTCTGTCTGTATCAGTCTCTCTGTCTGTCTCTTTCTATCTCTGTGTCTCTATCTCTGTGTCTCTCTCTTTCTCTGTGTCTGTCTGTCTCTCTCTGTCTATCAGTCTCGTTCCCCGTTTGTCTCTTTCCCCATCTGTCTCTATCCCCATCTGTCTCCTTCCCCGTCTGTTTTTTTCCAGGTCTGTCTCTTTCCCCGTCTGTCTCTTTCCCCGTCTGTCTCTTTCTCCCCATCTGTCTCTTTCACCATCTGTCTCTTTCCTCATCTGTCTCTTTCCAGGGCTGTCTCTTTCCCCATCTGTCTCCTTCCCCATCTGTTTCTTTCCAGGTCTGTCTCTTTCCCCGTCTGTCTCTTTCTCCATCTGTCTCTTTCTCCATCTGTCTCTTTCCCCATCTGTCTCTTTGCCCATCTGTCTCTTTGCCCATCTGTCTCTTTCCAGGTCTGTCTCTTTCCAGGTCTGTCTCTTTGCCCGTCTGTCTCATTGATCGTCTGTCTCATTGCCCGTCTGTCTGTTTGCCTGTCTGTCTCTTTGCCCGTCTGTCTCCTTCTAGGGCTGTCTCTTTCTAGGGCTGTCTCTTTCCAGGGCTGTCTTTTTGTCCGGCTGTCTCTTTGCCCAGTTGTCTCTTCGCCCGGCTGTCTCTTTCCAGGGCTGTCTCTTTGCCAGTCTGTCTCTTTGCCCATCTGTCTCTTTACAGGTCTGTCTCTTTGCCCGTCTGTCTTTTTCCAGGGCTGTCTCTTTGCCCGTCTATCTCTTTCCAGATCTATCTCTTTGCCCATCTGTCTCTTTCCAGTTCTGTCTCTTTGCCCGTCTGTCTCTTTACAGTACCCTGGTGTTGCCTGATATGGTAACTGTCTCTCTTCGAGTTTCTGTCTGCCTCTGTGTGTCTGTCTCTGTCTGTATCAGTCTATCTGTCTGTCTCTTTCTATCTCTGTGTCTCTATCTCTGTGTCTCTCTCTTTCTCTGTGTCTGTCTGTCTCTCTCTGTCTATCAGTCTCGTTCCCCGTTTGTCTCTTTCCCCATCTGTCTCTTTCCCCATCTGTCTCCTTCCCCGTCTGTTTCTTTCCAGGTCTGTCTCTGTCCCCGTCTGTCTCTTTCCCCGTCTGTCTCATTGCCTGTCTGTCTCATTGCCCGTCTGTCTGTTTGCCTGTCTGTCTCTTTGCCCGTCTGTCATCTTCTAGGGCTGTCTCTTTCTAGGGCTGTCTCTTTCCAGGGCTGTCTTTTTGCCCGGCTGTCTCTTTGCCCAGTTGTCTCTTCGCCCGGCTGTCTCTTTACAGGGCTGTCTCTTTGCCAGTCTGTCTCTTTGCCCATCTGTCTCTTTACAGGTCTGTCTCTTTGCCCGTCTGTCTCTTTTCCCGTCTGTCTCTTTGCCCATCTGTCTCTTTCCAGGGCTGTCTCTTTGCCCATCTGTCTCTTTCCAGTTCTGTCTCTTTGCCCGTCTGTCTCTTTACAGTACCCTGGTGTTGCCTGATATGGTACCTGTCTCTCTTCGAGTTTCTGTCTGCCTCTGTGTTTCTGTCTCTGTCTGTATCAGTCTCTCTGTCTGTCTCTTTCTATCTCTGTGTCTCTATCTCTGTGTCTCTCTCTTTCTCTGTGTCTGTCTGTATCTCTCTGTCTATCAGTCTGGTTCCCCGTTTGTCTCTTTCCCCATCTGTCTCTTTCCCCATCTGTCTCCTTCCCCGTCTGTTTCTTTTCAGGTCTGTCTCTGTCCCCGTCTGTCTCTTTCCCCGTCTGTCTCTTTCCCCATCTGTCTCTTTCCCCATCTGTCTCTTTGCCCATCTGTCTCTTTGCCCATCTGTCTCTTTCCAGGTCTGTCTCTTTCCAGGTCTGTCTCTTTGCCTGTCTGTCTCATTGCTGTCTGTCTCATTGCCCATCTGTCTCTTTGCCTGTCTGTCTCTTTGCCCGTCTGTCTCCTTCTAGGGCTGTCTCTTTCTAGGGCTGTCTCTTTCAAGGGCTGTCTTTTTGCCCGGCTGTCTCTTTGCCCGGTTGTCTCTTCGCCCGGCTGTCTCTTTCCAGGGCTGTCTCTTTGCCAGTCTGTCTCTTTGCCCATCTGTCTCTTTCCAGGTCTGTCTCTTTGCCCGTCTGTCTCTGTCCAGGGCTGTCTCTTTGCCCGTCTATATCTTTCCAGATCTGTCTCTTTGCCCATCTGTCTCTTTCCATCTGTGTCTCTTTCCAGTTCTGTCTCTGTGCCCGATATGGTAACTGTCTCTCTTCGAGTTTCTGTCTGTCTCTGTGTGTCTGCCTCTGTCTGTATCAGTCTCTCTGACTGTCTCTCTCTCTGTCTCTTTCTCTTTCTCTGTGTCTGTCTGTCTCTCTCTATCTGTCTCTTTCCCCATCTGTCTCTTTCCGGGTCTGTCTCTTTCCGGGTCTGTCTCTTTCCCCGGCTGTCTCTTTCCCCGGCTGTCTCTTTCCCCGTCTGTCTCTTTGCCCGTCTGTCTCTTTGCCCATCTGTCTCTTTCGCCGCCTGTCTCTTTCCAGGCCTGTCTCTTTGCCCGTCTGTCTCTTTGCCCATCTGTCTCTTCGCCCGGCTGTCTCTTTCCAGGGCTTTCTCTTTCCAGGTCTGTCTCCTTAAGGGCTGTCTCTTTGCCCGTCTCTCTCTTTGCCCATCTTTCTCTTTCCAGGTCTGTCTCTTTGCCTGTCTGTCTCTTTGCCCATCTGTCTCTTTCCAGGGCTGTCTCTTTGCCCATCTGTCTCTTTCCAGGGCTGTCTCTTTGCCCGTCTGTCTCTTTACAGTACCCTGGTGTTGCCCGATATGGTAACTGTCTCTCTTCAAGTTTCTGTCTGCCTCTGTGTGTCTGTCTCTGTCTGTATCAGTCTCTCTGTCTGTCTCTTTCTATCTCTGTGTCCCTATCTCTGTGTCTCTCTCTTTCTCTGTGTCTGTCTGTCTCTCTCTGTCTATCAGTCTCGTTCCCCGTTTGTCTCTTTCCCCATCTGTCTCTCTCCCCATCTGTCTCCTTCCCCGTCTGTTTTTTTCCAGGTCTGTCTCTTTCCCCGTCTGTCTCTTTCCCCGTCTGTCTCTTTCTCCCCATCTGTCTCTTTCCCCATCTGTCTCTATCTAGGGCTGTCTCTTTCCAGGGCTATCTTTTTGCCCGGCGTCCTCTTTGCCCAGTTGTCTCTTCGCCCGGCTGTCTCTTTCCAGGGCTGTCTCTTTGCCAGTCTGTCTCTTTGCCCATCTGTCTCTTTACAGGTCTGTCTCTTTGCCCGTCTGTCTCTTTGCCCGTCTGTCTCTTTGCCCATCTGTCTCTTTGCCCATCTGTTTCTTTCCAGGGCTGTCTCTTTGCCCATCTGTCTCTTTCCAGGGCTGTCTCTTTGCCCATCTGTCTCTTTCCAGGTTTGTCTCTTTGCCCGTCTGTCTCTTTACAGTACCCTGGTGTTGCCCGATATGGTAACTGTCTCTCTTCGAGTTTCTGTCTGCCTCTGTGTGTCTGTCTCTGTCTGTATCAGTCTCTCTGTCTGTCTCTTTCTATCTGTGTGTCTCTATCTTGGTGTCTCTCTCTTTCTCTGTGTCTGTCTGTCTCTCTCTGTCTATCAGTCTCGTTCCCCGTTTGTCTCTTTCTCCATCTGTCTCTTTCCCTATCTGTCTTCTTCCCCGTCTGTTTCTTTCCAGGTCTGTCTCTGTCCCCGTCTGTCTCTTTCCCCATCTGTCTCTTTCCCCGTCTGTCTCTTTCCCCGTCTGTCTCTTTCCCCATCTGTCTCTTTCCCCATCTGTCTCTTTGCCCATCTGTCTCTTTGCCCATCTGTCTTTTTCCAGGTCTGTCTCTTTCCAGGTCTGTCTCTTTGCCTGTCTGTCTCATTGCCCGTCTGTCTCATTGCCCATCTGTCTCTTTGCCTGTCTGTCTCTTTGCCCGTCTGTCTCCTTCTAGGGCTGTCTCTTTCCAGGGCTATCTCTTTCCAGGGCTGTCTTTTTGCCCGGCTGTCTCTTTGCCCGGTTGTCTCTTCGCCCGGCTGTCTCTTTCCAGGGCTGTCTCTTTGCCAGTCTGTCTCTTTGCCCATCTGTCTCTTTCCAGGGCTGTCTCTTTGCCCGTCTATCTCTTTCCAGATCTGTCTCTTTGCTCATCTGTCTCTTTCCATCTCTGTCTCTTTCCAGTTCTGTCTCTGTGCCCGATATGGTAACTGTCTCTCTTCGAGTTTCTGTCTGTCTCTGTGTGTCTGCCTCTGTCTGTATCAGTCTCTCTGTCTGTCTCTCTCTATCTGTGTGTCTCTCTCTGTGTCTCTCTCTTTCTCTGTGTCTGTCTGTCTCTCTCTATCTGTCTCTTTCCCATCTGTCTCTTTCCCCGTCTGTCTCTTTGCCCGTCTGTCTCTTTGCCCATCTGTTTCTTTCCCCGCCTGTCTCTTTCCAGGTCTGTCTCTTTGCCCGTCTGTCTCTTTGCCCATCTGTCTCTTCGCCCGGCTGTCTCTTTCCAGGGCTTTCTCTTTCCAGGTCTGTCTCCTTAAGGGCTGTCTCTTTGCCCGTCTGTCTCTTTGCCCATCTTTCTCTTTCCAGGTCTGTCTCTTTGCCCGTCTGTCTCTTTGCCCATCTGTCTCTTTCCAGGGCTGTCTCTTTGCCCATCTGTCTCTTTCCAGGTTTGTCTCTTTGCCCGTCTGTCTCTTTACAGTACCCTGGTGTTGCCCGATATGGTAACTGTCTCTCTTCGAGTTTCTGTCTGCCTCTGTGTGTCTGTCTCTGTCTGTATCAGTCTCTCTGTCTGTCTCTTTCTATCTCTGTGTCTCTATCTCTGTGTCTCTCTCTTTCTCTGTGTCTGTCTGTCTCTCTCTGTCTATCAGTCTCGTTCCCCGTTTGTCTCTTTCTCCATCTGTCTCTTTCCCCATCTGTCTCCTTCCCTGTCGTTTTCTTTCCAGGTCTGTCTCTGTCCCCGTCTGTCTCTTTCCCCGTCTGTCTCTTTCCCCATCTGTCTCTTTCCCCATCTGTCTCTTTCGCCGTCTGTCTCTTTCCCCATCTGTCTCTTTCCCCATCTGTCTCTTTCCCCATCTGTCTCTTTGCCCATCTGTCTCTTTCCAGGTCTGTCTCTTTCCAGGTCTGTTTCTTTGCCCATCTGTCTCATTGCCCGTCTGTCTCATTGCCCGTCTGTCTGTTTGCCTGTCTGTCTCTTTGCCCATCTGTCTCCTTCTAGGGCTGTCTCTTTCTAGGGCTGTCTCTTTCCAGGGCTGTCTTTTTGCCCGGCTGTCTCTTTGCCCAGTTGTCTCTTCACCTGGCTGTCTCTTTCCAGGGCTGTCTCTTTGCCAGTCTGTCTCTTTGCCCATCTGTCTCTTTCCAGGTCTGTCTCTTTGCCCGTCTGTCTCTTTCCAGGGCTGTCTCTTTCCAGCACTGTCTCTTTACCCGGCTGTCTCTTTCCAGGGCTGTCTCTTTGCCCAGCTGTCTCTTTGTCTGGCTGTCTCTTTCCAGGTCTGTCTCTTTACAGGTCTGTCTCTTTCCAGGGCTGTCTCTTTCCAGGGCTGTCTCTTTGCCAGTCTGTCTCTTTGCCAGTCTGTCTCTTTCCAGGGCTGTCTCATTGCTCGGCTGTCTCTTTGCCCGTCTGTGTCTTTGCCCGTCTGTCTCTTTGCCCGTCTGTCTGTCTTTTTCTGTCTCTCTCTATCCGTCTCACCACCGACATCTTATTACCTCACACATAAGCTTCTTATACTAACAGTTTATTTTGTTCCTATAGTTACCACTGACAGTTGCTATTAATAGCCTCTAGCTCCCACCTCCATTCAGTTTAATGGAGACATGTTTTTGGAGAGTAACTGTAATGCGCGGGGTTACATTTTCCTGTCAAAACATAGTCTATGACGTTCCCTAAGTCACATGGAGCGTCTGTGCAAAATTTCGTGATTGTAAATACGACGGTGCGGATTCCTTTAGCGGACACGCACACGCACACACACACATATACACTCATCTTTATATATTAAACTAGCTGTAGTACCTGGTGTTGCTTTGGATAGTAACTAAGTATCTCTCTCTCCCAATCTCCCTCTCTCCACCTTACCACCGAAATCATATTAACTGACACATAAGCTTCTTATACTAAGGCTATGTCCGCACTTTGCGTCGCCCTAGTTGCAGTTCTAAACGCATCCCTTGGCAGAAATTGCTTTTGCCAAAGTTGCTTTTGTCCACTAAGTCGCGGTAAATACACGTGCGTTTTACCTGCGTTTTTAGCGCTTTTTACATGCTTTTCCATTGCGTTTGGAAAGATGCGTTTTGAACATAAAGACACTGCTAAATAAAGTTTAAACAGTCAAACACAATGAAAAAAGGGAAAAAAAGAAGCACATATATAATCATTGAAATAATAACGAAAATAGTTATATTTCATATAATTATAGTGGTTTTATACTATTTATCGCTTATATAGCAATAAATTAATATTTTTCTTTAATTTAATTATCGGATTATGTGTGTGTAAAGGGACATATCATTCCATTATTTTGATGTCAGAAAAGCATGTGTTTATGTAGTCCAAAATGAATGTTTTCTGCAGCTGAAAAGCAGGTAAAATGCTGGAATTTTGATATTTCTTGCTTTTTGCTACTTCTCATTGACTTCAATGTTAGCAAAACGCAGCCCAAATGGCAAAAACAATTGACATGCTGCTTTTTTGAACGCATGGTTTTTGCCACAAATTATGCAAATTAAATTCAGCGTATTGAAACGCAAAGTGCGGACAGGAAATCGTCATTTGCCATAGACTATTATTGAAAATCAAAACACATGCCTTTTGGCATGAAAACGCTGCAGTTCAAAACACTGCGGAAACGCAGGTGAAAACGCAAAGTGCGCACATAGCCTAAGAATGTCTTTTGTTGCCTATAGCAACCAATCAAAGCTCCTATTAATGACCTGTAGCAAAGAAGCAGAGCTGTGATTGGTTGCTATAGGCCACCTGATCAATATCCAGGCTAACTGTCAAAACAACCAATATATTGTCTCACACATCCAAACAGTAAGTTTTTTTTGGCGAATAACTGTCAAGTGCGGGGTTAAAATTTGCAATTAAAACATAGTCTATGACGTTCCCTGAGTCAAATGAGGCGGCTGTGCAATTGTGATTGTAAATGCGATGGTGCGGATTCCTTTAGCGGACATACACACACACACACACACACAGATACATACACACTAGAGTTGAGCGCGGTTCGCGGTTCGAGGTTTTCCAGTTCGCGGCTCGAGTGATTTTGGGGGCTGTTCGAGATCGAACTAGAACTCGAGCTTTTTGCAAAAGCTCGATAGTTCTAGATATGTTCGAGAACGGTTCTAGCAGCAAAAAGCAGGGCTTTTTACAGCTACAGTGTGCAGGAGCCATCGCTGGCAGCCTGCCAGAAGCTGGTAACCAAGATAAACATCGGGTATCCAAGCAAAGCGCTTTGGTTAGTAACCCGATGTTTATCCTAGTTATGTGCAGGAAGCCCACACTTCCCCGCTCAGCTTGCTCCGCCCCCTCCTGCCCGCAGCATGTACACACACACACACACACACACACACACACTCTGCACACACACTCTGCACACATGGTCCCGCTCGGCTTACCTGCGGTGATGAAGTCCTGCCATCCCGACCTCAGCGCTGTCACTGTCCTCCATGGCCGCCGCTTGTCACATCACCTCTCGCTTCCGACCCAAGACTGACTAGCGGTGACGTCACGGACCTCTCGCGATACTTGGTGTGAAGGCGCCGGTCATTGAACTCAGTGACAGGGGCTGTCAGTGTGCTGGAGATCAGCGCAGGTAATGTACCTCGCTGACAGCAGCACTTGTCATCCCCTGCAGTGACCTGGGCTGACCCATTGATGTTAGCTCAGGTCACTGCACTGCTCTCCCAGCCAATGGTGAATATTCTGCTCTTCATTGACTGGGACAGTGTGGATCATCATGGCAACCCCTTGGATTACAGCAGACCTGGATTTGTTTTCATTCTAATAAATTGGTTAAAGAGGGAATGTTTTGGGGAGTGTTTTTTCAAATAAAAATGTGTTTGTCGTCTATTTTTTTTTTATTACTGACTGGGTTGGTGATGTCGGGTATCTGATAGATGCCTGACCTCACCAACCCCAGGGCTTGATGCCAGGTGACATTACACATCTGGTATTAAACCCATATATTACCCCGTTTGCCACCGCACCAGGGCGCGGGATGAGCTGGGGCGAAGCACCAGGATTGACGCATCTAATGGATGCGCCACTTCTGGGGCGGCTGCGTCCTGCTATTTTTAGGCTGGGGAGAGTCCAATAACCATGGACCTCCCTAGTCTGAGAATATCAGGCCCCAGCTGTCTGCTTTACCTTGGCTGGTGATCCAATTTTGGGGACCCCTACGTGTTTTTTTTTTTAATTATTTATTTAATTTAAAATAACAGCGTGGGGTGCCCTCAGTTTTAAATTACCAGCCAAGATGAGGTTGCCAGCTGTGGTCTGCAGGCTGCAGCCGTCTGCTTTACCCTAGCTGGCTACAAAACTAGGGGGAACCCTAAGTCATTTTTTTTTTTCATTTTTTTGGCTAAATACAAAGCTAAGCACCCCTTAGTGCCACATGAAAGGCACCAAAGGGTGCTCCACTTTTTCTCCACTTTTTCTCCACTTTTTCTCCACTTTTTCTCCACTTTTTCTCCGTTCTTTTTCTCCGTTCTTTTTCTATGGTCAGTCTACCCATTAGCTCTGCCATGCATACTGTAGCTCTACACCTACTGCACATGAAGAAAAAACAAAAAGCAGCACCAAATGTGCACTACAGCACTAAACATTCCAAACTGTACTTATTTTAAAAATTTTGAGATTTTTGGCAAAAAATTGCAATTTCTTGAGCTGCTTCGCCACGTCACGGCAAATCTCATTTGAAGCAGTCCTACACTAAAATATTTTTATAAAATGTGCCATACGGCCTCACATATGAATAGTAGAACTGCTCTTAGCAGCACTCACCTGGTCTATTTCAATCCCGTACCCATGACTGAGTCATGGCTGTGGGCGGGACAGGTCCAAGCAAATGCTGCATGAAGTAAATAGCCTGTGGACAAAGCCTGATGACTTAATGTGAACAGTCACCAACCGCCAAAATCTAGACAGATGGAATACATCCCAAATTGGGGTGCAAAGCAAGGTGGAGGTCAACCACCGACCAATTCAATGAAGAAAAAACAAAAAGCAGCACCAAATGTGCACTACAGCACTAAACATTCCAAACTATACTTATTTTAAAAATTTTGAGATTTTTGGCAAAAAATTGCAATTTCTTGAGCTGCTTCGCCACGTCACGGCAAATCTCATTTGAAGCAGTCCTACACTAAAATATTTTTATAAAATGTGCCATACGGCCTCACATATGAATAGTAGAACTGCTCTTAGCAGCACTCACCTGGTCTATTTCAATCCCGTACCCATGACTGAGTCATGGCTGTGGGCGGGACAGGTCCAAGCAAATGCTGCATGAAGTAAATAGCCTGTGGACAAAGCCTGATGACTTAATGTGAACAGTCACCAACCGCCAAAATCTAGACAGATGGAATACATCCCAAATTGGGGTGCAAAGCAAGGTGGAGGTCAACCACCGACCAATTCAATGAAGAAAAAACAAAAAGCAGCACCAAATGTGCACTACAGCACTAAACATTCCAAACTGTACTTATTTTAAAAATTTTGAGATTTTTGGCAAAAAATTGCAATTTCTTGAGCTGCTTCGCCACGTCACGGCAAATCTCATTTGAAGCAGTCCTACACTAAAATATTTTTATAAAATGTGCCATACGGCCTCACATATGAATAGCAGAACTGCTCTTAGCAGCACTCACCTGGTCTATTTCAATCCCGTACCCATGACTGAGTCATGGCTGTGGGCGGGACAGGTCCAAGCAAATGCTGCATGAAGTAAATAGCCTGTGGACAAAGCCTGATGACTTAATGTGAACAGTCACCAACCGCCAAAATCTAGACAGATGGAATACATCCCAAATTGGGGTGCAAAGCAAGGTGGAGGTCAACCACCGACCAATTCAATGAAGAAAAAACAAAAAGCAGCACCAAATGTGCACTACAGCACTAAACATTCCAAACTGTACTTATTTTAAAAATTTTGAGATTTTTGGCAAAAAATTGCAATTTCTTGAGCTGCTTCGCCACGTCACGGCAAATCTCATTTGAAGCAGTCCTACACTAAAATATTTTTATAAAATGTGCCATACGGCCTCACATATGAATAGTAGAACTGCTCTTAGCAGCACTCACCTGGTCTATTTCAATCCCGTACCCATGACTGAGTCATGGCTGTGGGCGGGACAGGTCCAAGCAAATGCTGCATGAAGTAAATAGCCTGTGGACAAAGCCTGATGACTTAATGTGAACAGTCACCAACCGCCAAAATCTAGACAGATGGAATACATCCCAAATTGGGGTGCAAAGCAAGGTGGAGGTCAACCACCGACCAATTCAATGAAGAAAAAACAAAAAGCAGCACCAAATGTGCACTACAGCACTAAACATTCCAAACTGTACTTATTTTAAAAATGTTGAGATTTTTGGCAAAAAATTGCAATTTCTTGAGCTGCTTCGCCACGTCACGGCAAATCTCATTTGAAGCAGTCCTACACTAAAATATTTTTATAAAATGTGCCATACGGCCTCACATATGAATAGTAGAACTGCTCTTAGCAGCACTCACCTGGTCTATTTCAATCCCGTACCCATGACTGAGTCATGGCTGTGGGCGGGACAGGTCCAAGCAAATGCTGCATGAAGTAAATAGCCTGTGGACAAAGCCTGATGACTTAATGTGAACAGTCACCAACCGCCAAAATCTAGACAAATGGAATACATCCCAAATTGGGGTGCAAAGCAAGGTGGAGGTCAACCACCGACCAATTCAATGAAGAAAAAACAAAAAGCAGCACCAAATGTGCACTACAGCACTAAACATTCCAAACTGTACTTATTTTAAAAATTTTGAGATTTTTGGCAAAAAATTGCAATTTCTTGAGCTGCTTCGCCACGTCACGGCAAATCTCATTTGAAGCAGTCCTACACTAAAATATTTTTATAAAATGTGCCATACGGCCTCACATATGAATAGTAGAACTGCTCTTAGCAGCACTCACCTGGTCTATTTCAATCCCGTACCCATGACTGAGTCATGGCTGTGGGCGGGACAGGTCCAAGCAAATGCTGCATGAAGTAAATAGCCTGTGGACAAAGCCTGATGACTTAATGTGAACAGTCATCAACCGCCAAAATCTAGACAGATGGAATACATCCCAAATTGGGGTGCAAAGCAAGGTGGAGGTCAACCACCGACCAATTCAATGAAGAAAAAACAAAAAGCAGCACCAAATGTGCACTACAGCACTAAACATTCCAAACTGTACTTATTTTAAAAATTTTGAGATTTTTGGCAAAAAATTGCAATTTCTTGAGCTGCTTCGCCACGTCACGGCAAATCTCATTTGAAGCAGTCCTACACTAAAATATTTTTATAAAATGTGCCATACGGCCTCACATATGAATAGTAGAACTGCTCTTAGCAGCACTCACCTGGTCTATTTCAATCCCGTACCCATGACTGAGTCATGGCTGTGGGCGGGACAGGTCCAAGCAAATGCTGCATGAAGTAAATAGCCTGTGGACAAAGCCTGATGACTTAATGTGAACATTCACCAACCGCCAAAATCTAGACAAATGGAATACATCCCAAATTGGGGTGCAAAGCAAGGTGGAGGTCAACCACCGACCAATTCAATGAAGAAAAAACAAAAAGCAGCACCAAATGTGCACTACAGCACTAAACATTCCAAACTGTACTTATTTTAAAAATTTTGAGATTTTTGGCAAAAAATTGCAATTTCTTGAGCTGCTTCGCCACGTCACGGCAAATCTCATTTGAAGCAGTCCTACACTAAAATATTTTTATAAAATGTGCCATACGGCCTCACATATGAATAGTAGAACTGCTCTTAGCAGCACTCACCTGGTCTATTTCAATCCCGTACCCATGACTGAGTCATGGCTGTGGGCGGGACAGGTCCAAGCAAATGCTGCATGAAGTAAATAGCCTGTGGACAAAGCCTGATGACTTAATGTGAACAGTCATCAACCGCCAAAATCTAGACAGATGGAATACATCCCAAATTGGGGTGCAAAGCAAGGTGGAGGTCAACCACCGACCAATTCAATGAAGAAAAAACAAAAAGCAGCACCAAATGTGCACTACAGCACTAAACATTCCAAACTGTACTTATTTTAAAAATTTTGAGATTTTTGGCAAAAAATTGCAATTTCTTGAGCTGCTTCGCCACGTCACGGCAAATCTCATTTGAAGCAGTCCTACACTAAAATATTTTTATAAAATGTGCCATACGGCCTCACATATGAATAGTAGAACTGCTCTTAGCAGCACTCACCTGGTCTATTTCAATCCCGTACCCATGACTGAGTCATGGCTGTGGGCGGGACAGGTCCAAGCAAATGCTGCATGAAGTAAATAGCCTGTGGACAAAGCCTGATGACTTAATGTGAACAGTCACCAACCGCCAAAATCTAGACAAATGGAATACATCCCAAATTGGGGTGCAAAGCAAGGTGGAGGTCAACCACCGACCAATTCAATGAAGAAAAAACAAAAAGCAGCACCAAATGTGCACTACAGCACTAAACATTCCAAACTGTACTTATTTTAAAAATTTTGAGATTTTTGGCAAAAAATTGCAATTTCTTGAGCTGCTTCGCCACGTCACGGCAAATCTCATTTGAAGCAGTCCTACACTAAAATATTTTTATAAAATGTGCCATACGGCCTCACATATGAATAGTAGAACTGCTCTTAGCAGCACTCACCTGGTCTATTTCAATCCCGTACCCATGACTGAGTCATGGCTGTGGGCGGGACAGGTCCAAGCAAATGCTGCATGAAGTAAATAGCCTGTGGACAAAGCCTGATGACTTAATGTGAACAGTCATCAACCGCCAAAATCTAGACAGATGGAATACATCCCAAATTGGGGTGCAAAGCAAGGTGGAGGTCAACCACCGACCAATTCAATGAAGAAAAAACAAAAAGCAGCACCAAATGTGCACTACAGCACTAAACATTCCAAACTGTACTTATTTTAAAAATTTTGAGATTTTTGGCAAAAAATTGCAATTTCTTGAGCTGCTTCGCCACGTCACGGCAAATCTCATTTGAAGCAGTCCTACACTAAAATATTTTTATAAAATGTGCCATACGGCCTCACATATGAATAGTAGAACTGCTCTTAGCAGCACTCACCTGGTCTATTTCAATCCCGTACCCATGACTGAGTCATGGCTGTGGGCGGGACAGGTCCAAGCAAATGCTGCATGAAGTAAATAGCCTGTGGACAAAGCCTGATGACTTAATGTGAACAGTCACCAACCGCCAAAATCTAGACAGATGGAATACATCCCAAATTGGGGTGCAAAGCAAGGTGGAGGTCAACCACCGACCAATTCAATGAAGAAAAAACAAAAAGCAGCACCAAATGTGCGCTACAGCACTAAACATTCCAAACTGTACTTATTTTAAAAATTTTGAGATTTTTGGCAAAAAATTGCAATTTCTTGAGCTGCTTCGCCACGTCACGGCAAATCTCATTTGAAGCAGTCCTACACTAAAATATTTTTATAAAATGTGCCATACGGCCTCACATATGAATAGTAGAACTGCTCTTAGCAGCACTCACCTGGTCTATTTCAATCCCGTACCCATGACTGAGTCATGGCTGTGGGCGGGACAGGTCCAAGCAAATGCTGCATGAAGTAAATAGCCTGTGGACAAAGCCTGATGACTTAATGTGAACAGTCACCAACCGCCAAAATCTAGACAGATGGAATACATCCCAAATTGGGGTGCAAAGCAAGGTGGAGGTCAACCACCGACCAATTCAATGAAGAAAAAACAAAAAGCAGCACCAAATGTGCACTACAGCACTAAACATTTCAAACTGTACTTATTTTAAAAATTTTGAGATTTTTGGCAAAAAATTGCAATTTCTTGAGCTGCCTCGCCAAGTCACGGCAAATCTCATTTGAAGCAGTCCTACACTAAAATATTTTTATAAAATGTGCCATACGGCATGATTGACATCTCTTTCGTACCAGAGCTGTCTAAGCCTACTCTGACCCCATATTTGTCATTACTATATTGTCCTTGTACTGTATTATGACATTTGTATCATGTGTTTCATTTCTTGCTGTGTTGCAATTTTTTTGCTGCATCCCAATTGTACCTCTACATTGTTCGAGTTTATGTTATTGTTCTCTCACTCTTATGTGATACTGATTATTGTCATTTTTCATGATTACATGCAGATAAGTCCAATCTGACGAAGGCTCAGGCCGAAACGTCATTTGTAACTTGTTTTGGACAAAAACATATATGCTTATGAAAAATCTTTTTTCTTAATACGGACCAATAAAGAGTGATTTTGCATTACTATCCGTTGTGACTTATCGACTTAGTCTGGGAGATTTAGAGTGCCGAGGTTACTCACTAATTTTATCTATTATTACCTCTGAGCACCTATATACCAGTGAGCAGAGCTTCCTCTACAGTAGTTTTCCTGATTAGGCATGCCCTTACCTCATGAGCAGGGCATTGCAGCTTTGGTAGCAACCATTACGACATGGACTCTGCTACTGTGGACCCGGGGAGAGTGAGTGCAGATTCATTGCACCCACACTCCTCACATGAAGGGTCCGCACTCCTAGAAAATGGGGGATACGTTCCCTGAGTGTCTCCCCCCCATATTCTAGATGGTCCAGAGTCGTCGTGGGACCCCTTTATTTTTTTTCTTACAATAAATTGGTGAAAGAGGAAATGTTTTGGGGACTGTTTTTTCAAATAAATTTCTTTTGTCGATTTTTTTTTTTTTTGTTAGTACTGACAGTTTATGATGTTGGGTATCTAATAGATGCCATGACATCACAAACTGCTGGGCTTGATCTCAGGTGACTTTACAGCTAGTATCAACCCGATTTATTACCCCGTTTGCCACTGCACCAGGGCACGTGATGAGCTGGGGTGAAGCGCCAGGATTGGCGCATCTAGTGGATGCGCCACGTCTGGGGTGCCTGCGGCCTGCTATTTTTAGGCTGTGAAGGCCCAATAACTATGGACCTTCCCACCCTGAGAATACCAGACCATAGCTGTCCGCTTTACCTTGGCTGGTGATCCAATTTGGGGGGGACACTACTTTTATTGTGTAATTATAAATATTTATAAAATAATTATAAAAAAGAGCCTGAGGGGACCTCCACATTGGATCCCCAACCACGGTAAAGCTGCCAGCTGTGGTTTTCAGGCTACAGCCGTCTGCTTTACCCTAGCTGGCTATCAAAAATGGGGGGACCCAACGTCATTTTTTTTTAACTATTTTTTAAATAGAAAAAATTAATGGGCTTCCCTGTATTTTGATTGCCAACCAAGGTAACGGCAGGCAGATGGGGGTGGCAACCCATAGCTGTCTGCTTTATCTGCTGAGAATCAAAAATACCGCGGAGCGCTACGTCATTTTTTTAAAGATTTATTTTTACAGCACTGTGATGTCCAGCAATCAAAATACAGGGAAGCCCATTTTATTTTTAGTTATTTAAATAAATAATTAAAAAAAATATATCTGGGCTCCCACTGCATTTTTTGTATTGCTAGCTAAGGATAATCCAAGCAGCTACTGGCTGCTAACCCCCACTGCTTGGTGTTACCTTCACTGGCAATGGAAAATCCAGGGAAGCATTTTTTATTTTTTTTGCCAAAAAACTACAAAAAAAAGGACGTGAGCTTCGCCATATTTTTGTATGCTAGCCAGGTATAGCAGGCAGGTGCTGGAAGAGTTGGATACAGCGCCAGAAGATGGCGCTTCTATGAAAGTGCCATTTTCTGAGGCGGCTGCAGACTGCAATTCGCAGCAGTGGGGCCCAGAAAGCTCAGGCCAACCTGTGCTGCGGATTCCAATCCCCAGCTGCCTAGTTGTACCTGGCTGGACACAAAAATGGGGCGACGCCTACGTCATTTGTTTTCTAATTATTTCATGAAATTCATGAAATAATAAAAAAAGGGCTTCCCTTTATTTTTGGTTCCCAGCCGGGTACAAATAGGCAACTGGGGGTTGGGGGCAGCCGTACCTGCCTGCTGTACCTGGCTAGCATAGAAAAATATGGCGAAGCCCACATAATTTTTTCAGGGGGCAAAAAACTTCTGCATACAGTCCTGGATGGAGTATGCTGAGCCTTGTAGTTCTGCAGCTGCTGTCTGTCTGTATGGAGAAGAGCAGACAGCAGCTGCAGAACTACAAGGCTCAGCATACTCCATCCAGGACTGTATGCAGAATTTTTTTGCCCACCAAAAAAATGACGTGGGCTTCGCCCTATTTTTGTATGCTAGCCAGGTACAGCAGGCAGCCACGGGCTGCCTCCAACCCCCAGTTGCCTATTTGTACCCGGCTGGGAACCAAAAATATAGGGAAGCCCATTTTTTTTTAATTATTTCACTTATTTCATGAAATAATTAAAAAACAAATGACGTGGGCTTCGCCCCATTTTTGTGTCCAGCCGGGTACAACTAGGCAGCTGGGGATTGGAATCCGCAGCACAGGTTAGCCCGAGGTTTCTGGGCGCCTCTGCTGCGAATTTCAGTCCGCAGCCGTCCCAGAAAATGGCGCTCTCATAGAAGCGCCATCATCTGGCGCTGTATCCAACTCTTCCAACAGCCCTGGAGCCGGGTGGCTTGTTGGGTAATCATGAGTTAATACTGGCTTTGTTTTACTAGCCAGTATTAAGCCAGAGATTCTTAATGTCAGGCACGTTTGACCCGGCCATTAAGAATCTCCAATAAAGGGTTAAAAAAAAGATACCACACAGAGAAAAAATACTTTAATAGAAATAAATACACAGACACATTAGAGACTCCATCTTTATTACCCCCTGTCAGCCCTCCACGATCCTGCTCTTCTGTCTTCTTTCTTTCTAGTGTAGTAGTAGTGACAATTGTAGTGAGGATGAGGTTCACCAGCCCATCACTTGGGGCTGGGGAATCTCATCCTCAGTACAATCCTCACTAGTGTAGTAGTAGTGACTACAATCGTCACTACTACACTAGTGACGATTGTAGTGAGGATGAGGTTCACCAGCCCATCACTTGGGGCTGGGGAACCTCATCCTCAGTACAACCCTCACTACAATCGGGAAGCAGCGTGCAGCCTTCACTCCGTGAGTGATCAGTGCTGGCTGTCAGCGGTAACAGCGGTAACGCTGACAGACGCGTTACCATAGCAACGGTGCTCTCGGAGCTGCGGTTAGCGGTGACGTCACCGCTAACTGCGTTGCTATGGCAATGGTGATCTCCGTTAATGACCGGCTGTGTCAGCCGGTCCCTAACAGAACGGGGAGTCGACCGTGTGCTAGAGCATGTCGCCGGTACACGGCGATACACATATGTGCACCGTATACCGGAGAGATGCACTCACAGGTCCTACATGACGCGTCATAGTCATGTGACCAGTCTGTAGCCAATGAGATAATAGCCACGTGACTGGTCACATGGCTATTTTGACGTCATGATAGGTCCTGCTTCTCTGCTTGCAGTGCCGTCACCGGGAGGATTCAGCCATCATCGGATGGAATAGCGGCAGGAGACAGAGTGCAGAAGGGATCGCGAGGACCGGTAAGTGTTATGGCAATGTTTATTAACTGTTTGTGTACATTTATAATGCATTTTTATGTGTTTGTGATTGCCTCCCATTATAGCCTTTTGGCTCGAGTTCGGTTCGTCGAACGTTCGACGAACCGAACTCGAACGGGACCCCCGTTCGGCGAACCGACCTCGAGCCGAACCGCGACCGGTTCGCTCATCTCTAATACACATACGCATACACACACACACACATACGCACACACACATACGCACACACACATACACACACACATATACACACACCCCATACACACACAGACACATACAGACACATACACACATACACACACACGCATACACACACACACAGACACACACACACACACACACATACACACACACACATACACACACATACACACACACACATATGCACACACACACACACACATATACACACACCCACATACACACACACACACAGACACATACACACACACGCATACACACACACACACACACATACGCACACACACACACACACACATATACACACACCCACATACACACACACACACACACACACACACACACACATAAACATACACATAAATACACACATGCATACACTCAGCTTTATATATTAGATTTTCCACTTCTAAAACTAAAACCCATTGAGTCCTCCATTGTGAAAAAAAATTAAAATTTTCACAGCAGAGAAGAAACTTGCTGCTTCTAGGCCCAAATGCAATATGTAATATGTCCTCATTTACGTAGCGTATAGGAAGAGGGGCAAGTTACATTTTTATGTGGGGATCAATACTCATTATTCATAGAGGTCTGAAACCCTTTAAAATGAATAGCAATTATTTTTGTACCTGTTTGCAACTAATATATATATATATATATATATATATATATATATATATATATATATATATCGAATGCCCAAGCCCACACAGACCATTACATTTGGTTTTGAGACTGTGTTTTATTTAGGGAAGAACTTGCATTTTACTTCTTGACCTCCAGGGTCTTAAAGTTAAGAAGACACACCTTGCCCCGGGGCACTTAAGTCTACAAATTTTGTTTTGGTCTCGGCAGCAGTTAGGGTGTATCTTTGTTGGTAAATAGTAATTCAAGTAAATGACCTGTTAGTTGACATTTTCAGGCATAATGGATAAGACTATGGTCTGAGTGATGGTTGAGGGGTAAGTGTCAATTGCTGTAACAAGAAGTTCCAGTTATTAAAAAGGTAAATGTGATGCGAAATGTTGAAAGTACTGTCAGACTGTAGTAGTTTGGGCAGTAAACTATATAATAGAGAGGCAAAAATTATAAGGTCTCCCTTTTATTTTCGGTTGTGCTGACTCATCACCCTCTTGTTTGCTTGTTCTTTTAGACACTGGAGTCCTACATGAGTTTTTTGTCACCTAGTTAGTAGTTAATAAATTATATATCTTTTTCCACTTGGTTGATCGCCACCAAGCCCAATGTTGCTTTTTAATCTAACTTTAATGGGCTGCATAGGTTACATATACAAGGGGCTGCTGATAAGTCTTTAGCTTTAATCAGAAAGAAACGAGATAGGATGATGAAACTTTACATGTATTCCACAAACTCTCCACTGATGAAAAAACAAAAAGCCAGCACTAAATGTGCACTACAGCACTAAAAATTCCAACTGTACTTATTATAAATTTGAGATTTTTGGCAAAAAAATTGTAAATTCTTGAGCCACCCCGCCACTCCACGGCAAATCTCATTTGGGGCAGTCCTACACTAAAATATTTTTATAAAATGTGCCATACAGCCTCACATATGAAATAGTAGAACTGCTCTTAGCAGCACTTACTTTGTCTTTTTTAATCCCGTACCCATGACTGAGTCATGGCTGTGGTCAGGACAGGTCCAAGCAAATGCTGCATGAAGTAAATAGCCTGTGGATAGGGCCTGATGACTGAATGTGAACAGCCAAAATCTAGACCAGTGGAAGACATCCCAAGTGGGGTGCATAGCACGGTGGGGGTCAGCCACCGACCAATTCAATGAAGAAAAACAAAAAGCCAGCACTAAATGTGCACTACAGCACTAAAAATTCCAACTGTACTTATAATTAGTGATGAGCGAGTATGCTTGTTACTACTCGGTACTCGCACGAGTATCACTGTACTCGGGCTACTCGGCGGGTACCGAGTAATCTCGCGATACTCGTGCTGTACTCGTGGTCTTCATCCCTGCATGTTGGCGCTCTTTTGAGAGCCAGCCCTCATGCAGGGATTGGCTGGCAGACCACTGCAATGCCACAGCCCTGTTAGTTGTGGAATTGCAGTGATTGGCCGGCCTGCACAGCGTGACCGAGCCTTTATACCGGCGGGCGCGCTGTGCTCTGCACACAGCCATCTCATATTCCCTGCTATCCCCGCCCACAGGCGCCTATGATTGGTTGCAGTGAGACACGCCCCCACGCTGAGTGACAGGTGTCTCACTGCACCCAATCACAGCAGCCGGTGGGCGTGTCTATACTGTGCAGTAAAATAAATAAATAAATAATTAAAAAAAACGGCGTGCGGTCCCCCCAATTTTAATACCAGCCAGATAAAGCCATACGGCTGAAGGTTGGTATTCTCAGGATGGGGAGCTCCACGTTATGGGGAGCCCCCCACCCTAACAATATCAGTCAGCAGCCGCCCAGAATTGCCGCATACATTATATGCGACAGATCTGGGACTGTACCCGGCTCTTCCCGATTTACCCTAGTGCGTTGGCAAATCGGGGTAATAAGGAGTTAATGGCAGCCCATAGCTGCCACTAAATCCTAGATTAATCATGTCAGGCGTCTCCCCGAGATTCCTTCCATGATTAATCTGTAAATTACAGTTAAAAAACACACACACCCGAAAAATCCTTTATTAGAAATAAAAAACACTAACAAAGTCCCTCATTACCAATTTATTAACCCCGACAAACCCTCCTTGTCCGGCGTAATCCACGGTCCTCCAGCGTCGCGTCCAGCTCTGCTACATTGAGGTGACAGGAGCTGCAGAATACACCGCCGCTCCGGTCACCTCCACGCAGCTAATGAGGTGAGTATAGCGATCAGCTGAGCTGTCACTGAGGTTACCTGGATGCAGCGGTGGATGCAGCGGTGGATGCAGCGGTGGCCTCAGTATACTCACCTCATTAGCTGCGTGGAGGTGACCGGAGCGGCGATGAGTAGCGCGATCAGCTGAGCTGTCACTGAGGTTACCCGCGGCCACCGCTGCATCCACCGCTGCATCCACCGCTGCATCCAGGTAACCTCAGTGACAGCTCAGCTGATCGCTATACTCACCTCATTAGCTGCGTGGAGGTGACCGGAGCGGCGGTGTATTCTGCAGCTCCTGTCACCTCAATGTAGCAGAGCTGGACGCGACGCTGGAGGACCGTGGATTACGCCGGACAAGGAGGGTTTGTCGGGGTTAATAAATTGGTGATGAGGGACTTTGTTAGTGTTTTTTATTTCTAATAAAGGATTTTTCGGGTGTGTGTGTTTTTTAACTGTAATTTACAGATTAATCATGGAAGGAATCTCGGGGAGACGCCTGACATGATTAATCTAGGATTTAGTGGCAGCTATGGGCTGCCATTAACTCCTTATTACCCCGATTTGCCAACGCACTAGGGTAAATCGGGAAGAGCCGGGTACAGTCCCAGATCTGTCGCATATAATGTATGCGGCAATTCTGGGCGGCTGCTGACTGATATTGTTAGGGTGGGGGGCTCCCCATAACGTGGAGCTCCCCATCCTGAGAATACCAGCCTTCAGCCGTATGGCTTTATCTGGCTGGTATTAAAATTGGGGGGACCGCACGCCGTTTTTTTAAATTATTTATTTATTTATTTCACTGCACAGTATACACACACACACCGGCTGCTGTGTTTGGGTGCAGTGAGAAACCTGTCACTCAGCGTGGGGGGCATGTCTCACTGCAACCAATCATAGGCGCCGAAAAGCAGGAAAACAGGGAATATGAGATTGTTTAATGAGCGGCCGGCTTTTTCTAAAGAGGAAAAGCCGCCGGAGTTTAGTGAACACAGCCGTGCAGTGCCGCAGCAGTGATCGGGGAACGGTAAGTAAGAGAGAGGGGGGAGAATGACCGACAGACTGTGAGAGGGGGACAGACAAGACAGAGACAGACAGAGCGCGACCGACCGACGGGAGATAGAATGAAAAAAAAATGACCGACATCGCTAGTAAAAAGCACAAAACGTGCGTTTTGGACATCGGAGTGCCACACAATGTTTTACGTAAAATCTTTCATGTATTGATCTCAAAAAGTAACATACACCAGCTCTATCTCACTATTGGGTATGTGCCCTTAACATTTCCGCCATGAAAATTCATTTTGGTGTCATTTTGGAAGGTTTTCTGGTGAGTCCGTAAAAATGGCGTAAAACACGGACAAAATTGTTCACAGCTGTGACTTTTGAGTGATAAATGCTTCAAGGGGTCTTCCCCATGCTGTTGCCATGTCATTTGAGCACTTTTCTGAGACTTTTGTGACATTTTTAGGGTTTCTACATGCTGCCGGTGGTCATTTCACAAAAATACTCGGGTCTCCCATAGGATAACATTGGGCTCGGTGCTCGGGCCGAGTACACGAGTATCTTGGGATGCTCGGCCCGAGCCTCGAGCACCCGAGCTTTTTAGTACTCGCTCATCACTATTTATAATACATTTGAGATTTTTTGCAAAAAATTGCAATTTCTTGAGCTACCCCGCCACATCACGGCAAATCTTTTTGAGGCAGTCCTACACTAAAATATTTTTATAAAATGTGCCAAACAGCCTCACATATGAAATAGTAGAACTGCTCTTAGCAGCACTTACTTGGTCTTTTTCAATCCTGTACCCATGACTGAATCATGGCTGTGCTGGCTTTTTGTGGCTGACCCCTACCTTGCTATGCACCCCAATTTGGGATGTATTCCACCTGTCTAGATTTTGGTGGTTGGTGGCTGTTCACATTCAGTCATCAGGCCCTGTCCACAGGTTATTTACTTCATGCAGCATTTGCTTGGACCTGTCCCGCCCACAGTCATGACTCAGTCATGGGTACGGGATTGAAATAGACCAGGTGAGTGGTGCTAAGAGTAGTTCTACTATTTCATATGTGAGGCCGTCTGGCACATTTTATAAAAATATTTTAGTGTAGGACTGCCCCAAAGAGATTTGCCGTGACGTGGTGGGGTAGCTCAAGAAATTGCAATTTTTTTGCCAAAAATCTCAAATTTTTATAAGGAGTACAATTTGGAATTTTTAGTGCTGAAGTGCACATTTAGTGCTGGCTTTTTGTTTTTCTTCATACTCTCCACTGATGTCAACAAACGTCTTACATCGGTATTCCAAGTTCTGTAAGCCTAGCAAAAAGAAGGATATCAGTTGTGCCTCAAACCAAGCATCCGTAGCAGCCATGGCATCAGAAATGGTGTGAAATTTGGTATCCTTGAGGTGTTACTTCAGGTTTGGAAACAGATGATAGTTGGAGGGAGCTGGATCTGGTAAATAAGGTGGGTGGTCAACCAGCTGGAAGCCCAGCTCTGCCAGTTTTGCCGTGGTTGCTTGTGCAGTGTGAGTAGAGGAGTTGTCTTGCAGGAACAAGATTCATTTGGACAGCTTGCCGCACCTTTTGACCTTCAGAGCTGCCTTCAATTGGTCTAAAAGTTCAATGTAATACCTTGCATTGATGGTGGAACCCTTTTGAAGGTAGTCCACAAGCAGCACACCCTCCTTATCCCAGAGCACAGACGCCATCACCTTAGTGGCTGATTTTTGCACCCTGAACATCTTTGGAAGAGGAGAACCACTGTGCCTCCACTCTTTTGACTGCTCCTTGTTTTCAGAGTCATACAAATAAATCCAGGTGTCATCCATAGTGATCAGTTGATCCAGGAAATCCTTATCAGTGCGGAAACGCTGACAAATGGACCGGGAAGTTTTCACTCGCATGCTTCTCTGATCTGTTGTCAAACATTTAGAGACCCACTTTGCAGATAGCTTCCTTATGTCCAAATGTTCATGGATAATGACACAAACATGTTCACGGGAAATCCCCATGATGTTTGCTATTGCTTTAGCTGAAATTCGTCGATTCTCCAGTATGGGGTTGTGCACAGCATCAATGATCTCCAGAACAACAACCACTCTCTAGGACGTTCCTCATCATTGGTGCTGAAGTGACCCCTTTTTAAATTTGGCTATCCAGTTCTTAACTATGGAATATGAAGGGCATTGATCCCCCAATGTCTGTGACATATAACCATGAATATCCTTCGCGGACTTTCCTTGCAGAAACAAGAATTTTATCACTCTTCTTCTCTCGGTTGCTGTGAATATCGCATTAGACTCTGCCATCTTGTTTTCCCGTGTGCATAGAACACTGTTGCCATAAGCAACAAACACAACATTTTGAAAACATATATTAGACATATAAGGCTTTCATGTGATGTAACATTCGTTACTATAGAAACAAAAGATCACAAAGCCACAGACTTATTAGCAGTTCCTCGTACAACCCCAATTCCCCAAAAAGCTAAGACACTGTGTAAAATCTAAAGAAATCAAGAATGCAATAAAACTGGTAATTCTTATAATTTTAACAGAACATAGAACACAGATCAAAAGTTGAACTGTCATGATTCCGCTGTGAAGAGCATCTTGCACATTAGGAGATGCTCTGCTATGTTTTCCTGAGCACTGAGCTGGCAGGTTGCTGTTGGCCGGTGTTTCTGCATGTGTTCTGATCTTTGTTTCCTGACACCGGACTGTTGATAGACTCCTCTCTGCCCGCTCCCTGTTCTTGTCGTGACCTCCTGGCTTTGGACCTCGGACCGTTACCTGACCACATCTCTGTCTACTCCCTGAATCTATGATGTACTCTCCTCGAATTCTGA